>NC_138760.1:82912093-84112093 GCF_965113315.1 Podarcis vaucheri | reverse complement strand
GGGTTTTTTCTAGTCCTTTGAGGGGATGGGGTGGGGGTAAAGCGAACATGTTTCCAAAAAGGTCAGGTAGTGGGAGATAAAATTTATAGAACAAAATTGATAGCACAAAAGCAGGTGACATTAGATGCTTACATGGTCATACCAGGAAATCCATTTGCAGGTGTGGGGATATCTCCCTGAACCTTTCAGGGGAAAGAGAGACAGGCTGGACCACTTGGCCCCCTCATTAAATGGATAAAATAAATGTCACCCCACCATGTAGCCTGTGATTTAAAAATACTAGTTTTCTTTAAACTACACACAGAGGCATTTTAGTGTAATTGTAAAAGGACAATTCATCCTAAACTTCAGCTGCATTTTTCAAAAAGTTGCGCAGTCTTTCAGTCTCAATTTTTCACCTATTGAGCAGCCATAATCTCCCATTCTTACAGCAATTCAAACTGTAGTGTTTGTTTACAGGAATTGCTTGGTTTTCATACAAGTTTCCATACCCTTTAACATTTCATAGATGAAAATAGTAACACTTCTGTCCATGAGGTGATGGGCAGACTTCAGCAGCCAACAAGCAGAAAGTGGGAATTGTAAGTACATGTAAGCAGATACCTATGGATGACAAATGTGATGAGGCAAACCACAAATTGCAAGGCAAATAAAATGCTTGTAATACACATATGTGTACTATATAACTGTTCTGCAGTTGAGCCATAGCCAGAAGTGACTAGTGATTCAAGATCTGTGAATCCATGACAGATGATAATCAATAACACCTTTCTCATTACCAATGAGCAATTATAGCATCAATCTTTTCCAGAGCTTTCCAAGTGATGGCCTGTATGTACATTGAAGCATTACCTCCTCTCTCTTCGGAAGTTAAAAATTGGCATTCCCTTTAGATAACATGTGTCTGCTGTCCTTCTCCCAAACAATCCACACCTAGTTTTCTCTTTTCACATTCTTTTCAGCATCTTCCTGTAAATCAATCAATCAATCAATCAATCAATCATCTTTCTTGTTATAACCAAGGTTCCCCCCTGTACCTATTAATGGGTTGTCCTTCCATTGGACAACTGCAGTCTCCTCTTTCTCTACACCCTTAGAATTAGGGACCAGGCTGTATTGAATTCCGGAATAGCATGGCAACTTACACATTGCCAAAAGAGGGAGTGAATGCACCACCAGAAAAGAGAGCACAAATACACTTTAAATGTGCATTTGTGCCTTTTCGGTTTTGCTGTCCAGGTGTTAACTGTTGAAGGACAATTTCACAGGCCCTTCTCTCCCTTCATAGAATCATAGAATTGTAATGTCGGAAAGACCCTGAGACTCAATCCCCAGCAACACAGGAACCGGCTTATAGTTGTACTGCACAGCCATTTAAATAGATGGCACTTTCAAAGAGACGGTTACCCTATGTAATGTAGGTCTCATGACACACCCTACTCCAGAAACCCAATTTACAAAAAATAGATTACCACAACCACCCCTATTTTTAAAGCAACAAGTACAGTGGCATTCATTCATGTTTCATTTTTACTTACGTGATTTGCCAGTAAATCATGGGAGTGGTTGATCGGCTGATCCTTTCCTTTCCCAAATGGCTTCTGACTGCGCATCATATTCCCATCCCTGAAAATCGGAGATGCATTTCCAACGGCTTTTCCTTTTATGTTAACAGCCACCCAATCAGTCACTCTCATTCTTCATTCTCTACCTCTTCCTTGTTCTTCACCTGACCCTCCCACCCACCAAAGCTCTCAAAGAGGTGCACAATAAGATAAAATGAGGGGAAATTCAATAAATAATTACTTTAAATAGAATTTTGCTACAATTACTGCATGCAACCAGTAGTAATCACTAGATCACACTGCAGGGGAAAGCCTTCTTACACAAAAATGTATTTAGTAGCGAAAGTATCTGAACTTAAAAATAATACAATTTATGTCAGTTTCTTTTCTTACTTGAGAAAGAGAGGGAGATGAGAGACAAAGGAACTGAATGTGGCTTTCTTTTTGGAACATGCTCTGAGTTCCAAACTGCAAGTTAAATTGGAGGTTGGTGTGTGGAGCTGATAGTTTTCTTTGTGTAAACAGGAGAGGGAATCTATCTTCCATCGCTTGCTGCTGTTTCAATTCAGATTGCCCCACCCCCAATTTAAGCCTGCATTTTTTATTTCTATGCCGATTAGCCAGATGGTGCATTTGTATTGGGACAGAGATGCAGCCAGAAAGGATTTGACAACTGATGGACATGGTTGCAGAAGATGCTATTCATTTGCTAATGTTTTATTAAACAAATACTAGCTTTCAGAATTTTGTCTGTTAGACAAGAGGAATACATGGTTTGTTTACAGTAGGAAATACAGTCTACAGATAGAAACTGGTCCACAAATTATACTTTGAATTTATAGTGACTGGGAAATAACAAGGGACCATTGTGCGAAGTGATTGTATGGGGAAATATGGCTTTAGATTTTTTTAATTGCAGACTTATTTCTAATATGAAATTCTGCTTATAATAAAAAGGTACTAATGATGACATGGTGGCACTGGTAAGTCATGTTCTAATCATACAGTTCTTCGGGCGATAGCCAAAGCCCCAGATCCCAAAATACTGTATTCAGCTTTTTGAGCAAGGACTGATTTATTACTGTTTATGGTACTTAGAAATTAGAGGCATTTAATGGCTGCTCAAGAAAAAACAACAACATGGGAATTAAAGGATCCTTGAAAGAAATTAAGACTGAAATGGAAAACAAAACAAAACTTTGCAGCATATCTTCAGTAGGAAGACTTTTAAAAATTTAAATTATTTGCAAAACAGCCCATCGAACTCTTTTGGGTTTTATTGCTGCCCAAAATATGTTTCAAGATTTTCAAACACCTCCCACTGTTTTTGGTTAAGTATAACAATCAGTCTTCTTAGCTTTGAACATTTTGGATAAACAATATGATTCATGTTTAATCAGATATATTTCTCCTTGCTATCATAGATAATATTGCTTATTTAACAAAATCTGTATACCGTTTAACTATAAATAAAAGCTCTAAACAGTTTACAAAGAATATAAAATACATAGTAACATTGTCAATAAAAATAAATGTTAAGACAAGTTTATAAAAAGCAAAATGAGCAAAATAAACTTTACATGTGGATCATGTCGGAATCAACAATGAAATAATACAACATTCCTAAACAATCTCAGTAAAACATACACTTTAGACCATTTCAACTGTAATGCCAAACCATGGTTTGGCCATCCTTGGGCTAAGTCGCTGCCCTGTCCCTTTTTCCCTTGTGCATTGTCCCAGTTTTCTTCTAGTCTTCTTGATTTTGACAAACCATTTGGCCTGCCATTATATCTGAATCAGCCAACTATGGCTTCTCCCCCAAATCACAGTTAGAAACCATAGTTTTAAGTGGATTTTCATTTTTCGTTGGAGGGACAAACACAAACCATAGTTTGCCATCCGCAGTGACAAACTGTACGCCTTGTTCCAAACCAGCAAGTCAGATAGGGAAGCAGAATGCGTAAGGGGATGTGGATAGGGCAGAGCCGAAGCCCACAAGTGGGCAAACTATGGTTTGGTATTACATTTGAACTCACTGTAGTAGGAAAAACCTGACAGTAAGTCATCACACATTACAACCCAAGAGGAAAGTGTGACCATCTGTTTTCAACTTTATAGTAGAATATAGTAAGTAGACTATTCTCACTTGCTAATGATGCTTCTGATCTAAGTCTTAGCAGCAAGAGTCAGAGCAACCTGACCTTCATTTTTAAAAGATTAGTGCTTGACTCCCTCCTCTTTCTGGAGACAGACAGCATGACATATTTCTGCTTAACTCGTCTTTTTGATCTTTTAAGAGGATGACCTCATAGGACTCTGACTTTAATCACCTGAAACTAAAAATACACTGTGCTTATTGAAGCTCCCGGGAAACTGCCATGAGCAAAAGAAGCGAAGAGAGCCAAGTGGAGTACTTTTAATACACATTATTATAATCTTTTCATGAATAGTCTCAAGTTTTATTTTGCAGAATGGATTGCAGCTAGTGAATACCAGTTATATCAGATCATTGGTATTGGTTTTCATCTTCACCATCTTATCCAGATTGCTTTATTCAGGAAATTTGATTTTGCGGTTTCATCACACAATGTTTTCTGTAATAAACCAAACTTAAAATGTTCATAACACATGTCAGCCATGAAGCATACTACTACTATGTATCTCACATTTTGTTTTATTTGTTGTATCGTTTTGTGTCATTTTATGCATTGGCATTATTTTTCCAATATTTTGTTTGACTGGTTTAGTTGCAGGTGCATATTGAGAAATAATTCTTAAGATGTAAAATTTATTTTTTCATGCTAAAAAGGGCTTACTGAACATACATTGGTGCTTGGTTCCATGGAATTAAAAGAAAAATAGGATTTTGCATCATTACATAAATAGTTCATTATCTTAAGAAATTATACCACAAGCTTATTAAAATATTATATTTATTTGAGTATCTGATTATTTTCCTAGTGCCTGAAAGCACAACAGAATTTGGAGTAGTTTAAAATAACAGCTAGACTGGTGCAGAGTGATCCACATATATTGCTTCATATTTCTGCAGAAATCCTAACCAACCCTTAACTTATATCTTTGCTATTACTGTACAGAATATAGCAAAGACATCCATTTAAAAAACTTGTTATACATTTAGGGGGTCCTTCCCACCCCAACAACATTTTAACTCTTCATTGCAATCACCCATCATACTCATTTCTGATGTATGCATACATTTGTATGGGGATTATTCCCCTTTATTTTCCAGTAACTGGAGTTTTAATGTATTTATTTTATTTTTTTAGAAAGTGGAAAAAATCTTATTGAAACATTTCAGATATAACCATTAGCACCTACCTTTCCATTAGAAAGCCCCTTAATAAACACTCAGTGTGTTGACTTTGTTTTTCCTTGTGTCGTAGGTCTATAAATACTCTGCACCAGTTTTGCTGTCCAGCTCCATTGTACCATACCCAGCTCACTGTCCCTGCCACACACTCAGAGTACAGGTAAGAGTAGTTATGGTCCACCCACTTTTTCCTTTCATAGACAGGCCTGACCATTTATTATATTTATTTTTGGTACCTCTATATGATTAAAAAAAAATTACTTTAAAAATCACATTTTAAAACATTTAAAGAGCACACACTCTTTTATAGTACAGGTCTATGTAGAATTTCCACAGAGAATCAGTATAGCGTTTCCAGTTCCCCCCAGTTTATATCTTCACTAAATAAACAAATGCCATGACATTTAAACAATTAGCGTCCGCATACATCAATGAGGGCGCTTTCAAGCAAACACATAGAAAGCCCTCAAGACCTTGAGACCATGCTCTGCTGCTCCCTTCCACTCCTCCTTTGCTTGCCCAAGATAAATATACCTCAGGCAAAACAGTGCCCATAAGCAGGTCTGTGTTTGCTGTGATTTTGCTCATGAGCCTGCAAGGAGGGTGCGCCACCTATTTGAGAAGCTCTTTCCAGTGCTCATGATCAACTCATAGCATACACATCTATGAAGTCCTGAGGTCTTACTTCCTGAGACAAAGGGCCGATTCCAAATTATTATCGGTAATCACTTTTTTCCAGGAAAGAAGATTCAAAGCGACTTGCGAAAGACGTGTGAGTCAAAGCTCACTCATTAACACCGTTCTGTGAACTATAGTCTCTAAAGCAGGAATATAGTTTCACTTGGGACCACATTCTTGGGGGGGGGGGATGCTCCCCTGCACAGACCACCTCTCTTCCTCAGCCCACCCCATTTAGCCTCAATCAGTGTAGCCTCTGATGCATCTGTGGAATCTCCCTTACCTTGTCTTTGGCCTAGTGCTGCTATCATTGCAGCAATAGGAGAAGAGGTGCTACCAGGCATATTAGAACATAGGAAGTTGCCTTATACAGAGTCAGACCATCCATTTAGTTCAGTTCTATCTACACTAGCTGGCAGTGGCTCTCTGGGATTTCATGCAGTATTTCACACAGGAAGCAACGGATTGAACTTGGAAAGCAGATGCTCTCAGTGAGCTATGGCACTTCCCCATAGAGTTTGAATGCCAAACTATAGATTGTGGTTCCTACAGTGTTCTAGCCATAGTGTTCTGTTGTTGGATCTCAGATAACACATGTATAAGACCTGTGTGCCTTGTGGTAACAATGGTGCTTGATCAGGGACAAGGTATGAGAGATTCTGGAGGCCATGGACTGAGGCAACAGGCCACATGCAGTCCATAGGCTGCAGGTTGTTCTGTCCCAAAGGCTGGAGCATCAAGTTCTCCTTTGCAAAGCAAGTCCTAATAGCTGGGCTGCAAGCGGTTTCCCATAACAGTGCTTTGCAATGCAGAGCTGTATGAGCCCTAGCTATTAGGGCTTTCTTTGTCAATTGATACACAGAATGGAATCCAGAGGAAAGTGGGTAACTACATTGTGCCAAATGATCACACTAGTGTGCACCCAACTGACATTCTGGTGGGAAGAACAAGGCAGCATAAAGAGCTCTGCATTTCCCTGTTCACCCAAACCAATGGCTTCAAGTTACAAGCAAGGAGATTCCGACTAAACATCAGGAAGAACTTTCTGACGGTAAGAGCTGTTTGACAGTGGAACGGACTCACACGGAATGTGGTGGCCTCTCCTTCATTGGAGGTTTTTAAGCAGAGGTAGGATGGCCATCTGTCACAGATGCTTTAGCTGAGATTCCTGCAGAGCAGGTTGTTGGACTAGATGGTCCTCAGGGTTTCTTCCAACTCTACGAGCCTAAGATTCTTGGACAATGCAAATAAATGGGGCGGGGATAGGGGGAAGAAAGACCCTTTGCTGCTACAGCATGTAGTTTCTTTTTAAATTAAAAAAGAGCAGGAGAAAAGGTGTTTTCTTTACCCTTTTCTGAAACAATTCATGCTTTGCTCTGTACCATGAAACCCACCAAAATGCCTCCCACAGTTTGAACCTGCAAAGTAGGGTGGGGAATTTTTGACTGGATTAGACTAGATTAGAATAGTGTTTGGTCCTCTGGCTGCTTCAGTCTTTAAGTAGGTGTGCAAGGTTTGTTTGAGGGCAGGCAGGTTTCCACTTAAAGCTATGTGCTCCAAATCCCTCCCTTCCTCTGCAGAAGCCCCATATATACTGATCTTTCCGAACCCCTAAATGTTCCCCTATTCCTGATGCAAAGTAGGCACACAAAAGCTAGAGCCCACCAGCCTTTGGTTGAGCAGTAAATTAACGTCCTTTTATTTTCCTTTCTAAATCCATTACATATAAAATCCATATCAGTTGGTGGCTTTCATCACACAGGCATCTGAATAAGTGTTTGGAGATGCTTGTATCCTACATAGATTTTGCTGTTCCTCATGACTGACTTTATATGGGATATTTACACAGTACAAGATAAAATACATATTTAGGGTTGTTAAAAATGGACACATAATTTTTCATTATTTCATCAGTAAAAGTGAATTAAATTATTTATCATTTGCCAGCTCATGGATAACATTTGTGTAAAATATTGTAAATATGGGGCTGAAAAAGAGTTGTGCTCACCTTGTGCTAGTAAAAAAAGATAACCAGCAGTGAAACCTAAGTCTGTAAATGGATATGCATAAGTTTGTTGCTTTCATGATTGTGTGTTTCCCACATAGTTCATGTATTGCATATTTCTTTTCCATCATTTAAGCATTTTTCCTTTGTTTTGCCTTATGTTTGGTTTTCTTCCATCATAAATATAAGCATTTTGGAATCAGTGAATGTGCTATCCACTTGTATGTGCTCCCAGTATTGTTAATCCAGCTTGCCCAAGCCAATGACACATGAAATAGGTTTTCCCCATTTGTTTTCAAGTATATCTTAATCTTTGCTATAGAATGCGTGTGCAGGTCCTATGACCTACCAAGTCAATGGCATCCTTCCAGTTCTATAAGGCAGTCTGCTACTACTAGGAGCTCAATAAATGTCCTAGTTCTGCTGTTTGCCTGGGCAAAAAAAAAAAAGGTTGTAAACACTGGTCGTCTGCTTTCACCTTAACGGGTCACAAGATGCAGGACTGCTGTAGCCAAATAGTGGTATTGCAGTAGCTGAGGAAACTTGTTTAGCTGGAACAATTTAAAAACACCCTTAAATGACCTTTTGCAGTGCTTTGCTGAGCTGGGCTTCAGTTGCATACAATACAGTTCAGAATCACTTTAGGATTGCAGCATTGCAGTTCCACGATCCTTTAAAAGTTAATTTCATAATGAAATTAACTAATTCGTTAATGAACTTATTAACACATATAATAAATATGTAACAAATAATGGTGACAAAAAGCCTTTTGTCTATAGGTAGCTTAAGCAAAGATCTTTAGGGTGTGTGAACAATGCCAACATTGTTTTCACTACAACAAATCCTGAAAAACATGCAGTCACCTTTTTATTATTCCATTCCATTCTCCTATAAATTATATTGGATTGAGTTATACTGAGTCCATCCATGCTCAATTGGTGCTCATTTTGATCCTTAAAAGTACTCCTTTAATTTTTTTAAGGAGCATCCCAAAGTACTCTTTCAAAGTATAAAATCCTTTCTTCTTAAACCTCTATGACTACACAGCCAAAATGGTAGTTTCTGTATTGGAAATTCAGTTCTTTATTCTCCATCATAATTTGTACAGTCCTCAAGCTTGACTTTATGTTTTTCCTTCTTCAGATAGTTAACATAACGTGCTTTTAGATTTGATAGCTTCTCATAATATAGGAGTGGACAGACTTCTGGGCCACTTGCAAGCGGATGGGGCAGCAGGTGATGTGCCTCTCATTTTGTAAAGTCCCACCACACAAGTCATAAGCTTCTGCATGTGCATCTCTCTACGCAGGCAAGCAGGAGGCATTATTCCATTTCAAGAACTCATACCAGCCAGGGGGGAATAACAGGAGGGTGTGGAGTAGGGCCATTGAGGGGTGTGTCCTGTGGAGAGTTCCAAGGGTCAGATAAGAGAGGCCTGGAAAACTTCATTGACACATACACTGTGGCCTGAGGTTCTATACCCCTGTCATCTGCAACTCTTCAGTACCAGCAGCAATATCTCAAGACATATTGTGTGACACTATAGCACACACCTCTTTTCCAGTTAAGTGTCTGTTTGGCAACTTACCAAAAGCCATCCCTAGTCTTGAAATTAGTAGTCACATGCCTTCATTTATAGTTTATTTTTAGATTGATGCCTTTGGGTTATTTTCCAAATAAATCTTGAAATCTAATACAAAGCATCAACTCATGGCTTTTGTTCTATTTTTGTAGTCCCTAATAGGTACAAATAAATGTAAGGCGTTCTGTTATTCTGTTATTCCTACACACATAGAAAGCCACTAAAACTGTGCCTCCCCTTCTTGAATATACTGATGCTGCAGATAGCTAATTGATGGACATTTCAGTCACTGCTTCACTTTTTCCCTAACAAGCAGATTATGCATCATTTTTAAATAATCAATAAGGAATGAATGCGTGTTTGTAACATAAAAGAAAACCCAAACACTTTTCTTACTTACTTCTACATTGGTCAAACTATACTGGGGAGAGAAGGGCCTGGTCAAAGGCAAGTAGCCAACATAATGCCCTCCAGATGTTGCTATCCAGCACGGGCAATAGTCAAGAATGATGTGTGCATTTTTATTATGCATCATATGTTTTAATGTGTGTGTGTGTAAAATAAGTAAGTGATGGAATTTGGGATCCAGAAACATCTGTAGGGCACTGTGTTGACTTCCCAGGTCTAGGGCCGCGTGATGTGGTCACATTGCTGAAGCTAAGCAAGTGTGAGCCTGGTCTGTGCTTGAATGGAAGACTACCAGGAAGCCCCATGTACACTAATGTTAAGACCCGTGATGAAAAGAAGACAGAATATAGATAAAACAAATAACTTTAGTTGCAAAATCAATGTCTTGTTTTTGTAAACTGCATTGAGGGTTGTTGTTTTTTACAATCAAGTGGTGTATAAATTTTATGAAATAAATAAATCAGTGCAATTATCTCAATATAATAATGTGCCATGTAGCAACAAGCCATCCTTGTTGTTTATCTCCTCATTCTAAGTGTTATGTTTCTTCTTCTACCATATGTTTGGGATGAGTTCCAAAGACTGTGCCAGCAGAAGGCTGCTCATGCAAACAACCTTTCATCTCCCCTTGAGAAACATCTCCAGACAGTCAAAGGCCTTCCTAAATAGAGCAGTTTGTGTTGTGGAAGAATGCCTGAACTGAGGCAATTCCCCACTTCTCACTGTAACTTCCTAGGACACAGCCCACACTGTTCAGGGAGGCAGCTGCCCTATGTAAAGGCTTTGGAGAATGGAGTACACAAAGGAAGGAAGGTTGCATATAATCAAAACATACAAATAGAAGACATTCACTTTTATGCCATTAGACATCTTATAAATAAATAAACTTCCCCAAATCCTTGTTTTGTTTGACATGATATCATATTTAGTATATGTGGATTTATTTCAGTTTTGATGCGCATGGAATGATTTGACAGCTTCCATCCGATCATGCCAAGCATTCCTTGTTTACATTACTGATCCTTCTGAATTCTCATGTCCATTTCTCAACACATTACCTGAGCATCTTGAAACTGGAGACTTTCTCTCTTCTTTTCCCCCCAGTGATGCCCGTGAAAGCAAAAAGATATTGCAAAGGATGTTATAGTACCAAAGAAATCCCTTCATTTTCTTGCAGTACCTACCTGCATAATGTTTGTTCAACACCTCTATGAGGTAAAATCATTATTCTGACACTTTTTTTCCCTTATTTTGAAATTAATTGCAATTTTTTGTTTTGTTTTCACAAATCATGGTGAGTAGCATTTTAGCAAAGGTCTGTTTTCAAAGCAGCAGCAGCAGCACAAAAAAAAGTTATTTGGTCAACCATATTGCTTATCCTCATGGCAAGCAATGTTGTTCAGCATTTATATTCACCTTTTAAATATTAGTAGGCAGAGTCCTGCATTACTGTGGTGGATTACTGGGACCACTGGGGAAAAATACCTGTGACCATATTTAGTTCTGCACTCAGTCGGATTTGTGCACGACCTGATTATAACCAAGGGATCTGAAATTACTAGGAGGGAACAAGTGCTATTGATGGGTTATCTGTAGGACCGAAGAACCTATATATGATGGGCAATGATCTAAGCTTATTAAATGCATTTTTTCAAAATCTATTCTCAAAGCTGCATGGGCATGATTATCCTTTTCCTACTCACCCTACCCTGCATATTTTTATTCTCATTCCTGCTTTCTCACAATAATATGCATCCCCATGGACAGTCAGCTGTTCTTCTACGATATATTTGCAGGATGGAAGATACAATGGTAAGAATGAAACTTTGAAAGGATCATGAATATGAACAACTTCTATGGAATTGGGTTGACATTTGGGTTGTCTAGGCTTTGACTTGGAGAAGATAGACTAAATCCTAAGTTTCCCCCTATATGTTAGAGCAAAAAATGTACTGATTATAATTATTTTATTCTATTATACATACACATTAACCATTTTTATAAGTCTATAATCTGACTAGAATTTGCAGTGAATGGGTAAGCAGGGATACATTGGTTTAGTGTGATGGAATAATGTGCAGGATCCCAGAGAGGGGATTGTAGTGGCCTTTGTTCATTCCCAAGCATTTCGCTGATGTGCTACACTGAACCATGGTTTGACTAGCTTGTCATCCAAACCCAGACTCATTGTTTAGCTCTCTCCAGACAAGCCACAAGTTGTAATCTATAGGACAAACTTTGGTTACAGTTTGTAGTTTGTCTAGAGAGAGCTAAACTATAGCTTCACCTAGCGTAGTATCCAAAAACAAAGAAAGACCAAAGCAGCCACAGTTTCCTCTCCAGAAACTTGCGTTTTTGTTCATTTGCACTAAGCCAAATTAGGAAGCTGCATGGATGGCTCTGAGTTAGACCTTTCACTTCTTTCTCAAACAGCAAACATCCCATTGCCAAAGCTGTGCAGCAAACCATGTTTTAAAGCAAATTTTTATGTCTATGATCCAGAGAGGGGGAAAAACTTAAATCTATCCATTTGCAACACATTTGGTATTATATAGCAATACCTGGCAAATACAATGAGTGATAGTGTTTGGCTTTAGATTTTTGTATTTTCTTTCTCTTTCCTATTCCTTTCTGTTATTCTTCTTTAGCTAGCTATTTAATTAAAGCAGATGGCCACTGTTGGTCATACTGATGATGAAGGTACTTCCTTCAGCTTCTTCCCACCATAGGTTAAAAGTGTAGCTTTACAGATGGAGGTATTCCACATTGCTTTTGCAATTTGAGTGTTAGACCTGGTTTGTAGTATTATTCATGATGCTGGCAACTCAGGAGACTTTGGAAGCAGAGTTCTTGCCTGTGTGGGGGGGGGGGTTTAAAGAGAGTACAGCCATATTTGTAAGTAGTAATTCTTGATGGAACATAGTCCTGTAGGTGTACTTGGAAAAGTCCTAAATGAAATTTCTTTTTTGAACTTATTAAGCAAAAGTATTTTAAAGCGGGGGCAAAATAAATAAAGCATGTTTCCAGCTAACACTGGCACTCTCTAGGAATCCAAATGAAATGAGGCTGAAATTTCCTTTCTGTATTGTTTACAAAAGGGCTGTATTATTCTTAAATACTTTGTTCTCCTAACAATGTCCCTTTATGATTCTGTCCCTCTATCTCTTTTTTCCCCTCCTTGGCAGGGAAGATAATGTTCTACACCAGTTCTGTTGTCCACCTTCTGGGTCTAGTAGTCCATCTTCAAGATAACAGAGAAGTTCTGAGTCGCTAAACTGTGCAGTCAGAGTTCCACATCTGTATATTCCACTCCCTCTTCTTTCTCTGGCTGGTGTGTATGGAACTGAAACTAACTTGCATGGATACACTAAAGGTTCTGGTTTGCAGCGAATTCAGATATGTCCAGAAGGGTATATGGCTGCCTAATCATTTCCACCCAGCATTTTCTACTACACGTTTTCACAACCCTCTTTATATGTTCTTATGTTATTTTGAGCGGCCATAGAATGTAAACCAATATGTAAATCTCACATTTTTTAAAACTAAAATAAAAAGTACCATAAACCTGACTTTCGTACAGTTTTGTTGCATACAGTCCCAATGACTTTTTCAGTTTATGTTCTAATGATAATTAGTAAGCCTTTAAATAAATCTCATTTTCTCTCTCTCTCTCTCTCTCTCTCTCTCTCTCCCTCCCTCCTTCCCTCCCAGCATTTCACAACATTCTTGTTCTGGGCTTTTGCAATACTGTCCAATCTGCAATTCAGAAATGAGCCTGAATTTTTCAATTTTGGGATCTGGGGCTACTATTTATCTTACCTTGGTTTTATAAGATTTCAATTGTATCTGTGAGAACCGTATTTCCTCAGTGTTTAAGAGCACTTTCGTGCCTTTGACTGTTAGCTGAATATCTGTTAAGTGTGTTTCTGAGGGAATATGCATTGTGTGTATATGACACTGATGGGCCAACACTGTTTCAATGGGAAGATCAAACCTGACATTGTTGGGATAAAATAATGATATTTCTGTGTTGTGTGGAAGCCCACATGGGTACTTGACGAATGTGGAAATTGCTTTGAAGGTCAATGTAAGGTACGATCCACATGGGAGAAAAAATTGTTCAGTGCAGCCAAACTGACTGGTTGCATTTTATTATGCTAAGCATTTGCTAACCTTTTATATTTTTAACTCCTTTCTTTTTATCTAATATAACGCTGTCCTTTATCTTATACTCCCTTTTTGGTATTCCTTGGCATTATTCTAGTAGTATCTTTCATACTAAGGGAGGCAATTTAAAGAGCAAAAAAACCCAAAATGTATATATGTACCAAGTGTTTTGCCTACCCTGTCAATCCACAAATATTAAGTGCCATGTTCATGTGATTCCATCTGTATAATATTCTTTTAATATAAGATGGGATGCAGCAATATAAGTTCTGATACGGATAATACAGTATCATTGTGTAAATGTCTGGATTTTGCTGGAATTATTAGCCTTTTACTTTATTTAGGAAGGAATACCTCACAGAGGATGAGAATTTATGTTGTTGTGACTTGCTTTTCTTTTTCACAAACAAAAACAATAATTATCCCTGCCCTCAGTGTAGTGATGTATAGCACTGTAATTACTCCTTTTCTCACCCACTGAGATGTCTGGAATCTTTTAATCTAATTATAATTTTGTTTGTGCGTGTAAAGGCAAAAAAAAAGGGCCTATTCTATGTAACGAAGTTCAAAGCATGCATTTTGGGTGCCAGTTTGCAAGATTAATAAAAAGGATGCAGATTAGCCTGGCCATCATTACAATTAAGTTTGAGGTTTTTTCCTCTCTTTTTTTGCTTTTTGTGAAGGGCAACACAAGCTGTGGCTGTGGTTGGTTCTGTTCCTTTTTAAGCTTTCCAATTAAGAAGGCAGCCTTTGGACTTGTATGCTCTTGGTGTGTGAAATCCTTTGCATCCGTAAGGTCTTTGAAACAACATTTTTGTGTGTCAGAAAAGCTGACGTTCAGTACTACAGTGGAAGCCGGATATCCCATTTTCCTTTTGAAACATACTTGTATATCTTGTTCTTCTTCACCACTGGAGCAGGCAGATTTATCCCCTCATTAACATGTTGAGATGTAAGCAAGCAAAGGAATTACTTTATAAAATAGAATAGAAAAATACTGCTGGGGAGAGGGGGAGCCATCCTGTCCACTGAACTTGTTTAAACTTCCATATCTGGCAGCACAGGCTGTATTTTCTACTGTGCATGAATGGATCTTTCAACAAACGTACTTAACATGCACATTTTTTAAAAAGAAAGTTGGGAGGATAAAAAATGTTCCTTTTGCAAATCTCAATCATTTTGCTCCTGCAAAATAAGTTTATAATAACTCTGAGAGAATGGCTTGAACAAAAGGACTCAATTTGGCACTTTACCACTGGGAAAGCTTGGAAATCTGGCCACATATTTCTAGCGGGATACAGCTCTGTAATGTGGGTCAGCCCCAGGACATGTGAACTTTAGCTTTTGCCAAAATGTTTTATAATCATTTACTTCCTTGAGATACATACCAATAGCTGAAAATTTCATGACCTATAATAATGGATGTTTTACTTCCCATTCAGTGGAACAGAAAGCAGTTCAAAACCTACAGTTTTACATAAATTGTAATAATAATAATAATAATCAGAATAAGTGCATGTTCCCAGACGGACTTTTGACAAAATAATGAAAGCTGTTTTTCAAATGAAATAAGCATATGCTAGTGAAAATGTCAACATAGCGATGGTTTTTTTTTTACTGTAGTCTTAAATTGAGTATATTTGTTTTGCATTATTTTCTAAGTCCTTGCTGAGGAAATGTAACAAAACATGAAATGAATTGCACAAACATATTTGTTTCAAGTAAATGTAGATTAATTTTGGTCTTGGAGTATACAGCTGTCTTTTCCCCCTTTCGCCTTCCTTACATTGTGAGGTGCTGTGCTGGCAAGGGCATTACAGTGATACCTCGGGTTAAGTACCGTATTTTTTGCACCATAACACTCACTTTTTTCCTCCTAAAAAGTAAGGGCAAATGTCTGTGCGTGTTATGGAGGGAATGCCTACGGGTGGCATGCCTACGGATTTTCCTCCTCCAAAAGCTACGTGCGTGTTATGGTCGAGTGCATGTTATAGAGCAAAAAATACGGTACTTACCGTAATTGGTTCCGGAGGTCCGTACTTAACCTGAAACTGTTCTTACCCTGAAGCACCACTTTAGCTAATGGGGCCTCCTGCTGCATGATTTCTGTTCTCATCCTGAAGCAAAGTTCTTAACCTGAAGCACTATTTCTGGGTTAGCAGAGTGTGTAACCTGAAGCGTATGTAACCTGAAGCGTATGTAACCCTAGGTACCACTGTAATTCTAGTTTTGGCTGTTTTATTCCCTGAACTTTGGCACCATGGCTTATCATTTGCTCAGCTGGGAGATATCTGCACTGGAGTGACCTACTTCCGTTACCGTGCTTTGTGGGCATACACCCTTCTCATCACTTCCTGCAAGCACTATTTAATAATAATAATATATATACAGGCTGCAGAATCTTTAAGGGATGCAAAAGTGACTTCAACATGCAACCTGATTGGGAATCTGTTATTCAAATAGGCAGAAAGATTACAGTAAAAAGACTGCAACTCAGATGCAGGATGGCATGAATCTGTGGAGCCCTGCGAAATGTTTGCTCTTAAGGTCTCCTGGACCTGGAGAAAGGGCAGTATGTGAAAGAAGTAGTTGAGAGGTAAGGAAGCAAGAGACATGAGAGACTAATGACAGGCCTGTAACTAGTAGCAGAAGTAAAACAGTTGAGTTTCTTAAATCTATAGGCACGTTCACCTGGAAGGCGCATGTTACAGATGTCAAGGAAGATCCTTTGGGCTTGTTCTGGCTGATTGGTGTTAAGATTTGCTAATCTGGCTGGCTACTCTTCTGTTCCCCCCTTTATCCTTCAGCCTGCATGGAACACAGGCTCAGTCCTTGCCTGACAACCTCAGGACTTGCTGTAGGCTTGGGGCGGCCTGCTCCACAAGTGAGTTTGCCACTTGTTTTAGCTTTGATTCCACAAAGCTACTTCTGCAGCTGGAGTAGGTGGTTCATAATGTGGCTTATGCATTTCCAGAATGTAGGCTGTTGTGTATTTTGTTTCATTCACTGTTGCTTTTTTTTAATTAAAAAGATAGTGCTGCCTACACACCAAACTTATGATTAATGCATGGTGAGTCATAATACATTCTTGCTTTTAACAAACAGCAGTGTTTAGCATTTAGCATTCAGTCTTGTCAGCCTTGTCAAAACTATAAAAATGCAACAGTATGTGAGTCATAGTAATTCAAAATGTGCCTCTTTCTGCAATCGGATTTGAAACAGCTATAAATAGGCTAATCAAGAACAACTTCCATTCTAAAAAATAATGCAACTTGCATTCCACAAGGATACCTGCATATGGAAGCTAGAGGGAGCTCTGATGCTGCGAGTTCCAAAACATCCACAGAGCTGTTCAGCATTTCTGGTTGAGATTGTCATTTCTGTTGTGTGTGTGCAAGTCTCTAAAATGCAAAAAAGCTACCATTAGTCTTACCTGTTATTGCTCTGTTCTCTTTTTAAAAAAAATAGTCCCAGTAACACTGAATATAGTTAGAATAGAATATAATTTTTTTCTTCAGAGCCATGACAGTTCCTCTAGTCTAGTGAATGCTTCGTCATCTGTTACAATTTATGAAAATTACAGACCTGTTTTAGATATGTTCACTGTTTTCATTGTCATTGAGCCTAGTGTTGATCTTACACCAAAACTTAACCTGGAGGTATGAATGGAAAATTTAAGGAATGGCAGACTTTCATATGTTGGGTCACTGCTGTATCTGCAAACAGGCAGAGATTATGCACACTTTAAATTTACAGAAGCTACTGTGAGGTCATAATACCAGACTTTATACGTAAGCAACACAGGTATGAGAAACTATGGGAAAATAATTTTGACCCAGTAAAAATGTTTGTTGAGTCATTAGAGCAGTGATAGCCCATGTGGGGCTCTCCATGTATTTAGGATTACATCTCCCATTAGCCAGAATAGTCAGTGGTCAGAGATCATGGGAGTTGCAGTCTGGAACATCTGAAGGCACCACATTTGCTATTCCTTCTCATGCCTATACCACAAATCTTGAGCTAAATTCATTTCATATTTTTAGACAAGGTTAAATAAATTAAGCCTGTGTAAGAGTTTTGGGTTTGTTTTTTAATTTATTAGATAGGCTTGGATTAAACAAAAACCCATACACAAACAACCAGTTCTGTGTCCCTGCAGAATGAAGGTACTACAGGTTGTTTTTGTGATTTTTGGTGACAGCGGGCCATTCTCATGCTGTGTGGCAGTGTGCTTTTGAAACAGAAGAATTTCAAAAGCACTTCGTAATATAAAATGTGGGTCACAGCAGCTGCTGTTCAAAGAAAAGCATTCAGAAATGCTTCTGGGTATGCATAAGCCCTTGGGTATACTGAAATGGCTCTTTGAATCCTGGCCTTTAATTTCCTGCATAATACAGTAGAATTTATTCACTAGTTAAGAAAACAGCAACACATTTTTTGTGTGAGGTACTTTGCAGCAGACAATATTGACAAATCAGTAGGGCACCGGATTCAGGGACACAACAGCTACGTTCAGATTTGGTGGAGACATTAGTGGAGAAAGCAGTTTCTCTGTCAGGCGGACTTTGGTATTTCAGATTTCAGCAGCACCCTGTCCAAGGCCAAAATTTAGTGCTCCTCCACCTCTTGCCTTCCATTCTGCTCAGTTCACTATGTCATAGCTGCAACACCACCTAGGCTCAGCGCCCAGTGTGGCAGAACTGGGCACACTAAACCCTCTTTCTCTGTGAGCTAAATATAGCCTCTTCACTGATTAATTCAATTATATTATATGTGTCACTTGAGGGTGTTTTGGGTTTTTAGGGTGTGGTGGGGTTTTTTGTGGGGGGTTTTTTGCACAATTTGAGAAAAAAATAGTAACTCTGAAAAAAATTGCACCTTGGTAAATATGTCAATCACTGAGATGTTAAAAGTAAACTGAAAGTGTGTCCACGTAAAATCAGAGGTATAGGTAATCATAGTAAGTTTCCAGTTGGCTTTAAGGATTGCTTCCATTAGAGATGATGATGATGATGATGATGATGATTTATTTATACCCCGCCCATCTGGCTGGGCCTCCCCAGCCACTCTGGGCGGCTTCCATAGAAACCAAAAATACACTAAAATATCACACGTTAAAAACTTCCCTTAAGATGTCTTCTGAATGTCAGGTAGTTGTTTATCGCTTTGACATCTGATGGGAGGGCGTTCCACAAGGCGGGTGCCTCTACCGAGAAGGCCCTCTGTCTGGTTCCCTGTAACCTCACTTCTCGCAATGAGGGAACCGCCAGAAGGCCCTCGGCGCTGGACCTCAGCGTCTGGGCAGAACGATGGGGGTGGAGACACTCCTTCAGGTATACAGGACTGAGGTCGTTTAGGACTTTAAAGGTCAGCACCAACACTTTGAATTGTGCTCGGAGTTGGAGACAAAAATGCAAATAGATTGTTCTTGCCAATTTTCATTTTAGTTCATCATTTTAAGTTTTTGTCTGAAAATCACACTTCTGTGCTAGATTGAAGAACATGAAGCCATATGCAACATTTTCTCCCTTTCCTGTTCTGAGAAGTACAGTGGTGCCTCGCAAGACGAAATTAATTCGTTCCGCAAGTTTTTTCTTCTTGTGAGTTTTTCGTCTTGCGAAGCACGGTTTCCCATAGGAATGCATTGAAAATCAATTAATGCGTTCCTATGGAAACCGCTTGCCAGGCTGGCGGTGCGGAGAAGGGCTTTTCTCCCCACCGCAAGCCTTCAGGACAGGTACGGGAACAGAGGGGAAGGGGCGCAGCGCTTCTCCTCTGTTCCCGGGGCTTGCGGTGGGAGGAGGGTTTTTCCTCCCCACCGCCAACATTCAGAACAGCATTCTGAATGTTGGCGGTGGGAAGGAAAACCCTCCTCCCACCGCAAGTCTTCAGGACAGCCATCCGAAGGCTGGCGCGGGGAGAAGGGCTTTCCGCCCCACCGCCAGCCTTCGGAGCAGCCTTCCGAAGGCTGGCGCGGGGAGAAGGGCTTTCCGCCCCACCGCCAGCCTTCGGAGGAGCCTTCCGAAGGTTGGCTCGGGGAGAAGGGCTTTCCGCCCCACCGCCAGCCTTCGGAGGAGGTCCGAGGACAGTGGGGAAGATGCGCTGCACTTCCCCGCTGTCCCGGAGATTTCCCTATGGGCTTTCGTCTTGCGAAGGAAGCCCATAGGGAAATTCGTTTTGCGAAGCGCCTCCAAAACGGAAAACCCTTTCGTCTAGCGGGTTTTCCATCTTGTGAGGCGTTCGTCTTGCGGGGCACCACTGTACTCAGAATGGCAGGATAAACACACATTCACAATGGTTATTTCCATTTCCCAAGATGACAAAGACCTCTTACATAACACATTTTGCTACTTAAATGAATCTATAATTTCTTCCCTTCACACAAACCTCTGTGCAAGGCTTTGAGCAAACTAGTCTCAAAACGTTTTTATGAGCAACTCAACTATTCGCCTTATTCACCCTGTTTCTCATACTGTAGTCCTGCACTGCAAAGGCTGCTAACGCTTCCTCAAGAGTTCACAGAACATTTTATCCTTCCACTTATAAAGTGGTACATCGGGTTAAGAACTTAATTCATTCTGGAGGTCTGTTCTTAACCTGAAACTGTTCTTAACCTGAGGTACCACTTTAGCTAATGGGGCCTCCTGTTGCCACTGAGCCGCCACCGCACGATTTCTGTTCTTATCCTGAAGCAAAGTTCTTAACCCGAGGTACTAGTTCTGGGTTAACAGTGTCTGTAACCTGAAGCGTCTATAACCCGAGGTATCACTGTATTGCAAAACTTCACTTATGTAAGTGGACCTATGTGCTCCCCTAAAAACTGGTTGTTTGGGGGGATCCTTTGCACAGAGGAGAGGGAATCAACACAAACTACCTGCCTCCTTTCACCGATGGAAATCTCAACTAGATCAGAAGTCCTGAAAATGGAAGGTGTCTTTCCATTGATTGAAGGGATGCATAGGATCCAAGAAAAAAAAAGTTTCACCTTACCTGCTTCTTTATTCCTTACACGTTTTCAATTCCATCTGCTGATTTAATTCCTGACTTTTCTGAATAGGAATTCGTTGCTTTTCTCTTTTGTCCAGTGCTTAGGACCTGGTTTTTCTTTTTTGCATTTAGAACTTGTTGTTAATGTTTCATTTTATTGCTTATTCCATTTGTTTCTTTCACTCTTCATCCAAAGAGCTCAGGGTGTGGCACATAGGTCTAATTTCCCTTCCCCATTTTATTCTCAAAGCAGTTGTGACCCTACTAAGATTACTCAGTGAGCTTTGTGACAGAGTGGAGATTTGAACCTGTGTCTCCTCTGTACTAACCTACTGTGGCAACCTAGTAGTTGAAATGCATATCAGCACAATTGGATAAATGGGCATCACTGTGGCAGGATGGTAAACAGCATTTCCATACTCTCTGACACGTGTTACAGTGCTCCGTGCGCCAGAAGTGGTTTAGTCATGCTGACCACATGACCCCGAAAAGCTGTCTGCAGATGAACACCAGCTTCCTCAGCCTGAAAGCGGACATGAGCGCAACATCTCATAGTTGATTTCGACTGAACTTAACCGTCCAGAGGTTCTTTACCTACTAATCTACTAGCTAATATCTATCCATAATGATTTCTCAAGTACTTTCTTACAATATCCTGTCAGAAATGGCAAATAGAATGATCTTTCATCTTTTTCAGAACTGGGTTCCAACTTTAGCCTCAGCCTGCAACATAACTAAATATGTTTTTTGTCATATTTGTCTGTCTTCCTGTGAGTATCTCCCACTCTCCATCTTCCTTCTCCCTCTTTTTTTTATAATACAAGTTAAATTGATTGGACGCTGCAAGGGTATGCACTTTGCACCAGGTGACAACCCAGTTGTGGGTGCTTAGATACAAACTGGAAACCAAATACATCATTTTGTGCCTGAAACAAACCATAACCTTGATCAGATATAGCAAATGACCTTCCATAACAACAGATTTCTTGTAATAGCTCCTTGTTTTATATTAAGTAAAGCAATTTCGTATTGTTCCATTCTGGTTGTACATGAACTTTGCATTCTGTGTTCATAATAAGGTGCCATGTACTTTTGATTTTGTGAGCATGGGTAACACAGTTACTGAGGACTTTTCCTAAATGTGGCAGATGTTTCTGACAAGTTTGTTTGGTAGCTAGGCATGAAGAGTCTGATTAAAGCAATTTTAATCTTCTTTGTTCTTAGTTAATCGGTGAGCTGTCAGCCGAGTCCTATCAATGCCAGCTGCCCATGAAATTGGCAAGATTGCTACTCTGCTACTTTTCCTTCCCCTTCCACCACCACCACCCAATCCTCTCACCTTATTCAAACACAAACAAAATTGTCTCGGGGCTACAGAATATCAAAAATTAGGTTTGACCATTTTATAAAGTAAAAACCAGTAGACTAGATCAGTTGACTATGTGTGTGTGTGTATGTGTGTATGTATGTATGTAGTGGTGCAAAGAAACAATATTTCCAGTAGAAAGAGGACATTTTGGTAAACACTTTTAGCTCTTCATCCTCCTTGTTATGATCTGTGAGTTCATAATGCCTGCAGGCATCATATATTCCAACAAAAACAAAGCAAAACTGGTGTATATAATGTGCATTATTAAAAATATTTGAAGAGAGTAAGTAAAATAGGAAGTGCAGTCACTAGGGATGTTCCAAGTCACCGCACAAGCAAGCCATGTCCGTGAAAACAGAACTAGCATTACTTTCCAACCAGTAAAGATGGAAAACATAGTCCCAGTGAAGTCCACAGCAGAAAAGTAAGCTCTAAGGCAGGGGTCAGCAAATTTTTCAGCAGGGGGACGGTCCACTGTCCCTCAGACCTTGTGGGGGTCCGGACTATGTTTTGAAAAGAAAAAGTATGAATTCCTATGCCCTACAAACAACCCAGAGATGCATTTTAAATAAAAGCACACATTCTACTCATGTAAAAACACACTGATTCCTGGACCGTCCGCAGGCCGGATTGAGAAGGTGATTGGGCCAGATCTGCCCCCCCAGGCCTGAGTTTGCCTACCCATGCTCTAAGGCCATCAACACTGTCACATCCTCCTACTTCCTCCTTGAGGACCGAGAGGTGGTCGCATCTGGAGGGGCTTGAGCCTTTGCAAATGCTCCATGTAAGCATGCCCACAATCTGCACAGGCATTCAATCCCTTTCGTGGAAAGCTGGTCATTTGCTCCAATTCCTTTCATTACTTTTGAAACGATATGATACGATACAATAATCTTTATTGTCATTGTCCCATACAGAACAACGAAATTGAAAAAATCTACATAAGACATTCAAAAACCAACAAGCCTGCTATCCCAGCTATCCCAATCTGGTTAGCCCCCTAAAAACTCTGATACCCCATTTTTAAATACAATATACTCCCATAGAGACTCCTTACACTGCGTCTTTATAACCCTGTACCTTCTTCCAGATGGGCACGGGTGGCGCTGTGGGTTAAACCACAGAGCCTAGGACTTGCTGATCAGAAGGTTGGCAGTTCAAATCTCTGCAACAGGGTGAGCTCCCGTTGCTCGGTCCCTGCTCCTGCCAACCTAGCAGTTCGAAAGCACGTCAAAGTGCAAGTAGATAAATAGGTACCGCTCCAGCGGGAAGGTAAACGGCATTTCCGTGCGCTGCTCTGGTTCGCCAGAAGCGGCTTAGTCATGCTGGCCATATGACCCAGAAGCTGTACGCCGGCTCCCTCGGCCAATAAAGCGAGATGAGCGCCACAACCCCAGAGTTGTCCGCGACTGGACCTAATGGTCAGGGGTCCCTTTACCTTTACCTTACCTTCTTCCAGAAGACAGAAGCTGAAAGAGATCATTTCTGGGGTGCACACTATCCTGCGCTATCTCTGCAGCTTTCTTATGGCACCTGGATACATAGATTTGATCGAAGGTGGGAAGAGTGCACCCAATTATTCTCTCCGCAGTCTTTACAACCCTGGACAGCATTGTTTTTCCCCTGACCGTGCAGCTCCCAAAGCACACACAGAGATCATAAGTTAATACACTCTCAACAGTACAATGGTAAAATGTCATCAACAGGTCCTTTGAGAGATGGTTTTTCCGGAGGATTCTCAGAAAATATAACCTCTGCTGTGCTCTCTTCATCAGGTCTTTGCTCTTTTCTCCCCAGGTTAGGTCATCTCTCAACTCCATTCCCAGAAATCGAAACACCGAGACCTGTTCCACACACTTTCCTTCAATAATAAGTGGCTGAATATTCAATTTACATTTCCTAAAGTCCACAATAATCTCTTTTGTTTGCTTTAAGTTAAGGAGTAAGTTGTTTTTCCTGCACCACTCCCCCAACTGCTCAACTCCCTTCCTATGGGCCACCTCCCCCTCTCCAGCCTTGATTAAACCAACCACCGTAGTATCATCTGCAAACTTAATGATCTTATTACTGGGGTATGGTCTTTGTTCCAAATAATTGTACAATTGTACAAAATTGTTCCCCTGATTTTGGTGTAGAACTGGGGTGTGTGGTGGTGGTGACTTAAATAATTCCATGATGCAAATGTTCTGTGTAAGCAAGCCGCTTTGTTAAAATAATAAAAAAATGTGGTTATTTAAGCCATTTACTTCCAGACAATTTAGGGTGCCTTATTGAAAGGCAGAAGGTGGGCACTGATGTGGTAACTACAGCTGGAAAAAAGCTGCTTTCTACTTGCCAGCTGAGCTCTTTCCACCTCTATCACCTGCTTTATTATTATTATTATTATTATTATTATTATTGAGCTTCACTTTCACATATCAAGCATTTAAAGGCTTCGCAGAGAAAGCCTGAATCAAACACTGTCTGGGCCTTTTTGGCTGCATTTCTTGTGTTTGAAGATAAGAGCCTTTCCAACCAATTTCACTACTTAAATATAATTATCTTTGTCCCATTTTCCCCTGTTTGAAATAGGAATAAGAGGAGAAAAGATTCCCCATTGTGAATGTGTTCCAAAACCTATAGATTGTCAACTGCAGGGAGCCTTTGACCCTCTCTGTTGGACAGTTTCATGTCCTGCTACTCATGTTCTTTTTCTTGCTCTTTAAGTGCAAGCGGTTTTTTATAAAAAATAAATAAATATGGACTATACCAAACCCATTCTGTTCGTGAACTGTAATATAGAATTCTTATAATTTCAGGACAAACAGAACTATAATCAGACTTATTTAATTTCAGAACTGATTAAGCAGTCTCCCCCCGCCCCCTGCCAACTTCCTATGTAATGGAGTTGGGCAATCAAATCAGCTGGATGGCTGTGAAAATCTCAGGTGCCATGTGTATAATCATTCTCAATTATTGTTTGCTTTAAAATAAAAGGCAATTTCTCTTCACTAGGTAGTGCTTACTGTATGGTTTTCTTCACAGAGGGAAAGATACTGACCAATGTGGTACCTTTTGCCTTTATTTCCATTCTAAGCTTAGCATGTGGTTTTCTAGCTTTCTAGCTATTTTTAAACCTTTGTTTAACAGGGCAATATAATGGCACTATGTGTTTGCTTTTTCTGGCAACAATTCAAAAGTTGAATGATTTTGTAGTTAGTTAATCTTCCTTGTTAATGCTTTTAGCAAAATTGTAATCCTTTTTTAGTCTGTTGTAGCCACACACACACACACAATTAACGTGTTCATGTTTCATAAGCTTCTTCAATATAGCATTTCAAGGAGATGTTTTTTGCTAGAGCTTTGATAAAGCAGCAGTCAGTATTATTTGTTACAGAATCAAACTTTGCGTCTTTGGGGAGGATATCATTACACATATTTTACATTATTAGATATGTTATGACCCCTAAAGTGTACAACTATTGTTTTATATACATTTCTGCTAATATCTGCCTAAAACAAGTTGTCATTTTGTGCACACAACATTCAAACATTACAAGTTCATGGAGGTTCATGCCAAAATATAACACAAAGGATGCAGTAACTGAAGAATGTGATTTATAAATCGGACCTTGGTGTAATAATTCCCTAAAATGTTGAAAGGTAGCCCTATGAGTTACTGAACAAGATTATTCAATTATCCAGAACACTTAAATCATGAATGAAGAAACACAGTTCTAGAAGGCTCCAAAAGATGAGAGTCCATTCTTTGAATGGGTTTTGTTTATCCCATCATTATAAAGCTGCCATAAAGCTGAAAAATTAGCTGGAAGTGTGATAGGGATAGGTGAAGAGGAGGATGCTGAAGCTTTACAAGTTTGCTTTATTCATTGGCTTCTGTTACTGAATGAATGAACAATTGCAAGTGGATCTACTTGAAATAGCTAAAATTCCTGGGGTATAGCTTTGATCACAGGAAACATGAAATACAGCAGTGAAGCAGAGTGTGATGGGGTGGTAATGATACTATATATCTGCATCCTTGTACCTACAGTTGGCTCCCAAAATAGTTAAATGATTGGGCAACCCATTCACAAGTTTGGGCAATATGGGATAATGGGTGTGGCAGAATGCTTAATTTGTATGGGCATGCAAGAGTCAAGCCATCTGACATGTTTGTGTTTAGCTATGTTTATGTCCATTTTTCCCCCAAATGCTTCCGCTTGAAATAAAGGAAATGAGAGCCGGAAAACAGCAGACGTGAAGAGACAGATATATTTGAGACAAACAGTATTCACATATTTTTCTAGGCATTTCTCAGGGAGTAGATGAGCAACTGAAAAATGCTATAACTACCACAAGGCACAGGCTGAACATTCTAGTTGTGTGTGTGTGTAACATCAATGGCAAGTTTCAAATGGCCTGTCCTTAGATGTGTTTGAGATTTGTAGCTCAGTTATATGCATGCTTACTCAGAAACAAACACCACAGGATTCCTGCTTGGCAGGGGGTTGGACTCGATGGCCCTTGTGGTCTCTTCCAACTCTATGATTCTATTCTATGATTCTATGATTCAGTGAGAATTCCTGTGATTACTGAACAGAATGTTGAGATTAAGACAAGGAAAACTGAAATTCCCATTCAGCCAAGAAGCGCGTTGCACGCAGTTCACCTAAACCCTTCCAGTCTGCTTTAACTGATGCTGGTTTTATATTGTATGTTGCATATATCTTACTAATAATTAATTTTGATTTGGAATATTTTAATGATATTGTTCTAGTTGATATTTTACTGTTTCATGGTGTGTGTTTTTATTTTGTAAAACATCTTGAGAAGGTTTTCACCTTTAAAAGCAATAAAATAGTAATAATAAAATAATCTTCATAGGCTATTATAAAGGTGAAATGGAATATACCCATGCTTATCCATGGAATAAGGGCTTGGTTAATGCATGTTAAATAAATGTTTCTTCCTTCCAAGAAATTGTGCATAGAATTACAACATAAGTCATGAACTGTGAAGGTACCTTTGCTTCTAGTTCTAGCTGCTGCTTGTGCCATCAATTTACAGGACAAATAATTGCCCTTAACTTGGAACTGGGCTATGTCTTTCCCTTATATTTTCATCTTTGGGGCATGGTCCTAGCAGATGTCCTAAAGCTAGTCCATTCCTAGAAAAATAATAATCCTAAAACCTAGAATAAACCTGTGCCCATAGGGAAGGCAAGTGAAGACGAGAATCATCATTTTCCTACAGGGGTGTAATTATTTAGAACACCTAGTTTTCTCCTCTGGTTTTGGAAATAACATGTGCTATTTTTAATGCATTTGTACACAAGCTGTTTTGTATCTGTACTCTAATTCCCTCGAGGTCACAAAAATGCTTAGTGTCACTCAGCACAATCAAGGTTCTACAGAGGCGATCAGCTAATCAGTGCGGCTTAGTGTCTCTTTAGCATATCTTCACTTTGTACAACAAATTGTCACTCCACGAAGAGGCTGAGAGGATGTTTAAATGTTCTAGTAACAATATTCTTAAGACAGTTTTTTTTAAAAAAAATATGTTGAAGTCAAGACACAGCCATATTCACAAATCGGCTGACATTTTCATGTGAAGGCTATAGTAAACGAAACTTAATTACAAGTAAATTAAGTTCACCCTTGAGAATTGTCACATTAACAAAGAGAGGCAAGAAGACATATAGAGAGAAGCCTCCTTAAAATTCATCACTATTCCCTTCTTCTGGACTGGGCTGAAAGCAAACAAAGGGAACAGGGAGCGAAGCAACACTTTTAAAAAATTATACATGCTGCGAATTACAGGATGTGTTGAAATTGTGTCCTATCTAGAAGATATATACAGTTTTATAAGTGAATTTATAGATTGGGGGGAAACTGATCAGTACAGTTACTTCAAAATTATGTGTCAATATATGTGTCCAATATCTTTTGATACTGTTTATAAATTGGAGCGGGAATTGTCTTCGCAGTAGGCATGTAGAGCACAGTTCAAAGCTTTGGCCAGCAGTAGTAGGTACTTGATCCAGATATGTCGACCACAGCCCCACAGAAGGTGGGGGTGAAGAGGCCAGAGGAATGGAGCAGACTGTTGACATCACATGACAGCAGTTGGGCTGTTTCAGGATCCAGCTGATCCTGGGATGGCTCCAACTTGTTCCTGAAATGCCCAATTTTGGAAGTTTGTACTGACTACTGATGGCAGGGGTACTGGCAGCAGTGGCTTCTGCCATCATTGGGCAGTTACATTGGAATGCTGCTTGCTGATGGAGCCTCATCCCTCTGGCTCCTCAGAACCCTCACCAGCATGACAGATCAACGGTTAGAATTGCTCTTTTAGTATAGAATTGCTTTCCTTTATTTTCACTTTTTACATGGAATCTATATGACACCATTTCTAACCCACTCACTATATTCCAAGTTTTTTCCTGTGTTGTTTGGGGGGGGGATGTTTGGTTGCTGTCAACAGTTTTTCATTTAAAATACAGTGGAACACATGACTTTCTTGTATAAGGCCACTGTGTCTTTATTTAGAAGCTTATTGTCCTTGTGATTGCTTCCTAAACAACAGACACATTGCTCTATTGTGCCTGAATTAGAAAGCTGGGGGGACCATAGCTCAGTGGTAGAAAATCTGCTTTGTGTACAGAAGGTGTGTCAGGGTATGGTCTGAATCAGAGGATTGGGGGATGCATTCTCAGGCAGATCAGCTCCTCTCTGAAGAGGAGGGGGAGATCCCCCCCCCCATTTCCAGCAGTTTCAGGAGCAGAGAGAAACACAGACACTGAGCAGTTTCAACAGGAGTTGCCTAGTTATGAGATAATGGGAAGAGAGGCAGAAGGGAGGGAACAGCCATCAGAGACGTCATTAGAAAGTGTGGGGGACCCTCCCTCTCCAAGAACTAGGAGGTCTGTCCGTATTAGAGAACAAAGAATGCGGAGAGGAGGAATTTCCTGTTGGTGCCCAGGATGTTGCTAGGGACGGAAGGGGGAGGATTTAGAGTAGCCAATTGCTCTCCTTGTGGAGAGATGTGGATTTTTGCTTGTAACCAGATGTCTGAATAAACAGGACTATAAAATATAAACTTGTTAATTCTTGTCTGTGAAGTTACTGAAGGGAGGGGAAGACTCTCCATGCCTGACAAGTTGCCAGGTTCAATACCTGGCATCTCAGGAAGGGCTGGACGAGATCCATGTCTGAAACCTTGGAAAGCCACTGCCAGTCAGAGTAAATAATACTGAACGAATGCTCTGACTTGGACTAAGGCAACTTCCTGTGCCCCTGACTTTCTGATTACTGTTGTTCTTCTTCTTTGGCGATCACTCGTAGCCGAGTAAGATTGTCTTACTGTACTACAGTGCTTTAATTACTGGTTTACCACCTTTAAAAAAGAAGAAAAAATAGTTAGATGGCGCCATAAATTAAAATCCCCTTGTGTGGGATGCAGGTACTAACTAATGAAGTGGCAGCTATCATTGATGCCAAACAAAAGCAAGTGGGAGAGCTTTTAAAAAAATGAAAATTTAAAGGGCTTTCACTAAATGGGATTTCAGCAGAAGCATAGTAAAAGGATCTTGTTTCTGAGGACGATCATTACCAGATAATATAGTACTACGTAAAATGCTTTGAGGAACCACTTTTTGAATTTTGCCTCCAAGTGTTTATGGAAAAAGAATACTTCAGCAACTCTAATGGATGCTAGTGCGGGGGTAAAAGCTTACTTGTCAAAAAATTGAAATTGTGTAGGTTAACTTAAATGGTATCTGGGAAATGACAGTTTTATTTTGTAACAGTAAATCGTGGTGTGTTTTTTAACTGCCTATGTATAAACAGAGAAGCCCACATTATGCATTATGATAAAGTATCCATTTGCAAACTGAAATTCACCATGGGAATTTTGTGTATGAAACAGCTGTATGTAATGGTGTGGTGGTTTCACCATGTAAGAGCAACTTACCTTTGGGTTATAAAAAAGAAGGCCACAAAAGAAGGCACTCACAATTTCATGTATGACCAATTGCTCAGTTGATTCTATTTTCAACTGTCAACTAAATAACTTTGCAAAGTATGAGCCACCCTCAGTTTCAGGATTTCAAACATGTTTCTAAAAACACAGTCCCTGTTGCACAATATCAGTTGCAATAAATTGTGAAAGACTTTCAATATGAATGTTTATCATCTAAAGTGTGAATCTGTTTTTACCTTAGAGAAAGAAACAGAATAACGGTTTTTCATCTCTTTATTTTTTATTTTCGAAAAAGGTTCTTTAGCACATGTTTTATTTAAATTTTAAAAGACCAGCATAATATTATTTTTAGCAGTGTACTATTGAGTCCTAGATTTCCCATTCAAATAGAGTAAGCCTGAAGCATTACAGCAGCAAAGGTAAATTGGTTACCTAATTCTACCAGCCGTTTGAAAGGAGCTGAGAAATAAAATATCAAGGCTTTCCCTGTGAGCAATTTTTTCTCTTGTATTTCTTTATGCCTTTTCTCCTGGAGAGCCTTGTATTTAAAGAAATGCTCTTAAAAGAATTGTGTGTGTTTCCTGATTCTATACAACCATTATTCTTCATAGTAAGTATGTATATATATATTAAAGATGAAAGGGACAATTTCCCCATGTGTGTGTAAATCACAGTGATCTCAGTTAACACCCATCTTTGATACAATCAATTAATTCACATTGTGTTCCTGTCTGTGGCCTTTCTCTCTTTTGAACTCCATGGGGATTATTGCACATGGAGCAATTTACAGAATTGAGACTACTTATGCTAGTAAGGGTTGCACATGCAGGCAGATTATGAAAGCATTATTTTTGCTTTTAATTTTTGCAGACAGTCTGTCTAGGTCAAGAATAAGTTCCAAACTCAAGTCGGTAATCTCTGTAGCTATTTCTGGTGTCTCTGATATGCCAGGAATAGCAACTGTGTAATACAGGTTTTCTACACAATGTCTTTCTGTGCCTTGTATTAGCAGTGGAAAATGAATCCTGATTTCTTTCTGAGGAATGAGCCACATTAAATAGATATTCAATTTTCTCCTAGTAAAAATTACATTTGCACATACCAGTATGGCCTCTTTCAAATCTTGAAGGCTATTATAAAATGCCTGGAGGGAGCTCATGTTTTAACTGCCAGTGATTCCAAGTGAAGAGCCCTATGTTCATCTTTCATTTCCTGCCTTGGATACCATTTTACTACTGCAGTGGACATCTTTCCCCCCAACCACTGCAGACAAATATCTTTACTGTTTCCATCTGGGGAAGCAACATGCTGCGTGTGGCATGCTAGACCAGATAAAGCAAAGCATCAGCAGCCGCATCAGGATGTCAGCCCTCAAAGGCGCCATCGGAGGCCATGCTGAACAGCCACTTCAAAGGGCCTTTGATGTTTTCCTTTGCATGGAACCAGAGGAGGGCAGATTTCATCTGGTTCTTAATCTCTTGTCATTTTCCTTGCCTATAAACTCGTTTGAATCATACCCTTTCTTATAACGTTTTTATCCCATAGGGTAACTGGAGAAATGGAGAGGTAAGGCCAAAGGTGCCACAGGTTAAGGTGGTCTGAGAAATTTTCTGGGCTCGATTTAATTATTTGTTACATTTCTATGCTGTCCACTAGTGGACTCCTCTGAGCGTTTGAGTCATAAGGCGGGCAGTCAGGTCTGGCTCTAGGACAAATATACAGCACCTTGGGCAAGGAGTGCCTTCAACACAACTGTTCAGCTTTGCAGGGCCACCCAGAGGGTTTATGGGGCCTGGTTCAGGTATGATGCTGTGGGCCCTGCTGCTGCCCACCTGTGAGGACCCATGCATGTGTATACAATGCTGGGGTCGCATGTGAAAATTACTGCATGCACTGACCACAAATTCTCACCTGCAGCTCCTGCTTGCGGTGGAAACCAGCACAATGATAGATGTGCTTCATTTTTTTCTTATATGGGGTTAAGGGAATAGGGTTGTACTTCTCCTGAGTACCACCTCCAAATTCAAACACTCTTCGGACAGAGTTTACTGGGGCTCTGTCCAAAGGACTTCTGGTTGTGGTCTTCTGATGGCCTTCTCCATTACTCAGGAAGCAAAGAGTCCTCCTCTGGTCGCTGCTGTGGACACAAGACCTGACTGACTGTCTCCAGGCATTATAGTCATCGGCAGTCAGCAGTGACCAGAGAAGGAATGATTGCTGGGAGGAGTGCAGAGAGAAGAAATGGCATGGTGTATCTGCAGCAGCACTAGTGGACACCTTCATCTGCTCCAGCTGCAACGAAACATGCCTCTCCCATAGTGGTCTCTATAGCCACAGCAGGCACTGTAACTCTCCAATGGTTTGACTCCCCCCCAAAGGGGCACTCCTCCATTGTCTCCTGAGACAGATGGTTGCCAACAGACCAGGATCCCTTCAAGCCTGGCCCCACATGACTCCTACACCTTTTCTTGTGGTGACACAGAAAATTACTCTCCAGTAGCACCTTGTCTGGAAATTGTAGCTGGAATTTACTCACCATTTCCTCATTTATGGAACTCTTGCTGAAGACACTGATGAAAAAGCAACATCAACATTAAAGACTGCTGCGGACAAGGTTTTGATAATAGTGCCAATGTGAAGGGGCAGAAAAAGGTGCCCAGGCAAGACTACTTAATATTGAACTGATTAGCTTCATTCTTACCCTGTAACTATCATTTCTCTTAGTCTGGTAGTTTCAGGTGCAGTCTCATCAGCAGAGGAATCTACCCCTTTTGCCATGCTACAGTGCGCCTTTGTGCTGTTCTCTGTGTCTGCTCAATAGTGACAGATACTAAAAGACAATGTGTCCAACCTCACCACTGGGAAAGTTGCATAGACAGTGGGAAACATACTCTATATCAAACAAAAGAAGTATATGATGCTCCGATGGAAATAGTAGAGTTGCCTCAAGCAGATGCAAATCTTCGCCCTGAAGCACAGTGCCTAGCAGACCTACCCATGGACTTCAAGATATCAGTCATAGCATAGTACAGCCTTCTGTTCCTACAGGCTAGAACTGGGGGGGGGGGGTTGCACAGAGACAGTTAGCACATCAAAAGAGCTCACAAAAGCCCCCGTAAGCACCGCAAGAAGAGGCCAGTTTGAATATGAAGGTCAGAATCACAATGAGGAGTGCAATAGTCCAGAAGAAATCTTCAAACGGGAGTTACTTTACACTCTTGTTAGCACCACTTAAGCTTCACCTAAAGAGCAATCTCACAGGAATCTCACAGGAATATAATCAGATTCTTGTACAACCTTGAAAAGCTACCAGAAGAGATTTGGAGAGACACTCTACACAGAGCTCTCACTGATGACAACCACTCTGACATTGATGGTGCAGATCTTTGTGTTGAGTTGGGCCAGCTCCATCACATTCCTGGAAATGACTCACCGTAAGATGCCCTGCAGTAAATCCATGACACTAAAATGTGATGTAGCAAAAAGTCTGGGTAGTAGTACAGATTTTCCTAACAGCTCCAGTTCCAGTTGCCAGTGGCAAGTGGATTGAAATGGAAGCTCATCAAAATGTATTTACGTTCTGTCATGGCACATGAGAGGCTTCCTACCCTATTCCTCAATAATGACATTGCTCAAAACTTTGACCTCTCAGCCACTGTGCTACAGTTTGCACAAACCAAAGCCTGAAAAGCTCCATCCTGAGCAGTGGAAATTCATCAAACCACACAGCAGGACCATCACAGGTTTAACTTTAAATGTTTTGTTTTGTAGCTTGTCCTATCTTTTGGCAAGCATTGTTTTAGAACATTCTTTTTATCTTAAAAAAATAAAACATCATAATTAAAAAAAGTATGCCGCCTGATCTCTTACAGCTTATGGGTTTATTTTATTATCATTTATATAATGCTTGGAGTCCTTACAGTATTTGAAGTGCTAAGTGGTCTCTACTGTTGCCTCAAAGTAAAGCTGTGTTCCACTTACTTTTACCTGACACAGAAAATGGGGTGGGTGGGTGGGTTTGCATACTTTAAAGCTAATTAGTACCCCAATACTATGCAGAGCTTTTTTTAAAAAAAAGTTGCAGATACTTGCTTTTGCCACCTTGGCTCACTGCACATAGTACATGTAGATAAAAACAGCCAATGAGCTCAGCTTGGTACCTGAGGAAGCCACACAGCTCATCCATCTCTAAGGCTGCCCTGCTAGCAGTGGTGTCATTTGATACTGAATCCTAGGCACATATGCATTTCAATTAGAAGTACTCATTTCTTATGAAAAAAGCTACTGAAATGTTTATGGTCTCATTCGGGGGGGGGGGATGAAAGGATTGATTTGAGTTGATTTTTTAAAATTTACTACCATATGGGTTTTAATTTAATTCCAACAGCGAGTGAGAGCATGATGTTAAGAAGGCGGCCCCTGGCTCTATTGCAATTACATGCCTCCATGCATGTGCGTTGGTCAAATCTCTCCATAATCCAAAGACTTTGGGGAACCTAAGCTTTACAGTGATGCAGATCTATCTGGTCCAATTTCTTTCTAAGTCATGGAAATTCTACCACATAGCAGCTGGGGTTCCTGGTTCTGGGCTAGTTGATTTTATATATCTGTAAGAACTCTTCCCAACCTACAAATATGATCCTTCATTGTTGTTGTTGTTTAAAAAAATCTCAAAGCAGTTTACAAAACATTAAAACATTAAAAAAAACAAAAAGCCACACATCAACCAATGCAGAATAAAACATTACTGAGGATTAACAACAGTCCTGTTAGGGAGGTTATGATGATAGGCAACTCTAAGGCGTCTTTAGCTGTGTAATTTTTAGTTCATGGTTTTGGTGTTCTGAATTTGTTTACAGTTGTTTTTATTGGGTTGATATGCTGTGTGGTTTTTTTACTGCAATAGCACTTCTTTTTTTAATAGAGGGAATGACAGGTAAACAAAAGCCATTTCAAAGTTGTACTGAAACCATCAGCACAAAAATTGAAGCTTTCTTAATCTCTCAAGCAGACTCTATAAAAATATGACAGTAGACTATTCATACACAGTTAAATATAACATTTGTAACCTGATGTAGCAGACTAGAGACTGATATAAAAATTAATATTTATACTGTAGGTTTCAAATACTTATAGCAAATACTTACACTAAAATTGGGTTCTCTCTAAAACATTACTTTGGCTTGGCATGTGAAAATCTTTATGCATATGACATTCAGCTAAAAAATTGTTTTTCAAAGCTAATTGGCAGGCTTTAAATCCAAGTTAAAATCACATTATTCAGTATATTCTAATATGCAGCTTAAAAAAACCTTTAAATGTTAAACAACTTACTTTGGTATGGGACTTTCTTTGTGCACTTGTCAAAAACTGTGTTTAATATTTTTAATTTTATTCTTTTGCAATTATCTCAGGACTTCCTTGGAAACACGAAGCAGCCTTTCAACTGATCCACTCAGGTATTGTAAAACTACACTGCATATTTTTTTTAAAAAAAACATAAATAGAAGGGTTAACTTCAGTGTGACAACACTATTTTTGATTTTGATTTTACTAGGCGCTGCCTCCCCTACTTGCACTGCTCACCAACCCCGGCTACCTGCCACTCCCCTCATTTTCACCTTGTCCCAACCCTCAGCTCCTCACAGCTCCTTCAACCCACCCCATCCCCACAGTTTGCCTAAAAACTCCCACAGTAACTAATGGTGGCAGCAACAGAAAGAGCCAGAAGGCTTGCAAAGCCCACCCTGCACTGATCCACCTGCCTGCCTGCAGTTACATCTTCCAAGGACACTCATTGCCGCAGGAGTTCTCCACAACTCTCCTGTTTTGTTGCTGCTTTCTTCTTCCTCAGCTTCTGATGCAGCTGAGGCAGCAACATCTGTGTTGTGTAACTTCATTGGAGCAGGGTTGTTGCTGGGGAACTGCCCCAGACTGTCCTCGCCATTCTTTTGTGGCTCACTAGTGGCTCGATCTTTTTCAACATGAAATTCAAAGCATCACACAAAGAAAGAAATGATGACCTTTCACACAAAACTTAAGATACTTGTGAAATGTATTTCTGATGGGGCTACTAAGAAGTCATGGGATGTGGCCAGTGAAAGGTCACAAAGATGTGACAAAGTTCTGGTATTTTCTGCATCGTCCTCCTTTGCAAAGACATTGTGGGCACTTGAGTACTGATGTTCTACAAATAGCTAGCAGCCAACTAAACTGAAAAATGTCTTGCTTTGCTTCAGAAGAGGTCCATGCTGTTGCAGGTCTCTGCTGGGAGAAAAGTTGTTTGACTGCCTGGTTCTCTTTCTGTCTTCCTCCTATGCAATGGAACATTGCAGTTTCATGCATACTTAGCATTTAAGTGGCTGAGAAGTGGTCCCTGCTCTCGTGATTTCTAGTGTGAATTCATGCCACAATAATTGTACATTACTCAGAAGTGAGCAGCACTGAATTCCATGGGGATTGCTCCCTGGTATGTAAAGGGTTGCCGCCTGAATTGGTAAATGTTAAAGGCACAACACTGGACGGCTAATAAGGGACCCCATACATTTCCGGACCTGGTTGGTTGGTTGGCATCCATCTCTGTTCGAAGATAATGGAAGAGTGTGCCTTTGGTGGTGTAGTCAAACTGTTGGAGAGTTACGGTGCCTGCTGTGGCTATAGAGACTGATACGGGAGATACATGTTTTGTTGCAGGTGGGGCAGATGAAGGCATCTGCAGATGCACCATGGCATTGCGCTGCTGCAGATGCACCATGGCATTTCTTCTTTCTGAACTCCTCCCAGCAGTCATTCCTCCTCTGGTCACTGCTGTGGATACATGACCTGACTGTCTCTAGGCGATGTGGTTGTCTGCAAGATATTCCCACACAGGGGGGTTAATGTTGCCAGCCTTCATGTCACATTTGAAGACATCTTTGTAACTCAGAGTTGGTCTGCTAGTGGGCCTGGTGCCTGAAGCATGTTCTTGGGGATCCTGCTATCTTCCATTCTTTGGACATGGCCATGCCAGCATAGATGTCACTGAGACAGGAGTGCAAACATGCTAGGAATGTGGGCTTGGGAGAGCACATCTTTGTTTGAGACTCTGTCCTGCCTTATGATGCCCAAATTCTTCCTGACACAGTGATGCAGAAGGTATCAGTCCTGGTGGGTGCAAGTTGCCCATGTCTCATTACCATAAAGCAGCGTGCTCAACACACAAGTCTGGTAGACCTTCATTTTGGTATTGGTCATCAACATCATATTATCCCACACCCTTTTAGAGAAGCGAGCAATTGTTGTAGCTGTCTTGCCAATACACTTGTCCAGTTCAGTGTCGATGGAGAGGTTGCTACTTATGGTGGAGCCCAAATAGATAAAATTGTCTATCACCTCAAGTGTGGTGGTCACCAATGCAGATGCATGAAATGCTGGCAGTGTCCTGACACAGGGTGTTGCTCTTCATCAGGCTGATGGTAAGGCTGAACGTCATGCAATCTTGGGCAAAATGGTATATGAGACTCCGTAGAGCTTCCTTGGAGTGCCCTATCAAGGCTGTGTCATCTGCAAACAACATGTCTCAGATAACGACCCACCACACTTTTGTCTTGGCATGGAGGCATGCCAAGTTGAACAGACTCCCTGTTTCTCCTTGAATAGATGTACACACCACCTTCAGTTGAGCTAAAGGCAAATGAAAGAAAAGTGACTAATAAATGATGGTGGCGTGATGATGATTCCTTCTGTGAGTTGCCTGAATGAGGTTGACCTGCGGACCTCATATTACATTGCCCAAACTAGTTGCCTATCGGGATCATAAATTTGTAAACTTCTCCATAGAGGGTGGCCTGAATGCCTCTAGAGGTTGGAGGCACACTGTAATAGCAATGACTTGCTCAGAGCACAAAAAATACAGCCCCTGCCTGTTTGCATGAATGTAGTAACATGATTGTCAGCTGCTGCACTTGAAGTCCTGGGAGGCAGAAGATGTATACAACATCTCAGTCCTGGGTTAAATATTACTTCCTTGATGCAACTGTATCCTAGAGCTGCATTGTATAAGAATGTATAAAAACTGTATGGGGAAAATTGTAGGAATCACACAGAAAAATTGCTTCAAAGTCCCTGTCTGCTTAAAGATTTGTTCGGGTTGAAATAACATTTGCTATAGTGTCTGCCAGTGATGACTACTTCCCTCCAAATGTGTCAAACTGGAACACATGATGCTATAAGCCAAAATAGTAAGCAGCAGTTGGGGAAAATGTGATGATGCTCATTTTGAATGAGTGTGCACTCTGGAAAATATCCAACCAAAGCTTAATAAAAATCTAAACACAACTAGAGATAAGGGAATATCAAGTTCTTGGTAGTATGGTATGGTTAGTTTTTTAGTGCAGATCAATCCGGGTAGGGGATTTTCACAAATATTTTAGTCTCTTCAATACTTCTTTTATTGTGGTTTTTGCCCTCCTTGCTTGGCAAAAGGATGGTGAGCTTTTCATAAGATGGGACACATCCACACCAGCAGGGCCAGGGAGCTGTTGCTCCCTTATCCTTATACAGTCATGCAAGTCACTGTGTAGTGATGTACACAGAATTTCAGGAGGGGCAAGTCTTAAAGGTTTTTAGTCCATAGTTCTATACAAACGTACCTGGGGGGAAATCTGATTGAACTTATTTCTGAGTAGAAATGCATAGGAGTGGTCAGTGGACATGCCATGGAAGACCAAAGTTGGTTTCCCACATCCCTGCAAGTGTAAACTTTATGCTTTTATTTTATTTTAGAAGCCTTGAAATTGGGTTTTGTAAGATGTATGTAGAGTCCCAGAGAATTTGATACAGCTAGCAGCTCAAACACAGATGCTTATCCTGCTTTCCAATTACTGCTTCTGTCTTTAACTTTCCCCCTTTTAACTTTAACTAGTTAGAATGTTTATGCATCATGCTGCAAGAGTAACAATGGTTGTGGTTTCTTGAAAGGTTCTATGGCAATTCACCAACACACCTCTAAGCAAATTGCACAAAATCATTGTACCCTTGGGGCAAGAATATATATATTTCACCTGTCTTCATTATTATTTTTCAAGAGCATTTCATTGCAATGTAGGCCAGACTCTGAACTTATGCTGCAGTTAGTTCATATTCTCTCACCGATGCCTTTTTAACTAAAGGCTTGCTTCTGCATCACTGATTGCTAAGGCAACCATTCTTCAAGAGGAGGTGTACTATATTTTTTCAGCTTATTCACCATAGCTTCTTCTTAATGGCCTCTTAGAGTACTCTCCTTTCGTTTGCTGCCGTCCACTGAGTTCCATAAATGAATATACAACAGCTGAACGCAGCTCACTGAACATCACAATGCGGAAGCTGCACTACGTCCAAAAGTTACTATGCTGTTTAAGCCTGTGAATCTGAAGACAAAGAAAGGAGCAGAAAAATGCCCTTTCAAAGAACCGGCTTTATATTCAGGCTGAGCGTGAGATGAAACTTAATGCATTTTTACTTGTTTGTTTTCCAAGGGAAAGAGAGGAAAGATGGAGAGCATGGGTGTTGAGATTGTTGCGCCTTTCATTCACAAAAGTCCCCATTAGCATTTGCTTTAAGCACAGTACAGTATACTCAGTATTAGAAGCTGTCAAAGTGTCTGGGTGAGTATTTTTTTAAACCACTAAGCACCTACATTTTGAATGCAGAGAGTGACAAACTTATTTTTTCTTCATCGAAAAGCAGGAAGAGGTCTCAGAAAAGGTCTGAACCGTCTACCACAAAATGCTTTTGATAGTGTTTCTGCAGTGATTAACTTTCTCCCTTCCTTGTTTCTCCTGATGAATAATTTAATTTGAGCATATTTGCTTCAGATTGTGTGTATGCATGTGCAGTTGTGTGTAGATAATATAAAGATAGAATAGAACCCATAGCCAAATAATGGAAGGGTAAAGTGGATTTACATGAAATCCTTTCGTAATAAATCGGTTTCATTTAGGTACTGCTAACAACTGCCTGTGTGTGTGTGTGTGTGTGTGTGTGTGTGTTAGATGAGGGGGGTGGTTTGCATAAAGAATTTGGCCAACTATTTGCTTTAGGTGGTAGTGGAGAAACTCACGTGCCCCGTTCTGCAGCATAAAGTCTGAATTTTGAATAGCTTACAGGCCTGGTGTCACCACAGTCTCCTGCCATGCCCAAAGAGCACTGGGGTAACCTTCTCCTGACTCCTGCCACTTATTCCATACATTAAAGTAGTTGCACAATTGTACAGTGGTGCCTCGCAAGACGAAAAGAATTCATTCCGCTAGTCTTTTCGTCTTGCGATGTTTCTCGTCTTGCGAAGCACGGTCCGTCGCAACTGCGCCTCTTCAAGCGGCTTTAAAAAAAAGCGCAAGACGAAGCAAGCCCATAGGGGAATTCGTCCAGCGAAGCAACGCAAAACCGAAAAACCCTTTCGTCTAGCGAGTTTTTCGTCTTGCGAGGCATTCGTCTTGCGGGGCACCACTGTAGTTGCTAATGTGACACATTTGCTTCAGAACTACTGGTGTGCTTGAGCAGATCTGAATGTGTGCTATGCCTTGTTGTTAGTTGATTTCTCAGTTGTGTACTACTGCCTACCTCTTGAGGTGAAAGTTGTGAGAGGCCATCTGTTACAGAAACAGACTTATATTTAGTTTCACAATTATAAGCTGCTAAGAACAATGCCCATCTTTGGATGTGGGCAGTAGCTGTCTCTGGAATTCATCCTACTAAAAGCAAAATGGGCAGCAGGAGTTAATATTATTAGTGTTAGTTTCCTATCATGCAGGGAAGCAGGGAATGGCCAAGCTTCCTAACTCCCCAATGAGGGCTTAAAGCTTTCTGATCTAATGGAGCATAGTTGATCTCTGTAGGGCTTAAATTTCTGGAAGCAAAACAAGGCTACGGCCCATTCTCACCCACCAGATACTACATGAGAAATCACAGCTCCAGTCCCAAAGGCTGAAGTGTCAACGCCAATGAGATTTCTACCGTGGGTTATAATGTCTTAACATTTACTCTGAAGCGATAAGCCTTTTCACCTCTAGAATGGTTCTTTTACATTGCCCAGCCCATTCCCAGTGTCACCTTTCATAGCAACCACTTCAGTATTCATGCACAACATTTCTGTGAATACTTTGCAAGCCAAATAAATGGATGAACATGCAATATATTAACTACATGAGGTGCTTTCTGAAATTATGTGCAGCCAAATTTCTTGCAAATGTGCTCTGGATAATCCTCTTCACTGGATTCTGAAAGAATAGTGCTACATGGGGCATATCTAAAGCCTGGGATACATTGGGAGTATCTAGTCTATGTCAGAATCCAGATGTAGATACCACTCTACTACCTCCAAAGTGGAGATAAGATGTTTGAGATGTAGGCTCAGGTGTAACTGCTGTCTCATAAACTCTCCCCCCCCCCCACCTAAAATGTACACTTGACTAAAACAAGCATTACACTAATGATACACATTAAATGGGGGGAAACTCATCTCACTGGAAACAAGCACAGTGGAAATGGAAGACTTCTATTGCTCTACCTTCTTGCAATGTTAGTAGTTATTTTTGCTCAGGGTAATGCATTTTATTTATATTATTTCATAAAATAATTCACTCGATTGGAAAAAAAATATTTACGGGGAACAACAGTAAAAAGTTATACAGGCATCTCCCCATTTACACAGGGGGTTACATTGAGCTCTTTTTAAGGGAAATTGGCCAAAACGACACTGCCAACATGGGTTGCCATATGCTTGGATTTTCCCAGACATTTTTGCCGATTTCTGCCTGGACACTGCTTCCGAGTATGTCCAGGAAATTTCAGACACATGGCAACCCTAGCAAACACCCCATTCTGCCCCTATCTAGGTCTTCAGCATACCACCATATCAGTCATTACTTGCATTTATCACCTCGTTGTTGTTGTTTTTGTTCTATCCATATGCACACATGGAAGTTACCTCAGTGTTGTTAGAAAAGGCTACCATTTTAAAAATCAAAATATTTTTACATAAATCTTCCTTTTAAAATCTTGTTTTGCTTGATGCTTTTCAAGAAATTACATTAGCATAAGATGAGTGGTCAGAAGGCAGATTAACATATTTTCTAAGAGTAATTCAGTTTCCACAAACGTGTTCTTTTAATATGTGCTTGTCATTAATTTTTTTGAATACTTCATTATAGTTAGTAAGAATGTTTGCAGAGGAAATTTTAAAAATAACATAAAATGCAGAATTGAATCCTATAGTGTCTCTCTTTAAAAGATAAGAGACCTAAATGGATTGAGGTTTCAGAGGGTGATAAATGAAAGCTGCTTTTATCATTCCTATTTCACCCAAAGGATTTAAATAGAAAATGCTTCTAATTTTAAAACTCCTTTTCTCAAAGCATATCCTTGCTAATTGCTTATGTGCTCCCATTAGAATAAAAATGGCCTGCCTTTCCACTGTAACTAAATGAGGGCTAGCTGCTGTTTCACACTGCTGTTAATTAGCCAAGTCCCAAATTCATCCTCTGCTGATGAGATTGCTCTAATAGTGCCTGAGCATTGCTTGTTACAGACACATTAGATCCGTGTGAGCCAATGGAAAGCTGTCATCGTGCTTCCATTTTAGATTTTATCAATGTGTTCCTGTTACCATAGCAACTGGAATCAACCTATCTTGGGGGGGGGTGCTTTATCTTGCTGGCTTTTATAGCTGGGAGCGTGCCCCACTGTGCACCATGTGGTTCAGATGATTAGTTTTTTTTCTTCACAGAGACCTTAACTGGCAAAGTGTGTTGGGATTAAGATAAGCATAATTTATTTTGCGAGTGGGGAGGGGTCTGCACTTAGGCTTGTCACTTCCCACCTCCCTTCCACTCCCAGTCATAAGGAAACCAACATTTTTCATAGGTGGCTTGGCAGACAATGAAGCAGATGTGATTCACACCAGAGGAGCCGGCTTTTTTATATATATATATATAAAAGTTGTATCCAGCATAGTTACAGAACTGAGGAGTTTCCATATGATGCTGTCTCAAATCTTCTGGGATCACAGGACGTTTCTACTCAGCAGAGTGTGATATTTGCTTGTCTTTTCCCTAGGAATTTGTGAGCTCTAGGGGTGCTTTCTGAGCAGCCCCCAAGAATCCTGACCGGAATATATGCAAATGATTTATTATCAAAGAGCTTTTGGAATGGCTGGAAGTAGCACTGTTATTGTTTTCTCCTCCTTTTGTTTGTGTGTAATAGCAACTACTGTCTATGTGGATGAACTCAGGGAAGATTAGCTGAAATGAGGAGCAACTAACAAAGTAAACGAATTTGTAGCCTTTGTGCTACTGTCTCTTTGTATTAAAGTAGTTCATGCACTGTAGCTATGCAGGTGCGGTGCCATGTGGATAAAGATCTTGCATATATTGGTGGCAACTAGAAAATACACGGCTGTCTGCCTAGAAAAGGGGAGGGGTATTGTATGCAATACCGTTTGGTCTCTCTCTTTTTTCTCCTGCAAAAAGTAGGACATTGTGTGTGTGTGTGTGTGTTTTTTAAAAAAATAAAAAGCGAAAAAGATTCCACTTGCTGCAGTTGAACTGTTTTAAAATGCTGAAGTTAAAGGCCTTCTGCTTGGATTACTGGCAGTTTCTATGTCTCCAGCCTCTTCATGGCTTCTATAAAAGGTAAGGAAATATGAAATCTAAAATGCTTTTCAGTAGTAAATGGCTGCAGGCTGCTGCATTCACTTGCTGTAAGGCACATTTGCATGGTGTGGAAAGGGGTGTGGTGGGGAAATTAATGCAGACTTATTACAAAGGGTGTAAATCTGCTTGTTCCTTTTAACTATAGTAGCCATTGCTACTTCTTCTCTGCCTGGATGATGCTGTGCTGTGGATACCATTTAATTTGACACAAATAAGCTAAAACAGCCCTTGTTTATTTTAATTCACTCTGATTTTCTCTCACACACAAGAAGAACAGCTGTTAAATGCTAAGTTTTTACATTACGGAATTGGTGCTTGGTTATTGTTTTGGAATGTCTTGGACTTTTATGTAATGTAGATTAATGTTCCTACAAGGAAAAAAGTTTTAATAGAACAGTTTGTTTCATATGGTATGAAATCAATTGCACACCACAGCAGCTCTGACAGAAAACTGAAATGATAGATGGTGACCGATGGTCAGAAGTAATGGGACAGGGTGCCGGATGCATTGTTCTTGCCAAAGTAATGGAATAACAGCATAAGCAATTTAATTTGACATGTGTGGTGCACTTATCCTGATGTTTTTATCTAATCTTCAGAGGTCTCAGTATTCAGAATAGCTTATTAATGAAGAAAATATGTATAAGTAGTTCAGTATTCACAGCAAAACATGAAGGCTGTGGTATTCCACCCCCATAAAATCATAAAGTCCATTTTAAACACAGAAGGTGCTTTTTGTGAATGATAATTGCAGGTTTATTTATTGTATGAAGATTGCAGGGGTGAAAGGGAAACTCTTCCAGTCGTTTTCAATGAATTATGCCCTTTTAAATCATGATATCTAAGTAGACAAACATAGTTGGGACCCTTTGCTTTCCTACATCGTGGGAGAAGCGTGTAAACTCCTTTTTAAAGTTAAGTTTCTAAACTTAGCAAAATCATGGTGCAGAAGATTGAACTTCACTTTTAAAGGATGGACAGTTCATTCTTATATTTACTGTTCCAGTTAGATATATTTGTTCTTAAAATGTTGGGTGTTTTCTTTCAACTCTGTAATGTAATACAATTTAACTATAGAACACATTTTTCAACCCTGCTAACACATGCCTAATTAGTACTATTTCATATTAACTGGAATAAATTCTAATTTATTCCCTTACAAATACCTCCTTATCCATCTATCTGTATTTAGAGTTTACCCTGCAACTGAAAAAGTCTGGATTTACATACAAGAGTAAACATGCAATGCAAAAATAAATAAATAAATTATGGCATTCAAAGCTCTGACTGTTTTTAAATGGGTCACAAAGGACATTCAGAAGATATTTAAAGAAAACATTTTTTCCTGCCTAAAAAGTGACAAAAAGGTGTGTGAAAACAGGATTGCACATAATGCATGATGAATGTAAAAATATACTACCCAGTTTCTAGTTCTTCTTCATTAGAGGTTTATGTCTTGTTCTTAATGTTCTTGGGAAAATGCCAGAAGGCCAACAAGAAAAGTGTGGGCATGTGGAGAAAGTGTGAAGGTGTGGGTGGATGTGCAAGAATGAGCATGTCTTACAAGACCTGAAATAAAAATCTGAATTTGATTAATACTTTGTTCAGCAGGTGTTCTGTGTGTAGACGTTAGACCGTGCCATTCAGATTTTTATCACTCTTTCATGCTAAAGCTACATAAAGGGAGAAAGGATTTTGCAAATGCAGCTAAAAGAAAAATGTAATCACTGGTTTCCAAGCTATTAAAATAACACAAGACAGTCAAGACACTCTGCATCCAATATCATGCACCCACTCCTTGAACAATGTGAGAGACCTGAGGTTGAAAAGGATATAACTGGCAATGATGCACTGAAATATTGCATAAACATTTAATCTGTTTTTTGAATCAAACTATTTTACATACTTTCAAGTAAAAAACTAGCACTGTCTTTTATAGGTGCAATGCTATTGCTACTGCTGCAGTAAAATCTAGTTTATTTTCAGAATAACATGCATTAAGAAATTATTGGAAGGTACAAAATGGCCTTGGGTGACCTCCTAGGCCTTGTCGTTTCTGAGGAATGAAAAACGTGAGACCACCTCAGCTGTGGGTCTGGGGGACTTGCTCCCTGCCTGTAATTCGTGGTTTTTTCCCTCTTGTATTTTTATGTTGGGACCACCCTGAAATCTGTGGGTGAAGGACAGTATACAAAATTAAATAATCATAATAATTAATATGCAGGAATCAGGAATGTCTGTCTTGTTTCTCTTGTCAACCCAGGACAACAGCTCCTGTACTGTGTATATTGTAAATACATATTTAAAAAATGCAATGCATGTTATCTCTAGTGACTGGAGTTCTTTGTTGTAGGGCAACTCAGATCCTCAGTATGTATAGGCCAAATCTGTATTTAATTCAGATATAGCCTCTTCATTTCCCCCATGCTTTCAAAGGTTCAAGTGTCCATTTAATCTGTGACAATCTGTTATACAATCATATGACATTACTGCAGGTTATGCAAAGAATGACTAAGTCAAGTGTTCTGTTTCTATAATGCAGCAAGTGAGAAATGTTGCTATTAACACTATATAAAAAGTAAAGTAAAAGGTGGTAAAAAAAATCTGTTCCCAGCAATGGTAAACACTGAATCACTAACATTCTTTGAAGGTCAGTTGCTCCAATCCTTCACACTTGGTCAGAAGTAATATCTGGAGAAAATAGTTCTCACAGGGATGTTGCTGAAAAGGACCTCTACGTGGCAACAATCCAATTGTAACAAGTAGTTGCTATGGGGAATTGTGTCATTGCGTTAAAGTCCACACCCCACCCAACAAATATGCCAGGAATATGGTACTGGTGTGTGGAGAGTTATAACATCATGGACAACTGTCTAGGCACTTAGCATTCTACAGACAATGGCTGGAGCAGGGACCACTCTCGTCGTTCTCTACAACTTCTCCATGGAACACGCAGTGTGCATTCCATCCTTAAACTGAGTGCTTCATTGCATTTTTGTATGTTGAATGGATTATGTTAACCAGAATGCTGACGAAACGTGGACAATGGTCTGAAGGTTCACAAACTATGCTTTATGAAACCCAGAACAGTCATTGGGACTGAGCTATTCTGCCTGGCCCCTTATCTCCTCCCATTGTTTGCCAGATTCCTGTAAAGATCCTGGCTTGTATTAAACCAAATTTCTTCATTATATCCAACCTGGAGAATTCTGGCTTAGTGTCAGTTAACAAGCCGGGGGAAATAAGACTAGGTCACATCCTCCCTGTTGCCCCCTTGAGCTCCTCCCCTTGCTCTGGTGCTTGTTCACAGCTTTAGCCTTAATGCATATTCAAATTGGGCCACTCAGACACTTAGGAGCTATTTCTCTCCCAATATTCTTGTCCAAGACCCTTAAGGCCTATATTACTTTCCTGTCTACCTTCATCATGTTTACACTGTATTTGCACAATAGAAGCCACTAAGGGAGTCATTAGCCTTAATTTACATGCAATTTGAAAGGAAGGCACAGATGTTGTAGATCATGTGTGTCATTATGGTCATCTGTTTTCGCTTTTGTTTAGGCCCCTGTTTTGTTGTATCAGTGGCAGGCAGTGGCATTATGAGATTAATCAGTTTTAACTAGAGTACATGGTTTGTACTTTCAGTATAGTGATAGGATACAGTTATATTACATTGTCAGTCATAAGGGTTTTTTGGAACACCAGTGGTTTCAGAAGTGACAGCTTCTATGGGCAAAATTGCCTAATCCTTCCTGTCCTTACATTACTTTACTTTTGAGAAGGGGGCTTGCACATGCAGGGAAATGAATCCACTTCTGAACCCCTAATTTGTGCATTACTGAAGCATGTCTGCCTATTCTAAATCTTACTCTGCCCTGCCCCCCATTTTATTTTTTTTATTTTTTTGTTCTTCTGTTTCTGAGAGGATTGTACCATGTGCTTAGAACTTCAGTTTCATCAGTTTGGAGATAAAAGGAAACATTAATATTAAAATAAGTTGCTATTACATAGCTTCTTCGAAGAAATAAAAGCTGTTGGACATCATTCATACTATATAATAATGAAGTGAGAAGAATTGCTTATACATTTGTTTGGAGGGGGGAACAGTATGCAGGAAAAAGAGTTAATGCAATTTGAGCTATTATGTGTATTTATAGTCCCTGTGAGAGAGGCCAGTTTCCTCCTATCTTGCAGCCTAGGTAAAGGGACCCCTGACCATTAGGTCCAGTCGTGGCCGACTCTGGGGTTGCGGTGCTCATCTCGCTTTATTGGCCGAGGGAGCCGGCGTACAGCTTCCGGGCCATGTGGCCAACATGACTAAGCCGCTTCTGGCAAAACCAGAGCAGAGCAAGGAAACGCCATTTACCTTCCCACCAGAGCGGTACCTAGTTATCTACTTGCACTTTGACATGCTTTTGAACTGCTAGGTGGGCAGAAGCAGGGACCAAGCAACGGGAGCTCACCCCGTCGTGGGGTTTCGAACTGCCGACTTTCTGATCGGCAAGTCCTAGGCTCTGTGATTTAACCCACAGCGCCACCTGCGTCCCTCATCTTGCGGCCTAGTCCTGTGCATACTGTTAAAGGTTGCTGGGAGAAGGGGCTAAACCCTTGAAATCATTAAATACTACAATTTTGACTATTTGGTATATGAAGGGAGCTACAAAGCTACAAGCTACAAGCTACAAAGGAATTCCTGGGCTAGCCTGTTCAAAAGGACCTCTGTCCAAGCTTAGGACCATTAAGAAACAATACAGGGCCATTGGCAGCGCAAGAGAACTGTCCTTCCCCCCTGCCCTGAAGTGAGAACAGAGATGGGATTTGGAAGGTGGCCAAGGTAACTGGGCGTGATGTCACAGGAACAGTTTGGGGCCTTTGGCAGGAGGCTTGGGATAGCTGAGAAAAGCCCAGAACCATTTTGGCAGGCTGGCTGAAGGCAGGTTGAGAGAGAGGCCTTGGACTCCACTGCTGCACTGCTGTGGAGAACAAGCCCCTCTTGAGATGACTATGTGGTAAGATCTGGACTCCCTCCATCTAGATTCAGGTGTAAATATGTGAATAAATCATATTTTTTAAAGCCACAACTACCTCTGTCATGTCTTTAGTTCTCCAAAGAACCACAGACCCTGGTTGAAGGCCAAGAGCCCGTGCCCGGCTTGGCAGGGATTGGGGTGGCCTGTAATATTATATACCAGGAAATAAATGCCACTGAGTTTAATGGGACTTGCTTCCAAGTAAGTATGCTTAGGATTGGATATCAGCTGGATTGCTATCTATATTGCCTCATAAATAAGTCCTGCTCCTTGGGGACCCTGCATATCATGAGGAAGACAATAGCAGTAAGCTGGAAATCAAAGGGGGGGAGGGATGAATAGAGAGACCTGTTCTGAACTTGTATGTAGAGTTCACGATTGTAGTTGTTGCTAAGAACAAATGCTTTGCTTTCATTTGACAGTGACTTCACCCAGAGCTGGCCTGTGAGTCACAGTGCCTGCAGTACAGCTCGCCAAAGAAGCTAGTGTTGGGGAAATTTGCTGCAACTGCAAAGCAGCTGAGTGTGTATATCCTCCTTTCCCTCCTCTCTAGCATATACTGTCATTCCATATAATTTTTGCAGCATGTGCTGTGCATTCTGCAGAGAGTCTGCTTCATAATAAAATGATGGGAGACAGCCAACCAAAGCAAACCTCCAAATGACACACACGGAGCAAATGCATAAATAATGTAAAAGCTTTCAGCATCTTTCCATGCAAAGCAGTTAGTACACGCAGTCCTTGCATTTGTGACCCTTTGCTTAGCTCTCAGGTTATGTAAATGGAAAAACACCACTGTCTGTCCTATGATAAAAGGCACTTCATATGCTTGCAGTCCTAACAACACGTGGTCTGAAGTTGGAAAAAACTGCTACTTATTGTGGATTCTCTAGGAATTTAGAATATCGTGTTTTACTCTCACGGCACCTTTCCTGGTAATATATTTTGCCTTGGGAAACTAGTATGTGGAGAAATCTGTGTCTAATTCTTCTTCATATTATCACAGTGTATGCCTTCCTTTCAGGTGGATTTGCACAGAGCATTTCTGGTCCCCAAGGGCACATACTAAGTTGCAATTTCTGTCACTTCCTAGTATGATGCTTACAGATACCATATATCAGGAAAGCAGCCAAAGCAAAGGGTAACAGTGAGTGTAAAATCAGACCTTCTCCCTTCAACTATGTGGTTAAGTGTGCAGGAGGGAGTGCTATATACAGGAAGCTGCTAAAGGTATTGGTAAGATGCACCTGGGTTTGTTTGTTTTTTACTTCTTGTTGCTGCAATTCATAATAATAATAATAATAATTTATTATTTATACCCCGCCCATCTGGCTGGGCTTCCCCAGCCACTCTGGGCGGCTTCCAAAAGAATATTAAAATACTATAATACATCAAACATTAAAAGCTTCCCGAAACTGTTTGAGTGGAGATTTTGTTCATTTCAACAGCATTTATATACTTAATAATCAGAGTCTATAAGCTCATCATCATCACTATCATTATTTTGATTTTGCTCCCAGCACAGGTATTCTGGGAATGAGAACAGTTCCTCCCCACAGGGCACCGAGCCAATGGAACTCAAAACAATGGTGTAGCATACTTGAGAACATGCACAGAACAGAAGGCAAGAGGGGGTGGTCGCCAAATTTTGTCCTAGCTCAGGGCACCATATTATGAAAGTCTACCCCATTGTTCCACAAAATAAATTATGGCTAGTGCAGACCAAGATTTATCAAGTCCAGAATCCTGTTTTCACCCAGATGTTTTCTGAGAGCTCACAATCAAGTCTACTGGTTATGATGGCTCTTGCTACCATTGAAATCAGACTCAGGATCCATCCACTGAAGTGTCCTGTTTTCAACAATGGCCACCAGATGCTTCTTAGAGACTTGTAACCAGGGCATGAAGCCAACAGCCACACCCTTGCCTCCATCTCCCACACAGAAACTGGTAATGCCTCTGCATCTGCAAGTTCCTTTAGCTCTCATGCCTAATAGCAATTGATAGCGTTACTCCCCCTTTAAAGCTACCTAAGACAAGGGCTAGGGACGCGGGTGGCGCTGTGGGTAAAAGCCTCAGCGCCTAGGGCTTGCCGATCGAAAGGTCGGCGGTTCGAATCCCCGCGGCGGGGTGCGCTCCCGCTGCTCGGTCCCAGCGCCTGCCAACCTAGCAGTTCGAAAGCACCCCCGGGTGCAAGTAGATAAATAGGTACCGCTTACCAGCGGGAAGGTAAACGGCATTCCGTGTGCTGCGCTGGCTCGCCAGATGCAGCTTTGTCACGCTGGCCACGTGACCCGGAAGTGTCTCCGGACAGCGCTGGCCCCCGGCCAATAGATGTGAGATGGGCGCACAAACCCCAGAGTCTGTCAAGACTGGCCCGTTCGGGCAGGGGTACCTTTACCTTTACCTTTAAGACAAGGGCTGCTGTCACACCAAATAAATAAATTACTTTCTTTTTCTGTTCTGAAATCACTGCTAATCAATTTCATTGGATGACCCTGAGTTCTAATATTAGGAAAGGGGGTATTGTTGTCATGAAGCTTAATCATCAGAAGTAATAACCTTCTGTTAATACCCATATTGGCCAATTTGGCCCAGAGCCTACTCCTGGATACAGAATCAAATGCTGCCTTTAGGTCCACAAAGACCGCTCCTTCAGGAAAGATAATTGGAGCGTAAAGGGAAACGCCATTGAACAGACTAAGACCTTCCAATACTTGGGCATTACTTTCTCTTACAATGCCAAATTGTCAACACACTTGTCCACATCAGCTATATCAGCAGCAAGAAGTGCAAATGCTATCCTTAGATTATTCAGAAGGAAAGGAGCTGGCTTCCTCCCGATGGCCCTAACAGTCTTTCAGGCAAAATCTTTAGCCCAACTCCTATATGGCTCTCAAATTAGCCCCACTGCCAACCTTAAGACCCTTGAAACAGTACAATCTAAATTCTTAAGATCATTATTTGCTACCCCTAAGTGTACACCTAATGCAGTCTTAAGGCAAGAGGCAGGACTGCCCAGAGTGGAATTAAAAGTCTGGGAACAAGCAATATCCCTCTGGCAGAAAATCCATTGCAATCCTAAGGGACTATTACCCTGCTTCCTGGCCACAGTTCCCTATCCTCCTTGGCTCATGCAAATAACTAACACGATCAAACAAATTGGCCTAAACCCTGAAAATCTTTTTATTGGAACTTTGAACAAGGCAAAAGCAATTATCACTCGGAGACTTTATGATATCGAACTGCAACAAGAAGGTACCCTACTCCCGGAGACGTATAGATGTTTAAAAACTTCACCTAATTTTGCAGCTGCCCCTTACTTAACTAACATCACTAACGAAGCCTATAGATGGGCCTTCTCTAGAGCCCGCTTTGAGACAATGCCCTCAGCAGTGCTGTATGGCAAATTCACGCGGGTCCCAATGCATGCGCGTCTCTGCTCTTGTATGTCTAATAAGGTAGAATCTGTCACACACATTCTTCTATTTTGCGAATTTTATAGTGAAGAACGAGTTCAACTTATTTTACTGCTTCTATCAAAATTTATACCCCTTCAATATTATTTGGAATCCTCCCCTGAAATTCTTCGAAAATAACTCCTGGAAGATTCCTCAAGCTCAATATCATATGAGGTGGCTAAATTTTGCACTTTAGTAATTAAGAAGCGTAAATCTCTTCTGTTGAATGGCACACTGCAAAGTTCCCTTGTGTAACCTTTTTTTTTTTCCCCCTCTGAGGTTGTCGTTGATTTCTTGTTGTTTGATCTTGTGGTGTTTAGTGTCACTGGCTTTGGCAGCAATAAAACTTGAAACCTGATTAGGAAAGGGGGGGAGGAACCACACTTCGTCTTTCACTCCATTTTTGTCGAGCATTCATTCAGTTTGGAATAGATGCTATTGGAGTCCTTTATTGTCTGCTTGAGTTTTCACCATCCTACATAAATGGAACCCCAGAGGTAAAAGTAAGCATAAGGCGTGTGGAGGCCAGACTTTTGCAGATTAGACGCTTCAAAACCCAAATGTGGGTTGTAGCCCAGCCAATGTTAAAGTAGACCCATTGAAATTACTAAACCTATGTCAGTCATACCTGTTCATTTCAATGGGCCTACTAGGCCTAGTATTAGATACATCTCTATAACTTTATATTATAGTGGTGGAGGTAAGGCAGTCAAGAGAATTCAAAGATTCTGTGTAAAAGGAGGCATTCTAATACCCTCAAGTGAGCAGGTTCTTCATACAAATGACAAGCCAATGTTCAGTGAAACTGTATTGGATGAGACATGAATTTTCAGGTGGGGAGTTGGACAGCTATTTAAGTGTTCATGGAAGACAATCATACTCGGCTACGAGTGATTGCCAAAGAAGGAGAAGATATCCAGGACTAGAGATGTACAAAGTCTCATTAGTGGAAATGAAGTGCACAACATTGTTTCTTCCATCAGGGAAGCTGAAATTTGTAGTTCCTGTCAAGTTTCCTAGCTTCATGTTGAGTTCATGGTACTGTTTACCAGTAAAGCAAGGCAGAAGACCTAGCGAGATTCTTATGAATGAAAGAGACTAAGATAAGTATTTGAATACTGCAGCGCTAGGAAACAAAAAGACCAATGCAGGCCACTTTCAGAACAATGATGCTTTTATCCTTTTATTCCTTGTTTTGTTTATCTGCTAAACAAAGCCCTATAGATTGAGGGAGGCTTTTTATATTAACTTGTTTATTGTGAAGACAACTTTTATTCCAATTTGTATTTATAACGTTCTTAATATAGTTGGGGCCCTATACAATGATTTCCCAGCCTTAACACACACACACACACACACCCCACACACCTTCAAGCTAATTCTAAGACAGATTGTTTGTTTGTTTGCAATTTAAAGTTTACATACTAGAAAATGCATTCATTTGTTAAAACCCATTTCAAGATGGCAGACTTAGGAAAATCCTGTGCAAACATTTTTGAGAAGTTATGTCCAATTGATTTCAATGGGTCTATTCTAAAGATGTCTAAATTCAGATTCCTAATTTCCGCAGCACATTCTTTGCTCTCAAATAAACTGTGTTACTGGTCACTTCCTTTTTTCGTAAGTTAAACCAAGTATGCTGATGATGAGTCAAAAGCCACTCCAAAAAGAGATACTCCCCATCTTTGATTTCAGTCATGCTGAAAAACTTTATGTTCATTTTAACTATGTTTATAAAGTCATCCATTCCAATTTCCACTGTAGTCACAGCAAAATAAACATGTTAATTTCTTGTGCTTTGCATTTGGTTTTCTTAAGATCAAACTACATATTACATTAAAGACCTAGTATGGAGCTCTATGTGGTTGTGTGTGTTTACACTGGAGGGCCAATCCAGATCAAGAGCACATGGAGAAGTTTAACCCTTCCCATCCATGCAGAATGCTGAAATCGAGAGAAAGAGAAACAGAGACAGCCCCAATGCCATATAGTAAAAGATGGGGGGGAAGGCTTCCACTGGCACCAATGGGTCCTTTCCCTCTTTTGTCACTTAGTGAGTTAGGAAGGGTAGAGGTTCTGGGGGTCAATGCAGTGGGAGGGGAAAGATTTAGCATCTACCCACCCTCTACACTGTGGTCCTGATCTGGATTGTCCTGGATTTTATTATAGTAAAAAGCACACACACACACACACACACACACACACACACACACACACACACAGCTACAGATTACAAATTTAACTTAACATGTAGTTTGTTCATTTTAAATCATTTATAACCTGAGTTTACACCTGCAATTCAGCACCTCTTCCCTTACTTTATCACTGCATTCCAGTTTTCCTTGAGCCTGGATCAGGAGCTGGGTGGGAAGAAGATTGCTGTAATGCCAACCCAGATGTATGAATTAAATTAATTCCATGCCCCTAAACTAACAACTGGTGGCCTGTTGCCCTGTTAGGAGAAAGATGCAGAGCAGGGATGGTTTACAGAGAAGGAGTTATGTCCAATGGCTTAAGGAGATTTATGTCCAATGGCTTACGGAGAAGGATTTATGTCTGCTGGTGATGGCCATAGCAAAAGGATCCATCAAGGTTAAATTATTCCCATCAGCACAGCAAATCAAAAGATGGATATCATTTTATTCCAGATGTGTGGTAAGCAAAAAGTAATCCTTAATTTGCATACAGTAACTATGGAAAATGTATTAGTGGGATATTATCAGTAACTTTAACTGCGTAGCCATATAAAATCAACTAACTTCCATACAAGGTGTGACCCTCATACAGCTTATTGCTGTTTCACTGAAACATTTACATTTCAGCTACTGAAGTATAACTGAGTGTCCTAGCTGACTGATACATTATATATAATAAGAGGTTTAGATATTCATTCCTACAGTGTGTGTTCATGCCCAGCATTGGAAAATGACTCATTACTTCTTTTGGCGCTAGACAAGTTTTTAAAAATCCAACTGCTGGCTGTTCACACAGACTACACTGTATGATTTAAGTGCATTTTGTAAGCGTACTGTCCTAGCAAATGCTATTTTGGATCCCTGCAGACAAGAGTTTTTAAAAGCAGTAAAGGCTATCTGCTCTCTTACTGTAATTTTTTTAACTTGATCATCCGAAACAGTGACATGTTACTTTCCAAGCAGCCCTGAATGATCCTAGTTAGTGAATAATGTAAACAATTCTTGTAGATTGTAAAGAAAGCAGTAATTTGAGACCTCTGATGGGAAAGCTGGCTTCCCTCTGTGAATTGCTCAGTTCAAGTCAGTGGAGCTTGGAGGAATCGTTTTGAGTTCATGAATCAGAGCCTAGCTGTCTCCTGAAACTTGGCTAACTTTTGCTCTGCACCTTCTAAATGTACTACGCTGGATTCTTCAGAATAAGTGTGTGTTTTTCAACACTGCAGAGGAGGTCATGAAGGGAGATGGCAGCGCAATGTGGAATCTGATGTGGAAATACTGCATTTCAGTCAGAACAATCAGGTACCTTTTGAAACTTGTGTGCCTGCCCCCGTGGGCTTAGGTTGTTAGCAGTTTGCCCTTAGCTATGTTTCTGATGTCTTCTGACAACTATAGAGGTCTTTCATAATGGCAAGTGCTGATTTATGAAGAATATTTATCTTTCCTAACTGCTTGATTTCAACTGACATTGTAATCCCAAAATGTGTTTGCAACTTTGCAGAATTCTTTTGCGTAGAGTTGAATGTTAGAGGCTATAAAAAAATCTTTGTGAATATTTCTGCATTTACTTTTGCTTCTTTTGAGTCACAGATGTTGTGAGTGAACGATACAACTAAAAACAGCAAAAGGAATTGCTGGATCTAAATGTGCCCTTCTGTTGTATTCTCAGCCTTACTTGTATATCCTCTATGTTTAAAGGACCCTCTGTTTCAGTACAAGGACAGACTGTACAACAAGCTGGTCAGTTCATATTTGGACAATTCGTATTTGGTGTGCTGAATGTTTTTCCAAGCTCTGATACTGCAGGCTCTAGTGAAACTTATTTGGGGAGTGGCACCGTTAAGCAAGTTAATAGTGTTTACTTGCAGCGACTTAGAGGGTTCCTTCCTTATTCCTTTCATGCTATGACGACTTTATGTGGCTGAGCTGTATATTTTGAATGGGGTGTTTTGTGTTCTTCAAGGAAATGCGTAATCTAAATAATCACAGTATTTCACACTATGTAATTATTCACTGTGCTAAAAGGAACAGTCTAGTCTGGATTTCTGCATGAACTTCCAACAACCAGTTCTGCTGTTGTTTTTAATGGAACTTGGCATTTACCATAGATTTTCTTTCTAAAATCTTAAGAGTAAAAACTCTGAGGAAGCAGTGGGTCCCGAGGGGGGTCCATATGATGACAAAGAGATACTCATTATAGAAAGTGGGATTGATTACTTGAGCTTCTTCACAAAATGTAAATAATGGTTTGGGGTCAGATGAGGGGCACTAGAAAAGCGACTTCCTGGTTTTAATTTATATAGACATGGTTTCTCTTATCTTATGAATATTCATCCTTACCCTAAAGACATTAAAAAGTAACCCTCAAGATGTATCCTCAGAAGGTAAACGCTTGTATGCAAAAAGTGTGTTGCATGAAAAACAAACACACATAGTCCCAAACACTGAGTATATTGAGCATCTCAGATGATGCATTAGTCAGATTTGCCAACAATTTTCTGGGTTCTCAGCATCTTCGTGCCCAGCAGCATCACAAGGAGATAAATCTTATAATTCATATTACAGTTTTTGTGGGTATAGCCCTATAGGCAAGCATTGCACTGCTAGAACACCACCTAGCACCTTAAAAGAACATACATCTATTGATCATGTTTTTGTTGTTGTTGTTGTTTAGTCGTGTCCGACTCTTCGTGACTCCATGGACCAGAGCACGCCAGGCACTTCTGTCGTCCACTGCCTCCCGCAGTTTGATCAAACTCATGCTGGTAGCTTCAAGAACACCATCCAACCATCTCATTCTCTGTCGTCCCCTTCTCCTTGTGCCCTCCATCTTTCCCAACATCAGGGTCTTTTCCAGGGAGTCTTCTCTTCTCATGAGGTGGCCAAAGTATTGGAGCCTCAGCTTCACGATTTTGCTTTTATCCCAAGCCTTTCCAAATACACCTGTCGTTTCCAAAGTTTTTAATTCTTGTGGTTTTAATATTTTAATATTATTCTGACATCTGTATTATATTTGGCATTCTACTTCTGTGCACCATCCAGATATTCTCTTAATGTAGAGTGGTTTATGAATTTTGAAATGAGCTTGTTTATTCTTTTAACAGTCCTTGGCAATGGTCACCATCCGAGAAATACTAGACTTAAACCACATTGGACATTATCAGTCAAATCGGCAATTGTAACTGGTCCTAGAAACCAGTCAGCAACTTCTCTAGCTAATTTAGTATTGGAGATAGCTGCTCCTTCCTATCTGGGCTTAAATCATGAAGTGAGCAGCCATATTATCTACAAGCTAATGTTAGAAGATAGTCCAAAGTAGAGTACCTTTCACTAATGCAATGAAGAGTTTAGAAAAATGTGGATGTTTGTTTGTTTGTTTGTTTGTTTATTATACTTATTATACATTATTTATTATACAAATAATCATTAAAGTGAAAGACTAACCAAGAATGTTTTAAATAGCTGCATAGGCTTGGTGGCATTAGAATTATATCTGAAAGTCAAAAGTAGGGATCCTTCTTCTTGCCAGAACACCCTGCTAAAAACTATTTTCCTGTCACCTCATGCCCAGTTACCCTGGCAACCTTCCAAACTCCAGTCTCTGTTCACACCTCGTGGCCAGGGGAAGAATAGTTCACATGCATTGGCAATAATTCTCAATGGCCCTGTATTGTTTCTTAATGGCCATAGCTTGGCTAGGTCAGTTTGCATAGGCCTAGGAATTCCTTGCCTAGTGCAGTTCTGCAGCTTGTACTTTCATCTATATTCCAATCAATAAAAAGCCTATCATTTATTAATTTCTAGGGTCCCCCCCCATTGTATAACAGTATATTGGACCCAATTCATTCAACACAAGAGCCATGGACCTCGCCTGCCAGCATATGGACAGCCAGTTCAGGTGTGTTAGCAGAGGTGTCCCATGCTTATGGCCATCTGCCCCCATCAGCAGTCTACATTCTTCACCAATTGGAGCTTCTGTATCAGGCCCAAGGCAGCCCTGGGCACGCAGAAGCACTGGGCTTGCAGATTTACTCAAAGGGAGGTCTGGATTTTGTATCCAATAGTGGGTGAACTTCAGTCACAGGGTTGTGATTATTCTGGTTGCCAACATGCACAAAATAATGAAACCTCAGTACAAATAAAAAGCAGGACTACCAAATATGAATACTTCGTTTTAATGGTTACTACCCAGCTTTGTTGTATTGAAAGGGAGTCTTTTCATTCACTTACCATTAGGTGAATTGCACAATAGGTCTATTGTATGCCCTTACTGTGCTGGGCAAATCCATAGCTGCACAGCTATACAAGTACAAAAGCATAATAACATACGCCGCACAAGGGCGAGAATAAAATAAATTAGGTATTGAATTACCAATGTTTTTAATAGCATGGCTTGAAGTAGTATATTCCCAAGATTTGGTTTAGTGGTTATAAAAGCAGACTGGAACAGTCTGAGTCAGCAAATCCACAACCCACAGGGAATAAATTGCAGGGTTTACAAGAGAGTAATACATAGCTTTATGCTTGCATCTTAAAGTTCCATTTGCCAGGAATGGAAGAAAAGAGTCAATGGTTTGCTTTCAGTGATCCACACATCTGGAAAAAGTAAAACATTTGTTCCTTCAATATGTGAGTTGTCATGGGGTGTGTTTTTTCTCCTCTGCTAAATTTTTCCATTTTGTTTTAGGGTCCTTCCTTTATAGTCAGTATATTGAATTTGTGGCAAAATATTTTATTTGGTTACAAATAGTACACCAGTATGTTTAATAGTAGTACTAGGTGCTAGTTGTGTCACCTAAGAACAGCATGAAGGCAAAGCTTTAGTGATTTTTCTTTTTCTTTTCTCTTTTTTAAGGAAGTGGCTCTACAACTAGGGATAGGAGAAAGTGACCAGTTCTTCTCTGTGGCATTTTGGCAGACAGTGGAATGAAGTCATCCCATAATGGCTTCTACAATTCACTCGATACTCTGTACATGCTTGAGCCCAGGGTTCAATAAAAACACTATGCCTTTGCTAAATCGGAGAGGTTTCACAGTGGTTTCCAAAAGCATGCCAAAGATATCCCTCAGATATCCATGGTTTCACAACCATATGAGTACAAAAGCAGAGTAACATAAACTGCCTGGACGAGGACACAAATTGTTAGCTTTTGAATTACAAATGGACTCTACAACCCAATGCAATGCTTTCTTGATTCATTGAGGGAGTTGTCTTGCTACTGACCCCTTGCTTTATCAGTTATGAATGAATGAATGCAACGCGTATAATGCCTCAGGGACATCTTTGAGATGGGGTGGCCATCCCCTTCATAGAATTGTAGAATTGGAAGGAACACCTAGGGTCATCTAGTCCAACCCCCTGCAATGCAATCTCAACTAAAGCATTCCGTGGCAGATGGCCACCCAACCTCTGCTTAGAAAACCTCCAAGGAAGAAGAGTCCACCACCTTCTGAGGGAGTCTGCTCCACTGTTAAACAGCTCTTGCTGTTAAAAAGTTCTTCCTGGTGTTTAGTTGGAATCTCCTTTCTTGTAACTTCAATCCATTGCTCCGGGTTCTACTTCCTGCTACTTCTTCCATGTGACAGCCCTTCAGATATTTGAAGATAGCTATCGTATTTCCTCTCTCTTCCTGGCTAAGCATACCCAACTCCTTCAACCATTCCTCATAAGGCTTGGTTTTCAGACCCTTTGATCATCTTGTTTGCACTCCTCTGTCCATGTCGCAGCTTGTCAATGAGTGAATTTATTATTTCAGTCACAGACCAGTTCCAGCCCACATACAATATCAAGGAAGTCATAAAACACGATAGGGATACATTTGAATTTGCAATTAGGTATAACAGGGACAATACAGATATAGCAACAGTTAAAAAATATATAAATTAAAACTTAATCACTAAAATATAACCTAAAATTATCATTTAAGGCCTTAATCATTATGATAGCACCCAGCTTGTCCATATCCTTCTTAAATTGTGGTTCCCAGAACAGGACACAGTACTCCAAGTGTGGTCTGACCAAGGCAAACTAGAGCAGTACTGTTACTTCCCTTAATTTGGACACTATACTTCAGTTGATGCAGCCTACAATAGCATCAGCTTTTTTGGAGTATATGAGGAGGACATCATCATATATGGGGCATTGCTGGGCTGTTCTGTTCCCCTCCAAGACACAGAGGGGAAAGTAAAGATTTGTAGGTGAGGAAGGACTGCTTTCGAGGCAGATGGAAACATACAACTTTCAAGGGAGTTGGACAAGTTAAAACTAGAATACTAAAACATCTTCAAAAGACGAATATGAAAATAAATGTCTTGCATCAGTTTCACTTCCTAAAAATGAATGACATGATTTAGCCAAACTGACACATTTGCTTCCTCCATTTATTTTTACCATTGTATTACACATGTTTCAATATTCTCTTATTGAAAACAAAATGTTCAGAAGTGTTTAACTCTAGCTAGATCATGCTCAAACTGAGTTGAACCGAATAGCAAAATTTACTGAACATGGCTTTATTCTCAAAAAGGGATGCAAACATGTTTACATTTCACTGAACTAGATTCATGTGTTTTTTATCAGCTGAACTTTTAGTCAGCACCACTAGCCTTTGGTCTTAAGCTATGCTGAAGTTCTGCACTTTCATGGAACAGAGAACTGGCAGTATGCCGTGAAACCCTAGACATGAGAAACCCAATCTAGTCTGGCTAGAGAAGTTACAGAAACAGTTCTATTATTTATTTACACAACACGTTTGCAAAGAGCTTCTTGAGGCAGAAGCATTGGTATCACTGGACTGATAGAACTGTTTACTTGAGACACAAGAGTTATTTTGACGAAATTTGGTGAGTTAATATTCAGTCTGCTTTTTACAGCACAGGACAGTTATATGTTCCACCATGCAGCAGCAACTGAGAACAGAGGTTCTGTTAGCGTTGAATGTTTCACTAACTTTCTGCTTTGTAACTACTTCAGTTCCTCCAAAATATGTGTGTCAGGAGCACTTGTCTTGATAAAAGACTGGGACTGACTTGCTGGTGCCACTGTATGCTGCTGCTATGTTTTTGAGCATGTACTTAATCAGATATAGGAAGTCATAATTTTAAAAATATTTTGTTATGGATCTCCATTATAGTTTACAGTGATAAATTATAGATCTTGCAAAATATCTTTGATTCAATCAAAAGCAGTAGAATTTATGAAGATGAAATTCAAGTGTTGCAAATCCATATTTTTAGACTTCTTGATCAGGCGGCATTCTTGAGTAAATTGGTTTTTTAATATCTGGTGAGTATATGTGTGTCTATATTTTTATATTATATAATAATATAAAAATAATTTATGAAAAGCATATTGTGCATAATCTCTTACACTTTATAGACCTTATAGTCATTATAGGCATTTTTAATCCAGTAGGATCAGATATTACACACACACAACATGCAATCAGAATACAATTGTACATAACAACCTCTATTTTTAACAGACTGGCACACCAAGATTTTTACAAGAAAGTTGTTTTTACTATTGAATAACCTGAAGGAAAATGTCTAACAAATAATTCTGCTTTTTTCAATGCAACACAGTATTTGATATTTAAATTGTATAATAATGCTTTAAGTGCTTCACAATTGCTTGCCTGTGTAGAATTAGAAAGCTTCAGGTCTACTATTGCTTGGTTTGGAGTTTGTGCTAGAAATGTTACCATTATACTCTTTACGAATTTTTGTGCTATGAACTTCTGAATACAGGCTTGAGTTAATTTCACTTCAATCTTCCAGTTTAAAATTCATGCGCCTTAAGAGTGCTGTACCCTGGAATAGTTTATTTTATGCTGTTATATAGTGGCAATGAGTAGTATTCTTTCATAGCGTATCAGTGTCTTCATGCTCTTACAAGGATCCTCTTCTTCATCTAAAGAAATAGCATTTCCATAAATATGCAGAAGAGACTTTTCTAATATGACATGTGTGGTTCAGTTTCTCTGGGGAGCTTAGGATGAAGTCTCGTTTTCTGGGAATTAGTTCCACTGAACTCAGAGATACTTAGTTCTGAGTAAACACAGTTGGATTGTTGCAGAAATTCTGTCAGAGAGGTGCAGACACCTAAGTCTGCATTTAGAGCATTGTTCACCTTTCCTAAAATTTGCTCAGATAAATCCCTTAAAAGATAATAATAGTTTTACCAGAAATAAAATGGTTTTTTATTGTTGGGGTTTGAAGTTAAAGAGTACATAACAACAACCAAGTTATATCGGTGCCAGAAAGATATAAATATTGGTGCTAGTTGAAACTACATTGGGAGGTTGTTCCAGAGGTAGGGCAACATAACTGAGAAGGTCATCTCCCCAGTTGCCTGTTACCCATCTGGCCTCAGATGACAGGGGAAGCTGGCGCAGCCTTTCATGTTAGTGTAAAGGCATGTTGATGTGGTAGGAAGCATTCCGAATTTTTCTTGAAAATGGACCAGTAGTCCATGGAGCTTTTCATAATAATATTCATAATAACAATAATTTATCATTTATACCCCACGCATTTGACTGGGTTTCCCCAGCCACCCCAGGCGGCTTCCAACAAAAGATTAAAATACAATAGTCTGTTAAACATTAAAAGCTTCCCTAAACAGGGCTGCCTTCAGATGTCTTCTAAAAGTCTGGTAGTTGTTTTTCTCTTTGACATCTGGTGGGAGGGCGTTCCACTACTGAGGGTGCCACTACTGAGAAGACCCTCTGCCTGGTTCCCTGTAACCTCACTTCTCACAGTGAAGGAGCCGCCAGAAGGCCCTTGGCGCTGGACCTCAGTGTCCGGGCAGAACAATGGGGGTGGAGACGCTCCTTCAGATATACTGGGCCAAGGCTGTTTAGGGCTTTAAAGGTCAGCACCAACACTTTGAATTGTGCTCGGAAACGTACTGGGAACCAGTGTAGATATTTCAAGACCGGTGAAGTCCCCGAGACTCATAATTGGTATCAACCCACCAGGGATCTATGGCTCACGTGACACTACTCTGGTATTCTAATGCTGCATATGTAGAGCATGGTGATATGTTTAAAAATATAATGCTGTCTGAATGGATGCCTTATGTATATTTGTATGTTATTATGTGCAGGTGCTAAGGTTGCCTTTGTTACTGTACTCAGGCTCAGGCAGAAGTCATAAATTGTTCCCCTCTTATTTATACAGTCATACCACAGGTTACAGACGCTTCAGGTTGCGCGATTTCGGGTTGCACACCACGCCGAACCCGGAAGTACCGGAACGGGTTACTTCCGGGTTTCGGTGCATACGCAGAAGTGCTAAATTGCAACCTGTGCGTGCACAGACGCAAGCCGAGCGTCCACTGTAGTTTTTTTAAAAATGGAATGTATTTCCGCTCTTAAAACTGATGGTTTGGAAACCTCCAAGCAACTGCTAACAGTTTCCCTGATTGTCATAGAGCTTCAAAGTTAATATGTCAACAAACCAGTATTCTCTGGCAGTTTCCCCCTCTAGACAGTAAATCATATTAACCTAAGCAGACCTTGGGACCATATTGACAGCTTGTCTGACTATATTATTAAACAATATTCTGAAGGCCAATCTGTTTATATAAAACAAGCCTTCTTTAAATTACATGAATTGCCAATTTAAGCACAAATAGTGCTTGGTATTTTCTCAATTCTAGTTGTGCTGACAATTTTTTTTCTAACTGTAATAAATTACCCAGAATTTTCCTCTTGGTATTAGAATGTACAAATATTTGCTCAAGCCATTATTTTTCTGCTGAGTGAGTTTGATATCAGGGGAATTTGCTGGTGATGGGTATTCCGAACCAATGTATCTTAATGGCTTGGAAAGACTTGGTATAATCAAGTCCTAGATCCAGTTCATTTACATCCCACGATAGGTTGCTTGTTTAGTTCTTGAAAGTAAAAAAGAAAGAAAGAATAAAACACATGGGAAAGGTCTCTCACATTAGAGCTTGCCTTTTCTTTTGGTTTCCTTTTTTAGTATTCCTTCTCCTTTGAAGCATAGATCTTGCTAATTAAACAATTAGGACAACAAACACTATCCGGCCACGGGTCAGGTAGAAAGTTCAAACCCCAGATGGTCCCTATCTACGCATGGCCCATCTACCAGATGAGTCCCCATCACGTTGAGTCCCCCCCCCCCATGTTAAGCCAATTTGTTATAGTCTTAATCAAATATTTATGAGTCTTAGAGCTTTCACTAGGAAAAAAAAATCAGCTAGTGCTTCACTGGCAGACATTTGCTGTATGTGTGAAGCTGAATAATGCTGCTTGTAGGCAGAATTAAGTGGTGCTGGGAAAATGTTTGTTCACTCATAAAGTGTGTGTGTGTGTGTGTGTGTGTGTGCCTGAGCCTGAGCAGCAGCATTCAAGCAACGTTCATAGCACAAAGCATACCATTGTACAACACCTTGGAGAACCAAGGTCAACTAAACCTAAGCCATGATGCTGAAGCCAGGCATAATTATTCATGCTATTTCCTCATGCATATATGCATGTAAAGTGTGAATAGGAGTCTATTTTGTACAAGGTGTCGGCTGTATACATGTATAGGGTACACCTGTACAGAGAGGAGTAAAAATCAGCCACGCCTTAACATACTGCTGTATTCCTTTGCTTTAAGCAATTTTCTTCTAGCTCATTTGAGAACAGTGAGCGACGCTTTGAAGAACAATGCCCGAAGCAAAGAAGCCCAGCAGTGAGGGGGAGGCAAGGTTTAGCTCTGTTCACCCCACAGTCCTTTTACCATACGGACTCTCTCCTGTCCCCCATTCACCCCACTTTGCAAAATTCACAGGGCTTCCAATTACATCTTGGGTTGTCCTAAAAATTTTAGCCTACTGAGTGCAGCATGGAATTTGCTGAAAGGGACTCTTGTCAGATAGCTAGTACAACCAGCAGCCTTAAGTTTGATACCTTTCCCTACCCTACCAGTACTGATTAATTATAAAGATATTTGTAAACTCTCAACTCATAAAAAAATATTGAGGTGGTATACAATATATTAAAGCATCCTGAAGCTATAAAATATGGGACAAATGACCAACAATGACCAACAGCTCTCCAAAAATGCTTGGAAAAACAAAGAGGTTTTCAGCATGGAACAAAATAAGAGGATAGTAGGTCCCTGTCTGTTTTTATTATGATGATTATTACTGGTGTCACTGCATTAATATTCTTGGTTCAGTTAGAAACGAAACAAATAAGAGACAACTGTGGGATACTCAGTTCACTAAGATGATCACACAAGTATCCCCAGAAATTCCCATTCTAGCTCTTCTTTTAAAAATTCCAAGGTGGGGGATTTCCCAGTTTTTATAGGCAGCATTCCCTCCTGCTGAAAAGTGTTCTCTCTCTCTCTCTCTCTCTCTCTCTCTCTCTCTCACACACACACACACACACACACACACTTCACATACACACTAGTTTCTGAGATAACCCTATAATCCTTTGAATTACTGAAAGTTGCAAAGAGCTGGCAGAAAACTTTTACTATAGTTGTATTAAAGCTTTTATTGGAAAAGGTCATTGTAAATTAAATGCAATGTCAGTACTTATCCCAAACCTGTGTTCCAAATCTAATATTCCAGTAATATACTTAAGATAGGAATTTAAGGCATATGTAGCTGAACATATTTGACATCATTGTAATGTATTCAGTAACACCCCACCCCCTGTTGTATGTCAACACATATTCCAATTAAAGTGAGGCTGGGTGGATGGATAGATAGATAGACAGACAGATAAAATATTGCTGCAGAGAAGTGTCAATTAAAAATGTATTAAATACTGTAGAAGCGTAGTATTTATTTGGATTGTGAGATGTTTATAGTAGGTGTTGACAGTATCCTTAGGAAGTAGCATCCACTGAAATGAAAGGATGAACATGTTTAGGGTTTGGGTGAAGTGGAAATTTAAGTCTGCTGTAACAAATGGTGTGATGTGCCTCTGGGCAGTTTGATCTGAAATATTCATTAAGTAGGATCTGATAACAGAGCTTCCTCCATAATAAGCTGCTTAAGATAGAGCTTTCTTCTGCTACCCTTATGCCTAGTAGTAATCATGATGGTTAAAAGAATAAACTGAACAATTCTTGACAAGCTACTTTTCCATTTTTAATTTCTCATTGGTTATCGTATACAATATTGTGACATTATAATGTTGGTGCCCAAAGAGCTTGCCGAATTCAAGAAGCTGATACACGCTGGAAGCTAATTAAAAATAAGCTTCTAAATTAATTTTAAAAGCAGCGTTGAATTAAAAATAAAAGCAAATGTCTCCTTTTGAATGTTACCTTTAGGTTGTAATCATGTGCATACCTACCTGAGAGTAAGCCCCATTAAGCTAAGTGGGACTTGTACCTGAGTAGAAATGTATAGAATTTAACTGTAAATCTTTAGACCTTTGAATTAAGGCACTGAATAGGATTTTAGCGTTCATCATGCAGATGCTACTTATTCTTAAATATATAATCCATATGTTCACAGCATTCCAATATTTTATGAGAACTTTTCTTATCAGGTAAAGCTTCTAGACCAAGAAAAGCAGTGAGCGCCAATAAATCATATTGGTGGAGATGAAATGGTAAAATCACCATGGCAATGGTGATCCCCGTGGCAAATGTATTGTCTAGACCAGTTCCAAATTTCAGTGAAGGAGAGGAAAATCAATTTGGTTAGAAAAACCTCACACAGAGGGAGACCAGCTAAGAGTAGTTTTGCATGTGTACTTAAGCCTGATATGCCTCTAACAACCGCTAGCAGTATTCTTGGAAATAAATTCAACATATAATATGTAAGACTGCTTGCGTCAGGGTGTGATATTACCTTATTTTGCTAGATATGACACTAGATAAAATGACTCCAAACAGGTTTTGAATTCCTTGGTCCCCAATACCGTCTTACTCTTTCCTTTCCATTGTGGTTTCTTAGATTATAGGAACACTCCTCTGTGACCTGAATCCTCCACTCACCTTTACAAAACTAGTATATGAAGAGCAGTATAAGAGACCCTCAATTTATAAGCCCCCTTTCAATGAAGACGTGTGAAAAATGTAGGTGTGAATGTTTTCCTGGAAGCATAATAAACCCTGTTTATTTGGGGTAGGGGAGAAGAGTCTATTTTAGTTGTCAAGTTTAATCCTGAGCTAAGTGGAGTGGGATACTGATTTTGTAATACAGAACTTTATTCTTGTTTTTATATTTGTTTGTTCAAAAATGATTTTTAGAAGTTCTCTCCTTTTGAAACACAGTATGCCAGACAAACATATAAAAGGGCAAATAAACTTACTTAATAAGTAAGCCCATAGATTGCACTATATATTTAAGTATTTATATACCACTATTCATAAAAAATATCAGCAATACAACGGTGGTACCTCAGTTTAAGAACAGCCCTGTTTATGAACTATTCAGTTTACGAACTCCGCAAAACCGGAAGTAGTGTTCCGGTTAGCGAACGTTACCTCGGTCTAAGAACAGAATCTGAATGGTGGAAGGGCACCAGCGGCAGGAGGCCTCATTAGGGAAAGTGCGCCTCGGTTCAAGAATGGTTTCGGTTTAAGAACGGACTTCCGGAACGGATTAAGCTCATAAACCGAGGTACCACTGTATATAAAACCATAGAAATAAAAACAATTTTTAAAATGTAAAATCAGAAATCAGTTGATTTTTTAAAATATCTGGTTCTCAAGCTTCTTCTCAGACAAAAACATGCCTAAAACTAGAATTGGACATATCTAGACATTTTGTTCACTTTGTAATAAGTAACAGCAATTTGCTGCTATGTATCTACACACACACACACACACAAGCACATTGAGATACATAGAGTAGATTCTTGGCCTAACTTTGAATGGCATAACATGCATTTTTTATTTACTTAATACTGTTCTATTATCCAAATTTTACCATAATATATTTCATTACATGCCCATTTTAGTTCTTGTTAACTGATGCAACCTATGTTTCAATTAAATGCCAGATTCCAAAAATGATAATCTGTTGTAATTACACCTAACATGTTAATTTGAATATCATGCTTACTGGCTATCCTAGAGGTGATTATCTTATATTACATTAGCCCCAGATACATTGCAAATGAAAGGGGAGGGAGTTGCAAGCCAAATTCAAAGCCATCCAATAAGAAAATTACAGAACAAAAGAACTCGTGCTCAGTGGTTTTTATTAAGCTTTTTCAGTCAGCTAGCAAAGATGTTGACTGAAGGAGCCTAGGTTTAACAGCTCTGGTTTTTGTATCTGTTTTAATGACTTAATTAGATGCTTTAAGGCCGGTTGACCCTGTTAACAGCTGAAGACTGATGTATTTGTTCAGTTAATATCACTTCCAAATTATATTGTATTGAATCTGATCAACTAATTTTTTCTTGCAATTAAGCATTCTCCCTTTCTTTTTTTCTTTTTTGCATAAAAGCTAGAGTCCAGCCAACCACATGTTTAATTCTGATTGGTATCATAGGACCAGAGGGGACTATCAAGCTGACTAGGCAGCTGGTAGGCCCACTTATTCATTCATAGAGGCTATGTCCCACTCCCCCGGTCAGTGGTCCCCATACAACAATCTGTCTTCTAGGACTAAATTAAAAGCGGTTTCAGCATATAATTAGCTGTATAGTGAAACCAGGCAAGGCGTATGCAGATCAAAGCACACTGGGAGGCAGAAGGATACACACAGCCTATTATTTTGCATTCCATGATTCACAAAGAAACAATGCATTTTCTTTTTTAAAAATGTACTGGATACAAAGGAACAATATTCCATTTTGAGGTTAATTACTTTTGAGCAACAAAATATAATCAACATTGCAAGCCTGCCAGACTCATTGAACTCTTCTCAGGTTTGGGTACAGGAACACATTTTCAGAGATTTTGATTCTGTAAAATAACATAAGCTGGAAGCACAATGTTCTATTTTTAAAAAGATCAATAAAACTCCATTTTATTCCTGTGGCCATGATGTGAAAAATTTGAAGGGAAAAAAATCACATGGTAAGCATATCAAGTTATTTATTTAAATAGTTTTAACCCATGAAGTCCATGGTTTAAAATAAATGTACCTAGTTGCACCACTGCATATTACATTAGATTTGATCCACAATTAATGTAGATAAAAATATTTATTGCTAGATTTATATTCTTGTCCATCTACACATGTTCCCAGGATGACTTACACAAGAAACAATAAAATGTTTGTAGATTCTGCCGTTTCTTTAATTTATTGCTAGAACTTCTATTGCCACCGCATTAAGTAGAGACAATAGAGGGCAGCCCTGTTTAGTTCCTCTATTAATAACAAAGCTACCTGAATCCACTCCATTAATTGTGATTCTTGCCAATGATTCTGTGTAAATTTGATTTATCAGTTGGAGGCATTTATCACCGAACTGCATCTTTGTAAGAGGTTTTTGGAGTTATTTCCATTCCACACAGTCAAATGCTTTAAAAGCATACAAAGAGAATAACGTAACAAGTGATTTAGTGCAATGGGAATAATAAACTATGTTAAGAAGAGTTTGGATTTGATATCCCGCCTTTCACTCCCTTTAAGGAGTCTCAAAGCGGCTAACATTCTCCTTTCCCTTCCTCCCCCACAACAAATACTCTGTGAGGTGAGTGGGGCTGAGAGACTTCACAGAAGTGTGACTGGCCCAAGGTCACCCAGCAGCTGCATGTGGAGGAGCGGAGACATGAACCCGGTTCCCCAGATTACGTGACTACCGCTCTTAACCACTGCACCACACTGGCTCCAATGTTAAGAAGTCTATGTATAGCGTTGGTATGTTTCTGTTGAGGATAAGCTGTCTGATCTGGGGCTATATAATTGTCTATTAAAGTATTAAGTCTGGGAACCATTTACCAAGGAAAGTAATTGGCATCTACATTAGAGCTATAGGGTGGTGTGACCCCACCCCACAGAATCAGTATTCAGTTTTGGCAGTATTAAATATTTCCATGAGGATGGGATGACACCCCATTCAAAATATTGTTAAATAGTAAAGTCAAATAGGGTAATAAATCATCACAAAAACATTATTCTGCATTGAGTGTGAACAGAATAGCACACTTAATTAGCTGAGAAACTACTGTATATTAAGCTTAAAATTTCTTTGAACGCATACATTAACTAGTAGTTAGCTATCTCCAGCACTGATGGGGACATTTAAGTTTATTACATGCTTCTACATGCCTAAGAGTTAAAAAGTAAGTAAATAAATAGTTTGCCAGTCTTGGTTAAAAATAAATACTCTGAGCATGTGCAGTTTCACATTTTAAATTCACTTAAATCATAGCACCATTTTGACTCCAGGTATAAAATGGGGCTTTGCTTCTGCTGCCTTGATACTAAACACTTGGGGATAAGGGACATTTTGTTGTAGAAAAGAATAATACACATTTTAAAGTAAAAAATAATTAAATGGGCATCTGTAACTATGTACTTGTCCAGCTGGAAATACGAAGTACTGCCACTACCTGCAGTAGCTGACATGACTGCTACTACCCCATCACCTGCTGCTTTCTGAGTAGTCATTTGGGGTCCTCTGGACTGTGGGGTCATAGACTTCAGATCTAAGGTTCAACCCAAACTACACCTCTGAGCCAAGGACAAATTCTCAAAAAGCCTCCTGTTCCTTCAGATACAATCTACTGTGTCCTGCTGTGTATTTAATACACACTAGAGCAAAGCAAATCAAGTAGGTCCTGTTTTTCCATCAGAGACTAACTTGGATATTTTTGTTTCTGTAGTTCTAAATGAGAATCATATTACATAGTGTTTTTGTTGTTGGCTGCCAAAGTGGAACAGATAGAATCTACTTTCACTTTGGGGTTTGTATAACAAAGTATGGGAAGTATTTGCCATGGAGAGATGCCTACTCAGCTAAAAGCAATATCCAACCCTAAATATAATTACTGTTATGAGGGACAGTGGTTTCCTTTATTATCCAAAGTAGACCCTACAGAATGGAAATACAAATGACCAGCTAGATTTTTGTTGATCCTCCTCTACTAATGCATTATTTGGGACTCAACTTGTTTTATGAAAAACATTTTTTAAAAAATGTTGATTTAATGCTAAACCCAATTCATATGCGAATTGCATCTATTGTCCAGCCTTATTTTTCCCATGTGATGAAAGATAGACAACACAGGCATTTTTTAATGCAGTTGTAACTTTATACAGTGGTACCTCAGGTTAAGTACTTAATTCGTTCTGGAGGTCCGTTCTTAACCTGAAACTGTTCTTAACCTGAAGCACCACTTTAGCTAATGGGGCCACCCGCTGTCACCGTGCCGCTGGAGCATGATTTCTGTTCTCATCCTGAAGCAAAGTTCTTAACCTGAGGTACTATTTCTGGGTTAGCGGAGTCTGTAACCTGAAGCGTATGTGTCAGGGGTTCAGGAGCAGAGACGCAGAGAAGGGAGGAAGCAGAGAGCGAGGGGGAGGAATCCGAAGGGAAAATGAGTGATGATGACGACCCGAGATCTCCAAGCCTAAGCAGTGAGTCAGAGGACTCCCAAAAGGGAGCCCCAGTGAGCAGAGCAAGGGGGGGATCCGGGGGGACACCCCAGGAGGAAGGGAACAGAGGAGATTCAGAGAGTAGCAGCTGGAAGTCGGGACCCACGCTCATAACTGAGAGCGGCAGCAGCTGGAAGTCGGGACCCACGCTCAAGACTGAGAGCAGCAGGGAGGAAGGTAGCCAGGCATCGGGTTCCGGAGGCTGTCAGCAGGAGGGAGGGCACGAGTCAGGGGTGGTCACGCCCTCCTCAGAGAGCGAGGCAACGGTTAAGAGGAAAGTAGAGAGTTGGGCGCGCGCGCCAAGTTCAAATGCAACGGAAGCTGGAGCAGTAAGCAGCCCGGAGAGTGAGCCAGGTCCCAAAGCCCGCCGCAAGGAGGCAGAAGGATCAGGGGGGTCAGCGTCAGAGGAGAGTAGAAGGGAGGAGGCCCAAGGGGGCAGAAGGACCCAGAGACGTAGGGAGAGGCGAAGGAGGTGGAGCAAGGCTAGGGTATTAAGCTGGTGTGCAAGAGGCGGGGACTCAGACGGGTCTTCGCCGACCTAGGGCAGAAGGTGTAGAGCTGCACGCTGCAGTTCGGAAATGAAACCTGTAACTTAATAAAGACTCTTATAAAGTGAACGCTGGCGGACTTGGTCCTATGTGAGCTGGGACTGGGTGGCAGCTCTGACAGTAAGACCCGTCTCTAAAGAGCTTCGGACACCTGATATCTCGCAGCGGAGAGAGAGGCAGCTGGAGGAGGGGATCGGTGTTTGGGAGCAAGCTCACGACGGTTAGCAGAGATGACGGAAGCAGAGACAGTTGCAGCGCTGCAACAGGCAGTTACCCAATTGAACGCGGAGGTACTGGCATCCAAGAAGAGGGAGGAGGATGCGGCAGCCGCCTACAGAGATCTCCACGCCAGGTTTGAAGCATGGGTTAAACACGGGCAGCCAGGACCCAGACCGGAGGGGGTTGGGTTGGCACGGAGAGCAGGAGGGCTTGTGGCTCACTTCGATGGGAATTTACAACAGTACCCCAATTTTCGAGCAGACGTAATGTGCGCACTGCAACTGCTGGCAAAAGACTTTAGAGATGAGGAAGAGAAAGTGGGGTTCATACTATCCCATTTGCATGGGGATGCTAAAGCGTGGCTACGCAATTTGTGGAGGGATAAAGATCCGGCGCTTCAGAATGCAGATGCCTTTATCAAAGCGATGGATGCGTGTTTTTTGTCTACTATTGATGTGGATCTTGCCCGACGGGAGATTCATGGACTAAAACAAGGGAGGGCAAGCGTCCGGCAGTACCACGCCCGCTTTTTTGCGCTGGTCAGTGCCTTAGAGTGGGACCGGGATTCGCCCCCTGTCAGAGACCTGTTCTGGGAGGGTCTAAGCTCTGCGGTCAAGGATGAAATTGCAAGGGGGGAGAGGCCCCGAAGCACGCAGGAGGTGGTCCAAAGGGCGCTGACTGTGGGGGTGAGGCTGGAAGAACGTCCATGGTGCAGAGATGAAGGACGTGGAGGGCGCGAAGCAGCGAGAAGTTTCTCTTTCGTTCCAAGAGAAGCAGCGCGTGCGCAATCCACACCTCCGCCTGGAGGGGGAGGGGAACCGATGGAGGTTGGAGGTGCAAGGGCTCAGTCAGCAGCCAGAGCCCAAGCACCGACAGCAGTGAAAGCGAAGCCTCCTAGAGGGAACAGGAAGTGTTACATCTGCGAGGATCCAGGCCATTTGGCGAAAGAGTGTCCCCGGAGGCTCCACAAGCACACTGCAGCCTCAGCAATGGTGACTGCAGCAACGCAGCAAGGAGAACCACAGCAGGGAAACGACGATGTCTGGCTGGAGACAGAGGCACTGGGGCCCAGCCAGACGCATCAGTGAAGCAGTCCCCAGCGATCTTGCAACCCACGGACCCCCTCCCACCCAAACCAGTAGTGCAGCTCACAGCATCTCTCCAGCTACCCGATGGCGTCACTATCGAAGTGCCGCTTTCTGTGGATTCTGGAAGCAACGCAGACTTTATAGCGCAGGATTTTGTGGAGCAGCACGCTATACAGCTACTGCCTGCCACTCTGCCCCTGCAAGTCGTCACAGTGGATGGCAGAGAGTTGCTAGGGGGGCAGGTGGTGAAGCAAACGCCACCGATGGTGATGCGCCTTGGCAACCACAGGGAAGTCATCAGTTTTAATGTCACCCAACTGTCGGACACGCCCATTGTGTTGGGCATGAGTTGGCTGGACAGGCACAGTCCGACACTGGCTTGGTACCAGAGACAGCTGATCTTCGGCTCCTCTTATTGCGCAGAACACTGCATCCTGCCCAGACAGGAGGGAGAGGAGGAGGAATCACAACTGCAGTTGGGAACGTTGCAAGCAGTCCCCCACAAATACGCAGACTTTCTGGAGGTCTTCTGCGAGAAAGAGGCTGACAAGCTACCACCGCACAGGCAATATGACTGCAAGATTGACCTCCTACCAGGGGCGACGCTGCCGAAAGGGAAGCTGTATTCCATGTCTGAGGACGAATTACAGGAACTCAAACAGTTCATAGATCACAATTTGCAGCGCGGTTTCATCCGGGAGTCCAGGGCAGTAGGGGGCAGTCCTGTTTTCTTTGTGAAGAAGAAAGACACGCCCCAAAAAAGACTGGTGGTGGATTTTCGCCTCTTAAACAAGATGACCAAGCCTTCTGATTTCCCCATGCCCAGGATTGACGACCTACTAGCGACGGTGCGCAAGGGACGCGTGTTCACCAAGTTGGACCTGCGAGGTGCGTACAATCTCATCCGCATGAGGGAGGGCGATGAGTGGAAGACAGCCATGTTCACGCCTCTGGGCACCTACGAATACAGAGTGATGCCGTTTGGATTGCAAAACGGTTCTCACTGTTTCCAAGCTTTCATGCATCATGTGTTGGCGGGACTCCTTTACAAGAAGTGCGTCTGCTTTCTGGATGACATCCTGATATTCTCCGAATCGCAGCAAGCCCATGACCAAGATGTTCGGGAGGTGCTGAAGAGGCTGCAGCAGCATAGACTGTACGCCAAACTGGAGAAGTGCCAGTTCGACACGACGGAGGTGGATTTCTTGGGTTACAAGTTGTCGGACAAGGGGCTAGCCATGGACAGCGCCAAGGTTCGTGCGGTGTTGGATTGGAAGAGCCCGCGCAACCGGAAGGAGGTCCAGCGGTTTGTCGGCTTCGCCAACTTCTATCGCAAGTTTATCAAGGGGTTCGCGATGCAGACGGCGGCCATTACGGACACGCTAAGCTCCAAGAAAAAGAAATTCATCTGGACGGAGCAGGCGGAGCAGTCCTTTCAGGCACTCAAGCGTCTCTTCGCGTCGGAAGAGCAACTGCTGCATATTGACCCCAGCAGACCGATGCGGGTAGAGACAGACGCGTCCGATAGAGCAGTGGGAGCTGTCCTGTTGCAAAGGGACCCACAGGGGGTCTGGAGGCCGGGAGCGTTCTACTCCAGAAAGCTCAGCAAGTCGGAGCAGAACTACACCATCTGGGACAGGGAGTTGCTGGCCATTCATGCAGCTTTCAAGGCGTGGAGGCACTTCCTGATCGGCGCCAAGCACACGGTGCAGGTCTGCACGGATCACAAGAATCTGGAGCACTGGCGCACGGCTCAGTTCCTGAACCAGAGGCAGATACGTTGGGCGGAGTTCTTTGCTGACTTCAATTTCCGAATAGAGTACGTCCCAGGCGACACCAACGTCATGGCGGATGCACTGTCCCGCAAACCGCAATACCTCGAAGAGGCGACGCCAGCGGCAGCCATGCACATCTTCGCGCCAACAGCGTGGGCGTGCGCTTCAGCCACAGTAGACCTGGATGCGGTGCGGCGGGCGTTGCAGGACGACTCCTTCGCGCAGGCGAAGATGGCAGAGGTGCACAAGGGCACGGCGAGGGGCGACGAGTTCCAGATACGAGACGGCTTGCTCTTACGTAAAGGGGCCATCTACGTGCCGGGAGACGAACTTCGCGCCAGGGTACTGCAGCAGCTGCACGACGCACCCACGGCCGGGCACTTTGGCACGGAAAAAACGGTGGAATTAGTCGCAAGGGACTTTTGGTGGCCCAGACTGAGAGGGGAAGTCGCGGACTACGTTGCGAGGTGCGACACCTGCCAGAGGGCCAAACCGGTGCACAAACCACCGGCGGGACTGCTGGAACCGCTGCAAACGCCGTTTGAACCGTGGGAGAGGGTGGCCCTGGACTTTGTTACGGATCTACCCAGCTCGAGAGGCAAGACAGCTGTACTAGTGGTGGTGGACTTGTTCACCAAGATGGCACATTTCATTCCGTGTGCGAAGGTGGCCACGGCGGAACAAACCGCCAAACTGTTCATAGATCACGTGTTCAAAGTGCATGGTCTGCCGCGGTCTATCCTGTCCGACCGCGGGCGCCAGTTCGTCTCGAATTTCTGGCAGAAGCTGATGAGTTTTCTAAATGTCAAGGTCGATCTGGCATCAGCAAGACACCCGCAGACCAACGGGCAAGCAGAGAGGGTCAATGCCATCATGCAGCAGTACCTGAGATGCTATGCCAATCAACAACCTGCGACCTGGGTGGATTACCTGCCGCTCGCCGAGTTCGCTTACAACAACACGAAGCACGTGTCCACAGGGGTGACGCCGTTCTTCGCCAACAATGGGAGGAATCCCAGAACCTTCCCGGGACGGGAGAGAGTGGGGGACGGAGAACCACAGACGGCGGACGCGTTCGCGTCAGAGTTGCAGGCGGTACACGATCAACTCAGACGGCAGCTGGAGCTAGCTAAGCACGCTTACAAGGTGCAAGCTGACAAGCACAGGCGGGTTGGCGAAGAGATCCAAGTGGGAGACTGGGTCTGGTTGGCAGCCCACGCAGTGCCGACCAGGTCACTAGCCAAGAAGAAGTTGGGGCACAAGCAAATTGGTCCGTACCAAGTCGAAGCACAGATCAACCCGGTAGCCTTCCGACTGGCGCTGCCGGAGGGTTCCAGAATGCATCCGGTGTTCCACAGGTCGGTGCTCACTCCCTACAAGGCACCTCACAGATTCCAGGAGCCAGGGACGGCACCGAGTCCGTTCCGGGAGCGGACGGAGACGCGAGGGGTGACGCAGCAAGACCCCATCAACGAGGTCACGGAGATTTTGGACTCCAGATGGGGGGAAGAGGGAGTCGAATACCTCCTAGCCAGAGAGGGCACCCGGGCCAGCGCCAATAGCTGGGTGCCAGACTACGCTTTGGAGGAACCCCTGCTCAAGGACGAGTTTCATGCCCTTTTCCCACACAGACCCATGCCAGCGAGCTTCTTCGACGACTGGCTGATCACGCCCACACTTTCTTCCAGCACGTTCCATGGCTTCGACTCGGACGGGGAACCCGCACTGAGCACCCGTTCCCCAGAAGGATCGCCGGCGGGTTCGGCGTCAGACACCTCGTATTGGTGGGACGATCGACCGGAGGAGCAATGGCGCCGGAAGTGGCTGGAGATGCCAGGTCGAGCGACCGACGCAGAGACTGACATGGAAGTGTTCGGGGAGGACCTTGGGTTCGAGCACGGCGGTACAGAGATGGAAGCGGAACAGGTCAACGTCGGCGACCGCGAGGAGGAAGACTCGGAGGTCTTCAGTTGGCGGCCAACCACGGGGAGCGAACTGTATCCGGCATTCCCTCCCGTGATGATGGAGCACCCAGCACCCACACCTGAAAGCGGGGAGGGGGGAAGGGGGGGCTTCGAGGGGGGGATGGATGTCAGGGGTTCAGGAGCAGAGACGCAGAGAAGGGAGGAAGCAGAGAGCGAGGGGGAGGAATCCGAAGGGAAAATGAGTGATGATGACGACCCGAGATCTCCAAGCCTAAGCAGTGAGTCAGAGGACTCCCAAAAGGGAGCCCCAGTGAGCAGAGCAAGGGGGGGATCCGGGGGGACACCCCAGGAGGAAGGGAACAGAGGAGATTCAGAGAGTAGCAGCTGGAAGTCGGGACCCACGCTCATAACTGAGAGCGGCAGCAGCTGGAAGTCGGGACCCACGCTCAAGACTGAGAGCAGCAGGGAGGAAGGTAGCCAGGCATCGGGTTCCGGAGGCTGTCAGCAGGAGGGAGGGCACGAGTCAGGGGTGGTCACGCCCTCCTCAGAGAGCGAGGCAACGGTTAAGAGGAAAGTAGAGAGTTGGGCGCGCGCGCCAAGTTCAAATGCAACGGAAGCTGGAGCAGTAAGCAGCCCGGAGAGTGAGCCAGGTCCCAAAGCCCGCCGCAAGGAGGCAGAAGGATCAGGGGGGTCAGCGTCAGAGGAGAGTAGAAGGGAGGAGGCCCAAGGGGGCAGAAGGACCCAGAGACGTAGGGAGAGGCGAAGGAGGTGGAGCAAGGCTAGGGTATTAAGCTGGTGTGCAAGAGGCGGGGACTCAGACGGGTCTTCGCCGACCTAGGGCAGAAGGTGTAGAGCTGCACGCTGCAGTTCGGAAATGAAACCTGTAACTTAATAAAGACTCTTATAAAGTGAACGCTGGCGGACTTGGTCCTATGTGAGCTGGGACTGGGTGGCAGCTCTGACAGTATGTAACCCAGGGTACCACTGTACTCATTCAACTGAACAGCAACTTAATTTCTCACAAACCCACTTAAAGGTTGCTTCCTATTTTTTTGGCAAACTGCATCAAATTTATCGATATGTGTGCTTGGGAGCACAGGTGCATTTTGTGCATGTGGCATTTATTACAAAAACAAATTAAAAACCCGAGCACACACCAGCAATGCAAGCTTCTCTTGATGCATCCTATATCAGACAAACATTAATAGCAAACTGGAGAAACTAAAGTCTATATGAGTTCAAATAAAAATCATGCATACTTAACAAAGGTATAATTTTAAATGACTCCTCCAGAAGGCTTAGTGCTTATTTTGGTTATTCGGCAGTGCTATACCCTGCCCCCTTGGCAGTATGCCAGGAGCAAACCAGCAGTAAATCACATGGAGCAAGTTTGAGTTAGCTCTTTATTAGAAAAACAGAATCTGCACAGGGATGCCAGGCCTAATGAGCCCAGCAACTCTTCTTCGGTAGGTCTTACCCCTATGAGACAGTTGCAGAAACTGAAGTTCTCCGCTTTCCACAGCTGCCTAAGTCCCCTCTCCAGGATTTCCCCCAAGCAATATGAGACTGAGCTGGCATGCCTGCCTTTGCTCTTCCCGCTTCATGCCTCTCCTGGTCCTGGGAGATCAGGGGGAAGGGAGCTTGTCACAGCAGGGTGGAGAGACACCCGTGCCTCTTTACCAGTCTGACTTCTCTCTGCCTCTTAGCCTCCCTCATCCCCTTTTCCTGCTTCTACTTCCACTTCTGGATTGCTCTCTGCCACAGACCATCCCCACTCACTCTTTCAGCTTCTGACACCTTCTCCTCACAGTATTCTCCCTCTGACCACTCATTATTGTCCCACCACTAATCACTGGGCTCTGAGCCTTCTTCCCTTGGGGGTTCCCCAGCAGGTTCCTTCCACCATTCGTCTGTGTCCAATCAGTCCATGACACAGTATAACATCAGAAAGGGAGATTCGAAAATGATTAGAATTACTCTCAAATTCCTTTCCTAAAATGGATCAGTATTGAACTATGAGGTTGCAAAATATGTAAACACACACACACACACAGAGGAAAGGCATACATACTCAGATTGCAAACTGTGTGATGAGAACATTTAATGTGATACTTTCTCCATACATATTTTTAAAGTAGCAGCTTTTGTATTAAATCAATTCACTATTTGTACTTTAAGAAAAATGCTGGTTCATTGTACATTTCCATAACCCATTTTGATCCTTTTCATATAATCTGCATGATGAGCATGAGCTCCTTATATCCAACCTGGCAGGCTTGTACAAACAACTAGAGCAGAGGTTATTGGTTCACTTGCAGATAATTAATTAGGACCTTCTCCATCCTTGTTATAATAGATGGCATCCTTCCTGATTAATCCCCATGTTTCCATTTGCTTCTTGCTGTTCCCGGGCAGCCAATATTCTAGTGGGCTGTTCCAATATGGGCTTGTCCAGCACGCAGTTGTCGCACAGCTGTGTTAGCTTTATGCTGGAAATGCACCTCTCTATTTTCTTGATGAAGCCTCAGCTTTTTGCCCCTTATGTATTACTATGCACAGGGATTAGTATAGCGCTTCTACTGCCTTATCTGAATTAGATTAAGAAGAGAAATAGAGCTCAGTGTCATCTACATGTTGATGGTACCTGAAGCCTAATCTCTATATGACCTTCCTCATCTGTTTCACGTACAGTGGTACCTCGGCTTACAGACGCTTCATGTTACAGACTCCACTAACCCAGAAATAATACCTCAGGTTAAGAACTTTGCTTCAGGATGAGAACAGAAATCACGCAGCGGCGGCGCAGTGGCAGCAGGAGGCCCCATTATCTAAAGTGGTACCTCAGGTTAATAACACTTTTCAGGTTAAGAACGGACCTCCAGAATGAATTACGTTCTTAACCCAGGGTACCACTGTACAGGCATACCTTGGAGATATTGTGGGTTCAGTTCCAGACCACCAGCACAAAGCAAATATCACAGTAAAGCAAATATCACAAACAAACAAAAAATGTTTACTAGTGCATATAAAAGTTAGGTTTACATTATCATGTAGTCTATTAAGCAAGGCTTCTCTAACTGCAAGGACAGGAAGGGATATTCCTACCAAAATGCTGTAAAAATAGTTATACATTTCCCGGCCTAACACATTATTATTTTTATTTAGATGTACACCCCGTCCCAGCAGGGTAGTGCCTTACAAAAATTTAAGGGCAATCCTAATGCACTGTTTCCTGGAAGTTCTTACCTGGGATTAAACTCCACTCAACACAGTTGGCTTACTCACTTCTGAGTAAACATTTACAGAAGGCTTCCCCAAAATGGAGCCAAACAACAGCTCTAATCAGCCCCAGCCAGAATGGCCAATGGTCAGGATTTTATTTTATTTTTTTTAAAAAGGAGGGGAAACCCAGCTCTAGCCCTAGACAACTCCAGTCCCATGGCCAGAAGAGGGGTGGTGGCAGCAGCGGGGGACTTCCTTCTTCTGGAAGCAGTCAGACTACCTGCAGCTGCACCTGCATCCTCATAAGGAGCAAAATCTGCAAAGCACAATAAAATAAGGTATGCCTGTAAATGTTTGAAAACATAGGGACAAGACCGAACCCTACTGCAAAAGTTCCAGGCAGTGGTTTCACGGAGCGTCCCGCTTCCAGTCCAGACTGCCTATCCAATATGGTACACCTTAAACATGGCATCCAATTGTTATAGGTTCAAAGAAGGCTTCATTTGTGGGAAGCTGAAGCAGTGTCTCAATTTATGCTGTTTGATCATGGCTTATAACTCATTATAATCAGCATATATTTGTTCATCAAGAGTAATATTTTGAAAGTTACTGATTTTAGAATATTATTTTAAGGATGACGAAATGAGAAGTCAACATCTCTCCCCCACCCCCAATAACTATCTCTCTCCTCAGAACTTCCTGCTGTCTTTTCAATGTTGGCCAACATAGTTAATGAGATCCCCTGAGATGGATGAAGAATGGCATTGTGGTGCTGCAATTGTTTTGTCAATTAAAAGCATAATGGGAGGCTGTCGGTGGTTGTCTCGAAAGTCCAGATGTGATACCATTTATCCGCTTCTCTTTGACTTTTAATGATCATATATTGAATGTAGGGTGTCTGTGGAGGATCAGCTTGTTACTGGCACTCTCAACAATTATAAACCAATGAGTTTCCATAAAACAGTTTCAAATGTCAGCTACGTTTGGAACAAACCTGTTTGTGGAAAACTTTGTTTAAAACTAAAAAAGGGAGATACAATTACTGTTATGCTGCGGGAGGGGGGATAGAATGTAGGGGGGAATAGAATGCAACTATCCTTTGTATTTGTTGGTGTTTTTTTCTTTGGACTAAGAATACTTCTGGCTTATAAAGTTATGTGGAAAGAAATATAATTAGCTTTGCTTTTGCTTGTTCCCCCTTGCCCTTTCTCAGAAAAGGTGGTTGGAAGCAGACAATTTGTCCAGTCTAGGGTGGCTGCCTCAGTCACTTGAGTGAAAGAATCTGGAAGCTTGGCCCAGGCACACGGTCAGACTTGGCACTCCCTCATTGCTGTCTGCTGGCCCACAAGATGCCTAGGATATTACTTTTATCTCAAAGTAGTGTTCAGCCATGTTGCTGACTTACCATTTCCAGTTAAGCATCTGGGCAAATGACGCAAGGGGAAACTTTTTTTCTACAGGCTTCCAGTGCTGCCAGCAAATCCAGGATGGGAAAAACGGGGGGGGGGGGGAGTACATGCTAGTATTTATCTGCTTGAGCAGCATGGCCCTGGTTTCTATATTATTTATTTTCCTTTCAGCATTTTATTTTATATACTGCCTCTTTAGAATTCCAGAGCTTTGTGCTTCTTCACAACAGGCAAGTGAGATAGGCAGGTCAGAAAGATAATAACGTACCCAAGACCAGCAGGGATTTTATTTGAATCCAGTTCTCTACCAAGTATACCACACTATCTTTTTACATGATTATTTATTCTGAATATGAGAATTCCCATTAATATTCAAAAAAGTTTAAGTTAAAAATGGTTGCACAACACTTTGATCCCAAACATCCCTCATAAACCATCATATTGCATATGATGACCAAAATGATACTTGCATTATTTTGCATGTGTTCTTTTGTACATATTAATGCCCATGAACAGCAATATAACATGAAAAATTGGTACATTCAGCACGGAGGTGGATTTCAACTATAGCTATAAGAGGCCCTGGATTGGGAGTGTGGTATTTGAGAGGAGGGTTTAACCCCTTGATCCCTGCAATTTCCTGCCAAAAATTGCTCCCTGGTACCATCTTCCTTGAAGGTGGTGTTTAGTGCAAATAACAGCTTTGGGGGCAAACATCAGTAAGATGGGCTATATGTGTCAGAAAAATGGCATTAGGAGGCAATGGTTAAATCCTCTCCAAATGTGAAAGAGACCAGCTCTGGATCTCGGGGTCTGTGCAGCTGCCTTTTCTCAAAAAAGGAACTGGCCAGTGGTAAGCATGCTTTAAAACTGCAGACTTAACAGATGCTATTTTAGATCATGAAAACCACCGCTGGGAACATCATATGTTGTATATAGTCCCGTCACACCTCTTTTCTTCATCATGAGAATAATGAACAGCCAAAATCAGGCAGGCAGCGTTGCTTTTGCTGTTACTTGTTGTGCCTAATGAAGTGCTGTTTTCAATGGCAATTCTGAGTTCTTTCAAGATATGCCCAGAGATCAACAATTAATCAGCAAGACAACTCTTAAAGGAAATTACTGATGACAGCAAAGGGGGATCAGACCATGAAAGTCCTACATGAAGTTAACAGCAAGGAAATTATATGATAAACAGGAATGGGTCCTGGGAGATCTTTAATATTGAATGTTTCCTAATGTTAGGTGTTGAATGCTTTCAGGCAAATGAGTATTTAAATCAGAAGCATTTAAGATGGAAACACTTTCAGAGCACTGCAAGATGGTCATTTTGTGGAGCCTGGTCACAAATCCCATATCTCAAAGGAAAACTGAAGGTGGTCTTTGAATTTAAACCATGACACGGTATTTTATAAATATAGTCAAGCAAATGCAAAAGGAGGAAAGTAAATCAAAGCAATCTAATGTAGTTGGGTCCATATTATCTTTTTAGGGAACAATAAAGGTAAAGGACCCCTGACAGTTAAGTCCAGTCGCAGATGACTCTGGGGTTGCGGCGCTCATCTCGCTTTACAGGCTGAGGGAGCAGGCATTTGTCCACAGACAGTTTTTCCGGGTCATGTGGCCAACATGACTAAGCCGCTTCTGGCGAAACCAGAGCAGTGCACAGAAACACCATTTTCCTTCCTGCCGGAGCGGTACCTATTTATCTACTTGCACTTTGACATGCTTTCAAACTGCTAGGTTGGCAAGAGAAGGGACCGAGCAACAGGAGCTCACCCCGTCGTGGGGATTCAAACCGCCAACCTTCTGTAGGAGCTGGTTATTTATGTCATGTTTTTGTATTACCTGTGGCTGTCAGCCAACAGTGAAACTGGGCTGCACCTTACCCACCGCCCTCCCTCACCTGTAGATTCTGAAAGGGCCTACCCCACAATCACCACAACTTGCTTGAGCCCTATAAAACGGAAGTAGGGAAAGCCCTGATTCCCAGCAGAAACATTTCTCAGTGCTCACCAGCTAAAAGACACCCAGGCGATTTGGTATGTAATAGAAAGCTCCCGTAAAGAAGCATTGCCATATAGGTATGGCTACCTGAAGTTCAGGTACAGCTGCCTGGATGAAGAAGAGTTTATTTCTATAACTGAAGTTCGATGAGGTCACTGAGATGAACTATTCTGTGCAGTTTCCAAGAGGTTGTGGGATTCTCCATTCAAAGCCTGTTTCTGCTAGTCCTGTTTAGTGACCTTGAGAAAGTAATTTTTTAAGACCTATGCTCTGTTTCTAAAACTGTGTTCATGCAACTACAAATTCATGGCGCTGGAAGAAAAAGAAGGTAACGAGACAGTGTTGAATGCTTTCGGAATAGAATGCAGTCAGTTACAGTGGTACCTCTAGTTACGAGCTTAATTCGTTCTGGAGATCTGTTCTGAACCTGAAACTGTTCTTAACTAGAGGCATGCTTTTCTAATGGGGCCTCTTGCTGCCCCTGCGCTGCTGGCACACGATTTCCATTCTCCTCCTGGGTCAGAGTTCTTAACTCGAAGTAACTCTTCCAGGTTAGCAGAGTTTGTAACCTGAAGCGTTTGTAACCTGAGGCGTTTGTAACTCGAGGTACCACTGTATTAGTATTTTGGCACAGTTTTCTATAGGGTAAGTTCCACATTGAAGAAATTGTAGTGAGTACATTTCCCCCCATGTATTTGCCCACAGGATTCATATGTAGGCATTTGTATAACACATTAAGTGTGAGCAGAAGCTAACCATCCTTATCAATAAAAGTGATGAAAAGGAGGCATGCTTGTATAGGAGTTGGTAGACTTGACCATGTCAGAGGCAAGCTGTCTGGGATTACCAGACACTGGGGTTAGAGAATGGGATATCATGGCCTATTAGTCAGAGCAAGGACATCCACCAGACCACATCTGGAAATATGTGGACCAGATATTCCTGTAACAAGCTAATTCGTTTCTTCTTACACTATCCAAATATAATCCATAGCAAAAAGAAAAAGGTTTAGTCTATAATACCACAATACACTTTTTTCTGCATTAACATTAATCTGACAATAATTATATATCTCTAGTCAGGATGGCCATAAAGCTAATATTAAATCATATTATAGTAATAATAGTAATAATAATTTTGTTATTTATGCCCCACCCATCTGGCTGGCTCCCAGCAGAATATTAAAAAACGCGATAAACCATCAGACATTAAAAACTTCCCTAAACAGGGCTGCCTTCAGTTGTCTTCTAAAAGTCAGATAGTTGTTTATTTCCTTGACATCTGCTGGGAGGGTGTTCCACAGGGAGGGTGCTACTACCAAGAAGGCCCTGTGCCTGGTTCCCTGTAACCTCACTTCTCACAGTGAGGGAACCACCAGAAGGCTCTCGGTGCTGGACCTCAGTGTCCACGCTGAACGATAGGGATGGAGATGCTCCTTCAGCAGAATAGAGGTTTCCTATGTTTAAAATAAATATCTTGACTCAACTTCCTACATCTTTGTACAGTTTTCTTCTTCTTTTAAAATAAGTGATTATACAATATGGAAGAGGAGTCTCTGGGACAATTGCCGAGCCATGTTATTTCAAGCTTATAATTCTCTATAACTTGCTTTAGTTTATATGTTCATACTGTTGGACTGTAATTGTTACTGTAGAGTAAGAGCTGCCAATGCCTCAAGAATTGTAACTATGGAGCTATAGTTGTGTGATGTTCGTCTTCAAAATTTCATGGCCAGTCAACATTCTGTAGTAATTTAGTAATTTGTAAATTAAGGGATATAAGAGGTGGAGCCCTGATCCACCATGCTGGAGAGGGTGTGGATGGAGTCGAGGTATCATTCCAGCTCCGCTCCTCTGACTCCGCTAGTGGGGGAACTCTGCCCAATAGATGCACCACTATGCCCCTGCCAAACAGTATCCCCACTGGAGCACCCCACTAGATACTAAGCCAGTGCTGCTGCTGGCATGAGAGAGCAATGTGCCTGGTCTCTGCCTCTTCACTGTACTATTTTCTATTTCCCCCACCCCACCTTCCATCATTGCCAGCATAAACTGCCAGCCAGGGGTTAGAATTGCAGCCTAATTCCAATAAAGAGAAATCTTAGAAAAATAATCTAACCAGTATAATCATCATCATCATCATCATCATCTAAAAGCAAATTCCTTCTTTGTCATCTTTGTCCAGAAAAAAAGCTGCCACTCAAGGTGACTCTGTCAATAATAAAATCTATTAAACTGTTTAAAAACAACCAAAGGAAATTGAAGGTTGTTTGCAGCTGAAGATGAGAAATAAGAGTGTGGTGCCCGTCTGCCTTAGGGAAATGTCAAGGATCCAGCCTGTGAGAGGAGAAAGAAAAACAAGTGTGTAACAATTGCAGTAAAATTTCTACTGGGATTGAAGTTACCCTTGTCAGTCTAGCCTAAAAGGCATATATTAAAGGAGGTGTGTGTGAGAGAGAAAGAGAATGTGGATGAATCCTTTCACCTTGTGCCATTTTCCAAATCTAACTCTGCACCCACCTTCCTGGGTTTGAATTGGTGCATTAAGAAATAAAATACTTAGCAGCCTACAACATAAAATGAATAAATAACAAATATTTGTTATGTATGCATGGACGCGGGTGGTGCTGTGGTCTAAACCACAGAGCCTCTTGGGCCTGCCGATGGTAAAGTCGGAAGTTCAAATCCATGTGATGGGTTGAGCTCTCGTTGCTCTGTCCCAGCTCCTGCCAACTTAGCAGTTCGAAAGCATACCAGTGTGAGTAGATAAATAGTTTCCACTGCTCCTGGAAGGTAAATGGTGTTTTCATGTGCTCTGACTTCCGTCCCAGTGTCCTATTGCACAATAAGCAGTTTGCTGGCCACATGACCCGGAAAAGCTGTCTGCAGACAAACGCCAGTTCCCTCAGCCTGAAAGCGGAGATTAGCGTTGTACCCCATAGTCAAATATGACTGTACTTAACTGTCCAGGGGTCTTTTACCTTTACCAATAGGTATGCAATTACCTTCACTTTTCTCGCTGTAAACTCCATTTCATTTTCAATGGCTTGATGCGACTGATAGTTTTAGAAAATCAGCTGCAGATCTAATTAAGTTGAGTAAAAATATATTTCTGCCTGGTTATGAGTTTGCTTACTATAGGGACTATTGTTGCATGGTAGTATGATTTTCTGTGTAATCAATGAAAATCGAAATATGCTTATTGAAAATCTTTTTGAATTTAACATGCTCATTCCTGCATCTTATGTTTTATCATGTAACCCAATTCTTATCTTGAAGCCACCCCAAGACCTAAACTGTCAGAACAGGTTTTACACAAACATGCAAATACATCATATCAGGTAGCTCACCTGAATCGCAGTGGCTTCTCACACCTCCTTCAGCTCTTGGACAGATATGTGGGCTGCCCTTGGATCCAATCTGGAAGCTCCAGTTGATGTACAATACTGCAGGTAGATGCTCAAGGGCAACTTTGAATCTAAGCCCTATGATTAGCTATTTATGTTGTATCCCAGCTTTAATTTTCATTCCATGTTTAGTTTAATGAGCTAATCTTTTGTGTAGGCCCAATTCAGTAGCCCCATTAAGGATTGCACAGGGGCCTCTTCTGGACTCGCATTCTAGCCAGAATTGTGCGAAGATGCTATTTATTATAACATGAAGCTCCACCTGCAGGGTGACCGCTAAAATGTGTGTGATCATTGCAGCTCTTTGTGACATTAATTAGTTGCTATCATCACCATCATTTTTAATTTGTATACCGTCTTTCTATCTTACAGTACTCAAGGCGGCTTACAAGCTGAAGAAACAAAAAATGTACATCTCATAACAATCTAATGCAACACAAAAGTGTGACAATAAAACATAACTTTAAAATAGGAAGCCTACATCAAAAAAGTACAATTCAACAATCATCAGAATAGTATAAAATAATAATATCAACATATAAAAGTTAAACAGAAATCCACTCAACAGTTACAATAAATAATAACTAAAATATAATCAATAAATCAAAGGCAAGCCACAGTACATAAAACAATACAATGCACATTGAGAAGCAGAGACTAGAGGGTAGAGCAAGGCAGGTGGAAAGAGGCCTTTCCTGAGTGGAAGACGTATGGCATCGAGAAAGTGGATAGAGAAAAGTTTCTCACAAGCTCTCATGGCACTGGAACTCATGGGCATCTAATGCAGCAAAATGTTGGAAGATTTAGGGCAGATTAAAGAAAGTTCTTCCTCTTGCAGCACATAATTAAACGATGGAACTTGTAATGGCCACCAACCTCATTGGCTTTAAAAAAAGGATTATGCAAATTCGTTGGAGGACAAGGCTATCATATGGCCACTAACCGTGGTGGCTACATTTTACCTCTACTGTCAGAGACACTATGACTCTGAGTACCAGTTGCTGGGAATCCCAAGTGGGTATTGCAGTTGTGTTCATGTCCTTCTTGCAGGTTGCCCACAAGCGTCTGGTTGGCCACTGAGAGAACAGGATGTTGGACTAGATGGGCCCAAAGACCAGCTGCATCACATTATTTAGTCAGAAGATCTACCCTGATAAGAGCTCCGAGTTGGAAAAAACTCAGTTATTCCTGTTATAAATACAAATCTCAGTGTCATTGTAAAACATTTAATTATTCCTTAACTATACAGCACTTTAAAATTTCAATTTCAAAAAGCTTGAATGGATATGTGTTATGAGAGGTTCTTTTTACCTACACTTTTACCCTGCAGAGACACATTTTATTATTTCAGCATACTTGAACTATTGGTATTGGACAATTGGTTAACAGGAGGGTTCACAGTATAAATTAGAGTAACAGAACTGCTGGTATCATTTAAATTGAGGCTCTGCTTGGGTTTCTATTTAAATATTTTCCTTTGGGGGTTATTATTAAGTACTTAAGTTCCCCTGTGGCTATGTTGGTGTTATCAAGACACATCTGTCTAATCTCCAATGTCTGTGTGCTACTGTAGGAAATCAATGTGGAAATTATTTTTCACCTGAAGGTCAAAATCCCCCTTGTGACATCACAAGTGATAGATGTGGAGTTGATTAATGTCATGGGGTGCAAAGTATAGAGGGCTTCAAGAGGAGCAATAAGCAGCAGGAACAAATGAACATTTATGAAATGATTGTGTTTTTCTCGGTGGCAAAGGACAAATGTTCCAAGACATTTATGAACAAGATAGAATTGTGAAGTTCCAGTGTTACATACGTAGTCCATTGTTCTCGTCTCCTGCTTGTAAAGAGGCCACTACTACTGTGTGCGTGAAAGGATGCACACATACACACACACATTCACACGGCATTGGTAATTGCATTGATTTCTTCCCTACTTTGATTCTTCACTTCTTGCTGATAACCATGTTAGTTCAAGGTAATATAGTGGTACCTCAGGTTAAGTACTTAATTCGTTCCGGAGGTCCGTTCTTAACTTGAAACTGTTCTTAACCTGAAGCACCACTTTAGCTAATGGTGCCTCCTGCTGCTGCTGCGCCGCCAGAGCACGATTTCTGTTCTCATCCTGAAGCAAAGTTCTTAACCTGAAGCACGATTTCTGGTTCCAGTTACAGATAGGTAGCCGTGTTGGTCTGCCATAGTCAAAATAAAAAAAATCCTTCCAGTAGCACCTTAAAGACCAACTTAGTTAGTTCTTGGTATGAGCTTTCGTGTGCATGTATCTGAAGAAGTGTGCATGCACACGAAAGCTCATACCAAGAACTAACTTAGTTGGTTTTTAAGGTGCTACTGGAAGGAATTTTTTTATTTTCATGATTTCTGGGTTAGCGGAGTCTGTAACCTGAAGCGTATGAAACCTGAAGCGTATGTAACCTGAGGTACCACTGTATTTGGGGTTAGTTCAGATTCATGAGGCATCTGTTACCACCCACCTCAATATATTGTGCTTGTCTCCATATCGTATAGTTATCCTGAAACAGCTTTTCTTGAGTGAGTTTATCAGAAATAAATTATCCATTCCAATTAAAACATTTACATTCCGTAATATGCTATAATTTTCATTCAGAATAATTGGATTTCTGGGAGTATATGTGTCATTTAATCCAGCTCCCAGCCCTGTCCCAAGGCAGGATTTTTCTGATCCTAAAACATTTCTGGAATGTGCGAGCCCAGCATGTCCTTTTAAACTTAAAGCAGAGGTTCTATAATCTCTCTAGGCAAAATGATATGCTGAAATTCTTCATACAGTACATCACTTCATAAAAACCACCTGTAATATATAAGATAAGCATAGTATAGGATGTACCATAACATATTATGGCCTGTTCTGCATGTCCTGTCCTCATTAGATAGAGAATAAAGTTGCTTATGTTCTATTCTCAGTGACAGTCTTTTAAACAACTCTCTGAATATGCTTCTCCAAAATAAGTTTTTCTAGCTTCCTCACACTAGCATGTCCCCTCATACTTTCCAGTTTGTCAACATCCTCCTTGAATTCTTGAGACTAGAGTGGAATTTATTTCAAATGAGCAAAGGGAACATTGCTACAGTTAGCCTTTCTCTTGTTTTTCCAGTAGCTGCCCAGGCTTATAAAATGTATATAGCTGACTCAAAGCTACTACAAATAGGCTACTGGTGTCTTAGAAACCCCTAAAAGCAAGAGCCTTAGATGAAGAGCATAATAATATAATTGAAGTAGTATTTTTAGCCTCTACATATAGGCCCAGTGATCATTATCTTGTGCACTGTATATATATTCATCCTTACAACAAAGAATTATTATTCACAGACGTGTTGTACTAAAAGTGCTACCTTATGTCTGTTAATTATGAAGTAAGTCCTAGTAAATTATTCAAAAGTTGCTTTCGATTCTAAAACATGCACCCCAGTATTGGGGGTACATAAAACATTCAACAAACAGTGACATTAGGGCATCTATCCTACTGATGCCTCAAATTTTAAGGGAGCTAAACAGCTTGAGGAACCTTTAAAAGTAAAACACTTCCATGTGGGTTTGAGTATTTCTGTGGTCAGCTGAACTGTTAATTCTTTGGGTACCACCAAATGTATTTCAGAAGCTGATTTATCTATCATCTATCTATCTATCTATCTATCTATCTATCTATTTATGAAAAAGGTTTCTATTAGCAGAATTCCTGTTCATATTTGGTGATCTGTCAAGCCAGCCATTGTCTGTCCAATGTATTAGTAACACTCTCTGCAGTCTTGGGGTTAATTCTCAGAAATGGCAAGTCCCCAGTCTAGGTCTAATTCTGAGAACTGGAAGATCGGTAAAGGTATATCTGGACTATGCAGCTTTAGGTTACAGGTGGGTGGACTACATGATTTATTGTTTCTCCATACATATAGAGAGCTGACCTTTGGTGAAGTAGCTGTCCTGGAATTGTTCTCCCTGATCTTTTCATAACAGGGGATATTAAATTATGTGAACCCTCCCTCTTGCAATATTGCCAGAAGCAATAAAGTCCAGAAACAAGTACAGTGGTACCTCAGGTTACATACGCTTCAGGTTACATATGCTTCAGGTTACAGACTCTGCTAACCCAGAAATAATACCTCAGCTTAAGAACTTTGCTTCAGGATGAGCACAGAAATTGTGCAGCTGCGGCGCGGCGGCAGTGGAAGGCCCCATTAGCTAAAGTTGTGCTTCAGGTTAAGAACAGTTTCAGGTTAAGAACGGACCTCCGGAATGAATTAAATACGTAACCAGAGGTACCACTGCACAGGCATACCTCGGAAATATTGTGGATTCAGTTCCAGACCACCACAGTAAAGTGAATATTGCAATAAAGCAAGTCACACAATTTTTTTTGTTTTCCCATGCATATAAAAGTTTTGTTTGCACAATACTGTAGTCTATTAAGTGTGCAATAGCATTTTGGTTTTTTAAAAAATGTGCATACCTTAATTAAAAAATACTTTATTGCTTTAAAAAAAGTGCTAACCATTACCTGAGCCTTCAGCAAATTGTATATGTTTTGCTAATGTTGATGGCTGCTGGCTGATCAGGGTGGTGGCTGCTGAAGGCTTGGGATGGCTGTGGCAAATCCTTAAAATAAGCCAGCAATGAAGTTTGCTGCATCGATTGACACTTCCTTTCACAAAATATTTCTCTGTAGCATGTGAGGCTGTTTGATAGCATTTTACTTTCAAAATCTCAGTCAGTCCTCTCAAACGCTGCTGCTACTTTATCAACTAAGTTTATGTAATATTCTAAATCCTTTGTTGTCATTTCAACAATGTTCACAACATCTTCACCAGGCGTAGGTTCTATCTCAAGAAACTGCTTTCTTTGCTCATCCGAAAGAAGCAACTCCTCATCAATTAAAATTTTATCATGAAATTGCAGCAGTTCATTCACATTTTCAGGTTCCATTTCTAATTATAATTCTCTTGCTATTTCCACCACACCTGCAGTTACTTCCTTCACTGAAGTCTTGAACCACTTAACCCTCATCTAGGAGGGTTGGAATCAAATTCTTCCAAACTCCTGTTAATCTTGATATTTTGACCTCCTCCCATGAAACACAAATGTTCTTAATGGCATCTAGAATGGTGAATCCTTTCTAGAAGGTTTTCAATCCAGCATGAGGCATTATTATTTAATTTACTTCACCCAGCACCTACCAGAGGAATCACTATCCATGGCAGCTATAGCCTTATGAAGTGCATTTCTTCAGTAATAAGTCTTGAAAGTTGAAATTATGCCTTGATCCATGGTCTGCAGAATGGATATAGAGTCAGCAGGCATGAAAACAACATTAATCTCATTATACAATTCCATCAGAGTTCTAGAGTGACCAGGTGCATTGTCAATGAGCAGTAATATTTTGAGCAGCAGGTACCAACAGTAGGTTTAAAATATTCAGTAAACCATGTTGTAAACAGATGTGCTGCCATCTAAGAGGCTTGTTGTTCCATTTATAGAGCACGGGCAGAGTAGATTTAGCATAATTCTTAGGGGCCATAGGATTTTCAGAATTGTAAATGAGCAGCGGCCATAACCCTTATCGTACAGATATGACCTAAACCATGCCAGAGTTTGAAGCTCAATTATAAACTTGCCTGCATTTATATTACATAGATGACACATGGTACTCATGGTAAAAGGCTGTGTGTGTGAAATATTAATTTATTTGTTTATCAGGATACAGGGCAAGTTACTGGTACAAATGCAGAATTTAAAATCACTGTGTAATTTGTTGATGACATCTCAGTAACCTGTTAATTCAAAATATAACCACAAAGCACACTGATTTACACCTAAAACTACAGTGTTGGTGCCAGTCTAACCTGCAGAGAGAGTGCATTCAACAGCCAGGATGCTATTGCTGAGAAGGCTCTCCCCAAATGCCATTGAATTCTGTATGTGAACACCTGAATTCCCACAAGAGATTGGACATGAAAATGGCAGCTGTATTGTATAGTGTTTGCTGTTGCTTATGTCACTGGAATTTGAGGGGGGGTCCCAAATAAACAAACATAATTGCACAGCAGGGACTCACAGTTTTTGAAATCATGTGGCTTAAGTTGGTTATATTTAAATCTATCTGTAAAATCACTGTAAAACCTACGTAAAGGAGAATGCACCATCTGATGTTCTACATTTTATTAATCAAACACATCACAAACAGTGTGAAATGTGTCATACACACTTTTCAGTGTCATATGAAAAGAGGCATACTCTTGTTGTAGCCTTCGTTGTTGCGTCCTGGTCTATTTTGAATTTATGATATTTTGCGGGGAGGGCGCAGAGGCAGCTGGAGAATAGGGGACTATATGGGGAAACAAGTAAAATAAAATAAAAATGTTGTATTAACAATGTTACCTTTGGCTTACACTGTATAGGTGTATGTAATCCTAGCTTCCATTAACATGTTGAGTGTGAGGAATTAACATGCTTTTGCTCGTCTGCAATGAAGCACATATATTCCGAGTTTACTAGTTCAGTACTGCATGTATATGTGCACGCAGATACATTCATGTGCTTGCACACATGTGCCCTCACACAGTCACTCCCATCCACATTCTTCCTCTTAAGCTGCAAAGGGCCACTGACCTTCCAATGGGATTGTTCTGACAGTCAGAAGCATTGTAGAGATTAGGTATTACTTGGGTTACAGTGGCTTTGAAAGCTGCTGAGCAGAGATAGAGGAGGTCCAGCACATCCTAACAGTGTTAGGTAAATTTGCTGATCAGTACAGAGCATCTATCGGCAAAGAGCCCTGCACTCTGCTCCACAACGAGGCACTGACCCAGCTTTATCCTCCTATAAGAACTAGTAGAGGGTTTGTTTTTTCTCGTCTACTGTTGTTCTTCCGTATCCACTGCAAAGGGAAACTATGACACAGCTCCACCTGGGTGTTTGATTCTTTTTTTTTTCATGGCCTGTGGAACAATGAAGTCAGAGGTAAGTGAATGATGCAGTGCAGGAAGTTACTGCAGCAGTAGCATTTGCTAGGGATATAATTTAAAGAACCATCATAGAATAGAAATCTTGTTAAATTCTGTTTGTTTTGCATGCATTGGACAGAAGCAGAATAATAGCTGCTTTCTATATTTTAACATCTCCCTCCCCCCCCAACCCGGCCGGCAAATGTCCTTCTGTTGTGTTCAGCATAGCACTGGAGAAAACAGACTTCATTTTTTTTTCCTGAAGGGAAGAGAAAGCTGTATTTTCTAGAGCACAGTACTTCTCAGCAATACAGATTAATAGGATTTTACAGCTTGTTTCACTATGTTGTAATAAGCTCCTTTCTAGAAATAAACATGCCTGTCGTTGCAGCTGGTGCAGTTTATTTAGATTGCTCCCATTGATTCTGAGCTCATGTTCATGCTTCTTATTTGCATTTAGTCAATTAAGTATATATGCTCATTCTGAGTCACTTCTGGTGAGTTTCCTTTTACTTGGTTGACTTAAAAGACGTAGGATAATTTATTCATTTATATTTCTTCCCAAACTATATTTCTTCTTAAACCCCAATCAGTTAATATGAGAAAGCAAAGCACTTTTATTTTCTAAAATCTTATACCTGCCCATTTTACAGGGGGAGGTTCTTTTCTAGGTCATGATCCTGCTTTTTCTGTGAATGGATTCGCTTTATCCCCAAGTCATGTTGGTAGAAGAGGAAGCACCCCCTTATAACATAGTTTTCATGTGCACTGCAGCTACTGATTAAAATGTAAATAGAGAGAGAGAGAGAGAGAGAGAGCTATGTGATGTATTAGAGGCTATATGTGAGGCAGGATGGTAATAATTATACATTATTTTTTTAAAAAAATTAATGCTATAAATCAAGTTTGCATTTATATGAGGTGCCTTGCTTAGTGTCTAAACCACATCTTTGATATGGGTTAGTATACTGCATTAATACATATATAATTTTCTAGTAAAACTAAACATTTAATGCTTGGTTAGAGTGTATACATGGAATTCATCCTCCCACCCCCACCCCAACTGCTGTTTTTCACAGTATAGCAAAACAGAATGTAAGACAGCTGCTTGTTAAATTAATTGAGAAGTCATTGAGATAATGTATGAAAATTATCAAGACAAGAGAAAACCATATTAATGCCTGGGTTTTATTTTTCACAGCTTTTTAATACTTTAAGGCTGCAATCTGACAAACATTTACTAGGGAGTAGTCCCATTTAGCACATTGGGATATTTCCAAGTAAACAAGCTTTGGATTGCACTGTAAGTATAACAAAAAATGAAAACGTAAAAATTGAAAGGGTGACTGTGTTTAAAGGTTCTGGAACAACCTTAGTTAAAATTCATGACTAGGTAAAAGTTTTATGAGAAACTCCGTAAACAGGGTGAAATATGGCCTGTGTTGTCATAAGACTCTCTAACAAAAATGTCAAATATTTATTAGCTACAACATGACTGGATGGCTTAATTAGAAAATGTAGATCCAGATTTTAGTGAATTGGAAATGTAAAGCGTATTCCCATTTGGCATTCTAGTTCAGACCTTTCAGCTAATTAAGTGTATCTGCTTTAAAATTTTCTTTGGATTGTATAATACTGCTATTTTCCCTGAACTCTTAGAATGATATATGTGAACATACAATAAACAGGAGAAAGGTGGTGGAAGCATATTGTTTAAAGAGTTAAAAGTTTATATCTTTTCAGAAGTTTATGGAGAGACAGTAACATGCACTGCTACTCTTCACATTTTTCTCTTTGAATGGTCTGTGCTATAAAAGAACCCAAATAGTCCATTTTCCCTTTTCATTTTTTTGACATTTCTGTCTTTCTCATTTAGTTCAGTGTGTTGCATATTACCAATCATTGAACAGGTTGGTCTTTATGAAATATTAAGCAGTCATTTATCTCAGGAAGTCAACAGTCTGTGTTCATGGGGTTGGCAAGCAATTAAACTGTTTAGGGTATTTTCCTCTCTTTCATAAAGCATTTTACCATAAAATCACAATGCATGATATAGTTTGTATGTGTCTATTCATTTGTGTGTGAAAGAGAGCGAGAGAGAAAGAGGGAGAGAGAGTATTCACAGTGATAATCACAAAAACAAGAAGAGTTCTGTGTTTTAAATTGGTAGCAATTTGCCATTGCAATGCACGTGAACTTATTTATTGAATTTTAAGTCACCCTTGATTCATAGAATGATTTATAGCATCCTAGGGTAGTGTGCAAGATATATAAAAACAATCCAACAATATTGCATCACAAACTTACAATGAAATCTCTATAAAAATTATTTTTAAAAATACAGGACATCTGTAGCAGTCATAAAATACTGATTCTAAGATTTAAGCTCCACCCCCCCAAAAAAAAACACACCTGCCTGAATATTTATTAATAGTGTAATACTCTTGTTGACTTTAGAAGCTTCACTCAACTCTTTATAGCACTGTATGTAGCTACTCAGAGGGCCCTTGGAGCTGCCTTTGCAATACAGTAGCACAATGCAGATGCTAAGCAAAACTTGCTCTAGAGTTTTTGTGCCCATTTGGAAGATGGAATGGGAATTTACAAAGTTCTTCTCCAATAATTGAAAGGACATGTGGGAATTCAATTTGAGAAAGTAGTTATGTTTTATTACTTTTGAAGTTAGGCCTGTTTGCTAAGAAACTCTTGTAAAGGCTGAATAGCTCCCCAAGCTGAAAAGTCACAAACTAATAAAATCTTTAATATCCATATGTTCAGTTTTGGATTTGAATAAATACTTTTAATACCACAGAAAAGCTAACTGTGTACTGGCAAAACAAGTGTCTATACTTGCATGTTTTGGCCCAGACAGCACACATGGTATGTAAATTTTTAGACACACCTTTATTTTAATAAAATGTAGGTGATGAGGCTGCAATTTGAAGAGTAGGATAAAACACAGGGGAGCTTAACATTTTGCCCTATACCATTTTCCTGCTAAAGATCACATTTCCCCAAGCTGCTTTCCCACTTGAGGGGGAGAGGGGGTCTCCTCAGCAGTGATTAACAAGAAAAGTTTAAGCAGTGCATTTTTCACAGAGGAAAGGGTTTAAAAACATCCCCCCCTTCCAATGTCAGTTTTCCTCTTCAAATTGCAGAGTTGGTCACCTTCATTGTATAAAAGAGAAAAGCATCTCTTAAAATAGTCATTCTAAAATTCCATCCCAAAGTTCCCAAGGTTGCTGGTGATTATGTATGCATTTATGCAATCACTTTTGAATAATGTATCCCACAATTCTGCTTGGAATTCGGAATTCAGCTCTACTGAGTTCCTGTCAAGCGTATTGATGGGAGATTATGACTGTGGAAAATCATGGCTGTGGGGCAACTTGGGAGAGCTTGAGAAAAGAGGACTGATAACGGTTTCAGCAGTACAGAAGAAAACAAATAGAAGTTGCTTGTATTGGGTACAACACAGAGCTTATCTACACTTACCTTTCCAAGTCCAGTCCATGCTTTAACGCTCCATATCCAAGTGCCCTTTTTTTTGCTCCAGAGCTTTCCCCACAAAACCCGCTCTCTAGTACTCAGTCAGAACAAACACCAATCCACAGAAAGCCTGAAATGATGTTTGCTCCGATTGAGCACTAAAGTTTTGGCGGGACAAGCTCGGGGGGATGGGACAAAACCACTTGGACATGAATCTTTCAAGCTCAGACATGTACCTGGAAAGAATAGGGCAAGAGTTAAGTGTGGATAAGCCCATAACCAACCAACCAACATGAAGGCAGTGACAAAATGCTTGGGAACTGGTAGAAGGTAACCTTTGGAGGTCTATATGTTAAACAACAGATTCAAAATAAAAAAATTCCTTCCAGTAGCACCTTAAAGACCAACTAGGTTAGTTCTTGGTATGAGCTTTTGTGTGCATGCACACTTCAAAAACAGCTAAGCGGATTCCAAAGAAAAACGGAGCTGCCTCAAAAGAGGAGATGCTCTTGACATGAGTAAGACATAAAAATACAGTACAGAGGTACCTCAGGTTAAGTACTTCATTCGTTCCGGAGGTCCATACTTAACCTGAAACTGTTCTTAACCTGGAAGAGGTCAGGGAAGCAAGGAAATGAAATGTAAGATACGGAAGGATTAATCTGTTTTTAAGTGTATTTTCTAACTTTTTTCCCTATATTTTGTATGTTTTGTTTTGTTTTCTTTCTATATTTTCCCTTGTCTCTTTTATTTTTAACTATGTAATTTTTTGTTTCTGAAATTTTAATAAATATCATTCAAAAAAAAGAAAGAAAGAAACTGTTCTTAACCTGAAGCACCACTTTAGCCAATGGGGCCTCCCGCTGCTGCTGTGCCGCCGGAGCACGATTTCTGTTCTCATCCTGAAGCAAAGTTCTTAACCTGAGGTACTATTTCTGGGTTAGAGGAGTCTGTAACCTGAAGCATATGTAACCCGAGGTACCACTGTAATCCAGTGCTTTATTTCCTAGTAGCTGAACACTCGAGCCACAGTTAAAGTGGACTCAGACTGGGTCTTGTATGTTAATCCAAGTTGCAGTCAGATACAGTTGCTTGCTAAATTAACCTGAGGGTTCTCCTCAGTGCCAGTAAGCTGCTGCTGCTGCTGCTGATGATGATGATGATAAAGTAAAACAAAAAGTGTTCAGAACTATTTTGTTATATAGATTGTAAGGCAAGGCATTCGGAGCCTGAGGATTTTCAGCTTTCATCCCCCCACCCCCCGCCAAATTTAAATGAAATGATGCTGTTATCTACAAAAGACAGAAGTTGTAGTTTTTCTCCACATACAAAATTCCCGTATGGAATTCATAATGGGTTTCTTATCACACAGTTTGCTGCAAGATTACTTTAGAGATACAGCTCATCCCAAGTGGTCTGCAGGGGGATGGGCAGGAAACTGCATACATACTCGTCTATGTACATTGTAAGCAAGCATTCTCAGAGCAATTTTCATACAGCATTTAGTATTACGTCAGTGAAGAAGAAATGAGAATAATGGGGCTGAATAAAGCTTTGAATAGTTCAGGCTTGGACTTTAGGATGCAGGGTGAAGCCAGGCGCATAGGTGATTGTGGGCTGGAAGGTGTTTTCTAATGAACATTTACTAGCATCTGGGTTCTCCCTGCAAATGAGTGAACAAAGTACTCAAGAGAATAGCTTGGGTGGGTACCAACAACTATGGCTTGCTGCTGGGTCACTACCCTACTGGTGGAGTAGGAGTGGCCATGGCACACCCAAATTCAGTGCATTGTATGGCTGACTAAATATGCTTAAGAGCAATAAAAGCATGCATCTTTTATAAATGGATATAACAGTTTCTCTCGTATAAGTTAGAAATGTTGTGGTTCATTGTTGTTCAAGTGTCAGTGGTTTTCATGGACTGGCTGGATGCAGAGGAGTGGTGGGAGGCACCAGATGGGGGAACCCTCAAGGGAAAAAAGGTTCAAAGCCCAGGGACTGGTAGTGGAGTGATGAGGGAGCAGACCGGGAGGAGGAAGTGTCAGAAGCTGAAGAGGCAACAGGATTTAGTGAGCAGGAAGAAGCTGGGCCAGAAAGCCACCCTGATTCAGAGGCTGGAGAGGAGGAGGGCCAGGAGACACAGAGGAGGCAGGCTGCTGAAGAATCCAGGGAGTCTTCCCCCTCCTGCACTGACCAGCTTCCCTACCCCCCTGGTCTCCCAGAACATGCAGAGAAATGAAAAGAGCAGAGGAGAGATTGGTTGCGCACAGACTCAGTCTCCAGTTGCTTTGGGAAAACCTTGGAGAGGAGAGGACTTAGGCAGCTGTGGGAAGGTGGGGACCTTCAGTCCTCATAACTGCCTCATTGGGACAAGACTTACTGGGAAGAATTGCTGGCATCGCTAGGCCTGTACTGTTTTGGTTTATTTGAATAAAGAACCTGGTCATTCCTTTCTTCTCTCTGTCCCACTCAGGGTGCTGTTTTGTGCCCCTCTAACCTGCTGCCTAGAGTACGTGCTTGCTCTCGCCTGCCCCGCCTGATAGAGGCTTGATATCTTGAATCACTAACATTTAAATTGCACTTATTTGAGGAGCTTGTAAAATATTGTTTTTAATCTACAGCATTATTTTCAGTTTTAAATTACTGCTTTTGATTTCTACTTGCTGTGCTAATTCAGAAGCCTACTGGAACATTAAGGACATTTGTTCGCCAGTGGATGATGTGTTCACTTGCTGTATACAATCAGCCAATTTTATTTTTTATTTTTTTAGGGATAGAAGCAATACAGATTATGACCTATTCTGTCTCCAAGTTGGGTGCTTAATATTGATGTTATGCATTCCAGCTGTATTTTCCTGCAATTTAAGCTCTAAATAGTTTGACTTATACAGTCCTCAAGACAGCAATCAGCAGGGATCAAAAGAGGCCCTTTTTGAGAAATGGCCCATCATAATACTATGACTTTATTATGTTACTCAGAGAAAGCACAGTAGAGGGTGTTAGTTCAGCTGCAAACTCTAGCCCCATTTTGTTTCATCTAGAGATTCTTACAAGACCCTCTGTTAGACAAGGAAAACACAACATTGTTTTTGAGACATTGCTTGCTTTCTCCCTTTCTGGCAACGATTCCTAGCATGAGTTCAAGTCACATATGTTCCTTTCCAGTGCCAGAAATGGGGGAAACATTTCCTGTTAGCTAGCGGGTAATGGGCAAAGCATTATCACAAAGGTAGGTTGGAAATGTTTGTGTAACAGAGATGGTATAGCAAAGTTTTTTTGGTCACTCAACTTTGTCACGCTAATCAAATGAGCTAATGGACAAAATATTTCCTACTGGTTATTTTTTAGAAAAAAATATAGTCTTTTATTAGACTAATTGGTATCCAGACTAATTTTATTAGACTAATTAGTATGTGAGTTTTTGCATTAAATGACACTCTTCTTTACATCAGATGCACAAAAAATAAGGGGGGGGGACTATCTGAATATAGCGTTGCACCCAACACTGCTGTTCTCATCCTGCAGGAAACCTCAAATTTTGGGGTAGGGGACACAGGCAGGAGAGGTGAATGGGAAGTCCTGGTGTTAGAATGAAACTCTTGCTTGTTTAGTGTTGCCTACAACCCAGAGACATGAAGTTGAGCTTGCTTACTCTTACCTACAATTGTTTTTATTTTCATAGACCTTCAAATGGATTAGACTACAGGAAAGTATTTAGGGCAATCTAAACAGAAACCATTTCACACACTAGGTCCTGCCCCCCCCCATCCCCCCGATTTTTTTTATTGAAGCTTTTTTAATACAACAGATAAAAGGCAAGGGGGGAAAGGAAGGCAGGAAAAGAAAAAGAGAAAAGGAAAAGGACTTCAAATTTGCTGGTAACAGTTAACTAAATTATTCAAAACATTCACTCCACTACAACATCCAACTGTTCCATTTTCCATAAAGTAGCATTTTCCCATCTTCAAACCCAAATATTGCACTAGGTGTTCAAGTTACATCAGCTCATAAACAATATTAAGAATCTCTCCTTCTCACTCACCTATATCAGTGTCAGAATAAACATGATAAAAAGATCCAATTTAGTGATGCACTTGATTTAATGAACCTCAATACCAGGTCAGAGTTTACCAGCACTTTCAGTTCATAATCAGTATTATACAAGCATTTGTGAAAACATCCCTGCACATTTGGGATAGCCAACACTGGATCCCTGAAACCAGAAAAGAGTGATTTGGGAGAAGCAGGCCAATAAGAATAATTAAGGGCTGACCCACCCATGAAGTGGGGTGCAACCATCACCACTCAAAGAAGCAGCACTGGCATCAGGCTTCCAGTCCCCACCCCACCCCCCAGTTTAGTCTAAAGGTCCCAGTGCACTTGGTTTAAATGCTGTGGCAGTGGACTGGACTGAACCCTGGCTCTGTCAGATCCATTACCCATTCCATGCCCCCATGCAAATAGCTGTGATTGGCCAATTCAAAAATTAAATTTGGCAGGAAATCTCTTTGACCCCCATGGCCGGTTGAGGCCAACGACAGAGTCAACTGGCCACACATATAGGAACCCCCACCGTCCCGCTGCCATGTCAATAACGGTAAGCAGACTTTGCCTTGTTTGGCTATAACATTTGAATTTAACAGTGGTTGAACACACTGTTTGGCCTACATTATAGTAGCGTTACACTGTGTTGATATACTTTTCTTAAAGTAGCACATCCTGATTAAACTGTTCAGCAGTGTGGAAACTTTGATGGCAACACTTCCTCCCACAAAATAAAACTGTGTTTTATAAGCATGCTTGCCAATCAGATATGTCCTGACCTCCTTTCCAGCATGGGAAATGAGCAGAGGAAATAAACAAATAAAACTTGATCACCATGAGGTGTAGATTTTAGCAACTGTCCCAAAATGTTATGATTTTGTTTTTTAAGATGTGGCATATTAATGTATTGAGAATGCTATTTATTATTCCTTTCCTTCCTGCTATTCCCTAGAGAGCATTAGGGAAGTTAAAAAACAAAAACAGAAGATGTATCACCATCTTAAGGTAAAGGTAAAGGGACCCCTGACCATTAGGTCCAGTCATGGCCGAGTCTGGAGTTGCGACACTCATCTCGCTTTATTGGCCGAAGGAGCCGGTGTACAGCTTCTGGGTCATGTGGCCAGCATGACTAAGCCGCTTCTGGCGAACCAGAGCAGCACACGGAAACACCGTTTACCTTCCCACCAGAGCGGTACCTATTTATCTACTTGCACTTTGACATGCTTTCAAACTGCTAGGTGGGCAGAAGCAGGGACCAAGGAATGGGAGCTCACCCCGTTGCAGGGATTCGAACTGCCGACCTACTGATCGGCAAGTCCTAGGCTCTGTGGTTTAACCCACAGTGCCACCCGCGTCCCTGCTTAGTTCTCATTTAATTATATCTATGGTTGACAGAAATCTATTTAATGTATATATACTGTCTTTCAGGGTGCAAACACTAGCAAAATGGCTTACACACAAGTATATACCAAACCATTAATTTAACACAATATCAACAGGAAGTAATTCTTATAAAAATGTTTTATTCACTGAAAGAAGAGGTTTTATTTCATTGATCCTAGGTCTGTGCACGTTAGAAAAATATACCAGATTTGAAAGGTGGGAGATTGCTCACATTCTAAATATGAATATAGAGGGCAACTTTCTGCTGTTACCTAATCAGTATGACCTGTAACTTAATATTGTTGACTTTAATAGCAAGGACGTGTCCTGTACCTGTGAAGATCTAAAATGTTGCAAACAAGCAGGGTTAAATGGACTGAGTACATTTCTACTTTGTAGTAAAACTGAGTCTTGCTATCAGAGCACTTTCCAATTTCATAAAAACACAGAGATTTATTAGAGAAAAAACAAGTTGAGAGTGTAATATTTTTTCCAGATGTGGAACAGTTGACAAAACTGAGACTAGGGGGAAATCCACAAAACCTTAGTCATGACTGTTGTGAGTTGTTTTTAATATATTTTAATTCATTGTAAAATCATAAATGCCTAAAAATTGTTCTATAAAATGGGGGGGGGGTGCCTCGACATTCTTTTGGGTAATTTTGTGTACCATTAAAATTATTTAGCACTCTATAAAAAAATTAGGCATTATCCCACTCCCCAGCTGTAACCATAGTAAGATTGGAAACAGGCCTAATATTCACATATTCTGTTTCCGTTTTCATCATGGAGAGAACATACCAAGTGAAAAAGGAACATCATACATTTATTGAAACAGGATTTCCTCAACAGGGAAAAAGGATCAAGGGAGTTAGATATTCCAGGGCAGATCTAATCTCAACATTCACTGCAAGATCCAGAGGCAATGGTGTTTACTGAATTAATTACTCATTAAGTGGAAACTGCAAACCAATACCTGTTTTACAGATCATCCTAAGTGTAAAGTGAGAAGAAGGAAGGTGGGATCCCACCCATGATTCTTCTTAGATACACAATATGCCAATGTGGATATGTGGGAATACTCTTCCTTTTCCAGCAGCTCTTTAAAAAACAACACAAACCATTCCATGGAAAGTTAAGTCAAAGGGCTACTCTTCTTATAGGGAGATGTGTCTGCTCCAAATATGGAGACAGCCCATGATAGCAGAGCTAAACATTTCCTTCCTCTTCATGTTCAGCCAGTGTGGTGTAGTGGTTAAGAGTGGGGGACTCATAATCTGGTGAACCAGGTTCGATTCCCTGCTCCTCCACATGCAGCTGCTGGGTGACCTTGGGCCAGTCACACTTCTCTGAAGCCTCTTAGCCTCACTCACCTCACAGAGTGTTTGTTGTGGGGGAGGAAGGGAAAGGATATTATTAGCTGCTTTGAGATTCCTTAGGGTAGTGATAAAGCAGGATATCAAATCCAAACTACTACTACTACTACTACTACTACTCTTCTTCTTCTTCTTCTTCTTCTTCTTCTTCTTCTTCTTCTTCTTCTTCTTCTTCCAGAAGTGCCAAAAGAAGCAGCCCTGTTTGCTCACACTCCCTCGTCAGTTCTTTTCAGTAACATGCAAAGCCATCCTTTGTCTGTCTTCTAAGAGTTCCCTCTTTTAAATCCTAAGCAGCACAACTTTAACAGGTTCTGAGTATCTCAGAAGAAGAAGAAGAAGAAGAAGAGTTTGGATTTGATATCCCGCCTTTCACTCCCCTTCAGGAGTCTCAAAGCAGGGCTTAACCATTGGCTGTTGTGAGGAAGTTAACGTTTATTTAAAGAGTAATCTTACCTATTCACCTTTACTGCAGATTTTTTTTTTTAAAAAAAGGTAAAGGGACCCCTGACCATTAGGTCCAGTCGTGACCGACTCTGGGGTTGCGGCGCTCATCTTGCTTTATTGGCCGAGGGAGCCGGCGTACATCTTCTGGGTCATGTGGCCAGCATGACTAAGCCGCTTCTGGCGAACCAGAGCTGCGCATGGAAACGCCGTTTACCTTCCCGCCGGAGCGGTACCTATTTATCTACTTGCACTTTGACGTCCTTTCAAACTGCTAGGTTGGCAGGAACAGGGACCGAGCAACAGGAGCTCACCCCGCCGCGGGGATTTGAACCACCAACCTTCTGATCAGCAAGTCCTAGGCTCTGTGGTTTAACCCACAGCGCCACCCGCGCCCTCTATTGCAGAATTAAAAACACCAAAAAAACTCAGACATGGGGATGTTAGCTGTGGAATATTGATTTTAGAAAGTGTATCGACACTAATTATTGATTAAAGCAAGCAAGCATTGACTTAGCTTATTGGCAAATTTAAAATTACAGAAAGCATTTGAAAATATACGAAAAGGGACTTTCCAAAATAACCTTAAACTCAGGTTCATGCAGTGTGTAGTTTTCAGACCTAACCAGCTTTTTGTAATAGTATCAAATTAAAGTCCGCACATTGTGTCATGAATATGCTTAGTGTTCTGCGCAACAAAAAACAAAAATGTTCTGCTTATAAAGACACTGTGTGAGCAAGCAGCAAGGTTCCAGAATGTGATAAAATATGTCTATTCAGAAAGTTTACATATTTGGTTGACTTTTGGCTGTATGTCTTTCCTCTTGGCAAACCTGAGGAATGTCTACCACATGCTGAAGCCTGGCACAGATTATGCTCAGAGTATCCAACACAAAAACCCTAATCTTCAGAAGGAAACTGAGTGAACTATTTATGGATCTTTCTGTTGCATAACACGTTCAGACTTTCCTAGACTGAGGATTCCTTTCAAAATATTTTTCAGAAAGCTGCCTTTCTAACAGGCTGCTGAAAGCACTGAATGAGCCCTTTAGCTAGTTAAAGTTATTTTGAAATGTTAGTGTGCCTAATTTTAATTGGCAGCAGTGATATAAATGTGTCCCAGTGTTTATGCTTATTGTTTTAGTATTGAAGTTTGACTCTGCCTAGTCCTAATTCGCTTAGAATATTCATTTTAAACTGATACGTGGTAAGAAGAAAAATGATACTGGAATTTTGGTTCTTAAAAAGTGAATTCCCTAGCCCACAGGTTTTCAAACTTTTTGGGTCCACGGCTCCCTTGACCAACTACATTCTTTCTGCAGCACCTCTGTAGGGCTCAGGAGCCCAGTTAGGTCACCCCTTGCCTGCAGAGTGTTCCCTCAGCCTCCTCTCCTATCTCATCTCCTTGGGAGTCCCCTGGGCAGCTGCTGCTGCTGCTGTCCCTGGTCTCTGATCTGCCCCTGTCCCAAAGAGAGGTGCCTCTCAGAGGCACCATTCGCCTGCGAAGCTTATAGCCAAGACTGCTGCAGTAAACAGTTGTGCAGGCCTTTGGGAGGCACAGACTTGAGAGTGCATCAAAGAAAGAAGAAAGAGGGGCAGGGGCCAGTGTTGCCTGCGGCACCCCTGAGCATCATTCAAGGCACCTTAGGGTGTCACAACACACTGGTTGAAAACCACGGCCCAGCCACATGGCACGTTGAATATCCCCATTTTATAGTATAAATGTATAAGTAAATTACCTGAAATAAAGGTATCAATTAAAAGGTGCTTGTTAACTCTTGCATTGGAACACTTAGCTAGTGCTTAGGGCTGAGGGAAGTGGGTCATCAGTTTATACAGCAACTTTCCATTATGGTGATCTCTTAATTTTGAACTGATAAGGCTCATTAGATTCTACAAGATTTGAAGGCTTATGATACATGAATTATGTGGGATCTGGAGGCCTTGTGGCATCTGTAATTTCTCATAAAATTTGTTTGTAGAGAATATGCAGCCTTACTTGGGAACAGTAAAGTAAAAAAGAAAAGGAAAAGGCAAGTGGATCATGTTGTGTCCCCCAGTCTTTCTCTGTGTCTCTAACAATGAAAAAAAAAACCCACAGTGATTTTTGTTTTTGGTATATAGTTTTATTCTCAAGGCCTGTAATTATAGGGATCTGGATGGAAACATGTCTAGGAATCTGTGTGGCCATGATAATTCCATGGAGTACAGTTGGGCCCTTTTGGTATGGAATCAGGATAGATGTGAGTTTTTGATTATTGAGAAAAGGTTTTGCCCAAATGGCAAGATGCCTAGGTGACTAAAATACATGGAAGTTCTGGCTGACACATAGACTCTTTCTGTGTTTACTCAAATCCAGCATACTCCCACTGCTGGTTTTGGAAGGGATATACACCCCAATGTTAGCCACAATTCATGTCTATCGTGTTGTTTCCTATGGAATATTGCATTTTGATGGGTTTTCCCCCAAACCAGCTTCGATCAAAATTGAGAAAAAGAACAACCTAGCCTCATATTAAGCCAGTAATATGTGCACAGCTTAGTGCAAATCTGCAGGTTGTTTCAGCATTGGAATTGTGCTGGTATGCAGCTGTCCCAGTAATCAGTTCTGTGCCAAGGATTGGTTTAACATTGGATTAGCAATGCATTGCACACTGGTATAATTATGATATATATAGTGTGTGAAATGGAGAGTGTGTCCTCACCTAGTATAGTGACCTTTCTTTCCTTTATGTTGGACCTGTGGAAATATTTTAAACAGCAGAGTACTCACTGAAATCTGCTTTTCGTTGCAGAATCTAAATTCTGCAACTTCAGTAGGCAGAATGAAATAGGCTGCCTGCCCCAAAGTGGCTACTTGAGAACAAACTTTATCCTGCTGCTAAAGATCCCCTTTGGCCCATTGCGAAGTTTTTTGACTACTCACAAAGAATCTTCACAAATTTTCAGTGTCTTTGAGGTGAACAGATGAGTGGTTGTTCGTACCTAGGAAGAAATGGACAATTATTCTGTAAATTGCCCAGTGCAATGTAAAACAACTGGGCCATTTAACATGTGCCAACAACAGCATCTGGCCTTGAGAGATGAATGCCAGAAATGGTTACACAAATCTGGAACATCACAATTTATCTGTGAGTAGGTTGTGAGTATTTAAGGTTAGGGTGCTTGACCTGGGACAAAATGGATACTGCAAGCAAGTAAAACTTGCTTTATGGGCATAATATTCTAGATTATCTGACTGCATTAAAAGTTTTCTTCTATGATACCATGCTTTTAATGCCTATTGCCACAATGATTAGATGGCACATAAATGGCATCTGTGCCAGTTTATTTTTTATCAGTAAACCCAGAAGAGCTTTTTAATAAAATATAGTATTCAACAACATTTGTTCCAAACAATACAGCATGCTGTATTATGTCCACATAATTCATCTTCTCATTTAGAATGTCCATGCCCTTGGATTTATGGAGTTTATATACAAATAAGTTTATATAAATGTCTGCTTAAGCTTTCTTCAAGATTCAGTACTCCCAATGCAAGAAGACTCTCTTTCAGCCCTTTGTCCCCGTTCCCTTCCAAAGACACACAAATCCTTTAATACCCTGGATTAGAACGAATATGGCTCTCCTTAGGTGACCTGAAAGTGAGTCAGCAAAAATAACTGTGCTGCTATGCAGGACCTGTCACCTGACGTTGAGAAGTTTCGCTGAAGAGTGTTTAACTCCTTTTTATGTCTGGCGTTTGCTACATGATCCGAGCAGTGAAACCTTTCTGACAAGTTTTCTGGAATTGTCAGTATAGATATTAAGGAACTCTTCTAATGAATCTTGGGTGTCTAACACTTTTAAGTTAGCAGAACATCTGAATAATTGCAGCTAATGTTGCCCATAACAGTTCCGTATTAAAAATGTATGCATGAGTTTGCATATTTGAGCCTTCCAAAAACATTGCTAGTTAGTGGGCATTTTTTTTATTTGCAGAGGTCTAGATTAATGAGATTTGCTAAATGAGCAAAGGTCAGACTTATTTTAGCAATATGGCAACACCTGAAAGATGTATTAGATTTATTTTAGTAACACTTTTTATACTAATTATGATACTTTATACATTTTTTGCTCAGATAGCATTTGTGGCCTGTAAAAAATGTAATTATTCCAATAGTTTTACAGTGACTTGATCAGTGGACCCTTTCCGCACTGGGTTGCATAGAAATCACCCTGTCATGGGACCCTGGGCATTTGTAAGGGATCCTGGAAAACTAGGGTGCACTCTTAAGTTCACATAAAATGCTAATGAAGCTTGTGGGTCTCTCTGTTCTCTCGTGTAACTGGATCCAGCAAGTGTTAACATTTAAGCAAGGATTCAAATTCCAGGCTAGCCTCCTGGTGAGGTGATAGCCTAGGTAATGGACCATTAAGGGAAGAATGGAAGTGTATCTGTGCTAGATAGCAAATGGGTGGCCACTCTCCCCCCCAACTGACTAACTTATGTCCATTCATTTTAATAGGTCTACTTTGAGTAGAACTTATTGGATACAACCCTAGATCTATATCACAAGCTCTGTATTTTAGCACACTAATTATTGGAAGACTATAACTATGGCTTGTTCCGGTTCATCTGTTCATTTGGCTTTGATTTGGCTTTACAGTCATACCTCGGGTTGAAGTTGCTTCAGGTTGAGCGTTTTCGGGTTGCGCTCCACGGCGACCCGGAAGTAACAGAATGCGTTGCTTCCGGGTTTCGCCGCTCACGCATGTGCAGATGCTCAAAATGACGTCATGTGCAGAAGCAGCGAATCACGACCCGTGCACGCACAGGCACGGGTTGCGTTCGCTTCAGGATGTGAACGGGGCTGCGGAACAGATCCCATTCGCATCCAGAGGTACCACTGTATTGCTTTCATTGTATCGCAAAATTCCTTCAGTTCAAGTTGGAGCGGAATTGAGAAATGAGAAGGGAGAGTAGGATGAGGGTTCACATAAGTCTGAGGTCCACATGTTTCACACAAATGTCAGCAAAATATGTGACTAAACAGCAGCTAGGATGCACCTACCTGATGAAAAATGTATTTCTTTGAAAGACAAAAACATTATAGGTCCTTGATTGTTTCACCGTACGTGTATTAATATATTTGCCCAGAATGGAACAATGATGTTACAGAACTGTCACAGTAAGAAACCTTAAAGGTCAATAATAAAACTGGAAGCATTTTATTTAGCATCCTTTGTCTTTCATAATTGAATTGGAGAAAGGGAAAATAGCTAATTAAGGATGTTGTGTAACATTTTCTGCATATAATGAAGTCATTTTTAACTTTAAACATTTATTAGCACATTGTGATAGTCATCATTCAATTGTCAACATGTATTTGACAATCGCTGCTCAAAGTCTTTATTCACTCTTTAGCTTGTTTTGCTAGGAAATGTGTGAACTAATAAATTATGAAGCCACAACGACAGTGTAATTATGGCTGTCAATTATATTGCTGTTTCATACCGGTGATGTGCCAGAAACACCATCCAATGTAAAAAAAAGGGGGGGAGAAAAAGACAGTTTTATTGCATGGAAAGATATATTTTATTCTCATTTCTTACTAAACATGCTTTGTTAAGTTTCAGTGTCACAAGTTTGACTTCCTTGCCAATTCTCATCCTCCATATTCTAAAAACGCTAGTGCTACTTTCGAGACCTCTGTAGATATTAGCACATGGGGTAGTTTGTTTGTTTTTAAAATTTGAGTGCTTTTTTATTAGGCATTTAATTAAGTGCATAATATGAAATATATGATGTTTATTAGTTAAGCTAGAGATGCAAATTATTTGCTTCTTAGAATAAAATCATTCTGGGTAGTTTAGACCTCAGAATTCTTACTACACAGGTTCCACCTAAAAATGCTGTCTGTGCCAACAAGCCAGCAATCAAAAACCAAAAGTGAGAGTGTATTAGCCTGATAATCAGGTACTTTCGATTATTATGTGTCTAATAAAATAATTCCAGTATAGTATTTTTTGAGTCGGTATGTTTGGAGTGTTCAAATCTCCAACCAGTTTGCTTGTTTGTTGATTTATTTAGAAGAATTTATAAACCCGTTGATTAAAACAAACCTCTTAGTGGTGTACATAAAAGCAGTATAAAATATCGATAATACACAAATAACAGCAAAAAATTAAAAATCAAGTGTGTTTAAATGATTGGTTATATGTCCTGTATGCTATATAGGTGTGTATATAGCACTCCTATAGCTATATAGATTATAAAGCCTGAAAACAGTTACAGATAGGTAGCTGTGTTGGTCTGCCATAGTCAAAATAAAAAAATTCCTCCCTGTAGCACCTTAAAGACCAACTAAGTTAGTTCTTGGTATAAGCTTTCGTGTGCATGCACACTTCTTCAGATACACTGAAACAGAAGTGGCCAGATCCTTCTATATCAGTGTTTCCCAAATGTTTTTGGGCAACGGCACACCTGTTTACCGGAAAAAAATCTCGCGGCACACCACCATTAAAGCCCCGCCCCGTGACGTCAGCGCGCAGCGTCACGCCGGGAGGGACGCACAAAAGTGAACGTTTTTTCCCTTCCCCTTGCCGGGGTGGGAGGAGGCAGCAGAGCGAGGGACTGAGGGACGGCGGCAGCTGAGGCGGCGGCGGCTGTTGTGGTGGTGGCGGGCGGAGGAGGGGGCGGCGGCGGGGCTTGAGGAGCCGTCGCCGGGAGTTGCTGCTGCTGCTGTTGCTGCTGCTGCCCGGACATGCCGGCCTCCTCCTCCTCCGCTGTCTCGCGCTCCTCCCTTTTGCGCGCGCTGCCCCGCCGCTCGGCACCACCACCGCGGAGCCGCCCCCGGCTCGACGCGGATCCTCGCCGCCGCCGCCTCTCGCCGCCCGACTCGCCCGCCTTCCTCCCACGGCACACCAGCCGGTGTCTCACGGCACACTAGTGTGCCGCGGAACACCGGTTGGGAAACACTGTTCTATATAGTGAGAAGGTGGGGAGGGGTATTACTCAGAAGGGTGGTGGAATCGGAGATTGGCAGATAGCTGAGATGAGCCTGTTGACGACTCTTAACGACTGTAATAGGTCTTACAGGAAAAGGCAAGGGGTGAGAAAGGCAAGAGCCTGAAAAGTTTACTTAAACAAACAAACAAGCGAGCAAGCAAATTGTATCAGACAAGTACTTGCCTAATATTAATTGCCAGGGAGTCTTAAAGCCCAGATACTGTCATACTGAAAGCTTGGTGCTTCACAAATGTGGCGTGGATACCGTATTGTACTTGTAAGAATAAATAAATAAATAATGTTACTCCTTTATTTGTCTAGTGCAAAGTACAGTAGCTGGCAAAAAGAATAATTTCAGAAAAAATGTGCTTTGTCTGATGTGGGTGTTTCCCCCCAGCCCCACCTTAAATGAAAAGCCAAGCGCCTCAGCTGATTTAAAATTCTCTCAGATGTTGAAAATAGCAGCTTAATCAAATGAAGAGCATAAGGAGAAACTGCTAAGGACATATGAAGTGCCAAAATGTTGAAGCCAGGAAAGCTCTAAGCATTCTTCCTTTGACTCCTGAGGCAGACAGGCCCATATGCTCTTTTAACAGTGTCACATAAGATAGTATTTAGTCTACACTAGACTAATATGTTGATCTTGAAGTGGAAAAAAACAACAGCACATCGCAAGAATATGAAAAGAGAGCAGCAAAGATGAAAACATTTCCCGAAGCCAAATTTGCTTTCGCTTACATCAAGCAAAGCTTCCACAACAGCATTAGTATTGATGGAAAGTTTAAGTAAGAACTTGCTATAAATATTATACTGTCTGGGAAAGGACTTTTAAAGGACCCATCTTTTTTCTTCTACGTGTTACTTTGATCATAAAAGAGAAATATTTCGGTTCCTGGAAGATAAACAGTTTTTATCTCTGCTTTTAGAAGGCAGAACAAAGCATTTTCTGAAGCTGTGTCGTAAAGAGTTGTGTTTTTTCAGAGGTACTTTGTTTAAGTGCCTGATTCAGGCTGCAGTCCCAACCCCATTTACGTAGGAGTAAGCCCCATTGAATTCAATAGGATTTACTTCTAAGTAGACATGGTTAGCAATGGCAGACTTTGGACTGTCAAATTTCAGTGGTGCCCTATACACCACTAAAATTACGTGCTCACCCCCCCCCACCTCTCATTCTACAGCATCATTGTGGCGCCCCCTGCAGCATGGTGCCCAGTACAGCCGAACTGGTTGCGCTACCATGAAACTGCCTCTGTCATTAGGCTTTTTCTGTTAATTAGCTATATATCCCCCCCCCTTTTTTAACAGAAAACCTAAATTTGACTACAGTGGTACCTCGGGTTACAAACACTTCAGGTTACATACGCTTCAGGTTACAGACTCTTCTAACCCAGAAATATTACCTTGGGTTAAGAACTTTGCTTCAGGAAGAGAACAGAAATCGTGCTCCGGCAGTGCGGCAGCAGCAGGAGGCCTCATTAGCTAAAGTTGTGCTTCAGGTTAAGAACAGTTTCAGGTTAAGAACGTACCTCCGGAACGAATTAAGTACTTAACTGTATTTGCTTCTTTCATTTACATTGGAGAAATACGGCCAAGAATTGATTATATTGATGACAGTCTCATAGAGAGAGAATTTCTGTTTCTTATGCTCCAGTTCTATGAGACTGGCTTTAGTTGCCATAGCAGGAAAGCAGAAACTGCTCAGTGACAACCTAAATACCATTCATTACTTGGCAACACCAATGAGCTGTAAGTTATTATGTATCCATGTAATGCCAATTTTAGGGCAAAACAGGAACATGCCATATTGCTACCACAGAGCCTAGGGCTTGCCAATCAGAAGGTCGGCTGTTCAAATCCCCACGACGGGGTAAGCTCTCATTGCTCTGCCCCAGCTCCTGCCAACCTAGCAGTTCGAAAGCACGTCAAAGTGCAAGTAGATCAATAGGTACCGCTCCAGCGGGAAGATAAACGGTGTTTCTGTGTACTGCTCTGGTTCGCCAGAAGCGGCTTAGTCATGCTGGCCACATGACCCAGAAGCTGTACGCCGGCTCCCTCCACCAGTAAAGCGAGATGAGCGCCGCAACCCCAGAGTCATCCGCGACTGGACCTAATGGTGAGGGGTCCCTTTACCTTCATCTCAGTTTATTTCTTCATTAAGGATAGAACTAGAGTAAATCAAGCTCAGACCTAGTTTCTGCACAGGAACTGCCTTGGCCACCCTGTCAGATGACTTCTGTTGGGGGAGAGTGCAGCCCTATTGTTCTCCTTGATCTCTCAGCATCTTTCAGTACCATCAGCCATTGTATCCTCCTGGAGAACCTGTCTGAATTGGGACCAGGTGGCACTGCTTTGCTGTGGTTCCAGTTCTGTTTGAGTGGCTGCCTCCAGAGCTTGGTGCTTGTATGGTGCTGCTTGGTCTTTGAAGACTTCAAAATGTGGTTACACAGGCGTCAAAATGCATCCCCCATGCTATTTATCATCTATGTGAAACCTCTGAGTGGGGTCACTGGGAGATTCGGAATGCATCATCAACAACATGCTGGTGACACACAGCTCTATTTCTCTTTTACATCTGCAGATGTGGGGGCAGATGTGTTGAATCAGTGTCTAGCTTCAGTAATTGACTGGATAAGAGATAATAAGCTAAAGCTTAATCCAAATAAGTTTAAGGCACTGTGAGTGGGCACATCACTAGACAGAGTAGGTGACGTTCAACCAGTTCTGGAAGTGATTGCCCTCGTAAGGATCAGGTGCACAGGTTGGGCTTGCTTCTGAATCATTGCTGCTGCTGGAAGTACAAGTCGCCTCAGTGGCATGGTGGCCCAGCCGTGACCATATCTGGACTAGGATAAACTGGTTTCAGTTGTCTATGCTCTGGCAACTTCTAGGTTAGATTATTGCAATGTGTGGAGCTGCTCCTGAAGGCAAACTAGTAACTGGGTTTAGAAGGTCTGATTCTGATACCCCAATTCTGGTCTGACTGCACTGCCTTACTCATTAGTTTCTGGGCAGAATTAAAGTTTCTGGTTTTGCCTTATAACAGCGTATGTGGCTCATTTACTCAGTCCCCAAAGACCCTGCCGGCTTCATCAGAGGCCTTTCTCCATATGCCTCACCCCAGGGAGGTGCGAAGGCTGGCTACCAAAGAATGGGCTTTTTCAGTGGTGGCTCTCCATCTGTGGAGTGCTCACCCTATGCTTGGCACCTTTATTCTCAGTTTTTTGACATGAGGCTAAGGCAAATTTATTTACCCAGGATTCTGGTGGCTAAGTTAGCTTTCATCTTTCAGAGGGGTGGGGCAGGACTTGTTTTTCTTATTGCATTGGTAGCTGAGGCTATCAGGAATGTAGCCGTATATTATTTCAAATTGACTTTTAATTGATTTTATCTGTTGTATTTTGTTAATCGGCTTTGATACATTTCTTTTTGTATAAATTGACTAAAAATGCAATCATTATCTTAGATGTGTCACTACCAAAGGCATTTTCCGATGATACTGATTTACTTGGATTCATTCCAGTCTGAAATCAGGCCCAGTTATGCTGAATGCTTCTCAGAAGGCCCCAAGGACCTACTTTTTCAGTTTTCCTTCCAGGCATGTTGTTTGTTATCTGATTAAATTATGTTCTTTCCAGCTCTGTCTGGCCACAATGCGTGTCTGGTCAGGCTTGGTGCAGGTCAGAAGCCACACAACTGTTATCTAGACAGTAGAATATATTGTCTCATTTCCTCATTGCCATTCCATCTCTACGCTTTGACAGACTGGGATGATCAACCATCCTTCCTTGAAAGGTTTATGCAAGAGCATGATTTTGCTAAGAAATTATATGAGGCACAGTGGAACTATTTTGTTACCTTTCTATCTTTGAATTATTTTAAAATCATAACAGATGCTAGTTCCAAGATAGAGGTGCTTGCTTATCTGTAACTAAATCTTCAAATGATTGCTATAAGGTATGTAATCATTTCAACTATGTGCAGTCCACAATTTAAACAAAAGGTGGCAAAACGTTCAATAGACTATAGTTCCTGAATGGAGATGCTTATCTGCAACTATATATCTTGAAATGCTTGCTATATTTTTAAGAAGCATTTCAACTATGTGCAGTTCACAATTTAAACAAAAGGTGGCACAATAGTCAAACCTAACTAGACTAGCAATGCATTCAGAAGGGTTTTGTTTTGTTTTGTTTACTATTCACATCACTCTCCTCAAAATAGGCAGATCCAAGCATTGGATGACAGAATATATGTTCTCAGATACCGGGGAACCTATTGTCTCTTGCTTGGAAAAAAAGTCCTTTTTTGAAATTGTTTTGAACATTATATACCGTATTTTTTGCACCATAACACTCACTTTTTTCCTCCTAGAAAGTAAGGGGAAATGTCTGTGCGTGTTATGGAGGAAATGCCTATGGGTGGCATGCCTACGGATTTTCCTCCTCTAAAAACTACGTGCGTGTTATGGTCAGGTGCGTGTTATAGAGCGAAAAATACGGTATTTTATCAAGCTATACGAAGGTTTTAGGAATCTAGCTGCTACCTATTCTTTCTCACACAAACATACACAAAGGGAAAATGTCTTACTTTGAGAGAAGGGGACAGGGTACCATCTGGTGTAAGATCCTAAAATTTAGTGGGGGATCCCAGATTGTTTCCCTACAGCTGTTAGTGTACTTTAGTGACACAGCCAGCTTGCATCAGTCTTGGAACAGCTTCACTGGCTGCCTGTTAGCTACCAAGCATAGTTCAAGGGGCTGGCATTTAAAGACCTTAACAACTTGCAACCAGGATACTTAGTGGCCTTGGCCTCTGTACAGGCCAAGCCAATCTGTAAGGTCGTCCAAGGAGAATCTGCAGATCCTTCCATGACCACTTAGTAGCAAGGCAAAAGTGTGCCTTCTCTGTGTACACATCACCCTCCAGACTGCCTTTCCTCAGGCAATTTGTGAGGTGGAGGCAGTGAATTGATCTTTAAGTGCTTCTTAGAAAACCTACACGTTTATGCAACTTTTCTTGAATCCTGACTCTTAATTTTCAATTTTCTGTTTTGTACACTGCTCAGCTTTATCTCTGATATATACCAGGCCTCATCAGCAGAAACCCTGTGCAAGGACTTCTGCTTTCACAACGGGGTTCCCCCCTTCTCCTCCCCTAAGCACCCCCCATGACTCTGACATTTGCTCAGGTGGATTCCCCCACAGGGGAGATTATTCCATCTGGCAAACTGAAAGGCTAGTGTAGTCGGAACGTTCGTCATAGCACCACATTGAATTCCACCTATAGTTTTGTTCTGTTTTTAATTAGTTTTACCTTTGTGCTTTTATAGTTTTTATTTAAACTGCTGACAGCACAGGTGGCGAACTTGTGGCCCTTCAGGTGTTGTTTGGCTAAAACTCCCATTATCACTGACCATTTGCCATGCTGGGTGGGGTGGTGAGGTCTGGAGTCTCCAGGTTCCCCATGGCTTAGAGGTTTACATTATAGTAAGTGGTATGAATCTTTAAATGAATGAAAAGATGCTGCTGGGAGTCAAAAGTGAACCCCTGCAAGGGAAGGCCCCCTCCTCCACGTTTTGAACTAATATATCAGGGTTTTTTTGCCTGAGGCTTCTAGTTGGCCTATGCCTTCCTGAGTCTGCTTTGCAGTATGTTTGAACAGTTAAATGTGTAGCCCCTTTATCTTCTGGCCTCTCCGTTCAACCTTTACTATTCTGGTGAATCTTCTTAGTTAACAGAGAAACATACTGCCCTCGTAAACTGGCATCTGTGCCCTGGTTTACTTTTCTGTATGAGATATTTTCACATGTCTCTTCCATGTGAAAATAACAGTACTGTCCTAGCCATATAGAAAGTTTCAGATCAATTTCTAACCATTTCAATAACCTTGACCCCTTGGTGATTTTCAGAAATATTATTGCAGGAAACAAAGTGAATTCCTCATGAAACCTGCTTATAGCAGGTCTCTGCCTTTTAATATTCCTTTTGAAATTACATTCCTCAGCAGATTTCAAGTACATGAATAGCAGTCACTCTAATTAGGCGAGAAAACCATTTTCAACCCTTTTCATTGTGCCAATGTACCACCCCACATTTATTACCCTACCCCCATATGTTAGCATATGGTTAGTGTAGTTGAGGTAGCTAGGGACTGTCAAGAATTAACCCTTAGCACACTCAACCCTAAGCTTCCCGCCGGAGCGGTACCTATTTATCTACTTGCACTTTGACGTGCTTTCAAACTGCTAGGTGGGCAGAAGCAGGGACCGAGGAATGGGAGCTCACCCCATCGCAGGGATTCGAACTGCCGACCTTCTGATCGGCAAGTCCTAGGCTCTGTGGTTTAACCCACAGCGCTACCCGCATCCCTCCTATACATGTTTATTCCGAAGCAAATCCCTTTGCATCCAATAGAGCTTGGCCCTAGGCAGGTGTGTGTAGGATTGGAGCATTAATGAATGAAGGAACAACAATTAAACTGGCATGAAACTGATATGCAGTCATAATGCAGATATATCCCCAACAGCGATAAATACTGGAGTTTTAGAAGTAAGGAACAGCAGGAAAGCCAGCCCATTGCCATAAAGTGATGCCTCGGTGCCTGCTTTTTAAAGCAGCCCCCCCCCCAAGTGTTTGAGAATACTTGTGACCCAACTCTTTATTTTTAAGTGATAAATAGATAACTCGGCTCCTGTACCAAACTACTTGCCAGCAATTGGTCAGAGTTAGTGTGAAAGTACAGTCTAGGCCCAAGATACAATATACCTATCAGCCTACAATAAAACTAGTCAGGGCATTCACAACAGATCCCAGGCAGGCCCACACCCATTCCGATTTTGACTGGGAACTGTTCAGATCTAGTATGGCAGGGCTACATCCTGGTTCTGGGATTTTCCCAGTTTGGCTGTTTGCTCAGGTCCTGAAAGGGAATATGCCAGCCCAGGAAAACACTGGGCAGGTTGACAATCATGCAGTAAATGTGAATGTGCCATAGATTTATATTATTTACTTTTACTGGCTGGTAGTCAATGAAGTTTTACTCAGAGTAGACCCATTGAAATTAATGACCGTGGCTAAGTTACGGTGTACAGCCTTGCCAATTCCTGCTGTCCAAGACAACAGGGATATTTTTTGCGGCACCAGCTCCAGTCCAGCATAGAAGAGGGGATCATATCAGGGCCTCCCTCCAGGGAATGGATTGGCTTTAGATCTAGTGATCCATCACTACCACTACTCCACCTCTGCCTCCATAATGCTCTGTTTTGGAGCCTTATGCCAGCTACAGCTGGTAGGAATACCGTGAGCAGTATTGCTTCTACTGTACTTTTCATTGCTGCAGAAGGCAAATTTATATATATTTATAGATATATAAATAAAATTTATAAAATAAATTGGTTGTTTATATTCTTTTAAATACTGCATGCAGAGTCCTTTTAAAAATGAATTAGCAACATAATGTATTAATTATAGAAGTTAAGGCTGATGTAATGCAGTCACCTGATATGTTTACTCTTGAGTGCAGGATCTATTACCATATAAAGAATAACAGCAATTTTGCTTTCCACTATTTCATTAGTCTTCATTCAAAGTTAATCATTCAGGAAAATGAAAACTAGTGTTTCTTCTTCAAATGGATTAAGAAAAGGTCTGGTGCATTCAGGGCAGTTCTTGACTATACTGTAGAGTCTACATGGAAAAACACATGTTCACTGTGCAATCCCAGATAAAACTGCCAGAAATTCTTAAAATTTCTTCAGTGCCCTTCAAAAAAAATGAGAAAGCAATTTGTAAGCTTCAGAAGAACCTTTAATGTTTATTGGAATGTGGCTGCTATTTTATACTTTATGCTTTTGTGTTTTTTTATTTTTGTCTATTTTATGTGCTTGACTTGCCCACTCTTCTTGGGAATTGCTGAGGACTTACATGGCTCCTCAAGATTAAGTCTAATTTTCTGCTTAGCACTATTTCTCTAAGATTTATTTATCTTGCATTTGCAGTGGACATGATTTGAGGATGGGCATGCTCAGGAAAGTCAGCTGTATCACAGCCGATAAAGCTGCTTATTTCTTTATATTTCATATAAAGTGATTACTAGTTTTACTACTACATTTGAAAGTGAACACATTTATGCAAAGAACAGCTCTGTCTACTATTCCTTACCAACCACCAAATATTTGTGAATAAGCAGTACTGAGTTCTTCCAAAGAACTCAGTTTATTTGGGCTTTGAAGTAGGATTTAGACTGAATATCTTTCTTACTAGCTTACCAACATTTGAAAATCTTAATTCAGTTCAGGATGTGGCAGTGGGCTAAATATATAGCCCACAGATAATAGAATCTATTTCAGTTAGATATGCCTGGACTAACAACTTAATTAAAGCTTAACTGCCTGGAAAGAGTTTAAAACATTGTCTAGTGGCATTAAAGGAAAATAGTCATATGGCCATTAAGTCCAGCAGACATACACCCCAAGACAAAACACTTTTGTCAGCCTTCTTCTAGTCAGTAACCAGAATTTGGTGTGCTACAGAAAAAGATAGAAAAGAGACAGCCACTTCAGTAAACCTAAGCAGCTGTGGATATTTTGCAGGTAACTGGCATGAAACATTCAGCAATAAACACAAAGATGTATTGTTTGTGTCTAACTTATACATATAAGAAGCATGTAGTTTTAATTAAGATCAATGGGACCTCTGTATGTAACAGCACACTGCATTGCCTAACAAGCCTCATACTCAGAAGTAAGTCCCATTGTCTGCAATGAGTCTTCTTTCCAGGTAAGTGTTTATTAGGATTCCAGCTTTAAGGAAGTTTAATGAAATGAAAAGGTTTCCTGCTTAATAGCCAGCGTATCTTATTGGAAATAAAGCTGCCCAAGTTTGGCTCACTCGCCTCTGTAATCCTAGCACTTCATATATTTTAAACCATCTGTTCTTATGGGTGAAATATCTGAATCACTGTTACTGCTGTTTCTCATGCTTGCTCAAATTGGCTCATGGCAGTATCTGATGAATTCTACACATCATTTCAGGTTGCTGTAAATAATAGCTGTGAATAATGGTAGTTAAAGGCATTGTGTTACTCAAATAAGATTTTTCTGATCTTGGACAAAAGCAGTTATGCTGAAGTTAATTTAATCTGTTTGTTAATTTTTTTCAGAGCGTTTTTATTAGGTTTTCAGACATATAAAGTTACAAAAAAGAAACACAGCAAAAGTATTACAAGGAAATTAAAATTGTCACAGCCTAGGGAACAAATTAATCACTTTTTTCAGGTTTTAGACAAGGGAGGAAGCAACCCTGTTGTTTTTAACCAAGCATTTTCTACTGCTAAGAGCACTTGCAAGCATAATTCAATACTTTCAAAAGAGGATGGTTAAAATAGTTTCACAAGAGGATTTAAAAAAACAACCGTATAAGGCAAATGATCACCTATGTGCTTGTCAGTCAAATGTCAGCACATGCTTTAAATCAAAGTTGTACATTTCCAAATTGAGTCAATTAATGATAGTGTACATTCACTATTTTTGCACCACAATAAAACAACATAGTGGCAATCTAGAGATGCTGTGTTTCCAGGAAGCTGATGAACTTGGGAGCGGATTGCATGATCCAACCATTAAAGTAATGGATCATGCCTTAAGGTGATGGTAAAGAGTTGCTACTTAGTAGGAGGGCGCTGCTTAATCATTCATAGATGGGCAACATGATTTGTGTGGTTTCCATCTGTGTGTCTCTGGCAAAGTGGCAAAGAACAAAACAGGAACTTCAGAGTATCTGGACGGCCAGCACCTCTGTGTTTGCATCTACTGCACCAAGGAATGAGTCCCGTCATCAGTTTTTATAGATTAGGGTGAGGAATCTGTGGCCCTCCAGTAGTTGTAGGACTGCAGTTCCCTTCAATCTTGACCATTGGTCCTGCTGGCTAGAGCTGATGGAAAATATAATCCTTCTCTTATCAGTACTAAGTTACTGTATCCTGTTAATTATGATACCATTCACTCAGGTTCTCAGTGTGAGGGAAAAAACAACAACAAAACATGTATCTGATGAAGTTTACTCTAGTCCACTCATATTGTTTAGTCATTAAGGTGCCGCAGGACTCTCTGTTATATTTGCTACAAAAGGCTAACATGCCACCATCTGGAAACAGTAAGGAAAGGATAATACAGACTTGTGACCTTACACTATGAATGTATAATGGAAAAGGTAGCTGTGGTTTAAATATTTTTATGGCTGGTTTCATCTACAAGTAATGAGTCACTGTTGCACAGTTCTGTCACTCAAATAATTTGGAATATTTAGAACATATGATTTCAAGTTTTGGGATGGAGACATCAGTAGTTTACTTCTTATCATGATTCCATCATGTTTCTCTGTTTTTTTTTTCAAAATGAGATGCATGTAGAAGTGACACAAAAATAAGCTTAGGATAGGAACATCATGATTTAGAATGGGTGCGCATACTTGAGGCTTGTAGGAACTACTTTGTTATTTACTAGAACGCCCAAATCCGCCATGTACAAACTTAGAATTAAGGAATTCCTTGGTTTGTTTAGCAGTTGCCGCCAAATGCTTGCTTGCTAGATATGATTAGGCTAGTTATAAGATGAGTCTGCAGAACAAGTTGAGGGAGCAGAGCAGCTACCAAGAGTGGAAGCCCTAGGCATTGTAATCTCCTGCACATATTATATGGTTTGATACATATGAGTATGTGCATTTTTAATGTAAATATATGAGAGAGTGTCTTCTCCCATTATAGCCTGCCCATTCATTTCAATCAGACAGTGAAGCTATCATGGTAGGCCCTGCTTTGAGTGAGGTGTGTAGTATGTAGTTTGTAGTATGGGGGCCAAGGCAAAGGGTTGCCTGTGGTAACTGCACAGCTGTAGAATGATCCAAGGTGCCACTTGCCTCTACAATGTATTTGTTTTGTCAACAGGTGAGAACGCACCTCTTTTGTCAGGCTTTTAAAGTTAGAGAGGTATGATGGGTGAAGTAAATTCTAAATATGACTATATATCCTTAAGTAGTTATTTATGTAACTTTATTTTAATGATTTTATTTTTGTTGTGTTTTGTTGTTCACTGTGGCAAATTGGGTGAAGGGCAGTAAAAATTCTTTAATAAAAAAAAGTTAGAATTAAGTATCTGTCTTTAAAGATTTGTTTTTAAGACGGTGTATGGAAAGTGCTCCTTTTGCCTTGTTACTATGATATTCCTGTTAAGAATTGGAACTTCACATGTGAGTCTTAACTTGGAGCCCTTCCTGCATTGCACTGGTATGACTGTTTTACCAGTAAGATGCGGAGTAGAAAGAAGCATGTAAATTGTACATATTTTCTTGAAAGTACCATAAATGCATTCCATTCCTAGAGGGATTTTGGTTCAACTTAAGTATCTAAGAAATGCAGCCAAATTAAAATATATCTCAGATATACTGAAATCTAATGTAAAAAAAGCCATTTTTGTCAACTCTAAAAGTGTATTAAGGCCCCATACATATAAAGAAGACCACAATTAGATTTTGGTTCATTCAGCATTTTGTATAAATCACTGTAATTTAAAGCGTTAATAGCCAAGATATCAATGTTTATAAATCCCCTGGAGTGCAACAAATGCAATTTGTAATTACAAGCACACAGCAATTTGTACTACATGTCATCTAAATCAGCAGTAATTGTTACCCTGGCTAAGAATAATTCCAAAGTTAATCACACTGAATACACTGGAATTCAGCGCACCCCTAAAAGTGTGAAATATATATTTAAACAGATCTTGAATTCGTTTGTAAAAGGATAGGAGGCCATTAAAAAGACAAACATAATAGAAAGAGGCCGGATTATCCCTAAGAATTAAATTTACTACCTTTAAAAAAAAAAAGTGGTCACACTTGATTAATAAATTACATGAGAAACATAAAAACACATTGTGTTGGATAGCATTTCATTTTTATTTCTATAACTACATCCAAACTTCACTCTTGCGGGTAGATACATTCCCTAAGCAGAGTTTTCTGCCTAGGAAATGCTATGATTGTGTAAGGAGGCATGGGGCATCTCTACTGGAAAAGCTACAGGTGTGGGGGGGGGAGCAAGGTGCTGAAGATTTGAACAGCCATGTAAGTGGCACAGTTGTGAGACATCTTATGCTTCTTCCCTCTTCCAGTTTCTCCCTCAGCCCAAAGTTTGGTGTTATCATGGGGGGGGGGAGTACAAGTGTGGCAGCTCACTCCTATAGGAGGCAGCGATGGCCTTTGACTTGGATGACTCTGAAAAAGAGTGTGGTATTGCGTCCATCAGGAGGGTTCCATGTGGAGTCCCTTTTTGTGTAACACTTTTTCGGTGGTAGTTGGTGGTCAGTGTTCTGTTTTTCACCTTCTCACCCCTTGCCTTTTCCTGTAAGACCCATTGCAGTCGTTAAGAGTCGTCAACAGGCTCATCTCAGCTATCTGCCAATCTCCTATTCCCACCACCCTTCTGAGTAATACCCCTCCCCACCTTCTCACTATATAGAAGGATCTGGCAACTTCTGTTTCAGTGTATCTGAAGAAGTGTGCATGCACATGAAAGCTCATACCAAGAACTAACTTAGTTGGTCTTTAAGGTGCTACTGGAAGGGAAAAAAAATTATTCTGAAAAAGATGTGCCAAATTCATGGAGGATAAGCTATGGCTACTAACTATGATAGCTTTTCTATTGCCTCAATGGTTGGAGGCAGTAACACTTCTGACTACCAGTTGTTGGAAATCACAGTGTGCTCTGTGCTCAGGTCCTTCTTGTGGGTTTCCGAGGGGCATATTTTTTGGCCACTGTGATAACAGAATGCTAGACACGTCTTATAAGGGCCTTTGCAACAGTCGTCTCCTGCTTACAGAATACTCTCTCCAGTGAGTCCCACCTTGTGCCTCCTTGAATATACTTACAGTGCCAGGCAAAGACTTGTTTTCCCATATATTTAAAATGTAATTAGATTTGTTTTTTTTAAAAAAAATCTCTCCTCTCTTTGATCTGGTTTTTATCTTAAGTTTTTTAAAATGCCTCACTTCATCTTACTGTATTTTTATTGTGTTGCTTTTACCACATTTTTATTTTGTGAGCTTGTTTTTGTTTTAGGGCAGCTTATAAATCAGGGTCGGGGGAACTTTTTTGGCAGCAAGCCATGTTTGACATGTGGACAGAGCCTCCCACCTGTCAGTCACCTGATATTAATATGGTATCAGGTGATGCTGGGCTTTGAAGCTCCAGTTGTTGGAACTTCAAAGTGCAGCAGAAAGATGAGAGGAAGGGAAAGTCTGGTTGTTTGAGTGGAACTGCACACACAGTGTTGGCTACAACCCTATGTAATTTTGCCTAATACATACTGTACACATTTTTGCAAGCAATTTCCCCAGGTATTTTCTTCATGCTATTTTGCATTTTAATGTACACAGTGCAAACCAAAATGTCTGGATTAAAAAAACACATAAAATTTATATACTCCTTGATTAGGTGAGCCCTAAAAGCAGTTTTTGCGTCCCCACTCCAGCTGAGAGGCAGGCAGTGGCTATTTGACCACATGGAGCTGCTGAACAACTGGAGGGTAGCTCTAACAGGGATACCTTATGGGGAACAAGGACTGAGAAAATATGTAGAAAATCCCTTAAATATTAATAGGCACAAAAAATGACTTCAAGGCTGTAACTTTCTGGTGTTCAGTTCTGGAGACCACTTTCAAAAGGATATGCACAAAGTAGAACAGGATTGAGAAAGAGGGCAGCAAAGGTGGTCAGCAGCAAGGAAAACAAATCCCATGAGGGAAGTTTGAAGGAACTGGGTATGTTTCGCCTGGAGAAGAGTGAGAGAAGACATGACAGCTCTCTTCACATAACCCTGAAAGGCTGTCATGGGCTTAAACTACAGAAGGTTAGGTTTTAGTTGAAGATCAGAAGATGCTTCTTGTCGGCAAGAGCAGTTCGACAATAGAACCAATTATCTAGAGGCGGATAGAATCTCCCTCGCCAAAGGTCTTTATGTGAAGGCTGGGCAGCCATTTATTAGGAATGCTCTACCTGGGGGTGGGGGGTCTTATATGCTATCATTCTGTGAAATCCATGGAATTTAGCAGCACTTGACTATCAAGATTGTGCCCTGCCATAGAATAGCAAACAAGCACAATAACTTCCATGAAACAATGGTGCAACCACTGTGTAACAACTAGCAAAATATTATTTTTAAACAAGTAGGAAAGAGGGTTGTTGTGGTGTCTTAATATAAGGCTATGTGTTGAGTCTAATCAGTGACACAACAATTTGAAGCAGTACAATACGTCTCATGCTTAGATTTTATGTACAAAAATTCAGTTTGGTGTTTTTTTCCTGGTTGTATGGGGCCTGTGGATGAGATATATAACCTCCTGTCTTTCTTCATTAAAAAAAAAAATAGGTTAATCTGCATATATATGTGTAATTTATTTTTAAGGTCAGAGAGTGATAAAAACAATAAGCTGTGTTTGCCACATACGATATGGATTTGCCTCAGAAAATTCTTAGGATTGAAATCCCATAAAATCCCCACCCATGAATATTCACATCAATGGATTATAAATGTTATGGAGAGATTTATCGCATCAAGAGACAGAATGTGTTGAAAAGGACTACACATGACTAAAAAGAAAACCCGACGCCTTTTGACTCTGCTATTACATAAATAGCTATTTGCAAACCTAGTCTGAATGAATCTGATCTAGTTTTCTCATAGATATTTAAATATAGATGAGGATAAATTTACACTTGGGATATTTGGAGGATTTTTCTATTTATACCATGTGTTGTGTTTCAGTAGCAAGCAGCTCATTAAATTCCAGCAAAGCACATGTTTAAATATCTCCTTGAAATGAGGGCTCTTTCTTCTGTTAGGCAGAACCACTAAATAGTCAAGATAACAGGATAAAAACATGGGCATGGTTGATTTAGGCCACAGTCCTATGATCTGTGGCAGGACAATCCAGGGGTCAAAGGATGTTCAGCTGTCCCTCTCCAAGCAAGGCTAGTGTAGAAGGTTTGCATAGTCAGCTCCTGTTGTTGTTGTTTAGTTGTTTAGTTGTGTCCGACTCTTCGTGACCCCATGGACCAGAGCACGCCAGGCACTCCTGTCTTCCACTGCCTCCCGCAGTTTGGTCAGACTCATGCTGGTAGCTTCGAGAACACTGTCCAACAATCTCATCCTCTGCCGTCCCCTTCTCCTTGTGCCCTCCATCTTTCCCAACATCAGGGTCTTTTCCAGGGAGTCTTCTCTTCTCATGAGGTGACCAAAGTATTGGAGCCTCAGCTTCAGGATCTGTCCTTCCAGTGAGAACTCAGGGCTGATTTCCTTAAGAATTGATAGGTTTGATCTTTCTGCAGTCCGTGGGACTCTCAAGAGTCTCCTCCAGCACTATACCGTATTTTTTGCACCATAACACTCACTTTTTTCCTCCTAAAAAGTAAGGGGAAATGCCTGTGCGTGTTATGGAGGGAATGCCTACGGGTGGCATGCCTGCAGATTTTCCTCCTCTAAAAACTATGTGCGTGTTATGGTCGGGTGCGTGTTATAGAGCGAAAAATACGGTAATTCAAAAGCATCAATTCTTGGACCTGCCAAGGCCCAAATGCCAGCAGGCACCTGCACCAGGTATAGGGGTGCTAGCGGCTCCATCCCCCTCAATATTTTGAATCAGGGGGCCCAGCTCCCCCAGTATTGAGGGGGCCAACATCCACTGCCACTGCCAGGCAGGCACCCTCCGGGCGTCTCATCCCCCACCCAGGAGCAGGTTCGGACGAGCAAGGGCAAATATCGCCCTCCGTGCATCTTGCCCCCCGGCACAAGCTGCAGGGAGGACGGTATGTCACACTGGGCGGGACACATCACGTGATGCACCCTCCCCAATGTGGGGAGCAAGTTGGCACCCCTGCCAGTAGGGGACCCACTGACAAGAGTCATCTGGGCCTGTTCCTCCATCCTGCTACTTCACCCTCCTCTCACTCTGGCCCAGGGATGAGTAAGCAAACAAGAATGGTGGTGGTGAGGAGGAGGAACTACCATTGCCTGCTTGTTAGTTGGCTTTGTTTGACGACAATGATGAGCCAGAGATGGAGCTGTAGGTGGCAACAGTGGCAGTGAAGGGGTAGATTCATTGAGGAAGTGGAGGAGCACTGAGGATGTTTTGCCCAAGTGCCCTCCGAAACCTTGAACCAACATTGTTTTCCAACGTGGAAAGAGTAGTCCATCCCCGGAGAGAGAGAGATCCAGCCTCATAAGACCACCTCCTCCCGACACCGGAGAGATCTCCACAGCCCTTGGATTAACAAGCTTAGGGGCAGATCAGGGGAAGGTATGGATCTCATTCCTCTGACGCTATCTGAAATGGTGTTGTTGTGCATATGTATTCTGTCTCCTATTGGAAACCACCACCACTACTGAAAACAGAGCTGTAGCTACAGGGGGGCTGGAGAGCCAGTTTTTTTGCCCCAGATGAAGCCTCTAGAGGGGTGTCATTGAGGTGTCATTGTGTGTGTATGTACATGTGCATGTACGTCGTGGGTGTGCGTGCCAAACTGGGTCTTTAAAGGAGGCGGAAGGAAAAGCAGCATTTCCTCCTCCCTTCCAACCACATTCCTGACGGGGCTCTAGATATGGCATGTTGTCCATCTTTGGTTCTCCATCACCCCCTTTGGATTGCTGTGTTTTAAACCATTTTTACTTTAAACAGTGGCATCCCACGCTAAGCAGGAAACTTATAGAGATCTACTTTGATCCTCAGGGTTTTGTTTTGTTTGCCTCACAATGACCAAAAGTGCATATTCTTACTCGTCATGGTAGTAACATTTGGATACAGCAAAAACTCTTGAGAAAAATTAATCTACTGTGGTTTTTTGGTTTTTTACCATGTACATAAAATCTAGCAATGCCGTGAATAATTATTTGGAACTTCTACAGAGTTATTTTTAGTGCTACTATTCTAGCCAAATCATAATTTTGAAGCCACGTGCCTGGAACAAATGTGTGGAGGTTGAGAGCAATTTTTGTTACAAGTCTTTCTGCAATAGCTGACACAGATTAATTTATTTTTGTGAGCAACTTTTTCCTCTCAGTGTTTTTTTTTTAAAGTGGGCAGGGGGGACTCAGGTTTGTTTCCTTACTTTCTGCACGAGGAACACTTAGTAATAGTAGGTTTGAATAGATAAAGTGGTGTCATTGCACAAAAATAACGGAGTAGATTTTTTGAAGTTTGTAGTCTTTACTCTGTTTTCAAAAAAAAAGCTCAGTTCAAAAGAATGTTGTGTGCATTGATTTTTTAAAGCAGTGAAAAGCAAAAAAAAAATGTAAAGAAGTATTTAATCTGCCTAAGTTTAAAGGGGAAATATCAAAAGACTGAAGAGAATGTATAAATATGTCACCTTGCCTTATACTGTGAGTTTTTAGTTTTTGATATACAGCAATATACAGGGTCGTTGTTAACACTTTGAGTAAGCCTCATTGAGAAGCTAAACAGAAGTGCTGGTCTGATTCACATAAACAATTATTTCAATGTGGTAGCAAAAGCAACATGAAAAAAGAAGTTTCCCTTTGTTGCATGTGTGGGTGTACTTTGATTCAAAAATCACATCTTTACTGTCTTGCCATAACCCCCACACGTTAAAGTTTTACTGGCTTAAAAACAAAACCATCTCAAAGCTGCGAGATGGGCACAGTCCAAAGGTACAAGGCCTTACACACCCCAATGTTCATTTCGTAGTCATTCATCTTTGTGCAAGCAGCTCTTAAACTGCTCCAGCTGCAGGCGCTTGGGAGTCGTCAGCTTGCCGTTTATAATAAAGAGTTCCGCAGTCCTTTTATCTTAAGATTTTAGTTTTAATTAACTCTAGGAGCAATTACGTCCGAAAGACGCCCTTCCCGAAGATAAGAAGAAGGCATGCATCGCTTATATTGCAAAGCATCCCAGCTGAAGCAAAACCGGGGAAACCAAAATGGGGCGGGGGCACAGAGAGGAGGAAAGAATGAGGGTCTCTGAAAGCAGCTCCAGGCGCTTTCCAAGCCAACGCAAACATTTGTTGCTACCCAAGCCAAGTGTGTGCCGGCCTGGGGGAGCAGCAGCTTCCAGTGACAGCGAAGCTGCTGAATAGCAATGAAGCCTGCCTTTCCCAGTCTGAATGCAGCTATTAATAGCGCTGCCAGAGCCCCCGCTCTTTCCGTCACGTGAAGAGAAGCGGGGAGTCAAGCGGGCGAGCGGGAGGCGGCTGCTCCTGCCTTCTCCTCCTCCTTGTCACATTCCTGCAGTGCCAAAAGGACAAGGAGAGCGGGACACACACACATACACCCTTCCTGTGGCGGTTCCTACCGGCCCCCCCCTTGCCTCTCCTCTTGCACCCGCGCCCCCCTCACCCCGTCCTGGAAACCAGCCTCGGCTTAATCAGATCAATGTTACCCCTCCCAGCTCTGGCATTTGTATTCCCAGCTCGCGCTTCTAGCGGAATGGATGTGTAAGCGTGTGTGAGTGGAGGGGCGGGAGCGCGCGCGCGAGCGACAGCCTCCCTCTGTGTGTGTGCGCGCGCGCCGGAGCTTGAGAGGGTGGACCTCGCGAGTGCCCGCGCCTTTCCCGGACCCCCTCCTGAGCTGCTCCCTCCCCTCGCCCACGGAGGCGAGTTGGGGGCGCTCCTCGGTGCCGTGCCCCCAGCCCCAGTTGCCTCTCTCGGCTGCCTCAGCGCGGGCCCGGAGGTGTTAGGGGAGCCCCCGGGGAAGGATATGCTGGCAGCTCGGGGGCCCCTCCTTGTGACTTCTCTCTCCAGCCATGTGGTGCTTGCATTGTAACTCGGAGAGGACTCAGTCACTGCTGGAGCTGGAGCTTGACAGCTGGTAAGCCATTACCCTCTATTGGAAGCAGCAGCGTGGGTTTCCTAAAGCAAAAAGAGTCGAGCTTGGAGGGGAAGGAATTTTTTTCTCTCTCTCTCCCTTTTTCTTTTTGGTTGCTTTGTGTTTCGGTTCCAGCCTCGGAAGAGCTTTGTTTAAAATTAGTTCCGAACACTGGTTTAGTGTGTTGGTGGAAGGGAGAGAGGACCGAGCGTGTGTTTAAGCAAGCAGGCGAGCAAAACGATCGGCTGCTGCACATACATACAATACTAATCCCGTGACACAAAGGGTTTTATAGTGCTCAATCTCGCGTACTTTTTCTTCCTTTTCCTTCCACTGTGAAAGCGAAATCATTTTCTACAGAATTTTATTCTAGCTAGTATCCCAAATGCCAATGTAGAAATGACAGCTGTTGGTCACATAAATATGCATTCAGTTTTACTTATAAAAACTGAATGCATATTTAAAAATGCCACAGTGTGTACCTTCCTGATTTTTTTCTGCACCATTGTATGCATGCAAAGGGTTCAGTTTGCATATTGCAGGATGTAATAAACCCTGCTGCAAAGTTTTAAATGTTTTGCAAATGTGTCTTGATTACAGCCAACTGTAGCTTTGTTTCCAGTGTATGTTGTCATTTTAGGAGCCTTTATATTCCATAGCTCATTTATTTGACTTTCAAAAAAGAAAAAAAATCTTACTGCAATGCCATCTGTCCTTCACAGAATTCAAATTAACATCTTATTCATTTGAATGTGGAATTTAAAGTTGTTTAACTCCTTAACCACACAGTTCTTACAATATGAAACTGGCAGCAGAATCATTTAAAAGACATTACTTGTTCCATATATTTGCAGCATCTCAATGCCTCCTCCATTTTTTCCTCACACAATACCTTTCTAATGCATTTTCATTATTCATTTAACAAAAACCCAGCCATTATGAAGACAAATGTCTGTCTTTGCATCAATAATTGCAGTTCTAAACACACTTTAAAAATGTATTTTCTACTGTTGGAGCCTGCCTTTCTCCCAAGAAGCTGAAGGTGGTATACATTGCTTTCCCCTTTATCTTTGCAACAACCCTGTGAGGTAGATTAGGCCAGGATAGTGACCAGCCCAAAATTGCCCCATGGCTTTTGGGGATGAATGGGGATGAAAACCTGAGTCTCTCCAGCCCCAATCTGACTCTATAACCACTACACCACTGAAATCAGTGGGGCTTGCTTCTGAGCAAACATGGGTACGATTATTTTGTGCTGCTCTATATTTTGTCACATTCAAGGGTTGTTAAAGAGAACATAAATCAGTGACTTCAACTATACATTGAGTTACAAATGTTGAGGGCTTCAGTTGAATTAAGCCTATGTTCAGAGCTGAAAATCACTACAGAGTTGAAAATGCTCAGCCGCTCTCACAGGGCCATTCATCTCCCACAAAAGGGGTGCATTTTTTGAAATATTCCAGGTGAGTGTTGAAAGAAATTATATTTTTCTGGGAGTGGTTTTTATCTATCATGGTAATGTGGCAAGTGGTTGCTATCTTTCTTTTCCTGGAAATATTTGTGATGGTTACAATCAGGAGCAGCAGCCTGTTGGTGTTCCTTAGTGAGAATGTGCCAATGGGCATGATACTACTTCACAGTGATATGAGACTTCTGCCATACCAATGGTATGATGGTTTAAGATAGCTTATACCTCCTTGATTACATGCTTTGAGAGAGGTGAGGACAAGAATAGGGCACTAAATAGTGACAGATCACTGGAGGTTGTGTGGATTCTACCACACCTTCAAGTGAGTCTGAAACCATGTTCACAAAAATACACACTTGAGTGGCATAGTTATTGTGAGTTTGGTGATTGTTTTGAAGCTGTTCTAGGTAGCATGTATGCATCTTCCAGCACACGGAACACTGTACAATTATGTTCTGTTTAACCAATGTAATATATAGGGGGTGATTTACAAATATCAGTAAAATACAGTTCATAAAAAACCCACAGTGACATAAAATCCACTTAATGCAACATTGAACCAGTTTCAGAGCACGTGAAGGTGTCAGGTGTACCAACTCTAGGAGACTGAAAGCACCTCAGCCCCCTCAATATTTGTTTTAAGGGGGCTGGGCCATCTTAATGTTGAGGTGACCCTGTGCTCCTTGTGTGCATGTGATGTCATGTCTGGTCCAGTGGCCGGCTCCTCAAGAGTGCTTGGCCGCCTCTATTGCAATGTGTAACGCATTTGACACCACACACATGCTGTGCACAACACATGTGCCGGGCCCCCTCAATCTTGGGAGCAACCTGGTGCATGTGAAAGGTGTTAACAGGCTTGGTAAAAACAAGGTTTCAACTGGTACCAAAAATGTAAGTACCACACAAGAGCATTCCATAACCATGGTGCCACTGTTGGGAAGGCTGTGCCTCTTATGGCAAGGGCATCCAGATAAAGCTCATCCCTCCAGAGCTGGTTGCCTGCATTTACTGATCGGAAAAGATTCATAAGATGAGTTATTCCATGACTTATTTTGTTAAAAATTATTTTACTATTATTTTAAGAGGAGAAAGATTTAGGGAGCTTGCCTTGGGGAATATGCTAAGTGTCTTGGGTGAATATTTCTTCTTGGCAGAACTGCCCTCTTCTACCAGATCTTTTTTGTAATTGACATATTTTATGTTCCTTTCAGGAAGACTTGATTATATGTGGTGCTTGAAACAAAATGAATTATGAAGGATTTAGTTTATTGTCATTTGTTCTCAGGGAATCTTCTTCACTCAGAGAATAAGTTTTATTGCTTCAAATGATTGAATTTTACAGAATTTAAACACAGTTGAGAAAAAGTATGTGTAGTCTAGGCTTCTCCTTTTTGTATAGTACTTAAAATTATGTATTTATTTGTATGCCGCTTTTCCATAGTTCAAATATACTCTCAAGGCAGCTTATAGCATTAAAAAATGCATACAGTGGTACCTCTGGTTATGAACTTAATTTGTTCCGGTGGTCTGTCCTTAACCTGATATTGTTCTTAACCTGAGGTACGACTTTAGCTAATGGGGCCTGCCACCGCCGCGCGATTTCTGTTCTCATCCTGAGGTAAAGTTCTTATTTTTTTATTTTTTTAAATTTTTATTGCTACAGCAAGAAAAAACAAAAAAACACAAATGCCGAATTATACACAGGAATAACCATAGACACATAATTTTCTTAAGACCAATATATGTTTTATTGTTTGTTTGTTAACACTAAAGACCCAACCTGAGGTAAAGTTCTTAACCCAAGGTACTACTTCCGGGTTAGCAGAGTCTGTGACCCGAAGTGTTTGTAACCCGAGGTACCACTGTAATTACAAACATAACAAAAGTAGTCATAAACAGTAAATAAAACATCAAAAGTACACAACCAAATTAAACAATTTCCACATAATAAGATTTAAAGTAAAGATCCAGAAATTAATATTGATATTAGTAACAACAACCCCCTCCTCCCCAAAACCGCTAAACAATATTCCCACTCAAGGGTCTGTTCAACAGCTTCAATTTTTGTAACTGGAGTCAGTCAGAGTCCCATCTTCCCAGGCCATGTAGGAAAAGGCCTGCAAGGCAGGGAGCAGATCTTCCAGGACTCACAGCCAAGAGTCAGCTTGTGGTTTAAATAATATCCAGAATGTAACAGGTGATCACTTCATCACTATCAGACAAAGCAGTTGTCATGTTTCTCTCAGAATACTCTTGATTAAGACCAGGAGTGGCAGGCACTTGAGGAAGAGGATGTTGAATGGGAGTAGAGTCCAGTTGACAGAGCCTGCAGCCCCCGCCTCTGGACATATCTGGCCGTGCTGTTGTAGGAGTTCCAGAGGCTTCCTCTTCACTGCTCATAGAAGAGAAACTATGGACAAGGAGGGCTCCAGGGCAAGATCTGAAGTGACAGAGGATTGGGAGGTGGAGACAGCTCTGCAGTTGTCTTCCATGGAGAGGTGGCTCATCAAGAAAAAAATGGAGACGTGCCCCTCTAGGCCAGTGGATCTCAAACTTTTTTATCTGAGCCACATTTTCAGAACAAAAAATTGCTCACCAATATTTTTTCATCTTGTTTGGGGCCATATTGGAACTGGAAAGCTTCTCACCACAGATCAAACGCATAGGCTGACAGATGTTTTCATCTCCAGTCCATGTGAAACCAACTCGGATATCTATCCACATATTGTTGACAAACTTTCTTTTTTGGAGGTTTGCCTGGGCTTGCTACTGGTGTCGAATTAAACGAGTCTTCTCCAGGTTGTTCGGACAGCGATTCCAAATTACTACTAGGATTGCCCTCAGTATCACTTGATGCGCTTGCTCTCATTTTGAAAAGATATCTAGCCATATTCTTCAAATAAAAAAAGTACTTTATGCATGCATGCATAAATATGCATGCATGTAGGATGGAAAAATGCAACAGCCATATATTGCCCTCATTTCTGGCAACAGTAAGTTACTGGCCTGGTGTTTAGGGTGTTTAAGTTGGTACTGCATTATGCAATATCACAAATTCCTTATGGGTTATTGCTAATAGTTTTTAGAGTTGCTTGTCAAATTCCAATAACTTTAAAGCTTATATATAAATATATTTAAAGATGTCTCAGATTTCAACTTTTACTATTTCAAAAGGTTTCACAGTATGGCAGATACCGCAGACTTCCTTCTATACAGTGGTACATGGCACCTGTGTTTTTAAATTGTTCGAATTTGCAGGAATAAAGAGAAGCTAGTAAATTTCATTTCCAGTTACTTAGGCAGGTCATACAGGGCTGTTTCAGAAATAACTATCTTGGCTTTTCATTGAGCTTGCATTTTCTCTTCTCTCTTTGCATTCATGCCAGAATTGGGGTCTTCTAAGTTTATGAAATCATTTCCCTCTACATTCCAACCAGGAAATTGTGTTTTAATCTGGGTGTACTTGCCATAATATAAAATCGGATAAAAACTATGGTGTAATAAATCCTGGAAATTTTTAGTTCCAGTAACAGAGTGAAGGAGGCAGGAGTGCCTGGCCCAACTCTCAGCTTAATAAACTATGGTTTATTTAGTTGAGATTGCTCCTTCTGAACCAGCCTACAGTCTCCTAGATGAAATGCTAACAACACTGGCTATTAGGCTGCTGGAAATGAAGAACCTTTAATAGTTCAGTTGCAAATCCCTTAATTCTATAGTCTCTGAAGCACTATATCCTTCTAACCCAGGGGTTGGCAAGGTTTACATTGCCTGGGCCGGTTCACTCCAGTGGAGATCCCTCTGTGGGCTGGATTGCGCGTTCGCCCGAGTGCCCACAATTTCCAGCGTCTGCACAGCCCCGATTTCCAGCGGCATGGAAGCGAGTCCCTGTGCTGCGCTGTGCCGGTTTAGCGCAGCGTGCGGGGACTCGCCAAGCAGGCGTCTCAGTTCAGGGGCAGCTTGTGGACCGGTTAAATGACCCCCATGGGCTGCTTGTGGCCCATGGGCCTTAGGTTGCCTACCCCTGTTCTAACCTTTGATTGGTTTTTCCTTCTTCAGAAGATGAATGTATGAAAACAGAAAATGAGGAAGAATGTATGAACAATCAGTTTTACATACACAAATTTGCATGTACACACCCCTTGGTACAATTTCAGCAACTATCCGTGAGGTAGGAGAAGATCAGCCAAGTGAGGTGTAGCCATCCAGGCACATCCTCCATCTCTGTTTTTGTCTTTAGTGGATCACAAGCTGATGCTGTGTGAACCGTGTGTATTACTTGAAAAACAATTTTTTTAAAGCACTGTTGACAGTATGTATTTTTAGTAAGATTAGTGGTTTATTTGCTTCTTCAGACCATCCTGTTGTAGATGTTGAAGTTCACCTATGGACTCAGTTAGCCTTGCTTACTATCCTTTTCTCCAGACAGAAATCTTGCCAGCTGATGACTTGGATTTTTTTGGGTTATCTCAGATAAATTTATCTTTTTTAGTAGAGTATCTTCATCTAGAGCTGTGTTTCCCAACCAGCAGCCATATAGCCCCCTGGGGGGTTGTTAGGGTGGACAGACTTCTGTTAGGGGGGGGTCTGAACCTCAGATTTGTATTTTACTTATTGGAGGGGCAGCTGCCCCCTGCCCCCCCGCCCGGCTACACGCATGGGGGGCCCACAGAAAGGAAACTAGATCAGAAGGGGGCTATGGTCAGGAAAAGGTTGTGAAACACTGATCTAGAACAAAGTGCAAGAAGAATCCTTGTGGTGAAAGATATGTACTCTCAACTTGTTTTTTTATGTGAGTTCTTTAAAGAAGCAAAGGCCAGAGGTAAGCTAGTTTAGAAGTGGCCAGATTCCAGAAATTCACACCTGATATAAGGTCTCATAAAAGGGTATATAAAAACCACATCTAAACCTTTGGGAAATTTCATGTGCATATTTGGGTCTGTGATTTGTAACTCTGAGTAATCGCTTTAGAGAAGCATTCGGAAGTTGTCCTAAAGGGTGCTGAAGAGTATAGTCTGTAGCTGTAGTTGCCAGGCTGTGATGATCCTGCAAGTTAAGCAGGGTCATGCTAGGTCATTACACATGTACAGGAGTATTCTGAGACAAAGCTGCCGGAAGTAATGCAGTGATTCAGTTAGCAGCACTCTTCCCTTCTGACTTTAAAGTGAGTTGAATTAGGAACGTCTCTGCTTCCTCTTGGAAGGGTCTACCATTCACGTTGTTAATGATCATCTGTTGCTCCTAAAGATTCAAGAGCTTTTTCTGTAAAGGTATGAAATCTTAATCTGGGATCCTGATCAAATGTCAGCTCATGTAATTACTTTTCAGTTCTTTCACTGTCATGTGGTGTTGTGTGATAGCATTAAAGAACTGTAGTACTGCTTATAAACATAGCATATACGTTACCTTTGGTAGTATTGCATGTTGCAAAAAGTCTTGACTGGGGCAGATTTGCCAGGTTTCTAGTTTTGCATCGTGGTTGTGTTGTCCTGGCCTTTCCTCTTAGTTGGGAAACACCATAGTTGTGAAACAGTGTGACATCAGTTTTAGAGGATGTTTTTTTCCAGTTGTAATAGCACTTGACAAGAGAGTGCTTGAGCAATCAGCCATTTGATTTTACATTATACCAAGAGAAAACATTATCTGTGATTTTCAACATGAGCGAAATGCTTCTAGCTGCTAAAAGCTAACCACCGCCTCTTTGTGTTTTCTCCGATAATTGGTCATGGAAACAGTTTCTCTGAATAGGTAAGAACAAGAAAAAAGAAACAAAATACAGTAAGGCACTGTGTGTGCAGATTCCTATTAACTGTGAAGTATCTGTTGGTTAATTCATTTTAAATGGATAGCTCTTATGTTCTGGTATTTGCTGTGGGTATCAAGATTCCTAAAAGCACTGAAACAGATGTTCAGGTGTTTGGTTTTTTGTTGTTGTTCTGAAGAACATGTAAGCGAACATTCACTTGTGACTCTTAACTTAATTAGTTTAACTTGTGTGTTTATCGGTGACACTCAGAACTCTTTTGGGTGTTGCGTCACCTGTTTTCTGACCACAAATTGGAGCTGTGATAAAGAAGCAGGTTTGATTCTTAGTGACTTTCATTGAGTTCTCTGGGATAAAGTAAATTCATAGCAACATCCTTTTCACTCGGGATGTTTGTTCTGCGGTCAGGAACAAGTTTTGCTCTTTCCAAAGTAGTTTCCCGAATTCATTCCTCTTATTTTAGGCAAGTATGGTATCCATTCAATTTTATGGGGATAAAGTAAATAGTTTTTCAGGACAATAAGGGAATCCTACACGAGACTGCAGTAGATCTGTATTTACAGAACATACGAGAATTACACATGCAGCCCACTTGAGGTCCATCATCAACTGCTCCAGCTTAGAACTCATTTCTTTCACAAATGAGCTTGTGGAAACTGCTGGGTTAGTTGATAAAACTTGCTTTACGTTGTTTCATGGTAAAACTGCCCCTGTTCCCTGACTTGTTCATACTGGAATACTAGTGTGCCATACATGATAGGTCAGTTGACCAGTCAAGAAAAAAGACGGGGGGGGGGATGGATAGTTGCCTGATCAAATACTGCCAACTGTTAAAAGGAACAACTTTGGAATAAATCTCAATTAGAACTCAATAAAATGCTTTAAAAATAGTACACCACTGCTACATGTGCCCAGCCAGATTATAGACTGAATCATAAAACATCCAACCTTTGCTGGTGGGAATGCCATTTACCCGGCTCTCTTGTACAAATGTGGTTTTATCAAAAAATTATTCCCTTTTAGGAGAAAGTTTTTCAAAATAATAATCTAATAATAATAAATAAATAAATATTTTTTTAATTTATATCCCACCCTCCCCAGCCAGAACCAGGCTCATGATGGTGCAATCACTATAACTAGACCCAAATTAGCCCTACTATCATATTTTACTCCTCAGATTAAGAAGATAACCAATAAAGACCTCATCCTCCATTTATTAGCCTCAGCTAGATTAGTGCTTTCAAAAAATGGAGAACTTTAAATGCAAATCTTTTTGAAGCATGGATTTCTCAAGTATGCAACATCATGCTTATGGACATGCTTATAGACTCACACCTTCTGTACGACATGGCATTCTTTTATTGGCTTGGTTAAGACAATTGAACATATTTACACCCTCCATTACTCATGGAACTTTTTAGAGAGACACTTTTGTAGGGTTGCCTTTGGAATGTCTAAAACTACAGCCATCTATCGCTATTTTTCTTTCTTTTCTGTACTACTACTAAACACTGCTTTCCTTCTATGGATATGTTTTGTTACTTAAAATTATTTTTTTAAAAAAACAAAAAAGTCATATGGTCAAGTATTTTTTTTCTTTGCAAACATTAACTTTGTTAGAACAACATTTTTATTGTTCAGCAGGGGGGGGAGTTAGTAGAACAGAAACATTCTTCAATGATCAGTTGGTTTGATGCATATGCTGATTACAAAACAAATTAGTTCAGCTATTGTGAAACTGTGGGCAACATTCAGTGATGTCTGCCTGTTTGCGCAGTGGAAATCTGCATGCATTGCAGGACTTCCAGTTTCTCTTCTCGCTCCTCCAGCTCCACCATGTCCCCTCAAAATCTGCTCCATAGGGCTCCCATGTAGCTATTGTAGGGGGAGAGGAGGAATAACCTCTGTTTCATGAGCAGATATCTGCTTATGCTACATTGGTCCTCACACTATGAAATAAGCTTTTGTTTTTCTAAAACAACAACAACATGGAATTCTTAAATGTAACATTTAGCATGATGTAAAGTTTCTGTATATGTGAAATATTCAGAGCTTATTTTTAAGGAAATTTTTAAAAAAGAAACGAAATTAAGTAACAGCAGTGGTGAAGAAGCCTAAGTCCGTTCACACGAATTTGTGCAAAAGAGGTAGCAAGCCAGTCTTTCAAGTCTCACCAGCTTGAATTCCCTTGTTTTTGCATCTGGCAAGACACAGTCACAGGCAACCTTCCTAGGCAGCGACCTTTGCCTCTTACCACTGAGTGTATTCCTGGTGGGAAAGTCCTACAGAGCTAACAGGCAGCCAGTAAGAGAGCTATGCTGTGCCAGTAGTTGTGCACCTAATTGCTGCAGGCCTAGAGGGCAAGCAGCCTTTGCCCCTGCCTTCATGAAATAAAAAGAGATAAGCTGCCACCTACACATTGCCATTCTTGGCTTCAAATAATAGCTGACAAGCCCGTTGGCAGCTTTCGACCAATATAGCGACTGCCATGTCAAACCCTACTAGTGCACCTTCCTCCTTTTTAAGAAGTGCGTGCAAAGTAAACTGTTGCTTTATTTCTCAAAAAGGACTGAAGTACATGCTGTATGTGAGTGCGTGCAGCCTGGATTACCATTTCTAGGCAAAGTGCTGTTGTGAGAAGGACATTTGTATGGAGAAGCTGCTAGCAAGTTCTTAACCTTCCCTTCGCCCACTGCTTTCTTCCTGTAACTCCCTTCGCCCACTGCTTTTCTTCCTATCAAATCCATACAATGCACATACAAACACTCAGTCTGAAAGCACACAGCTTGCATACCCACCTCAATGGTTCTGGTTACCTGGTTTTTTGTGTGAGAGAGAGCATGGTGGCCATTTTTGGTGCCTCAAATTTTCTACAGAAAAATACACGGGGGGGGCTATGATCTTGTGCAGGTCATGTGACTCGCATGGCAGTGCGAACCTGGAAGACGCACGTCCCGGGTTTACACCTCAACGTGCTGGAGGGTATGAGCTTGAGGTTGGGGAAGTTACAATGAAAAGCAGCACACTGATACATCTAGGAACTCTTCATATTGTATATTGCCTCCTCTCAATATCGCTTCACTTAGCAGTAATATTTGTATATGTATTGATGTGTAACATGGTGTTGAGCCCCAACTTCCATGGGAGAAAGCAAAATGTTTTACTCTAGGGCACTTATAAAAATGAGGACCTGTGATATATATTACTTAGGTCTTCTATCGCTGCTAAAATGCACATTTTGCTATTTTACATAAAAATCTGTGGTGGCTTTAATAAGATAAAATGGGTTTTCTTCCACATGCATGTGATTAACAACCTCCTCTGAATTTATCATTTGCCAGAGAATTAAAAGACCTTAAAAGCAGTCAAAGAAGAATCTAAAGTTTCAGCTAAATGTAAAATATTATAAATTCACAAGTTGGATTGTGTTGAAGTGACAATTTACCCTATTGTTATACAGTGGCTTGTGAATAGGAACATACATTTTTAATAGAAAAAGTATGTTTTGTCCAACCTTTAAGTTTTTTGAACAGTTTACGTAAAAGTCGGCAGTCTTGTACACATGTATTTGGGAGTAAGTCACATTGAACTTGTTTGGATTGACAGTCATAGGAGCAGGCTGCCTCTGCTGTTTCCACAGAGTTTTACTGAGCTGTACAACTGTTGTTTGAGGCTGCTTCTATGCTATTTGTTTTCTGATTTCCTACTCACAGTTCTCTTGGCCTATGAATAAAGGGACACGTTAGCTTGGTCAAAACATTCCCAGTAGCACTGTATCTTATAGGCATTCATTTTAGGCAGCGGAGAAGAAATCACTGTCAGAATGAACCTAGAAGTAGAATTTACTAACTTTATTTCATTTATATCCTGGTATAATTGCATTGTCTGGATGGTATATCTCAACACATGAAACATTAAATGCAGTTTAATTAAAGCTTAAAAATGAAGTCTCAAAAGTTCCCAATCTGTGTCAACTAGGAAAAGCATTTTGCTGTGAAGAACTGAAAAGGGTCACAGAGCTGAAAGCTTATGCTTAGCTTCCTACAGATCCTAAATACCAGCAAATTGAATGTTCTGTAGACAAGGATGTCATCCAGTGTTGCCTCCCACACTGACTGGCTCAGCATAGCAGCTGAGTCCACAGTCAAGTGTTGGCTGGTATGAAGGAAAGGATTATTTCACTGTGGAAAATTCACTCTCAGCTGTGTGTGCAGGTTACCATCTCTTTTTCAACTTCAGAGAAGCCATGTAATTCTCCTTAATTCTCAGAGTATACTTACCACAAAGATATTCAATGCAATGTATTCAGTGCAAATTGCCAGCTTAAATAACTAGAGGTTGTTTTAATAATATCACAGACCGGTTAGTTGTAGAGCACAAATGAGCTATACATGGCAAAATTATGTCTGAAATAGTTGAAAGTGGCATAGTGACTTCGAGACTGAACTGTGAGTCCCCATTTTCAAATCTCTTCTCTGCTGTGATGTCGTTCTCTCTCAATCACAGTTCTTTCCATCTGCAATAAGTGGGATAATACAGGCTTACATTACAGTGTTGCTATAAGGATTACAACCAGATAATGCATGTGAAATGCTTTGGACACTCGAAGTTGCTATCAAATTATTGTTGTTGTTATTGCTGAGTTAAAACTTAAATTACGGACTTGCAAAGCATGTTTCGGTTTTTAAACCTACGATTTATTTATTTTGTTGATTTGTTTAACATTAATGGGAATCATTGCTTGCTTTTAAAAAATAAAGTTACCTGTGGATTTTCTCCTTGCTCTTCTGTGTAGTGAGGTCAGTGCTTCTAGATAGCTGTGTGTGACAGATGTGATTAATTCAAACACCACACTTGCACTAAAAATACGCTATTTAATTCTGTGGGTGTGATACTTAACGCATACTTATTTGCTACAAGATACTGTTGACGTAAATGCTACCCCCTCCCCTTCTATTAGGGCTGGGAAGTGTTAGCCAGCTTACCCAGTTGTTGCAGTACAAATAGTAGCTTGGGCTGTAAATGCTACAGTTGCATGCTGTGTATGGCAAATGGGGCAGACACATCTTTTAGATAATGGTGTCTCTGTGGCAGGCAAATGGTCCCCAATAACAGCTTACGGGCTGTTATTAGCTCCTCAACCATTCCACCCATACCCAATCCCTGCTCCACAAAAGGCCGTGCTACAGATGTGCTTGGATGGGAAGGCTTCATATGGTAAGAAATGGCTTGCTGGGTTAAGCCATCACTTCTCCACCACTGATGAGTCAGATGCTATGTGAAATTCTAAAGCAGATCATTCTGGAGAAAACTATCCCTTATTTTTCTCCCCAGTATCTGGTCACTAGAGTTGTGCTGTCTTGGTTGACCATTCGCAGAGAATAGCTACTGCTACTGAAGAAGAAGAAGAAGAAGAAGAAGAGTTTGGATTTGATATCCCGCCTTTCACTCCCTTTAAGGAGTCTCAAAGCGGCTAATATTCTCCTTTCCCTTCCTCCCCCACAACAAACACTCTGTGAGGTGAGTGGGGCTGAGAGACTTCAAAGAAGTGTGACTGGCCCAAGGTCACCCAGCAGCTGCATGTGGAGGAGCAACACCTATACTCTGTGAAACTGTCTAAAAGAAGCCATCAAAGCAAGCAACCATTGAAACCACACTCTGCAATTATTCTGAAAGTTTATTGTGCCAGCCATTATATCACAGCAGCTCAAGATTGCTGGTTTCTGAAGTAATCCTTTATAAAACTTTATTCTGTTTTTATGTATTTTCAACAATATTATTTATTTAGGGTCTCTGGAGGCACTAGCAACAAAGGACTGATGCAAAGACATGTAAGGTGCATACATCAAGCAATATCCTGTCTTAAGGCTTATCCACACTTGCCTCCCCCCACCCCCACCCCGGCTTTCCAAGCACAGACCTGTGCTTTAAAGCTCTATTTCCAAGTGCTCACTTTTTTGCCCCAGAGCTTTCCCTTTGAAAACTCATTCTTTAAAGCTGAAGCACAACAAACAACAATTCAGGGTTTCTGTGGATTGTTGTTTGCTCCGATTCAGCTTGAAAGAGTGGGGCTTCACAGAGAAAGCTCCAGCGGGGGGGGGGGAGCTCTTTGACCCAGAATTTTAAAATGTGGACTGTGCCTGGAAAGCACAGAGGAAAGGTAAGTTTTCATTATAAATTCTGTATTTTTGTCGTTTAGTCGTGTCCGACACTATAAATACCTTGATAAAATAAACATTAGATTACTGGCCACTAAGGTTCTTTCTTCCAGACTGTTGCCATGAAATCTCTTTTACTGGCTTCACACTCAATTCCAAAAGTTCTCTTATGCAGTTTGGTCTTTAAGCTTTAAGCTGTTCTTGCTAGCCACAAAAAGGAAGAGCTATCTTGTAATCCCAAAGTGGTATTCTCCATATGGCTGCTAATAGCTCCAGAAAGGAAAGGGAAACTGCCAAACCCTGATCCTAGGGTTTCAGGACTTTACAGAAAGGAGGTAGCTAGGTGTGCCTCTTGTCTAACTACTAGTTCCGAATTCTACTGAGGATGAAATCATATTTCTTACTACAGACTCCCTACTCCATACTGGAGCTCTCCACACTTCACTTCGCTACTGAGCATGTGCATAATTCTTAAAGGAGCATATGCATGTGGGTTACACTTCTTCAAGTGCACCTAAGGTTAATGAGGCCTTCCCCCCCCTCTTTTTTTTTTTACCTCTTTTTTGAGATGCCAGGCTCACTGGAATCAAGCCCTGATTCAAGTTTTGAGAGCGCATAATACTCACCAATGTAGGAGCCATTGGAATAACTTTCTCAAGCACTACTTTTGCCTTATCTACTGGCATGCCAGCATCTTTGTTGGAGTGGGGAGGAGATTTCAGATCTCCACCCATCTCTGTTTTCCTGTGCCAGAGCTCTGCTGCTGCCCCACCTGGATATGCATTGTTTAAAAGGTAGAGACAGTAAATGAACAGGATTAGAAGAGCTGGATAGGTAGAAAGAAGATTATGGATGATGGATTGGTGCCCAAAAAAAAAAGTTTTTAAAAGTCTATTTTTGTGGAATAGCTTATGTTCTGAGCCAGTCAGGTGTGACCCAGCAGAAAGTCACCGTTGCTATTCTTTTCTGTTGAACAGCACATCCCTTTGCCATATCATGAACTGCTTTTGAAAACCACCAATTCAAAAGTGATTTGCCATGTGGTATCAGAGGCTGCTATTTGAGAAACATATGTTTAAAGTCATCTTTGACATGCAGAAATAGTTGTGTGTTTCTTTGGATAGTGGCCAATATTTTTATCACTGCGTAAGTATCCAGAATACACAATCTTTGGATTATACATTTGTGGCCTTTCCATCTTTATGCCTTTCAGCAATATAAATAATTCTCTCTCTTTTTTGCAATGCTTTTACTGACCTTTGATAGCTATACCAAACATAACCTTTGCAATTTGACAGAAAGATCCCCTACTCCACAAGTTTCTTTACAAGTACAGTGTGTATTCATATAGTACTACTTTAGTTAATTCTTGGTAACATGGAGGGGAAAATCAATTTGCAGCTGAAGCAAATTTCATAGTATTGTTTAACATACTTTATTATCACTAAACATACTGTCTAGTTAAAGTACAGAGACTGTGTAATTCCTTACTTTAATGCAGGAAAACAAATACTGTAACTATGACATATGATACTTAAAGAAAATTTGAATACCTCTGAGAATTATTACTTATTATTATGCAGAATGTTGTTTTGTAAAGGCAACTAAACACATAAGCCTGACTTGGACAGTTTGGGATAGATGAAGCCAGAGTTACAAGTTGTTTAACCTTCACTGCCTCACCTGGAATCTGAGGGTAATCTCAACTAAGCTCTTTTTAGATGAGTATTTTTAGTTCTTAAACCTAAGAACCCACACATTTTCATCTAAAAATGAAAAGTTATGAGGAGAGGCATTTCCACACACCCCCAGCCTAATCTCATCTTTGTATGCTCCCAGTTATAAACTATATTTTATTCATAGGTACCTTAAGTTGGATGATTGCTTACTAAAGCCGAAGTTCAGTTGAAAATGTTGCTGTATACATCTGTTTGCTAAAAGGGTTTTGCAGTCCACATGACATTATTCTGAAATTCTGGTCTCTCTTTTTAGGGAGAGATTCATGTGCTTACTGATGGGGGAAATGGGGAATCTCAACTGAGTGCAACCATACGGACATCAGATGTAACATTTACCATAAACTCATCTGGCATCCAATAACCTTCTTGCTGTTTCATCTCTTAGAAGAGTCGTATCTTGTTGGGATTTGGCCTTAAACAATTCTCGATTAAAACTCTAGCTGATATATGGTCTTACTGTGATGTGGCTTTGATGGTTTCCTTTCTTTGGCTTTGGCACAAACAGCTGATCTTGTGCATTTGTAAGGAAAAGAAGCTGGCCAATGTTTTTCTTGCTGATCTAAGCCTTTTAGATAATGCATAGAAGTGGCATTTCATCTGCCTATGGACTCTGAACTCAGTGCCCTCACAAGCAGATTAATTTACTGATAAAAGCGTTACAGCCTTTGAACAAAATAAGCAAAAACCGTTTTCCTGTTTATTCAACCTCTGTCTGCTAAATCAAGAGTGGGCAACCTTTTTTTCTGCTGAGGGTACATGGGAAAAGCCACAGTCTTTTTGTTACTTTTGCCCTCCTTGCCATCCACATTAAATTAGGCCAAGAGGTTGCCCAGTCCACCCTGACATATACCATGCTTAAGATACTAATGAGAATATGTCATATCAATGTTCCTTGCAATCTTTTTTTAGCTCATATGGGCAAGATGGACTGGGATCTACCAGTAGATAGCTGGGTATTTTGAAGGATAGTGTCCTCCTCCCTTAATTGTACCATTGAAATGAAGAAATTGAGCAGGTGCAGTAAGCTGGAGTGGAAGGATTGTGAGCTCTGTTTAGTTCTGGCTCTGGATTCTTTTGCTCTAAGTGTATGCCTTGCACACCCGATTCTGGCTGGTGGGTAAAAGAGTAGAACCTGCAAGAGTAGATCCTGAAAGCTAGAAGTCTGCCTCTGACAGTCTCTGCCCTCTTTGGTCAAAGGAGTTGGTCAATGTATGTGGAGAACGTATGTATCACAGGTTTCAAGCAAAAGTTCTCCTCTGAGAAAGTTGGAATGCATAAACAGTACTCATGCTTAAGTATTGAAAGTAGTCAACTGCATTTAAAAGGAGGTCTTTCCTCCAGCCTGTCAGAATTTGATAGGTTTGCTTCCTACTGGGTGAAATCTGTTGGGAAAGCTGGTTTACCCAGAGCTCCCATCTCTCATCTGCCTCAGTTCATGGAAAGCACAATTAATACAATTCCATGTGCTCCGTAGGCTGGGTGACTACTGCAGAGTATCTAGCTTGATGCCTGCGTCAAGCTGAGTTAGTGCCAAATCATGAATGGAAATCATATGTTCCATTTATGTTGGTTTCTGTTTGCTTCTGCTGCTCAAGTGTTTCCTCTCCTTCCTCCCCACTTCCCAAGTTCTGCTATCTCAGAAGTTTCTAAGTATAACAGCTGCTTCCATGGCTGCCATGCTTTTTGTTTCTAGCCACTTCAAGAGAGTTTCATTTCTGGTCACTGACACTGCAGTAGTTTCCTAGAATTGTACCAGCCAAGAGGTCTTAAACCTATTATAAAATCATTGTTAGAAGCAGTAGGACATTTTGAGGCGAGTAGAAAACTGTTCAGAATCTTCTAGCATTTATGTATGTCAGCCTAAAGACTTGGTTCTGGGCATTGTAGTAGTTTTGGGCCATCATTGCAGGGAAATATACCAGAGCAAACATTTGGGATGGGTTTGATTAATCAAGCACAGTCTTTGACCCGGAAGTTTGTTTGAACGGACAGTGACTTTTTTGTTAATAGGTTTATGGTTTCCACACAGTGCATTGTTGCACAATGTGTGCATGATCATACAGAAAAGAACCTTGGCTTCCTTCGTGACATTTCTAGTAAACTTAAATGACCTGGTGTTACTCTACATAAGGGGTTTTTACTTTTTTAATAAAGTTTTTACTTTTTAAATAAAGCCTTTACCTATGGGGTTACTTTAGGAACCTGATCTTAAAATTCCTAGATCCTTTAAATGCTGAATGCTTTTAAATGCCTGTATTAAGGAATATTACAGTGACTGGAACACTGAGTCTGAAAAGGATTGTTTATGATGCTCTGAAACTATATTTTCTATGATAGGCTACATTATGATGGTGGATTGGATAGACTTAAGGAGGAAGAAGACAGTATGGCAGGAGCAATGGTGTTCAAAAAGGATTTACATAGTCAAATGGTCTTTTGCCAAAAATAGAAAACAGACCACACACTTAGACTTTAATACTTTTCACATTTTGAGAGTAACTGATATTGAGCTTGGTGGTACTTGGTTCATACATAGAATTGGGTTATTATGCATTTACAGCACCACAAGATAACTTAATTATTCTGAGCAACTGGTTATCTGGATCAGTAGCAAAACAGGGATAAATAAATTCTACCATGTTTCTCTTCTGTGGCCTACATTTATTCTAATGCTGCATTTATTATAAATTTGGATCATTGAGACCAGCCCTAAAGCTCATTGCTCCAGCACAGAAGTGTGTATACCCTATCCTACAATTGGCTGCTCCACTGAGATGCCCAAAAGACTTAATCATTGTGTTACATTGCAAATATGCAAGCATAAGTGTTTAGCAGGTATTTTGACTCAATATAGCCAATGTTCATCTGTGTAGAAACCTTAAACGTAAAAATAAGGTTTGTGTTATTCTAAGCAAGATATGTGGGAATCTATAATGCACCATCCATAATAGGAATCCTGTTAGAAGAGGTTTGTGCAGAACAGAGAAACATATAAAAGGAGACATTTCAAAACCAGCCTCTGAGATTTTGACTGGTCCTCAGAGTATTAATCAGAGTTACTAAAACATTCAAGCAGACACAAAGATTTTTAACCACTTTTTCCTTGTAGTTTTTCTCCTACAATGTTAACACAACTCTTAAGAGCTTGATGAAGGCCCTTACTGATTTCAACTGACTATACAACAGCTGTCTGCAAAGTATGAGTATTCTAGATCAATGATTGAAGGTAGTAATTGAGAAGAGTGCACACACTTCATCTGTCAATTTAAAGGGGAAGAGAGTCTCTGGTGATTTGATAAGCTTCATTAGTTGGCAGACATAACAGACAGTAAATTTGTAATTGATTGTAGATTATTTTGCTGGTTAGGTTAGGTTTGCTTAGATTTTCTTTCAAAATATTTTTGTTCTATCATGGGATGTCAAAGAACAATGCTTGTTCAAACTCATGGAAATGTTTCCTCCATGCAACAGGATCGTATTGGGGAAAATACAAAATGTTTTAGAGAGCAAGCAACTTGGGCACTTAAATGATTCAGTAGGATTTGTGTTTTTTATTTGCACACTACGTGGAGACTTTACTCCTATTTTGGCAAGTAAGCCATACTTTAAAAATGATCCAATTCCTATGGGGCAGAATGTGAATACAGCGGGTTAAGAACTTAATTCGTTCTGGAGGTCCGTTCTTAACCTGAAACTATTCTTAACCCGAGGTACCACTTTAGCTAATGGGGCCTCCTGCTGCCGCCACCGCCACGCGATTTCTGTTCTCATCCTGGAGCAAAGTTCTTAACCCAAGGTACTATTTCTGGGTTAACGGAGTCTGTAACCTGAAGCGTCTGTAACCTGAGGTACCACTGTATTGCCATAGACAAAATGGGAAAGGTTTACCATCTGAATGCATTATTAGACATTTCTGTTTTTAGTATCTTCCAAGAGCTTTGACACATCTTTCATCTAGAATAAATGTCATTTATTTACACTATGTCTTTTATCAAAATTCTCAAGTGCTGTTTCAGCAGCTGCAGTGGAAGCAGAAGCTTGACTCACTGTGGGTAAAACAGTATAATATGCTAGGAACCATTCTGCTTGACCACACTTGTTCATTTTCACTGTACCTATCCCTCCCATTGATGCTAAAATCTAAAATGATGCATTGGCATAGCAAGCCCATTCCAGTAGTCCCTTGGATGCCACGTGTCGTGGCTACTGATACACAGCCTTGATACTGATAACAAAACATGTATCAATTTTCATACATTAGGTTAAAAATGTAATTCTGTTTTTTATTGTTGAAAAGCCAACAGGCAAGAGCATGCAAAGAGAATGAGCACCACGTTAGCCCCTTTCTGGTAAACCTGAAATAAATAACCTTTGTAAAATGCCTTCTCTTTCTTTATGGAAACATTGTGTATGGCCCCTTCACATAAGCCAGTTACTACTGCTGTTGCTGGCTGTTTTAGTATAAACAGGCCCCAGAGTAGGTACAGTCATACCTCGGGTTGAATGTGCTTCAGGTTGAGCGCATTCGAGTTGCGCTCCATGGCAACCCGGAAGTAACAGAGTGCGTTACTTCCAGATTTCGCTGCTCGCGCATACAAAACGCAACCCACGCACGTGCCGTTGCGGCTTACGTTGCGTTCAGGATGTGAACGGGGCTCCGTAACGGATCCCGTTCACATCCCGAGGTACCACTGTATACTGCTTTAGAATCCACATCTTTTGTTCTTGACTCAAGTTCTCATTATTTGCATGTTCGGACCCAGAGACCTCCCTCCTAAACAAAGACACATTTGACTCAAATTTTAGTTTTGGTTTTTGGCAGAATTTAGGCCACAACTTTATTGATTACAGAAAAGTGAGTGGTTGCATAGGCTCTGGTTCGACTAGCTCCCTACACCCTTGCAGGTAGCGCTGACCCAGAGCTCTATCATAGTCAACCAAGGGTGAAGACCTGAAGAAGGTGAAAAGGCTGGGAGCAAACTCTGTTCACTCCCTAGATGCTCCCCTGGACTCAGGCATGGGCACAACCCCTTTTCGGGGGTTGGCCAAACCAAGTTGAGCCCCTGGATTCCTTTAACGAAATATCCTTCACATAGGGATGGCAAGATCGTTCTCCCATCCCTTTCACACGAACCAGTGCCCATCCGCAACCTTACAAGTTGTGACGAATTGCTACGCAGCAGGCGAAACCCAAATGGCAACAGCCAGTTAGCCAAGTGGGAAAATTCCTGCCATGCCCCTATCCCAACAACAGACGACACACGATGGCATAGCAAGGTCAATCACAAAAGGCCCTAAAATTAGGGAGAGGTGGGCGGGTGTTCCGATGCACAAGCAGAAAGATGAAGTTCTGGGTCACGTGCATGGGTTTATATAGGTCCTTTGATCCGTTTAGACTGCAACCCCATTAGCCAGATTGAAACCCAGCATCAAGGGTGTTATGTATTGAAGTGCTCACCCTGGCCACCAGGGGTATTGTGTCCAGTGGTACCTCTGGATGCGAACGGGCAGGCTGGCTGAGCTGTTCAGTTCAGTTCAAGCTTACTATAAAGAACCACTTGGAGAAATCTCTGTGTCGTCTACTTTGTCAACCCACTACTTAATGGCGACGAAGGTGGGATTGGATGGACGTCAGAGCACAGCCAGATTCGGGCACTCACTGAGCTGAAATGCTGAGCTGAAACACTGAGCGAAATCACTGAACAGAACCCAGTTCAGAGCTAACCGTACTGGCTAGAACACTGTGTTCCATCCATCGCCTTCCACGTCGGCATCGGAACCATGGCTTCACTCGTGCCTCTGCTGCCATTTGCCCCAGCCTCTGAATCATGGGACTCTTCCCTCGCTCGGTTTGCCTGCTTCCTCCAAGCAAACAAGCTGACGGAAGGGTCAGAGGAGCATAAGCGGGGCCTATTCCTCAGCCTCTGTGGGCCCAATCGGGCTATCCAATGGACCCACACACAACCAAGAGGTCAGTCTCCAGATCTCACTGCAACACGTGCCCTCTTTTAGGGAGGACACGATTCACAATATCTGTAAAGAAAAATAATCCTTTTACCTGACTCCACTATAGTTTCCAACTGCCAGCCTGAAATTTAACTGCTACTTTGTCTTGTGTCAGTTATATGCACCCATATAATCCGTTGTGATGAATTTCATAGGCTCAGCTGTATTACCTACTTTTGGGTTACCCTGTATACACATAGTGTTATTGCCTCTGGTGGTGACCAGCTTAGGTTGCCACCATTTTGTGGTGGATGACGCACGAGTCAAAGACCAGTTGATCCCCCACTTGTAATTATCTGGTCACCTGTGATAAGAAATGCTTCCACATAATTGCACACTTCAGAAATTGGACACTTTTTAGAATACAGATGGCTAGCAGTGATGTGCTGAGATCTAATCAAATATGTATGGGTTTATAAATTTTCGTCACTTCTGCAGGCCTGTGCACATTTAGTTGGTTTTAAGGCTGATTAGTATGCAGTTTGTATGTTTTATTCCAGTTGTGTATTTGTGTTTTAAAATGGATGTGTAGTTATGCTTTTACTAACAACAATTTTATTGTTGTTTTATAAGAAACGAGAATAATATTAGTTAGTATAAACTGATACATATGACGTTTCAAAATGGCTGTTTTCCTTTGCTTCTGAAAAGTGCTTTTGGTTATATTACATTTTTTAACTCAGTAGAAGCCAGAAAGTCAGCTATAGGTCCTCCTGATATGAAGAAAATGAGTTGGAAGTTATGAACACCTTGTTTTACATCTTTACATAGAACCATTTAATCAGCAACAAATATGAAACTATTGTTAGAAGAAATTAATTAAATTTCTTTTATCTCATGCGAAACAGGTGGTTCAACTCTGGTAGCTTAGATACACAGTGTGCATATCCTGAGTCCACAAGCTAAAATACAAGACCGGCTTTATTTTTCATCAGCTGCTGTCTGCATGTTGGTAGTTTTGTTTGATCAGAATAGAGCAGTTATCTTTGTCCTCTCTGGCATTCAGAATTCAACATCCCCCATTAGTTAGATGACCATTGACTGACTTTTTGATGAGGCCAACAGATGACCTTGTTTTGACATGTGTTTCTTCAGTTGATGTGCTACAGTTTAGAGGAGAATAATGGATAGATAATTTGTAAGTCATGTATTCAAATAATGCAGAAGAAAACCTAGGCTTTGATTATGAGGACTTGATTGAGGTTATAAAGCTGCTGCATCCTTTTTTATATTTGATTTTTTAATTAAAATCAAGGTTCCTAATTCAGAGAAAAGGCAATGTTTCAACATACATATTTTCTCTAAAATAGCTGTGTATGAGCTTTTGTAAAACAGCAACAACAAAACAACAACAATAATTTATTTATACCCCACTCATCTGGCTGGGTTTCCCCAACCACTCTGGGCAACTCCTAACTGAATGTTAAAAAAAAATACAGCATTAAACATTAAGCAGGACTGCCTTCAGATGTCTTTTAAAAGTAAGATAGTTGCTTATTTCCTTAACATGTGCTGGGACGGCATTCCAGAGGGCAGACGGCACTACTGAGAAGGCCCTCTGCCGGGTTCCCTGTAACCTCACTTCTCACAGTGAGGGAACCGCCAGAAGGCCCTCAGTGCAGGACTTCAGTGTCAGGACTGAACGATGTGGGTGGAGACACTCCTTCAGGTATACAGGACAGAGGCTGTTTAGGGCTTTAAAGGTCAGCACCAATACTTTGAATTGTGCTCGGAAACGTACTGGGAGCCAATGCGGGTCTCTCAGGACCGGTGTTATATGGTCTTTGCAGCCACTCCCAGTCACCAGTCTAGCTGCTGCATTCTGCATTAATTGCAGTTTCTAAGCCACCTTCAAAGGCAGCCCCACGTAAAACGCATTGCAGTAGTCCAAGCAGAGCATGCACTCTGGCAAAACAGTCTGCGGGCAGGTAAGGTCTCAGCCTGTATACCAGATGGAGCTAGTAGACAGCTGCCCTGCACACAGAATTGACCTGCTCCTCCATGGACAGCTGTGAGTCCAAAATGACTCCCAGACTGCGCACCTGGTCCTTCAGGGGCACAGTTGCCCCAGTCAGGACCAGGGAGTCCTCCACACCAGCCTGCCCCCTGTCTCCCAAGAACAGTACTTCTGTCTTGTCAGGATACAACCTCAATCTGCTAGCTGCCATCCATCTTCCAACCCCCTCCAGACACTCATACAGAACCTTCACTGCCCTCATTGAAGTATTTCCCCCCCAATGATTTCCCCCTGTCTTTCTTATTTGTTGTTACTTCCATAGTAAGAATCACCATAACCAGTGCTGCTTATAAGCAGATAGATTTGTCTTCAGCTTTTCAGATCAGGGCTCATACTTAGCCAATGCATGCAATGCATGAGCCATCTTACTACTGCTGTTGTTTAGCATATCTACATATGGTGGTATTGTCTCTAGTGGTGACTATCTTAGGCTGCAGCCAAGGGGATGACCCACCAGTTAAAGACCAGTGAATTAGACAGTTTTTGAAGAATGTGCTACAATTTGTTAAGTCTTCAGACTTCTTGTCACTGTCAGCTACGGTTGTAGTGCTGATACAGGCAGCTGTAACAGCTTGTTTTCAAAACACTGGCGTTGCTGCTAGATGAATAGAATTGTGACTGAAATACTGCAGATTCCTTCCTTTATTTACTTCCTGGGACCAAAATACTTATTCAGAACTCATACAGGCTTTTCCAAAATCTTATTCCAGAAAAGCAGCATGATGAGTTTTCTTAAGGTTCACCTGACATTAGCTTTCTGTACTATAGCTGGCTGGTTTGTTCATTCATCTCTACAGGATTTGGCAGAAATTGCATCCTGGTCTTATGAGTTTGGCATATTACTAAATCCTATCTTCACGTTGAAGCATCTCAGTGCTATTGAACTGTATCTCTTAACAGTGGAAAGATAATGCACATTCTAAGTTTATGAAGTTGCTGGGGAACGTCTGGCAGCAGAGTGGAAGTGAAAAGACAATTTCAAATGACAGGAGAAGGCATGCAGTTGTCCCTCTTTCTATACCATAATTGCCTGCCAGCTCCTGTGACTATGCATACATTCTCCTGTGGCTCTTCAGAAGGAGATTCCTCCCTCCCCCCCCCCCATTGATATTCTCACTATAGAGATAGTTGAAATATGGGTCAGGGTGAACCTACCTTCTTTATTCACGGTTACCTAATTAATATACAGTTCATATTTCTTCAATTTTAGCATTGCTTGTCTGTGAAACTCACCTTCAAACTTTATTTTATTAGCACCACAAAAATATTAGATTCGTTTAATTTCTGCCTGAGGGGAAAAATGAAATTCTGCATACCTATAATACTATTGGTGTTTTAACAGATTTTACATGGCCATGTAAATGTGCTCACTGATTATTGTAATAGTGATAGCTATACAAGTAGTAATTACTGTGATCTGATCAGACGACCATTGCCTTTACTGTGACAGCTGTGCCATTTCCTTGACTGATTATTATATTATATTATTATTATTGTATGTTCTGTGCTTATCCTAGTGCCACAAGCATCCTCTTACACTTGCTTGTACTATAGCCACTTCAGAGATTCAATGTGTCGCCTCCTGTCAAGCTTCTCTAAAAATAAATAAATCAGAATGGGTATGACTGCCCATGTATGCAGCCAAGATTTTCTTTGTAGCACCCTGAATCCCTGTATCTCTCTTAAACTTCATAGTATGAGTTTGCAAATAGTAGATACTCCATTAAAAGTGCTGAGCAGAGTTGTTATACCTGTCCATCATGGAGGAAGCACGTCCAAAACACAAATTGTTTTCATTTTTTTAAAGTGCTGAGTGACATCTCAGTCTACCTGATCAAACTGTTCTACCACTGTAAAAATTCACCCCATGACAAAATCCAGTAGTTTCATTTTAATGCAGCACATATATTTTAAACATTACACCACATATACAATCTTAGTGCCTTGCTTGAGGGAAGATGGGGAGAGAATGGTGGCTTACAGATGCTGAGGAAATGCTATAGAGGTTTTGCCTTGCCATGCCTTGCCTTGGGTGCCTTTTCTGCCCACCCAGTCTCAGCTGGGGACCTCAAAATGAGCAGTGTTTTTAACGCAAGACATTTCCTGAAGGATGTTGCACTGCAGGGAACTTCCCCTTTATTCTTCAAGGAGACACAGGATGAAAATCAAATTATGAAAACTGTCACTACAAGGATGGAATGTCTTTGTTAATGATAAAAATGCGGTTGTTACAAGAAGATGAAAGTTCCTAGTTTCAAACCAGTATCTATAAGCAGTAACAGAAGAAACAACTGTGCTTTTATAATGCAGCATTATACAGGATGGGTTGAGGAAAATGTAGTTTACGCATATACAAGCATTTTTTCCATCGTAGCTGTGATACTTCTAAGTTTTCACTCTGTATTTGAAGCTCTGTGTGATAGTTAAGGATAAATATTGTACAAAATCTTGTCAAAATATGCATTGATTAGCTTTTTCTGTTAGTTCTAATTTTAAAAATGTAATACATTCATTTTTGGAAACATACTGGTATTCTTACTTGCATGGCATTGCACTAGAGCAGCGGTAGCTAAAGTAGTGCCTTCCATATGTTATTGGATTACAGTTCTCACCATACCTGACCTTTGTCCTTGCTACTTAGGATTAATGGGAGCTGCAGTCCAATGATTTCAGGAATGCAGCACTAGAGAATGATCCAGTTTTTATAGAAACTTGCATCAGTATGTTAAATATGATAATCTATAGAAGGAATAGGTAACCTGTGACCCTCCAAACTGTGTGGGACTCTAGTTTCCATGAGTTCCAACCAGCATGGCCCAGTATTCAGGAATGATGAGAACTGTAGGCTAACAACACCAGGAAGCCTACAAGTTTCCTGCTCCTGATCCACAGCTTTCCAATACAAATGACAGCAACTGAATTATTACAGATATGCATTGATTGTATATGAAGTTTTACTTGAAACAAGCTACTGGGATCTTAATCTTAATTGCCTTTTCTATTTCTTCTTTTTGTTTAGCGTTGAGGGTGAAGCTCCTGGAAGTGAAACAGGCACATCATTGGATAGTCCCTCTACCTATCATCAAGGAGCTATAACTCACAGTTCAGCTCTAAGCCCAGACCATTACGACCATTCTCCATACGGGCTGTATTCTGTCTCCCCAGGGCAGCAAAGGCCCCGGAGGCCAAAGCTTCAACACTCAACATCCATACTCAGAAAACAAGCAGAGGAAGAAGCTATTAAAAGGTCGAGGTCACTTTCAGAGAGCTATGAACTCTCATCGGACTTGCAGGATAAGCAGGTACTTGAACTGTGCAGTTCTATGAATCAAGCTAAAGTGTCATGGAAAGGTTATTCAGCCATTCCTGGAAAATAACAGGATATTATTTTTTTTGCGAGTCTGTTCCATAATTTGGCATATCTGAATAATATTAATGTTTCCTTCTTCTGTCTTTTTCCATGACTTGCTAAACAATCAGCTGATATTAATGCTTAGCGAAATGACTTTTCCTTCAAAGAAAATGCCTCCCTGTATTTGTGCTATGATTTTGCATATGTGGCTCATTGCTTAACTTGTGGAGCTGTGCCAATTTTTTTACTAGAGACTGTGCCGTTTAAACCAGAAGGACTTGGTTAGTATATAAACAAACTCTTTGCCTGGCCTCTTTATTAACAAAATCCCCATGCTTTCAGTCAAGCAGTGCTTCTTTTAAGCTTTCTTTTAAAACTATGAACCAGGGTTTTTGCAGTTCTAGGCAAGATTGGCTTAATGATTTTTTTCTGCCCTACCTCTGACTCTACCAAATCCACATTACCAAGACTACAACTTTACGTGGCAAAATCCACATTATCACAAATTTCTGGTATTTCTTTTTTGAGAGGACAGAAGGTTTACTTTTAAAATTAAGAAATGATCAGATGCTCATTAGAAAGCAGGCTACCAGTTAAATTATTTTACTTACCCATAAAGTTGTGAATACTACAATACTTGTCAATTTAGGATCTCATTTGAAGTATTTTCATTTGTATCACATCATTTGTGCTGTTTACACAGTTTAAAATGTTGAAATATTGTAACTAGTAATCAGGACATGCTTAGTATAGGCAGAGGGCCTTCTGGGCAGTGGCACCCTCCCTGTGGAATGCCCTCCCATCAGATGTCAGGGAGATAAAGAATTTCACAACTTTTAAAAAACATCTGAAGTTCAGGGAAGTTTTTAATGTCTAACATTTTATTACTTTTTATATTTTGCTAGAAGCCACCAAGAGTGGCTTGGAAAACCCAGCCAGATGGGCAGGGTATAAACAATAAAAGTAGTAGTAGTAGTAGTAGTAGCAGCAGCAGCAGTAGTAAGCGATCATGAATAATTTATTAAAGATAGAATATTATTATTTTGACAATTCATTAAGGGCCTTCAATTTTTGAAACTGGATAAAGATAAAATGATTCAAACATGATGATTTCTTCATTCCTCCTTTTGCCCTAATTCATCTCTCTCATCATAAGCTTGCCAGGAGCACTGAGTTGACTGCTGTTGGAGACATACTGCTGAACCAGATTGACCCCTCCTTTATGCTCTTATTTTGAATTAAGGGAATTTCTTTATGGTCTGCCTGCTGTGGCCAGGTGCAGACATAATATTCCCAATTGACTAGATTGTTTGTCCTCTGACCTTTGTGAATACTTCCCCTCTTCCCTGGTTTCACCTTAACCATTACATTTGCATCGGTACTAACTATGGTTCATGCTAATCAGCATTGCCCTCATAATCATGAACTTGAAGTGGGTTTGCACCTAGTTATGAGGGAATCTAGTGAATGTTAATAAATGCAGATAGAACATTGTTGCATAACTAAAGCAAACAGATGCCATGAGGGGCAGTGGTGCTTACCTGACCTCCTAATAGCTGAGTCGCTGCTGCATACCAGAAGGGAGAGAGGACAGCCAAGTCGCTGCCAGTGATTTTTCACTGCATTGACCTGTCCCATTACACAGTAATGATTCAGCTCTCGGGAGGGCAGGTAAGTGCTACCACCCCACCATGTCATCCTGTACTAAAGCAAACCATGGAACAACAGCAGCAGCAACAACAATTTATTTATACCCCGCCCAACTGGCTGGGTTTGACCAGCCACTCTGGGTAGCTCCCAACAGAATATTAATAACAATAATAATACAGCGATAAAACATCAAGCGTTAATGGAAGGTAAATAAGGGTTCGTATAGAGGAGGGGAATACAGATGCCTACAACACGTTCCTGGTATTCTCACTGTGAATTTGGAAGCAGAATCATTTGAAAGCAAATAAAGCATGCCTGTCCAATAGTTTAGTACAGTAAAATGACTTGTGATATTGAGACTATTAACTGATCTTTTTTAAAAAAAATGCTTGAGGGGGAAAACCTCAACATTTTTTTTATTAAAAGTAATCACTGCAAGCAGTTCTATAATGTGAGCTTCAGCTTAATTCAAATTTTAACATCCTATTTTTTTACTACTTTGCCTCTTTTAAAAATACACCACTGCAGTGATGAGAATCATTGGCAGTGTATCATATCGACATAGCCAAGGATTTTCATAATTGCAAATGCACACTGAATTCTTGGTGGAAAGAATATAAAATAGATTAACATGGATCGTAATAACTCTTGTTAAATCTCCTGCGGGTATCTGTGAAGCAGACAAGTTTTCTCCCAATTCATGCAAGGAAAGCCTGAGGGAGAAAGTTTAAGTGTGAAATGTCATCAGTAAAATTGTTCATAACTGTTGAAAGGAAAATCTGACAAGGAATTGATTCAATTATACTCCAAAGGCACAGAGGATGCAATTTCTTGCTTTGTTAAAATTTCATGTATGCAGCATATACAGTGGTACTTCGTAAGTCGAACAGAATCCGTTCTGGAAGTCCATCCGACTTCCAAAACATTCAGAAACTAAGGCACGGCTTCCGATTGGCTGCAGGAAGCTCCTGCAGCCAATCGGAAGACACATTGGACTTTCAGGTTCCAAAGAACGTTCGCAAACCAGAACACTCACTTCCAGGTTTGCAGCATTCAGGATCCAAGGTACGACTTTATTGGAACATAGGAAGCTGCCTTATATAAAGTCATACCATTGGTGAATCTAACTCAGCATTGCCTGCACTGACTGGTAAGCAGCTATCCAGCGTTTCAGACAATGGACACTTCCAGTCCTGTTTGAGGATGCTAAGAACTGAACCTGGGATTTCTGTGTGCAAAGCAGATTCTGAGCTATGGCCCTTTCCATGGTGTGGCCACTCTAAACATAATTTAAGCATAGGAAATGCAAGGTTCAGTAACTGGTATCATTAGTTCTATAAAGGAGCAATGCAACATGACCATAGGAAACTCTTCACTTTTCTTTTAATGCAAGTTAGTTGCAGACCTAAAAAAATACTTCTTCAAGTTCAATTACAAAAACCGTTTGCATTTAATGTGGTTGAGTAAATAACTATTTTTGCCAAATTCTTTTCATAAAGAATGCTAGTTGCTCTATTTAATTCTTATCTAAATTCTAACTGCTTGTATCAGCATTTTTAAAAAACCACACACCTCTTTATTTTATTTATTTTGAGATTTCTATCCCATACTTCTAGTATCTAAGCACTACTCGTGGAAGCATACAATTTAAAATCACAACACCATGTGCAATTTAAATTGTTGCACTTGTTTTATGTGAAAGTAAGTTTTGCAGAGGTAAGTGTCATATCTTTCTGTGTTAATAAAATATACTTGTGAGACAGTTATGAAAAGTATCTTCTTGGTGGATCATTTTATGTGCACTTGTACAGGTAATTTTCTATTGTCATGAGGTGGCCTTTACTTACTGAGCGTATTTCCATCTCAGAAATCTTTTTAGATCGTAAGTTTCCTAGGAGATACATTTTTCCTAGCTAATTTTGAAACACTTATTGCCTCAGTACTGTATTAGAGAGCCATGCAGTAAGCACTCTTAGTGCATGAGTATTATCAAATATTTATATTTTCTTTTTAGGTTGAAATGCTAGAACGGAAATATGGAGGCCGTCTCATAACTAGGCATGCCGCTCGTACTATACAGACTGCTTTCCGCCAGTATCAGATGAACAAAAACTTTGAGCGGCTTAGAAGTTCTATGTCTGAAAATCGTATGTCAAGACGCATTGTTCTATCCAATATGAGAATGCAGTTTTCGTTTGAAGGACCTGAGAAAGTCCACAGTTCCTACTTCGAGGGGAAGCAAGTTTCTGTTACAAATGATGGGTCAAAACTAGGAGCCCTTGTCCAATCTGAATGTAGTGACCTTGGAGAATCGGCTACAATGAAATCTCCAGCAGCGTCCACTGACTTTGCTGATGCCATAACGGAACTGGAGGATGCTTTTTCGAGACAAGTAAAATCTCTTGCCGAGTCCATTGACGATGCATTAAATTGTCGTAGCATGCACTCTGATGAGGTACAGATACCCGATCAAGTCAGAAGTCGGGAAATAGAGAGGGACAGTTGTCAAACTAAACCAACAAGCCATAATGTGGACCACAGGAAACTTGATGAAATGACTGCATCTTATAGTGACGTTACATTGTATATTGATGAAGAAGAACTATCCCCACCACTTCCTCTTTCCCAATCAGTAGATAGGCCATCTAGCACAGAATCTGACCTAAGACTTCGGTCAATGAACCCATCTCAAGAGTACTGGTCTATGACACACAAGGATCATAAGATAGATACTGACACGAGCTGCAGAAGTACCCCTTCACTAGAATCCCAGGAACAAAGAATGAGAATGGATCATTTGCCTTTGCTAACTATAGAACCACCTAGTGACAGTTCAGTGGACTTAAGCGATCGCTCAGAGAGGGGATCATTAAAGAGACAGAATGCATATGATCGAGGAATTACTAGTACGCAAGGTAGTCCCAAGCATATCTCACATGGCATCCCTACCAAGATAATTTCCCGAGAGGACCAGGAGACTAGACATAGACCAAGGCCTATTGATAGCCACTTAGCCATTAATGGCACAGCAAACAGGCAAAGCAAATCTGAGTCTGATTACTCTGATGGAGACAATGATAGCATTAATAGCACTTCCAATTCCAATGACACAATAAACTGCAGCTCAGAGTCTTCTTCTCGAGACAGCTTAAGGGAACAAACACTGAGCAAGCAAACGTACCATAAAGAGACTCGCAATAGCTGGGATTCTCCTGCCTTCAGTAATGACATCATCAGGAAACGTCACTATAGGATTGGATTGAACCTTTTTAATAAGTGAGTACAATGCATTTTTTACATTGAAAAGAAATTTATCGCCAAATCACAGTATAATTAGATGTTTCTGCAGCTCCATTGTGAAGTTTAACATGATCTCCAACAATGGCTGTCTTTGGGTATCATGGTAAATCAGGGTTGGGGTTGGACTGCAACTATCATCCCTGATTACTAATAATGCTTTCTGGGGCTGATAGGAGCTGAAGCCAAATATGGAAGACCACAGGTTCACTATCCATGTGCTAAGCTATGGTTTAGCAAGGTGTGGGTGAGCCCAGCCTCCTCCTAAACATGCAGCCAGAAGGATGAGTTCAGAAATTTATACCATGGTTTGTTGTGTCATCCGGAACAACAAATGGTGGTTAGTTTCAAGCATCCAACATTGAACCATGGTTTCTGAAGTAGTTTGTTTGAACTAACCATAGTTCACCATAGCTTCATGTTCTGATGAAATAGCAAGCTGTGGTTAACAGATAGCGGAAGCAAATTCTTTCAGATTCCTCCTGTGAGCGTGTTCATGTGTCACCAGACCATAGCTTAGGGTCATGTCTGATGCAGCCCTTTTGTGTGCACACTTGTCTTTTCCCTGTTTTCAGCATTTTTACTTTCTTCTCTCTTCCCACCCCTGCAGTTGCCATTTTACTGCTTTAAATGCCAATATTTATTTATTTATTTATTTATTTATTTATTTATTTATTTATAAATAACCCGCCCATCTGGCTGGGTTTCCCCAGCCACTCTGGGCGGCTTCCAACAAAACACTAAAATACAATAACCTATTAAACATTAAAAGCTTCCCTAAACAGGGCTGCCTTCAGATGTCTTCTAAAAGTTTCGTAGTTATTTTTCTCTTTGACATCTGGTGGGAGGGCAGTCCATAGAGCGGGTGCCACTACTGAGAAGGCCCTCTGCCTGGTTCCCTATAACTTGGCTTCTCACAGCGAGGGAACTGCTAGAAGGCCCTCGGCGCTGGACATCAGTGTCTGGGCAGAACGATGGAGGTGGAGATGCTCCTTTAGGTACCATATTTTTCACTCTATAGGACGCACTTTTTCCCCTCCAAAAATGAAGGGGAAATCTGGGTGCATCCTATGGGGCGAATGCAGGCTTTCGCTGAAGCTTGGAGAGCGAGAGGGGTCAGTGCGCACCGACCTGAAGCTCTCCAGGCTTGAGGAAGACATCCGCAGCCTAGGCAGCCCTGCAGGAGGGCTGTCTAGGCTGCAGATAGCACCCTGAAAACAGAGCGCCCGGCGCTTCGGGAACACCTCCGCAGCCTAGGCAGCCCTGCAGGAGTTCCCCGCAGGGCTCCCCACGCTGGGGATAGCAGCCTGCCGCCCGGTGGGCGGGGCGCCCTGAAGCAGAGTGCCTCGCGCACCGGACAGACATCTGCAGCGTGGGAAGCCCTGCAGGAGTTCCCCGCAGGGCTCCCCATGCTGCGGATAGCCAGCCCCACAAGCTTGGGGGACAGCAGGGAGGCGCAGCGCCGCCATCCCGCTGGTCCTCGACCTGGTTCGGTTTCCCCGACCTGCTTTTGGGGGGGAAATAAAGGGGAAAAATTTTTCCTTTATTTCCCCCCCCCCCAAAAAAAAACTAGGTGCATCCTATGGGACGGAGCATTCTATGGGACGAAAAATACGGTATACTGGACTGAGGCTGTTTAGGGCTTTAAAGGTCAGCACCAACACTCTGAATTGTGCTCGGAAACGTAGATCTTTCAAGACTGGTGTTATATCGTCTCAGCGGCCGCTCCCAGTCTAGCTGCCGCATTCTGGATTAGTTGTAGTTTCCGGGTCACCTTCAAGGACAGGCCCGTCTGCTGCATCCAACCAAGTTCTGTTACACATGCCAGGTCAAGTCCTCCATCGATGATCAAGTCATGGATGGCAGTGGTCTTATGAATCATTGACCTGGCATTGCACAGCAGCACCTTCAGGTCATGTGGGTATCCCTTGCTGATTCTAGTATCCGTCAGGTCAGGACCAGACCCAAGGTGTGTATCTTGGACAAGTAATATTTAAAACACACAGACACACACACAGAGAGAGAGAGAGAGAGCCCTTTTGTTGTCCTTCATATAAGAAACATTTTCTTTTAAGCAACGTTAAAAGGACAAATAAGTTTTTTCCATCTCATCCATTACTGTTCTAATCCAGTGCCATCAGAAAACAGTCATGTTGGGGTGAAATCCAGTGTTAAACACACTCAGAGTAGACCCACTGAAATCAAGGCAATAGGTCTACTCTTACGGCTTAGTTGGATATGACCCATTTTTTATAAATAATTAACAATTAACAAAGCTATTTGCTCTGGCCAGAGTGTGCAATAGGGTTAAAAATTATTTGTTTTTCCAAAGGGCTTCCTTACTTTCCTTAAGCATATATGCTTTTTGACGTAACTGGCAGTGCTTTCCTTCCTGGTTTCTTCATATCTAAATATTATAAAACAGGCTGTCTGCATATTATTGTAATAGATTTAATACTGAGCATGGAGTTTAATTTATTCAGTACCATATGGGTTAAGTTAGTATTGCCGATAGTGTAGTGGCTTATTGTCAAAATATTTTTTCACACACTACATATACTTTATTTTCCATGTAATACAATGTATAAAAATTGCATATTTTAAATTTATAATTTCTTTTCTTGAGACAGCATGGAACTAATACAGATGGCAGAAGGTAATAAATAGTGATTTTTAAAAATCAATGTATTGTTAGCCTTACAGTAGCCTAGTGGAAGAGTTAGATCTAATTAAATTAGTGTAATCTGATTATTCTATTCATTGGCATAGTCCTGCTTACCTTTGATTGCTCCCAATATGTTCCATAAAGGCCTTTGTACACTGTTGGGGCTAAAGAAAGGTATAATCTACCATTCTGCTGTTCCATGCACAACTGGAGGGGCGTACACTGACTGCTCAGAGCCTCAACAAATATGGGTACACAGGGCTAGGAGACTTTATTGACCCAGCAGGCATGCAATAATTCATGTTGTTGTGGTTGCCAGGCGCACTGACAGCAGCTCCTCCTCTGAAGCACAAGCTGTGTCGCCCTGTTACTTGGCAAGGAGCTGTTGCAGCTGCTTATGCAGTCACAATTATTGTTGCACAGCTGGAGATAGGACAGAGGTTTACTGGAGCCATACTGCCTGTACAGGTGGAAGAAAGAATCAGCACAGCTGCTGTGGCTCAAGCTGCAAACGTTTAGGATAATACTGTAGTAAATTTTGCCATCATTAAAGGGGCATATTTCTAGCACTAAGGAAGTTTGTGTGAAATACATACACAACTGGCTTGTGTTGAACACCGTGGCTTGGCATTGAATGTGTGAGCTTTGGGGTCATTTGCCGCCTCCTCCCTGTTGTAGGAATGCCAAGGTCTGGTGTGCCATTTGAATTGGCAAGCAATTGTAGGTTTTTGCCTTCCAAACCAGAATTGGAAAAATGTCCTTTACATTGTGTTTTTTCTTCCGGTTTGGAGGGCAGTTTGGAGTTAATTTGTTTGGTTGTAATGGCAAATTATGGTTTGCTTGAAACCTGAAGTCAAACAGAGAATTGAAGCATTCGTAGAAAGGCTGGCATGTATGAGCTGAGGCTTGCTTGTGTAATGCAAAAATATGAGAAGCAGCTCAATACTTTTTTTAAGGCAGACAATTTGTTATATCCTACCTAGATATTACAGTTTTCTGCGCATGGTTTAAACAAAACCTTGAAAGAATCATTATTTTTACCTAGGTGCACTGTCAATTTTATTTAGGAAGTAACCCAGCTGTGACATTTTAAATATTTAAAATCTTTAATAACTTCACTCTTATTTATCTTTCTTAATATATTCCACTTTAACTCCAAGGAATTCGAGATGGTATATATTGTTTTCCTCTTCCCATTTAATCCAGTCAACAACCCTCTAAGGTAAATAAGGTTGAGGAGAATGATTGGCTGAATTCCTAGTCTGACCTCTCTAAGCACTTTACTGCACTGGCTCTTCCCATTAAAGAGATGAACAAAAGAGCCACATCATATAAGTACTGTGCCTTTAAAGTGCATGGTTTTCCGCAAAGAATCCTGGATCCTGTAGTTCCTTACGGGTGAAACTACAGTTCCAAAGTTATTTAGGCAGCCTTGTGATTTAAATGTGTGTTTAATCTGCTCCCTGTCTTTAACAGTAAAGAAATAATGTTTTGTTGTTGTTTAGTCGTGTCTGACTCTTCGTGACCCCATGGACCAGAGCACGCCAGGCACTCCTGTCTTCCACTGCCTCCCGCAGTTTGGTCAAACTCATGTTAGTAGCTTCAAGAACACTATCCAACCATCTCGTCCTCTGTCATCCCCTTCTCCTTGTGCCCTCCATCTTTCCCAGCATCAGGGTCTTTTCCAAGGAGTCTTCTCTTCTCATGAGGTGGCCCAAGTATTGGAGCCTCAGCTTCACGATCTGTCCTTCCAGTGAGCACTCAGGGCTGATTTCCTTAAGAATGGATAGATTTGATCTTCTTGCAGTCTACGGGACTCTGCACAGCATAGCTTCTCTGAGTTATTCAAGCTCCTTTGCCATGACAAGGCAATGATCCATGAAGGAGAAATAATGTTTTAATTAAGGCCCAAAAGAAAATGTGGTTTGGAAACATTTTTTTTAAAGTTTTAATGCTTTTAAACCATTCAGTTTGGTTTTAACTTTGAAATACTATGATGCTGGTTTGGACAAACCTGATACCAAGAATTCCTATCTCTCCCCTTCAGTTAGCTTATTGATCTGTGTTGTTGTTAGCTGCTGATGCATCTTTCTGTGATGCAGGCACACCCCTTTTGAGGTCTCACAAGAACTGTGAGGTTTATCGCTCCATGGAATTATCAGGTGCCTCCTGTCATTTTTGTCTTTTCAAAGTACTCTGAGGCTGTTACTGAAAAATTAATCCCAATACAATATTCCATGTGGGAGAGACCATAAGATGTTTTAAATGGTTTCGCTATACTGATTGGTGTCAGTGCAGAATAAATGCCTGCTTTTTCTTGATGATGTGGTAGATTTCAAAAAGCCAGACTACACAGACTAGAAACATTACACAATTTTGGCTTGCTGTATGAATTTTGTTAGCTGTTAGTTGTTCGCTTTTTCCAGTTCAGCTTTCTTGTCTAGTTGGTTTCCTCGTTCTTCAGACACATGTTGAATCATCCATATTCCAGGAATAAAGGACTTTATGAGTTACGTACATGCAGTTTGCTTAGTGTTGTGAATCACATCAGACAGCTTGAGCATCGCACAGTTCCTACCTCTGTTACTGTGAAGCATTTTTAAGAAGGAACACTGAGAAAGCATAGCCATGTGCACGTCCTCTTATTCCCAGTCATGTGAACATGCAGTGAACCATTAAATTAGGTAATGTGTGATGTAAGGTTTTACAACGGATGAGGGGTATAAAATATTTTTTTGTTGCATTGGCCTGTAAGTGATTTGACATAATTGCAGTGGTGCCCCGCAAGACGAAATTAATTCGTTCCGCAATTTTTGTCGTCTAGCGAATTTTTCGTCTTGCGAAGCACGAAATCCCATAGGAATGCATTGAAAATCAATTAATGCGTTCCTATGGTCAAAAAAAGTCCAAACAAAGCCAAATTTGGTACAACAACAGTTTATTAACTGCTCTTTAAAGTCACACATACTGTAAAGAGCAGTTCAAAAATTTAAGGGAAAATAAATTAACTTTATAAACAAAACATGTCTTTGTTTTTAGTCAAAGAAAAAAAGTCGCGAGACGTTTTCGTCTTGCGAAGCAAGCCCATAGGGGAAATTCGTCTTGCGAGGCAAATCGCGAACGGAAAAACCTTTCGTCTAGCGAGTTTTTTGTATTGCGAGGCATTCGTCTTGCGGGGCACCACTGTAGAAGATCAAATAGTTTTTGGCTAAAGGCCAAATGCAATTTCCCCATTGCCTGCTGTGTTTGTTTGTTTTAAGATGACAGTCAAAGCGCTGCTGAGCACTAGCATATATTGCAAGCCCCCTTCCACCTGTGACCTCATAGATTCCGTATCTGGTGCCTTTTGGTATACAGATAGCCCCCCCCCAACTTTACATGCATTCAGTATGTGTGTGACTGTGTATATGCGCATCGCGTTGAACCCAGAAGTGACCTGGAAACATCATAAAGATTTAACTGAAACATCACTAAAAGGGCAGGACTGAACAGGGTGTTTGCGGTCTTTTTCAGTGGGTTTCAAATATACATGATTTCACTGACTAGGAACGTAACCCCAACGTTTAAATGGAGGGTTGCCTGTATTATTTGGGCAGCTGCAGGTTTTACTGTTTTCTGTCACTTGCTTACTTTTTATATTGTTTTACTGTTTATTGTAAGTTGCTCTGGTTTCATTAGAGCAGAAGGCTGGAGTGTGAATAATTTCAAATAAATAAATGTTATCTTTAAAAAAACCCTGGGTTACTAATACAGACAGATACAGGGAGAGAGTTCACAGGGTGTCCCTCAACTTGTGGGTTAGTTTCTTTGTTTACTTACTTACTTGCTTGCTTGCTTGCTTGCTTGCTTATTTAAGAAAGGACACTTCAATAACATACAAGAATAAATAAATAAACTGAAAAATGAAACGTACAGACAAATTGAATTTGTGGATTTAATGGTAGCTCTTTTCTTTTCCCATTTGTGACATGAACTGACTGCCTTCTAAATATTTATTTGTTAAAAGTAGCAGACGAATGCTGATGAATTTATTTGTTTATTCATTCCCTATTCATTTATTTGAAGGAAACACTATTCTAAAGAGCAAATCTGCTCCAGGAAGCAGTTTCTTGTGTGTAGGAGGTTTCTTGATGACATGGGCAGAGTGATATTCTGGCATCATGCACAGCCAACTTTTGCATCACATTTGCAGAAATTTCTTCTTCTTCCAAAAATCAGCTGTGAAGAGAACCATAGTGAGGACTCAGCCAAAAAACACTATAATCTCATGCACCTTATATGCAAGTAGGACTGCTTCCAAAGAAAGATGCACCTTTAACATACAGGTGTATTTTAACAAGCTTTGCAAACTCTTGGTGTAAAGTTGCATCTAAGCAGGCTACAGCCCATTTTGCTTCCAAACTTTTTACAAGTTATCTCATAGTGCTACTGCAATACAACTACTATCACATTTGCAAAGCTAAGCAAATGTTTCAAATTGGACACAGGACTCAGGGGGTTGGACTAGATGACCCTCGGGGTACCTTCTCGCTCTACAATCCTATGATTCTATTCAATATGAGAAATGTCTGTTAAAGGTCTTCATGAAAGTGAATGCCAGCTTATTGGGGGTTTAGTATAAAAGAGTGTCTTTACAACACCTGGAGTGTAGATTACTCCGTAATAGCAACAAAAAGACTTCTTATGACTTTTCTCTTTTAAATAAATACTCAGTAATATGCATAGAGAGGAAAAGGCTCATAGCATGAATCAGTTGCGTTCAAAAATGTAGGGAGGGGATCCTTTATAGTCATTTACAGAGAATATATAAACCTTCCCTAATATTGAAAATCCAGCCTTTTGAAGGCTATGGAGTCCATTATTAGCAGCTTGTAATAGCCTCAGAAACTGGAATGGAGTCATTACATCACTCCCATCCAGTCAGGTCCATCTAGTATTAAACATTCCAAGCACACAATTTGCTATAACAGAGCTCCGTGCTAGGATTAAGCAGAATTCTCTTTCCACAATACCTAGAGAGCTGATGGGGATATAATTTTGTTGTGAAGTGCCCACTATAAAAAGGGAAGGCCAAGCATATGTCTGATTGTAATTATGGAGGTCAGGATTTGCCAGTTCATTTACTGTTCCCTGGAATTCAGGCTGGTTAGATTATCCAAGTGAAAAGCAGAGGCAGCTGCCTTTTCAGCTATTTAGAGAATGAAAATTTATTAGTAGTGAATGCATTGCAAGAGGGACTGCAGCATGTGAGGATTTGGGACAATAGGGCTAAAGAACGGAAGCATCAGAAATGGGGAGGGGGGAAACAAGCAACAGTATATTAAAAAATGGTATTTGGGTAAGCAGTTGATTTCCACAAGTAGTTCTCCATCATACATCAGATTGCTGTAGCCTCCCTAGTTTCTGGCAGTCAGTCCTAATGTAAGGTTACCAGACGTTCCCCTTTCGGCAAAATCCATTGAAGTTGAAAAGTGTCCCTGGATTCATTGAAAAAAATCTGGTAACCTTATCCTAATGCCTGTTTAAAGAATTGGAGTGGGGCTGTCCTTATTGTTTCTTTGTCCCAGGGTTTCTCTGCACAACTGGAAATAATTATTCACCTAGCAGCACATGCCAACACACCTTCTGCACTCCATTTTAAGACTATTACAAACCGAAGGCTTTGGGGCTTTTCTTATCTCCTCCCTCCCTGCTGTTTTGTTTAATTTCTAGCCTGTAGAAGGGTTCTGGAGAATTCAAAAACTTGCTTGCTACTTGTGACATTTTAAACTGTCCTAATAAAGACCTTCTGTGGGTCTTTGATAATCTCCTAATGGACAACAAAGTCTATACCTTGTAGACAGGTCTGGTGCCAGGATCTAGCCCACCCAGACAGCTGCTGGAGTCGCATTGCCAGGCAGCTGGGTCTGGGGAGCTTACATTAACAATGTCACACAAGTAGCACTGGCTTAGTGTGAACATAAGAGCTCATGCAGGCTCCTGGCGAAGTGATTGTGGCTGTTTTGCTTTCTTGCTGGTAATTTAGCTTGCAGTGAGCATGAGGCATAGTTTGGCTTGGTTGCCATCTGAACCCAGCCATAGTGTCAGGGACATTGTTGGAAATTGAGAATGGCTGCTTCCCAGCCAGCCACAACTATTGCCATGTAACAAGCTCAGCAAGACCAGAGTTTTGTGATGCAGTGCTTTGGAATTCCACCAGAGTGCTGAGCTGTAGGTTCACCTGATTGGCTGTAGATACAGCAAGCACTTTGGAGGGGGGAAAGAAAAGGGGGTTGGGAGTTGGGTGTTCTTGGTGTTCAGCTGGGGAGAAGTATAGCTCCTGAGCTGTGTGTGAGAGATCCGCTCTGAGGAAAATATCTGCAGCCAGAGAAGGAAGTCTCTGAGCTTAGTTTGAAATACAGCAATTAGTGTCCTTTTTCAGGAGTATACAGACGAGAGAAAAACTGGGAAGCTGAATTGGGAAGAGGAGAAGTAGAGATATTAGTGAACACTCTACTTGGGTCTCCATTCAGTAAGAAAGGAGTAGAATATCTTGAGAAAGAGAAGAATCCCAAACCAATTAGGAGGCGTTTGGTGATCCCCTGGGTCTATTATACTGCTAGAGGTGCCTCAGGGGTGTGATTAATAGAAGGTTAGGAAACTGACAGAAAGTACCACCTTGTTTTAGAACCCAAGTATTAAGAGCTAAGCTATACAATTAAGCTTAAGAAACTGAAGTGGGAAAAACTGAAAAGAAGTTTTAAATCTGAACAAAGAGGTTTACATGCTTTTCTGCTCTTGAATTATTTGATCATGTAGTGTACTTCTACCAAAGAATGGAGTGGCCAAGTAAATATAAACTGCCCTTAATTCAGGTAGTAACTAGCTACAGTGTGCATGGAACCACTACTTTAGCTAGTCTTCTATATTTTCCTGCCATTTGATTTCTCTGCTTTCCTAGATATTGGCTCAGATACATACTGTAAGTGGCTCTTGTTACTCATCTGCAACATAATATGGGTTAGTGTCTCACCAAGTGGCTCTCTGCATATATTAGCAGACTATCAATCAATAAATGGTTGTCCGTATTTACCCCCTCTGTCCATAGAAAAACTAGCACATTTAGAATAACACTGGAATCAGAACTGGCACCCAGTGAAAAAGGCATGCAGGAACAGCATAGAATTTTGAAACCTCTCACATACTACTTTAAAGTGTGTGAACCTGTGCAGAAGACACTCACTTTAAAAATGTACAACCCTTTTGCCTTCGTTATTTTTATTTTATTTAATTTATTATTACTTTTATATTGCTCCTTTTCTCCAAGTAGCTCAAGGCAGCACACATACTTCTCCCTTTCCCCATTTTATCCTTACAAAATCAGTGAGTGGCAATTTGAACCCTGGCCAGCACTCTTAACCACTTTTCTACATTGACTCACATGGCTGCAGTCCTATCCTCAGTTACATGAGCAAATACATTACTGGCCAGGTCAACAATCCAGGTTATGGTGTGTGTTTTCTGTAGCATTTTCCACATGAAAATAATTCTACAGCATAACATATTCTCCATTCCTTTGCATTACTGTAATGATACTCTGCAAAAACACATTTTTATATGTTCATTATGCCCAGTCATCTTTGAACGACTAAAAATAGCACAAATAAAAATCCCCTTTTCTAATTTGATATTTGCCTTTTGCCTTCTTTCCATTTGACCATCTATTTCTTTCCCGAAAGTCCAGCTTTAAAACAGCCTTCTTCAGAACCATTAATCTTTCTTTCTGGAGAGTAATTAAAATACAGTACTTCAGGACATGAATGGTATTGGTAAAGCATTGTCTTGCATATTTTTGACTACTAGGTTCAGTTGCCTCAAAACCTGAAAGAATATTATGGTGTGTTCCCAAAAGAAAAGATTGATATGTACTGTACAAGCAAGTTGTACAACTTGATTCAGCCAAAGGAACAAAGCTTGTTGTAAATGTGTAGATCTCACCTTGTTCCACTTTGTACAGAACCAATGAGTTCAGATGGAGAAAAGAATTCTGATTCAGAATCCTAAGCATGTTTACTTGAAGTGAATCCCACTGACCTCAATGTAGCATACTCAATAATATGTGTGTTTAGGATTGTAGCTTTAGTTTCTTCCGTTTGCTCAGAGGAAAGAAATATTTTGAATAAAGGAAATATTATCTTAGCTTGCCCTTGTGGGAATAACAGCACATATTCTTTTTGTTTCAGATGTAAACTTTCAGGCAGGCAGATTTTAAGACATGGTGATGAGGCAGTTTTTCTATGGTACTCAGCTATGAGGGTAAAAGTCTGATTGTTTCTTTTTCTTACCAGATATCAAATTTTTACTAGTAAAGTCCAGCAGAGTAAGCATGTTAGGAGATTTGGTAATGTTATTGACAATAACCTACATGAGGAAAGATGTGGTTACATGACCATCTTGGTATAAAAATAGCAGGGTCACCTTGTTCTTGGAAATTGATTTCACATGTCTGAGCAGAAAGCTGCATACTCCATCTGCAAAGTTGGAAATCCATTTGCATTTTCAGATATTTGTAATACCTTAGAAAATGGAGAACACAATCAAAATATTGAATTGTGGTTGGTCACTGTTGCAGTACACAAACCTTTTGATGTTTACATAGCAGCAGATGAATGCATAATCTCTGTCTGCCTTGACTACTTCAGTCTCAATCTTGCATTTAGCATTCAGTGCATTCAGATACTATATTGCTTGTTCAAAGTCTGGTTTGGAGGATTGGGGGGAAGCTCTTTATGTACATTCTCCCTCTCTCTACTTTTCAATCCTTCCCTCACACTCCTGGCTTAATAAAATACCAACTTGTTTCAGAAACCTCAGTTTGCTGTGATGTCAGAACTTGCACACTATGGTTTGAGTGATTAGCCCAAATCAAGATTGCAAACCACAGGTTTTTATTTCTTTTTCAATGCTGATTTGGAGGGATGTATCAAACTACAGCTTTCTGGTTGGATAGCATAGCATAGCTCAGTGCCAAACTAGGCCCTATCCAAATTAGGGAGTAATGTGATAGGGAGTAAAGTGGCAGGAGTGCTATAAGGAGGAGCTGGATCCTGCCCCGTCCCCAGATTACCTCCCTCTTCCCCACCCCATGATGCTCCCTTGCAAACAAAAGCAAACAATTGAGTTACTGAATTCAGTACTATAAGGAGTGGTGCTGCCTATTGAAAAGGAATAGAAAAAATAATGGGTGATGTATCAAGCAATAGCTGTTCAACACATGGAAGAACAGTACCCATAGTTTAAAACACAGTCTGGCGTGCATGAAGTGTGATTTTTAATTTTTCCCCTCCCCTCCTTTCCTATAAATTCTAATTGTTATTGATACAAAATACATTTTATTTATGGTCACCAATCAGAGCAATACACATTGCTATACATCATTTCTGGGATAATCATAATAATTTTGGTATATACACTTTGACACAACTTTGTTAATATATGTAGAAACGTTTATCTGAGTGTTCGTTGTTTTATTTTTATTTTATTCAATTGCTGCATGGTATATGCTGCATTGTAAATAAAGATATATCTTGATGCAACCATGTTAAACAGTTTAAATATGATTTTTTTTAAAAAAAACAAAACACCAATGTTATATTTTTTAAAAAGCTGTCCACCACAGTAGCTAAATGGGATCTTAGAATTTAAAGGCTATATCCACTCCAGATGCTGGGAAAAACAAGGAAGGGCTACTGACTCCATGCCACAGCTTGTCTGCTTTCCAGGAGCATCTATTTAATACTGTTTCAAACAGCATACTGTTTGTGGTAGAAGCAGGACCAGAGGGTTACTTGGTATTGTTCATCAGTGCTTCTCACATGGGGTGGGAGGGGGTGCTGTTGAGAGAAGGGTCTGTGCAAAGCAAGAACTGTGAGTCTGCTAAGAGTTGCAGAAATAAATGGCAGGTGTAGGTTTTAAAAAGCACTATGTTAAAGATGTGGTCACATACTTTTTCATAGCTGCTGCGGTATTGTTACTCCCCACTGGTAATAACAGTAAAATTGGTCCTCAAATTATTTAAGTTGTACAGTTATATCTCTGAAGTCGAACGGAATCTCTTCCAGAAGTCCAAAACATTCGGAAACCAAGACACGGCTTCTGATTGGCTGCAGGGTGCTCTTGCAGCCAATCGGAAGCCACAGAAGCTGTGTCGGACATTTGGGTTCCAAAGAATGTTTGCAAACCAAAACACTCACTCTTGGGTTTACGGCATTTGGGAGCCAAAAGGTTCAACTCGCAAGGCATTTGACTTCCGAAGTACGACTGTATACCTTGTGTTGATTGTGGAAGAGCCCTAAGACAACCCCAATCTTTATTTTATTTATTTTAAATTTATTTATGAAAATATTTATATAGCACAATTTCCTTAAAGAAATCTAAGTGGTATGCAGCAACAAATATTATAAACGCACACACACAATAAAAATACATATGCCCCTGATTATGTTGTGAAAGAGGCTAATGGGAGATTTGGGGTTTTTTTCTTCTTGTAGAAAACCTGAAAAAGGAATCCAGTACCTAATTGAGAGAGGCTTTGTGCCAGATACGCCTGTTGGAGTTGCTCATTTCCTTCTGCAGAGAAAAGGACTCAGCAGACAGATGATTGGAGAATTCCTTGGAAATCGACAAAAGCAGTTTAACCGGGATGTGTTGGAGTAAGTAGCAGATATGAAGCATCTGTTGCATATTTAAGTGTACACTATGTGGATTTTAAAGAAAGGGATGTTCACCAATTGTTTTGTGCATAAGCTAAGTGCAGTTTCAGAGAAAAAGAAAAACCAGGAAAAAATTATTTCCCCATATACATTTACAGCTATGGCCGCAACTCAGAAAGACTGTTCCAGAAGGAGGTTCTTAGCTATTTTATCTGCTATACTATATTATTATTTTAATTGCCTAGGATATGCTCATCCAGAAGGAAAGTGTCTATTGATTATAAGTCCTTTATTATTCCTTGAAGTATTACTCAATTAATTGTCTAAAATAAAATGACATGACAAAATGTGGAAGACCACTACCATCCAGAAAGCAAGTCCCACAATATTTTCAGTTTTGATGTGCTGTACTGTGTACTGCATGGGACGTGGGTGGCGCTGTGGGTTAAACCACAGAGCCTAGGACTTGCCTATCAGAAGATCGGCGGTTCAAATCCCCGTGACGGAGTGAGCTCCTGTTGCATGGTCCCTGCTCCTGCCAACCTAGCAGTTTAAAAGCACATCAAAGTGCAAGTAGATAAATAGGTACCGCTCCGGTGGGAAGGTAAATGGTGTTTCCGTGCACTGCTCTGGTTCGCCAGAAGCGGCTTAGTCATGCTGACCACATGACCCGGAAGCTATACGCAGGCTCCCTCGGCCAATAAAGCGAGATTAGCGCTGCAATCCCAGAGTCGGCCACGACTGGACCTAATGGTCAGGGGTCCCTTTACCTTTACCTTACTGTGTACTGCATGCCAGCTCATGACATATTCGCCCAAATTTATAGAATTATGTATACATTACTTTGATGAAGAATTGCTGTTGAATGCTAAGGTTCCTGTTGATTAGTGGTACACCTTAGTCGGCAGAATGCACTCATATAAATATGCTTTAATGAAGCATTCTATACTTGGCAAGTGGGTTATCTTATTCCTGGACCCACTTGTTCTATATATTTCCGTACTACAAAGGAACAGTGAAGCAGTGCCTTCTTCTAGGGGGTGGGGAGGGGAGCAGAAATCTGTCAGCTCATGGGTCTTCCTTGAAAAATCAACACAGATTTTAAATTCCAAAGTGATGTTTTCTAAAAACAGTCCTGTAGATGAGAACGTTATGTTGGCATCTTGCCTAACTCTGTTAAAGAGAGGCTTTTGTCCTGGGAGTTGCACCATGTGAAAATGTTATTGATGCCTATTTGACACAATGCCAAAACATATGATCTACAAATAGGCTAGAAAATTTAACCCTGATGACCTCCTCTTCATGTTTGCTTCATTGACTAAAATCTTATAAATTAAACATTGGATCTTTTTTGTTTGCCTGTTATTATGTTTTAAAGGCCATTCAATGAGGTTTTGAGTGCACTTAACTGAGCACTGGAATGCAGCCAAAGGAATTAAATATGCAATTGCAATGTTCAGTTAAAACAAGCAACCTTAGGAGTGCAGAAGCTTCCCATGTTAGCTTGTGTCAGGTACCAAGATGGCATTTATTTCTGTGTTGCATCGGGTTATGAAATATGTCAAGTTTTCCTGCATTATACAGCTAACCAAGGTACTAAAAAGACCTGGCTTTATTTGTTGACCGTTTGCTGTTTTATGGATATGTGACATAGCTAATTAGATTATGAGGAAAATTTCATTGTCCATCTCAGAATCACCCTGGGCGTTTTGGTCAGGAGGATGATACTATATGCTCAGTAGTAAGCTACTCTTGGGGACCTGGTACTGCCATCCACAGATATTTTGTGGAAGACTCTGCCCTTTTGAGATTTCTAGCTTTTGGGACTGTATGCCTCTTTGATGTACAGAGTGATGCCACCTCCAACAGCTGTCCTTCCCTGTCCTTTCTGTAGAGTTTATATCCAGAAATAACCAATGCCCACTGGTTCTCTCCATCCCAGCAGGTTTCCATTATGCTCTTTGTATCTATGCTATCATTTAAAACAAAGTACAACAGCTCACACAACTTGAATCAGTGGCTTCCAGTATTAGCTTTTAAACTCTTGTGCATGGTGTGTCTTTGCGAATGTCTCTGGCACATATGTTTTATCCAAAGTATCCTCTTTGAATTTATACCTGTCCCTCTGCATTTAAATTGCCTGGTTCTGCCCCTCATTTGAACAATCATAAACATTTTTACCCTGATGCCATATGTCAATGCATTTTAATAAAAAGCCTTTTAGCATGGGTCATACGTTCTTACCGTGGCACCTGCATTAGTCTATTGTACTTTGCAGAGATTGATCTTTCATTGTGTATAACCTCAAAAGCCTAATAAAAAGGAAAGAAACCTCCAGATTCTATTTTATTTTATTGGCAAGTAGACCTCACAGGCAGCAGAAAATGCAATTAGATCATGGTTTCACAAATCATGGTTTTGCATCAGCCTTTTAAATCAGCCCTGTCCACCTGAGTGCCTTTTCTCCCTCTCTGCTCTCCCCTCTCCACTGTCTGCTACCCAATTCCTCTCTCTTTTCCCTTCCAAGAGTACTGGGGTGTTATTATGCACAACACTTTAAGGGGGGAAACGGTGTGTGGTAACTGGTACCCCTTCTGTCAGAGAAGGGAAAATATATTGTTTTCCCCTTTTGCTATCCACTCAAAGGCATGCAGGAAGGAAAGTAAAAGAACACAGGATCTTCTTGCTGCCACCCTCCCTTCCAACGTTCATAGGATAGACAAGGAGGGGACTGGTGTCTGTTGCTCCGTGCCCTACTGCTCAGTAAAGTAGTAATTTAAAGTAATGTTTGGTTGTTTTCTAATGGAGCTACTGACTGGGGGAAATTGCTTTTTGAAGAACATAAAAGTGATTATTATTTCTGCCAGAGAGATGTCTTTGAAAAATCATGACCTGCTTACATAAGCTTCTTTAATTGATATATAGTGCTCATAATTCTCTCTTTGCCCTTTAATCATTGCATGCTTCATCTGACTGAATACTATACTAAGTACAGCAGTTGGTATTTTACTGAAGGCAGGGTGGGTTGCTGGGGGGGGGGATATGCTGGAGGGTGGCAAAATCAAAACTCTTCTTCTTCTTTGTCCTAGCTGTGTTGTGGATGAAATGGACTTCTCAGCTATGGAACTAGATGAAGCACTCAGGAAATTCCAAGCTCATATCCGTGTTCAAGGGGAAGCTCAAAAAGTAGAACGACTCATAGAAGCTTTTAGGTATGGACGTAAACAGATAGCTATCACAAGGTTTAGTCACATACATAGTAGGTTTGAGTGTACTCAGGCTGAAGTAGTTAAATATTATCTTGATCTAAAATTCTGTTCTCACGATATTATATATTGTAGACCAGCCTTCTAGAGTTGATGAGAGATGTACTTAGAAACCTCCAGAGGCCACTAGGTTGGGAAAAGGCGGCTATAGATTCTGGCAGCTTTGTTTGTTGTATCTTATGTTATCAAGTCTAAATGTGAACAAAGAAATGTCTACTGTCGGTTTAAACATTTTAAAGGAAATTAAGGTCACAATCCTATACCCACTTACCCCGGCGTAAGGCCTATTGAGCACAGTGGGACTTACTTCTGAGTAGGCATGTAAAGGATTGTGCTGTAAATATTCTATGTTCTCATCTTGTTGAAATGGAAGCATTTATCCTTTATAACATTTTGCAATGTACTCTGCTGACCTTTTAATTAAGCAGTTTAGCTTAGCTGAGCAAAGAGCATTAACTTATTAAAGCCTAGACAAATGTTCTTTATCCATGGTGGGGACGTGGGGAGAAATGTGAAGAATCTTCCAATATGCTAAAAATAAAGATGCCTATCCTCAGAGGGTGCCACAGATCTGTTGAAGCCATTCGTCAGACTCATTAGGCATGAAATGTGTACAAATGGCATATTAGCATAGATATAAATTATGGATCAAAGTTGCATCAGATATTGTTGCATAGTTTGACTTTGTGCTGGCATATTTTGGCTATATCTACATGGTTAGAAGGAGGAAATGTTTACCTGAGTCAGTGGTGCACTTCATTTGGACTGTGATGTTCAACCCAAGAAAATTTGGCCTTTCCATTGCATATTTTGCCCTACAAATATAAGCTGTTTTACACTTGCAGTAGTCTTATATTACCTTACTTTGCCATGAATAAAGAATGTATAATTGTCACCACTATCCTATTTCTGATGAATTGTGCAAATCTGGGTAATTTTTATCCTCTTTGATCCACTAGGTATGGTTTGCAGTCTGCAGTGATAAATATGTATATGTATATTTTATGTATATTTCTATACAACAGGTGAATATTGCAGGAAACTGAGGGCACTTACTGTAATGGAGTTAGACTAGCCTTAACCACCGGAATATCTAGATCAGCAAATAGTAATTTGGTTACAAAGAGTGGGTATAATAATACATCATCTGCATTAAAGATGCTATTATTAGCTGAGATAATGTGATGGAATGGTAATTAATATTCAAGCATTAAATGTGTATGTCAGGAGTATAATTCCAGTATCCTCAATGAAACAGTTTATTGGTTTGTTCTAAAAGGCTTATTGACTCATCCTTGAATCTGACCACTCTTATTTCGGTGTCTTTTGTAGCCAGAGATACTGCATCTGCAATCCAGGTGTCGTGAGACAGTTTAGAAATCCTGATACCATCTTCATCTTAGCTTTTGCAATCATATTATTAAACACAGATATGTATAGTCCAAATGTGAAACCAGAACGCAAAATGAAGCTTGAAGATTTTGTCAAGAATCTAAGAGGTATGTATAATTCAAAATTTTGCCAGGGTCTAAAGGCTGGGTTTGTTTCATTTCCTCCAGTCTTGAACAGAAAATGTCAAAAGCCCCATTTTTCTTTATTAGTCTGCCATTTGTACTATGATTTGTTACCAGGCCAGGAGAAGATTGGAAAGGGTTTTTGGGAAAGGACAACAGTCTGATTACCAACAATGCGGCAGCACCCATTTCTAAATAGATCGTTTCTTAAATACTAAAGAGGCAGAAAAGTCTGCCACATGGCTTTGGAAGCACATTGTTGTAAAAACTGCAGCAATAAGTTGCAATTCTATGCACACTTACATGGAAGTAAATCATTGAACATAGTAAGACGTACTTATGAGTAAACATGCATAGACATTTGCCATTATGGTCTACACCACAAAAACCGCAAAAGAATTCAGTAATTAAATTCTGTTCCATATTACGCGTTTGTGTGACTATACCCTACAAAAGTGTTTTAGAACTCTGAGGAGGCTGAGGAAACCGGGATTCAAGTTCTGGAGAGAAAGGAAATGTTTTATAGCTGAAAGACCAATGTGCGGGTGCTTGTAATTTTGATTGCCTCTTGTATTTCTGCACTGCAAACCATCCCTCTCCAGGTCTATGGACCAACTTCATTCACTAAGCATATCACAGCAGAAAGTCTTTATTAATGTTTTTAAAGCAACTAGGTTGAGAATGTGCTTTATCTTCCACGAATGGTGCTTCAAGACTGCAATATTTTTAACTAACACTGAGTTTTATTATTGCTCGGACATTTAACATTTTTTTTTGTGTGTGTGTGTGTGTGTGTGTTAACAAACTGCTATCTGTTACCTAATTGTATTGATACTCCACAGTACTCTTGGTTACTGTTGTATCAATAACTAAAAATAGGGCAAAAGTGTATTTTGCAGATAGGGATAGAAATCTTTTAAGTAAATAAATATCATACTGATTTTAAAAGAGCATATCTGGAGACCAATTCATTGTAAATGGCTTGGAACCCAAATACTCAAAAGAGTGCCTCTTCCCATTTAACCTACTTGTCTGTTAAGATCTTCTGCCAAGGCCCCTCTTCAAATGCCATTATCAGAGATATAATACATGAGAGCAAAGTGTTTATAGAAAGCTCTCCCTATGCAGGCTCTTCTGGCACCAGTTGCAATCTTTTCTGCACCATAACACCTTTTTTAGTCATCTGGGCATTTTAATCTTATGTATATTTTAAATACTGTTTTCTTCGTTCTTCTGATGTTTTATGATTACTCTTATTGATTGTATACTACCCTGGAATTCTAAACAAGAATGAGGGGCGATATTTATATATCCAAATGTCATTGATTGAAATTCACTTCTTTAATTGTTAAATGGCAGGTTCTTTGGAGATACTGATCATGACATGCAAAGATTTAGTATCAGTGATGTTAGTGTAACAACCAGTAGCTAGATCACATTCTTTACAAGGCAGAAGTGTCATCAAGTTGTAGAGGTATTGCAGTTTTTGAGCTGGTAACAATGATGTTTGGGTTCTGCAGGTGTAGATGATGGTGAAGATATTCCACGGGAGATGCTTATTGGGATCTATGAAAGAATCCGAAAGCGGGAGCTCAAGACAAACGAGGATCATGTGTCACAGGTCCAAAAGGTTGAAAAACTCATAGTAGGAAAGAAACCGGTAAGTTATATTTTGCATTTGCAAGTTACATATGCAAAAGTATATGCTCTATTCACTGAACCATTTCCTACTGAGCCATATCCAGCTTTGGGGGCATAAATGACTGCTCAGAAAGTGCCTCTCCTGAGTTACTGGATCTATTTTATATAGTTTCTTTAGTTTTCTAAGTATTTATATCCCACCCACTCTAAAGCATAGAGGTTTTTATTCCTCTATATTAAACATGAAAATATTCCAACATCTTTTTATCCCTGCGTGCCAGCTTAATGCAAACAACCAAAAGTCAGCGCCACTAAAGAAATCATATTGCACCTTAGGAATATGGCAATAGTCCAAAGAAACAGAATTCCAAAGTTGTGGGGCAGCTGTTGTGTTTATATAGGAAGGTGGGCACACTCATTGCATCTTTGTATGCTTACAGATAATGGCTTTTCCAAAATGAAGAGGTAGAGTTATACAACTTTCATTGCCTTATAAGACTGGAAAGTGGAATTTTGAAAGCTGCAGAAATACACTGCAGAATTTAAGCTTTGTGAGAAAGCAATTTGAATGATTAAATAAAGTCATTAGGATTAAATTAGCATTCCTTGTGCTCATTCCTGCTTAGTGACAGCGTAACTATGCAAAAGGGGGTTTGAAAATAAATGCCCATCATTATTTATAGGCATGTTTGCTTTTATAGGAGTTCAGTGATAGTAAGACCATGAAGTATTTGCTTGATATGATATGTATTTCTCTGAAATTTAATGAACTTGTATGTGTCTTTTTCTGCTGTAGATTGGATCTCTACACCATGGACTTGGTTGTGTAGGTATTTCCTTTAATATTCATTTCTGTTCCGTAAGCAAAGCTCGTCAGAAGGGCCCTAATATGTTTAAATCCTTTGTTGTTACTCAGATTTTGGCAGTTCATTGTTTTCTCATCCTAAATATTTAAAAGTGTCAATTGTTGACCTAATGAAACATTTCCATTTTGTAAAGGAGCCAGATTGTTCTTTTTCTGTGGGGTTCAGTATCACACAGATAGAGCTTGGTACAACAATGAAATATAAAAGTCAATTACGGTAATTAGCAAGTGTCAGGGAACTGCCATCAGTGCCGGAGGGAGAGAGCAAAAGCCAGAGGGATTCCAGAGAGCCTCCAGGGATCGGGAGGAGCAGCTCCTCTTCTGGGGAAGAGAATAAACGCAGCTCCAGGGGAGAGGGGGTGCAGGAGTCGGATGTGGCGAGGCAGTCCCACGACTCCTTGCCTGGGTCAAGCGGGGAAGGAAGGGGTCCTCCACTGCCCACGCCCTCTCTGCACAGAAGGCTTTCGCGCAGAGAGGGAAGGCGGAGACTGGGCGTCAAGGAGCTTTTGTGCTTGAAGAAGTTCAAGAAACGCCCACTCACGGATTCTGCCAGCGACTGAGGCGGCCACAGGCGAGTGGCTCTCCGGACAGATAAAGTTTACATTAGCAGCCAGCCAGGGAGAGGTTTGCCCTGCTTGCGCACAAGCAACCCCTTGGAAACATAACAGCAAGCATAAGTGAAACTGGGGGCAGCTTTGTTTATAAACCAGGCTGAGGTCAGTTGTGGTGAGCTGCCCTTAGACATATTTCCTAACAATTTTGAGATTAAAAACAATTTGCCTCTCCCCTCAAAGGTGTGCATGGCCTCTGACCTTCAGATATTTAAACATACATCTCTTTCTTTTGCATTATTTTAATGTCAGAATGTTTCATAAATGTGCTTTGCTTTCATTGTTTTTAGTGTTTAATCAGCTTAATCAATCAGTGTGGAAACTTAGCACAAGATTATGCAGTAGAGGAATGTGGGACTGAGACATTCCTTTAGGATCTTTCACACACACAAGCTGCAAAACGGAGAACATTGAGCATTGGGTGTGCCCTTGCATGTCTTCTGTTTATCTGTTATATATAGGGGTTAGGGGACAGGTACAGTGGTACCTCAGGTTACATACGCTTCAAGTTACAGACTCCACCAACCCAGAAATAGTCCTTCAGGTTTAGAATTTTGCTTCAGAATGAGAACAGAAATCGTGCGGCGGCAGCAGGAGGCCCCATTAGCTAAAGTGGTTCTTCAGGTTAAGAACAGTTTCAGGTTAAGTACGGACCTCCGGAACGAATTAAGTACTTAACCTGAAGTACCACTGTATAGATGAAGGTCTTCACATATTGTCACATACAGTAATAAATGTTGGAATACTGCTGTTGGTGACTATTGTGGGACCTTTGACAGCAAATATTCAGGCTTCCAGTTATCAATGAAACCTCATTGCCATATTAAATTAAATAGAATATGCTTAGTAATGTTATTCAGGTACCTCAAGTATTCTAGCATTACCTCTAGAAGAAAAAATTAGAACTAAAATAAAAGTTAAAAAGTAAAGAAATTGCCTTTTCACTTGTGTTTAATATTAGAAATTAAATATAAGAATTTTCTTTGGAGCAAACCATAATTCTTCAGTAATTTTTGTACTAATTGATAAGATGAATTTCTGGCTTTGACCTTTTAGAACAACTAGGTTTGGGTCTTAACTCACTCCTCCAGTCACCAGCTCCTGCCATACCACATCCCAATTTCCAAATGTCCACAACCTACAGGAGCCATTTGTTAAGTTTGTGGGGAATCTGTTCAGTGAACTCTGCTCCATTCACAGAAGGGAAGTCAAGATTCATGCCCTAAACCAGGAGAGGCTAACATTTTCCACCATCCCTTACTACTGGCCATGGTAGCTGGAGCTGATGGGAGTTGGAGTTGAACAACATTTAGTGAGCCACAGATTAGCCACTCTTTATTCTGCTGTATTCTGCAGATTTGCTATAGTTTCCCCATGTATTGAATAGAATTGGGCAACTGATCTGCAAGAGTTCAGAAGCTCACTGAATATGAGAAACGTTTTCTTGCTGACTTTGTGTTATACTATGAGACACTTCATTAAAACATTTGTATGAATATGAAGTATATATTATATTCTTCATATGGAAGGAATTTTAAATTATGCATGCTGCATCAATCATTGTAAAAGTGGACCATGTGTGGCAGGTCACTTTGCTGATCAGGATTCCGCCTCTCCCCCCCCCCCCCCGTACGTTTGGCATTTTTCCTTAGATGTCATGGATGCCAAAATAAAATTATTGGCTCAGGAACTGAGATGCAGTTCCTCTGCACTGGGGCTAAGAAGAACTTAGAATCTAAGAAGTTAGACTCTAATAAAAATTCATTGCAATTAAAACTTATTGTTAGCAGCCTTCTGTTTGTCCATGTATAAACAGGCTAGCATCTTGTGGAAAAGACAGTGGAAAATCCATATTGACCTTGAAGTAAAGGAACCTTAGTCCCCATACTGTATCAGATACAATACATGCACTGGCATGGAGCTAGGGGGAATTATTTTCACCTATTCCCCCTACTGAGGAAAATCAGAATACTGTTGAAGAGTTAATAATAGTAAAGGTAAAGAGACCCCTGACAATTAAGTCCGGTCACGAACGATTCTGGGGTTGCGGCGCTCATCTCGCTTTAAAGGCCGAAGGGAGGCCGGCATTTGTCTGCTTCCACAGACATTTTTTCCAGGTCATGTGGCCAGCATGACTAAGCCGCTTCTGGCGAAACCAGAGCAGCACACGGAAACACCATTTACCTTCCCGCCAGAGCGGTACCTATTTATCTACTTGCACTTTGACATGCTTTCGAACTGCTAGGTTGGCAGGAGCTGGGACTGAACAATGGGAGCTCACCCCGTCGTGGGAATTCGAACCACCGACCTTTCAGTCGGCAAGCCCAAGCGGTACAGTGGTTTAACCCACCAGCGTTAACCCACCCTGTGTTAATGATAGTAGCATTGGACAACAGGCTTCATGAAATAACATGATTATATATTGGTTTACCACCAATATATAAATATGATGACAAAAAAAGGAAAATCCAAAAGGGTGCAAAGAGAGGCTAATGAAAAGCTTTTCCTTAAATGTTTTTTTATTTTCACAATTTTTAGCTATTTCCTCCTTCACCGTTGTGGAGAAGACTTCACCTAAATAATACTGAGCTCCTTTTTAATTGACTAAAGTCAGCATTGTACTATATCCCACAGGTCCTTTCTCTTCCACATCGGAGACTTGTTTGCTACTGCAGGCTCTTTGAAGTTCCAGATCCAAATAAACCACAGAAGCTTGGATTACACCAGCGGGAAATATTTTTATTTAATGATCTGCTTGTGGTATGTATCTGACAGGCATATTTTTATAACACATTATATTAATGCAGAGACTCCATTAAGTAAAGGGGCTTACTTAAATGCAGAATCCATGTAGGGGCACTATGTGGGTTTCTGCATGGATTGTTATTCATATGTGGATGAAGAGCTGTATATACAACTACAGTTGTATGCAGTGCTCAGGATCAGCTAGGAAAGTTGTGCAGGGAAGCCAAAAGGCTAGTAAATGGAAATGGTATTTTAGGCAGAGTTTGTCTTCAGGATGCTTACTGGTGTAATATTATAAGGGTTTATTGTCCATACATTTCAGTATTTTTAACTAACTGAATACTCTCTCCAACATTGATTTCTATGCTTGTTGATATTTTTAGGTCACTAAGATCTTTCAAAAGAAGAAGAATTCAGTCACATACAGTTTTCGACAGTCCTTTTCCCTCTATGGAATGCAGGTGCTCCTTTTTGAGAATCAGTGTAAGTGTTTTTAGCTTCTCATATGAGTTAAGGGTAAATTGGTGCACCTCATTTCTTAAGAATAACTATACCTTGAGGAAGCAAGGTATCTAGTGGTTTTTCCCCATTTTTTAGAAAAGATATTGCAGAAATGCAATGAAAACCTAATGTTAATATTGACGTGATAGTGTGATTTTGCTTTGTTACCACATTTATTTAAATGTTCATGAAACAGAATAAGAATAGCATTCAAAGACTTTAAAAAATAAAGTACGAAATCTTGATTCTCTGAAACATGTGAGCTATAATGGTTTAGTATATGTACACATACGGGATATTTGGGAGAAAGATAAGTTTGGTTCAACACAGCCTGACACTCTCCTCCAGATTTCTCCCCCTTCAGCATTTTTCTTTAAGCAATGCATAGCCATTATTGTAGCTGAAGGCAGCAAGCTACAAATATCCCACCCAGCCTATCTGCATGTTGCAGCTGTCAGATTCAACTTGTTCTCAAGGAATGGAATTCATATACCTTCTGAGAATTCTGTCAATTAAAGCAAAGACAGTGAAAAGCATTCCATTTAGAAGCTGGCAAGGTGATGGAAATGATTGGCAACGGGGAGTGGATGATAAAGGTATTTTGAGGAATCAGTTAATTCTTTGAAAGGAAATAAAGTATTTATCTCCGCATTCGTAGGTCATGAGGGAAAGACAAAATAGATACTTCCACTTTTTCCAGAACAAACCTTCATTTTAAAAACATGAAGGTCTGCAGTTTCTTTTCACTAGAGACCACGTAACAGTGAAAATATATTCACCAACTTCCTTCCTCCTGCCAATTCTAACCTTTAAAAAGTCTTCAGAAGATATTTTCATACCCCTTTCTGAGAATTTACCATTAACATTTGTGTATCCAGTTGTATATGTACTATTTTTGTACAAAATATGCATTGTTTTATATATCCTCTTTTGATGGTGGACAAATCCATTTTATACGGTTTTTAAACATTTCTTGCCTTACTTTATTTATTTATTTATTTATTTATCCTCAGAAAGTTGTATATTAGTGTTTCTTCTACAGTTCACATTACAGTTATGATTTAAGATTAATGACTATAAATCTTAAATATTTATTTTATATGTATGGCTAAAAATTCTATATAATATCATTTCTAATGTCTGTCTGTGGCCCAATAAATCACTGTGTATTAATGTTTTTTTACTTAGTACTTTTCTTAAAAATAATTAAAAGTATTAACATGCTTTATTTAGTACTTTTAGTACTTTTCTATTTAGAAGCCCTTTTGGCTCAAAAATGTAAGGATTGGGGCAGATGACGGGGTTGTAATCCCACTTATATTTGATTGCCATAGCTGTCAGTCTTGTGATGATATTTGTCTATTTACAATTTTATAAGATGCACTTTCATTAAAAAATACAACAGGGCGGAATACAACATATAAACACAAAATAACGACAATTCATTTTAACATCAGTAAATACTGATTGACTTAACAAGAAAATTCATGTTGCAAAGGCCTTTCTGAACAATAAAGTTTTCAAGTAACATATGAATGAAGGAGGGATAGTTCCCACCAAACCACTGCTGCAAGGGAGTTCCACAGGGCAGGGCTTGCCTCACCAGAGTCCCTGGTGAATGGTCTTGAGGGTGTGAGGAACCACCAGAAGTGCCCCATCAGAGGATTTCAGTGATCATTCAGTCTACCACTGCATCTAGTCTGTGATATATGGCGGAAATCCTTGAGTGAGTGGTGACTGTTGTTTTCCCTCAAACGCCCCTCCTCATGTATGATGACACATTTGATTCACCCAGGAGACTTATGTGGCTGAAAAAATGACAGCAAGTAGCCGTCTACAGGATAAACCATAGGTTCACCCCCATAAAATGCCCTCTTTGAAGACTTCCCATAGGCATCTAGCCAGCCACTGTAAGAACAGGGTCCTGGTCTAGATGGGACATCCAACTAATCCAACAGCATTCTTGGTTCTAAGAAAGTCATTTCCCATTTTTCTGCCTACAAATGATGGGATTTTGCCAAGTTTATAGTTTTGTAGTAATCTTTGAATGGCTGTTCAGTAAGGTCTTGTGTTCATTCGGACCCTCCATGTTATTCCTGGAGGTAGTTGGTGACAGAGAGGACAGTTTCTGCCAGAAACTGTAAAGAATGTGACAGACCTGTAGGCATCTTAGACCACCTGAAATAACACCAGAAACACAGAGAGACCTAGAAGCCCTGAGACTCCAATACATATCTCCCTCAGGGTAAGTTGCCCGGTCTACTCTGGGAGGAGCACAATAGACACAGGTGCTTCCAGGCCTTATCCTATCAGTTGCACATGGTTACCAAGAAATGTTAATGTGGTAATGGAAATCTTTGATGTACTGGGATGTACAGTGGTACCTTGGTTTATGAACTTAATCTGTTCCGGAAGTCCGTTCTTAAACCAAAGCATTCCCATAGCAGCGGGGGACTCAATTTACAAATGGAACACACTCAACAGGAAGTGAAACATGTTCTTATTCCAAGGCAAAGTTCACAAACCAAAGCATCTATTTCCGGGTTTGCAGCGTTCTTAATCCAAGTTGTTCATAAACTAAGCTGTTCTTAGACCAAGGTACCACGGTATCTTTTTCACATTTGGAGATGCAAATAGAGAACAGAAAACCCTTGAAAGAAATTAATATACATATATCCCTTTTACCACTTCCTAGATTATCCTAATGGCATACGGCTCACATCAGCTGTTCCGGGAGCAGATATAAAAGTTTTGATAAATTTCAATGCGCCAAATCCCCAGGACAGAAAGAAATTTACGGATGATCTGAGGGAGTCTGTTGCAGAGGTACAAGAAATGGAAAAGCACAGAATAGAGTGTAAGTACAAAGGTACATATAGTAGAGCATTTAAAATTAATTATGTTAGGTGAATCTATTTTGGCATATTTACAAAAAGATTTCTTTATAAAGTTAAAATTTGCTCAGAAAGTGTGACTGAATACTACTCAAGATTAAACTGCAGTTGAAATATGAGAATGTTTTACTAAGTGCTGATATATTGCATTTTCCTCAGGAGACTTACAGTGGTCCAAGGGCATCCATTTCAGCTGGTGGGCTCTGACCACACTTTTAAACTCCATGACTGGCTGTTACCACATGGTTATGTGCCACTGCCATCTGGAGTCTGGCAGAAGGATTTGCATTGGTAGGCTGTTGTGATACAATTATGCACACAGACTACCAAGGTGCAGTGACACCCAACCAAATGAAGACATGGCAAATTTGATAGCATTGCTTTGTTCATTGCTACCTAATGATGTTTGTTTGTTTGTTTGTTTGTTTGTTTGTTTTGCTTTGTGCGCCAGAGACTACATTATGTGGGGTACTGTTTCTGAGCATTTCTGGTGCCAAAGGAGAAGGGATAGGCAAAAGGCTTAGGTATATGAAATATTCCCCAACACTGAAATTAATAGGAATGCGCCTTCTCACACAGAGCTTTCTGTTGTAGAAGCCCTTAAAAGGCTCCGGTGTGTGGCCCAGCTTCTGGAATGCTGTGCCTTTTGCAGACGGAGCAAGCTTTATTTGTCCAGGTGCCAATTTTTAAAAGCATCGCATTTGGGATTATTGAAATTATTAACGAGCCAGCGAAGAGTCTATACGTATTTTGTCAGCACTACAATCTGAAAGAGCCAATAGAGTAATTGGCTTCTGCTCTCTTTTCAGCTGAACTTGAAAAGCAGAAAGGTGTAGTACGACCAAGCATGTCTCAGTGCTCTAGCCTGAAAAAAGAGTCTGGCAATGGGACATTGAACCGTGCCTGCCTTGATGACAGTTACGCCACTGGGGAGGGTCTTAAAAGGAGTGCCCTTAGCAGCTCTCTTAGAGACCTCTCTGAAGCAGGTATGCATTTCTTCCTTCTTTGATAAATATATTCATTGAACCTTAATATATATGTGTGTGTGTATGTGTGTGTGTTCAAAGAATACACTAACAAATATGAAAATGTAAAAATGTAATCCTGAGAAAGTTAAATATGTCTCATTGTTAGTAGTGTGGTTTTTTTTCTGTTTTTCCCCCTCTGCTTATTCAAAAATTCCATTTGAAAATATTAAACTGTTGTAGCTTTCTATGTATACTTTAAAAGGAGAAAGAAGACAGAGAAAAATTGTAAGTTTATAATAAAATAATGGTTAATTAAATGCTAGGTATAATGCTAGGAGTAAACTGTTTAGTTTTGCGTCCCTTTTTGTTATTTTCTTCCTTATATTGTCATTAGGGGGAAAAACCCACCCAAATCATTGTGTATTGGCTGCTTCTTGTGCATTTTGTGCTTATGTGTATCCATGTAGTATATTGATGAATGAAATTGAGTGAAGCCCTGCTAAATTCTATCTAGAGAAACATAAATCGGATATAGTTGTGTGACTGGTGCTACTTTATCGTATTGCTCAAAACGTAGACTCTAGATCTTGCTGAAACTGTGGCTTGTGTATATACTACACTACTGTTGCCAGCATAATGGGGAAGGAACCATTTTGGCAAAGTAGTAATTTCACCACTGCTTTTGGGCCTAAAGTTTGAACTGATCTGGATGGTGTTGGAAGTTTAAAATATATTTTAAATTATAGATGTTATACCTGGTTTTGGAATGTATGCATTTTAATCATTACATTTCACCCATGTGTGCAGAACGTAGAAAAATGCCACTACGATTATGACTGGAAATCAATGCCCTGGTGTATTTTGAATGTCAGGCACTACATTTCAGCTATGTGTGCAAAAGAACAGGCACGTTATTGGTTCCTGCTGTTGCTAGTAGAATTGCTCTGCCTGTTAACACCATGTACACTATGCTAAGTTATAATATACCACTAGCAAATAGATTTAAATTTTTGCTTACTTTTCATCCTATATATTATTTTGACCTCTATATAAAAGTGAAGTATACCTTTCTCTTTAAAATATCATGTGTAAGCTTCTACTGTGCTACAGTCATCAATACTAATCTTAAGTATGTGCTATGTGTAATTATGTGCACATGCCTATTTGTGCATCAAAATATACACATACTAATATCTGCATCTTTATTTTTACCAAACGGGTTTACTTTCTATTTAGCCACAATTATTTATCCATAGTAATTATTATATATTACTTTGCTTTGGGGACAATTCAGTGACAACCTTGAATCCATTGCATGGAACAACACCAGTGCAAAGGTCCACTGAATTAACGCTTTTTAGAATTTTATTTAAAAATGTGCACTTGAGTAGACTTTGGATGAGGCCTCAGTTGTCATTATTTAGTTTCATGTAAGAATGGTTTCACTTTTCTGTTTTTCATTGAGAATGACAACATTCATTTTGAGAAACAGGATTTTCACTAATGTACCTATTACTTGACATGATTCCCAGTTAACACTTTTCATCCTACTAGGAGCTTTCAAACATTTACTTCAGACATTGTCATGTAGCTAGCTTCATTTGGAGGATTCTTTACCATAAACAAGATGAATTTTTCATAAGCATGAAACATCCCATATGTCAACAACATATGCCTTCTGTTGGCATATACTCATCGCTGACAAGTTATTTTCTGTAGTTGAATATAGGCGTCAGACTGAAGGGTTTAAGCAGTGACTATGTTAAACCCAGCTAAACTTAATTTTAACATTTTTATTGAGTCATAATTATGGAGAGTTTATGTTTGGACTTGTGCAGTGCAATTAATTTAAGAAACACACACATACAGTCAGGTATTGGTTAGGATAACCTAGGTGGTATTTTCATTGATTATGTTAGCTATTGCCAAGAACCAACTAGAAACAGGTGCAGTTCTATAGAAGTTGGCCTTTGGAGTGATTTCCATGGGTTCAAACATGGTGCCCCCACAGAAAGTTTCCTCCATGCAGTTTCAAATCATAGAGGTAAAATGCTTCACATGGTAACACATTCTGTGTAAATTATAGGCTGATACTGATGATCCTTTGATTTCATGAAAAATGAACAAGATGTGTAGATAACATATTTTACTACTTTTTAAAATGTGTGTATCTATAGGGTTCATGTTAAATATGATCTTCAAAGATACATGTTTGAACTGGCCCTCACTGCAAAGATATTCTGAAGTTTTTAGCTTAAACAACACTGTCATTTTATGCCATCACTCCCCTCCAATAGAAAGATTGAGCATGTAGCTAAAAATCATGTAGTGTTGTTTTGCTACAGAACGCAGGAGGAGGCTGATGAAGTAGAATATGTGTATCTTATGTAGGTAGAAACATACTTTTTTTCAAAAGGTTACCTTGGTTTTTTAAAAAAATATATAAATTAATTTTACCACTCAAACAGTGGTTATAACTGCTTTATAATTTTTATTTCAGAGATTGTGTAAATATGTAATAATGTTGTTTTTGGATACTATGATGTATGTAAAACTTGGATATTTAATGTTTTTCTTTTTAAAAGAAAAATATGTCAAAAGTGTTAAGGCAAAGCATCTTTTAGTTCAGGGCCAGGGAACCTGTGGCCCTCTACACGTTTCTGGACTACAACACTCATCATTCCTGACCATTGGTCATACTGGCTGGGGCTGATGGGAGTTGTAGTCCAACAACATATGAAGGACTCTCCACCCTGCATGTTGGATTTTTAAGCCCTATATTATTCTCACCACCTGAATTAGGTTTTCCAGGTCTCCAGCATTAAATATGTCCTTTAAAACTTCTCCAGTTTATTAAAGTATAATTTATTTAAAATAATAAATGGCTAGCTTTTAAAGGCTGCTTGTTCAGTTTAACAAAGTCAGATTTACTTGTTTGTGTCTCATGCAGCCCAGACAACTTCCACAAGTTGTTTCATTGTGTGATAAAGAATAAATACATCCGAAAGAAATATCTGTAAGCTCAAGTGCATATTTGCAATTTGTACTGTGACCTCCGGAATAGACCCTTGCTAACTGACTAGCCATTTGCTGCATGATGTTAGAGAAAAACTTGAGCCACGGTTTTGGATTGCTTTGGAAATATGACTGCAATTACCATCCTAAGCATCATTTTTTTCCACACCTGCATAATTGGGGGAGACATTCAAGGATAGTTGTGAAAGAACCAGAAATTTGCTAGATGCATCACCAGATGGTATTGTAAGAGTAGGATTGATTTTGAGTCAGAAACCTACCTCAGATGAGTCTGAGAATTTTAAGATGACAAGATGCAGTTTAAGATGATGAGATACAGTTGCTTAAATTAAAACCTACAAATGTTGTGGTCCCTTATACTCAAGGTTTCCTGAAATTTGGAAAATCTGTATCCAGGTTGCCTTCTCAAGGCAATGTCATTCCATAATTGGAGTGCCACACCAGAGAAGGCCCTGCTTCAGGCAGCTATAGATATGACCGTACAGAATTGTAAAATTATTTATTTACTTATTTAAAACATTTTTACTGCCCTTCACTGAAAGTATGTCAGGGAACATATGCCTGTCATAATAAAATAAAACATCAATAAAAGACAACTCTAAAATAAAAAAGAAATGGGGCCATTATATCTTAATACATCTTAAAATGTCTGCATAAATAATCATTTATTAAGCTGGCATCTAAAAGCTTGTAAAGTAGACACCAGGCACACCTTATTAGACAGATATTCCAAAACTGGGGCACCACCACCAAAAAAAACCTTCATTATAGATATAGTAGATTTGTTTATCTGTATCTAGTTATCAGGTTATCACAAGATAAAAGTATGAAAGTAACACAGCTAACTAATGAACTTACCTCAGACCCAAATAGCCGAAGGAAGTGATGGGCAGCTGGGGCTTGTCAACTTGGGAAGGTAGCCTATCTAGAAGGAGAAAGAAAATCCTGCTGCCTTATGGGATATCTTCAAGAGAAGAAAGGGCTGAGGAGTAAACCCTACACAAATCCAGATGGTTGGATGGCGCCTTGTATGCCTCCTTCTGGCAACTCCTGCAGCCAAGCTAGTGCCAAATGCATTGCTTTGCTTTCCTTTGGACCATATGAGTGACTCCGAAAGGGAGGGTCCTGTTGTCTGGGCAGCTTAGGCCCTCCATACACAGTTCAGGCCCTCCTTGTGCCTTGGGGAGGTCACTTCACCCGCAGAGGCACACTTGAGCCAGTGTGGTGTAGGGGTTAAGAGCGGTAGACTCGTATAATCTGGGGAACCGGGTTCGTGTCCCCGCTCTTCCGCATGCAGCTGCTGGGTGACCTTGGGCCAGTCACACTTCTCTGACGTCTCTCAGCCCCGCTCACCTCACAGAGTGTTTGTTGTGGGGGAGGAAGGGAAAAGGAGAATATTAGCCGCTTTGAGACTCCTTAAACGGAGTGAAAGGCGGGATATCAAAGCCAAACTCTTCTTCTCCTCCTCCATTGGCTCTTGAGACAGAAGGATACCAACAAGAACGAATAATAATAATAATAATAATTATTATTATTATTATTATTATTATTATTATTATTATTATTATTATATTTTTATACTGCCCTGCATCTGAAAATCAGGGGGCAGTTCACAACAAAAAAATACAAAATAACACAAATTACATATTAACACAGAAACAAACCGATAAACCCCCTCCCTCAAACACATTAACACATTTAAAAGACCTTAGAATGTTAATCAGCCCAAGCCCTGGTTATAGAGAAGGGAGCCACACCAATATGCAGCTCTGGGTAAAAAGAAAAAAGGAAGATAAGTGAAATTAAGTTGCTTCTTAGAGTTGTGCGTTGAAAAAATTCACAGGCTTGGTTGCTCATTTTTGTAGAAGTCTGGAGAGATGATGAATTGTGCCCACTCCCCTACAGAAGAGGGCTTGCAATCATGTTTACCCTAACACTCACCTGCTTTCCTCTGATTAAAAGAGATGTTTGCCCTCTGTCCCTTTTTGGGGGAGGCTGGTAGAGAATACTTTGTACATATGTATTATTAAATTGTAGAGCCTAAGAAGTATACGCACCTTCTTGGAATATGAAATCATGTTCAGTGCAGTGCTGTATGTTTTCTGGCAGCCTTTAAGTATAGTTTGGAAAACATTACTCCCATAAAATGTGTTAAGCGCTTAGAAAAGGCAAACAACTCTACAAAACCTGATACGAAAGGGACTATAGAAAAAAGTTGCTGTCATGAAGCTGTGTTGTTTATTTCACCATGGAAAAAGAGAGCTTTTCATATTGTTAGAGCTTTGAGGGAATTGTGTGACTTTTGTGAGGAAACTAAGATGTAAAGATGTATTAGGAAACTAATATGTAAAGAACTCAAGTCTCCATTAAGAAATGGGCTTCATCATTAAACTCTAGCTGCTAAAATTATGATTAATTTACTCTGGAGCTACCTTACTTTATCTGGACTGTTCTGGAGCCCAAAATGATCAAAGGGTTGGAGCAACTTGCCTGAGGAGAAAAGTTTGAGCTTACCATTGAAAAGGCAAGGAAAGAGGGCACATGATAGAGGTGGATAAAATTATGCATTGAGTGGATAGGCTTCTCTCATACAACTGGAAATTGGGGCCATCCAAAGAAGCTTAATGTTGGAAGATTCAGACAAAAGAAAATACTTCTTTACACATAGTTACATGGAATTCTCTCCCACAAAATGTAATGATGGTACCTGCCGTGAATGTCTTTAAACAGATTAGACACATTCATGTAAGGCTATCAATGGCTGCTAGCCATGCTTGGCCATGCTCTGTTGGAAACAGAATGTAGTCAGGTGTTACTTGTAGGCTTCATCCAGTAGGCATCTGGTTGACCACTGAAAAATGGATGATGGACTATATCGGCCTTTGTCCTGATCCAGCAGTGATGCTCCTACATTCTTACATGGCTTGTTACTAGAACAGAAAACTTTTATACTTGCTTAGTCCATAAGTTAACATTAAACAAATATACCAACCATACTTGCTTTTATTTCAGTGTACATTCTCAAAAGGTGCATCAAGTAGTAAGTTTTAGAAATCAGAGTACTTTGTTCTGTCTTTGGCCAGTCATGCTGTCATTTTGATGCCAAAATAAGTTATTTAGGAATATGAATCACCAAGTTAGGGGCCTGCATGTAAGATCTGGCATCTGATCTGAGCACACATGTTTATAAAAACAAAGCCATAAACGGTAGGCAATTGTGGCTATATCTTAAATGTGTAAGCACTGCACAGTTGACAAACACAATCTCACCATAAGTATGGCACTGCAGTTTAAATTTTCTACAGAAAATTAAGTTTAGTTTTACCATGGAAGAATGCTATATGAAATCCACTATTGTATCTTAATAATTATAATTTCAAGTACTAAAACTTTGAAATGCGGACAAAATGCCTAATCCCATCCTTGGAGACGTTAAGACTGCAGTAGTTTAACTCAGTGCAACTTCTGAATAAGCACTCTTAGGACTGCACTGCAACAGTACCTGAAATATTTTTAAACGGTATTTAAGAAATACTTGATACATATAAAAACAGTTATTAAAATCCTACCCACTGAAGGCCATTATAATACAAGTATTGTACAGTATAACATCTACCGAGTGCATTAAGGATTCCCAGACACAAGCATTCCCCCCATAAACTACAGCTGAGAAAGACATGTAATTAAACGAGAAGCTTTAAATTTCAGTGGTTCCATCCATTAAAATAAGTGGGAGCTTCCCCTCTGACGTCAGTGGGATGTGAATTGCATCCTAAGGCTAGAATCCTAAGCACACTTACTTAAGAGCAAGCTCCGCCAAACAGAGTGGGGACTTTCTTCTGAGTAATCATGTACAGGATTGTGCTTTAAATGTTTACTAGTATAGTTTCAGTTCCTGTCCTATCACAACATGCAAAGTTAATCTCCAGACCCCACTAGAGGATCCTACAGTGCATCAGCGAAGGCGGCTGTTGATCACCCAGGTCTTGTCTCAGTCTCTAATCTATGGTATTGCATGTCCTGGGCAGGCAAGCGTGGGCGTCGCAGCAGTGCAGGATCGCTAGACAGCAATATGGAAGTAAGTAGGAAGTTACTGATGTCTAGCTGGATGTGATGTGCATTTCAAACCTTTCTTTTATATACATTTTTTGCTCTTTTTCTTCTAACATACAACCTGCCTGCCTCAAATAAAAATGCATGCCAAGGCTACTCACTTCGTATTTTTAGATTTTTATTTATTTATTTTTTAAAGAAAACAGCAACACTACTACTACTTCTGGCTTGTTTCTAGATCAAGTACCATTTTTTTATTATTATTATTATTTCAGCTAACCTCGTCCCCTTCTGTTCCTGCAAGCATGGTTAAATGAATATGATGTGCCCTCTTGCCACCATTACAGTCTGGTCCCTGCTTAAAGGCCCAGTGGTTATTTGTTACACAGTACACCGTTGGTGCTGTTTGATATTTAACTTAGCTACTGACGTCATGCTCAGCCATTCACATTGCTTATTTTTCGAGTTAAATTGCGAAATGTATGCAGTCGTGACACCATGGAATTGCATAGATAGGGCATGGGGAAAGAAAACAAATAAGACGGATGAATTCAATGTGGATTTCATGAGATTTCATTCATCTTCAAACCATTTATATACTGTTCATGTCTTTGAATTCAACCTGCAGATTTTTGTGTGCGCGTGTGTGTGTGTGTGTATGTGTGTGTGATGTCTGTGTGTGTTTGAATTAGGTAGACTACAGTCTACATATAGCACACGATGCCTCACCATTGCTATGTCCCTATAGCTGTCCATAAAGAAAATAAAGTGTCCACAGACTAATTAGATAGTCAACGGCTAAATAGCAGGAAATACTGGGCCATAGGTCAGGAGATGTGGGAACAAAGCACAAAACCTACCGATAAAGAGAAACAAGGAAAGTCTCAGTCTAACACTATTAGTGATAGCTCACTTACTTTCTACATCTCAAAATAGAAGCACTCTATTTTAAAGTTAATGTTAGAGGAAAACGCAGCACAAAATCTGAATGTTAACAGTGTGCTAATTATTTCAGTTTAATTCATTGTAACTGTAGACATGTATATATTTGTTCTTGAAGGGAGAAATAAATCACATGACTATAATATCTTAATAAGAAAAAATGTAGATTTAAAATCAGATCAAAATGTTTTAATCACTGACTAGTGATTACTTTTTATTGGTCAATATTTTCATTTTTTTAAAAAAAGAAAAAGAAAAGAAAAAGGGAAATCACTTCTTTCTATAGCATCACCTCACCTGTACCTTAAAGGAAGAAATTGGCAGAAAGACAGACAGACAGACAGACAGACAGACAGACAGACAGACATCTCCTATAGGTCATAGACAGACAGACATCTCCTATAGGTCATACAGCAGTTTATCCCTATGAGCTTTCAAGGAAAACATGATGGTCGCTGTGAACTTTTTTCTTTTACACATATTTTAAGGTTTTTTTAATTTTTATTTCTATTAATTTCTTTTTAGGGGTCCATCATTAGCAGTCCTCATATGCGCCGAAGAGCTACATCAACCCGAGAGTGTCCATCTCGCCCTCACCACCAGACTATGCCTAATTCTTCCTCACTACTAGGGTCCTTATTTGGTAGTAAAAGGGGAAAGCCTTCCCAAGGCCACCTAGCAACTGGCCCGTCACAGCACCCACCTCACCCTCCTATACTTTCACATCAGCAGCATTCGCAGCACTCTTCTTCCGCCCTGCACCACGCGGGGCCAGCGGAGGGGCAGACCCAGGCACAAGTGCACACCCACCATTCTCAGTACTGCCACATGCAGAACCCGCCTCCGTACCATCACCACCACCACTACCACCCGCCCCAGCATATCCAGCACCCACACCAGTACCACCACGTGCCGCACTCGCAGCATGTAGCACATTCGCAGCATTCTTACATACCGCATTCCCACTCGCAACATTCTCATGCCCCCCATCCTCCATTACCCGCTCCTCACCCCGTACACTCTTCCCACGCGCCACATCACCACGGCCAGCCGGTGCCCCCTTCTAGTTCAGCCAGCACTAAGCCCAAACATAGCGGCATCAGCACAATAGTCTAGAACCAAACTCCTCTGCCAGTAATTGTAGCTCTAGACAGGCACTTACAGGAAGCAGAAGCAGCCTATAAAACTGGAATGGTTTTTTTTTTTTTAATAATAGTAAATAAATAAAAATGAAACACAAGCCAGAAACAACTTAATTGACTCCTTTGCCTTAAGGATTCAATAGAACAACTCACGTTAGCTTGATCAGTGCTGGTCTTACAACTGAACTCAGTGGTGATCTTCTCCCTCCTTTTCTCCAGTAGCCTTGAAAATATGCTGCTTGCTGAAAACATTTATGCTACCTTTCGTTTCACCCCCCCATGACAATTTTTAATGCATAATGAAAACATAACCTCAAAATAAAAGGAAAAAAATATGAAATAGAACCAAGTGTTGCATTCTTGCTCCTTAATTGTCAATGGGCAAAAAAAGTAGACCTCATATGGTTGATGAAAGTACGTAAGTAAACTTTATATAATATAAATATATAAATATATACATATATATATATATACTGTATAGTTAACATTTGTGCTTACAACAAAACTTTTGCAGTCCACAAAGCTAGCAATATATACTTTACCAGGAATTCCATTTACTGATAGAAGGGCAGTACAGTAGTTGAACAGCGTAATGAAAGTGTAGACCAAAAAACTAGGAACAAATTCCAGGCATTTCAGTGTTCTCATTAAAAGTTCTCTGGACTTTGAAAAATATCTCTAAGCAATCATTGCAAAGTGTGCCAAGTAACATAGCATTTAGCTGTTGTAATCAAATATTGCTTTGTACAAATCCTTATTTTATTAACAAGATAATATACTTAATCAGTATTATACTATTTCAGGTAAGCAAACTAGTTAAGATGCAGTAACTATACAGTAGCAACATGAGACCCCCTTTGTTAAGGGCTGTCTCTACCTTTTGGTTACTCAGATTCTTAGACACTTTAAAGGCTGTGATAACTGTGAACTTACACAATCCATAGTTCTTCTTTTATATTCATATATGTTTTAATAAACTCACATGAAGATTTAAATGGAAGGTACTTGCGTACACGGCATAAACATTCATCTCAGACCTTAAAACAAGAAGCATCCATCCCTTTCCAGACACATTGCCACTTTACCATAACTTACTCAGTTTATCTCAGTTAAAATAGACTGCGGTTCAGGCTTGCCTTTCCATATGAAAGTGATCTGAAACTTGAAGGCTTATTTTAGTACAGATTTTTTATAACTGTAATTCCATGTAGCCATGTGCTGGCAGCAGGACTCTCTCACCATTTCTTCATCACATTTGTTAGTTTTTCCCAGCACTCAGCAGGCTGAGTCTTTGCTCGAACTGTCATGGTCCAGTTAAGTCGCAAGACATCTCGTAAGAGCCAACTGTGCTGTTGTTGCTTATGTGTTGTAACGAGTCATTCGCAAATCCGTATGCGATTTTTTTGTACCCCCTAAATCCTATTTTTTTAAATTAAAAAAAAAGAAAGAAATCATACATGGAGAATACTTTGTAGTTTCAGCATTTTGAGCCACCCCAGTCACAAGGACTGTACATCTAACTGGCAGAAACAAAAGGAACTGCAGAACTACACCAGCAGAATTGTGAATGTGGTTTAAAAGAAGAGGAAGGAAAAGTTCCAGTGAGAGATGGGTAAAACAAAAAAACACAAAAACGGTGTTGCTTCGGAATGTAGAAGTGATACGTGAAGATGACTCTTATGTATTGGTGACCCCCGATGTCTCCAGTTTGTTTTGTTTTTTCTCTCCCTCTCCTTCTTGCTATGGATTATATCATGATTACCAGCAAAACTAAAAACCAATTACTTCTGTTAACTTCCACTCAGCAAAAACAACCACCTAGAGTTTAGTCTGCTGTTTAAATTTGTCTGTTATTTTCTACGCGTGCAATACTTCCTGTTTTGTCCCCCCCCCCCATAAATTAACTACATATGAAATGAAAGTAATAAAAGTCAATTTGATGGTCATCCAAGCAGATTACCGAAGAGGGTTCATCTCAGCAGCCCCTGAGGCTCGTTGTTCCTTGCAGTTTAAGCATTGTTTGTCCTTATGAGGGATAATAGAACTGTCTGCATGTCATCTAATGTTAATAGTATTAAAGCTACACTCTACATATTGTATATTTGCAAAATATATCAGTGTTACTGTTTATATTAGTTGAAGTAAAGTAATGACATATTTAAATATGTAGACTTTTCTTCAGACCTTTGTACCAATAGTAGAGTCTAACTGTAATTTATAAGTTGTTCCAGAAAAGATAAGTAGCTGGTGGGATACTCCCCCCCCCCGTGTTGTCGCTCATTGAATATTCTGCATGAACCAGACTCAAAAACACATTCACTGGACAACCACATTGCTTTGCAGTTGATGGATTAATATTGGCCACACACAAAAGTACTTTAGTGTTGCCCATCTATTTATACAATTTGGATGCCCTAGGGAACCCCATGTAAGGTTTTAAACTCCCATACTGTTGCTTGTTTTAAGTTCACATACATACACACAAACATCCTTATATGATTCATATGAATTCCGTAAAATGAAGGTTATGCATTATTATTTATTTCATTTTCTTGCCATATGCATATGGAACATATAAGTAGAGTGAATGCGTTAGAAACATGAAGTGTATGAATCTCAACGTTCCATGAATACCGAAGAACATCCTGTAACCAGCATTACTTTTCAAAACTTCACTGCTTTTTAGAGGAGCAGTCTAAGGCGCCAGAATCCCTTTTATAGACCAAGAGTACAGAACCGTTTCTCTTAGATTGGGAAAATGACAGCAATCATCATTATCTTCTATGTGCAGTTAGAGGAAATAAATTTTATAGCATGCAGCAGGGGAAAAGTAGTTACCGGAAAGCTTTTCTTAGTTTTTCCGTATTGATTAAAATCCATACAAAACACTATTGAACCATGTGTCTTTCTTCCCATGAATAGTATGGCTAGGTAAAAGCAACAATTTGAAGTTAAAAGGAAAACTAAATAACCTTGCAAAAATATCTTTTCTGGGACAATGTCAAATATGTATTTGTTTTAATCCTTTTAAGTTAAGAATGAAATGTACAACAATGTAAAAAAAAAGTAATCCTAATATAATGTATGTCTTGTATTGCTAAAAAGAAGTCTTCAAGCATAACATTGTAGAATGATTTTCCCATCAAGCACTGCATGCAGCAGAAGCCTCTTGTTTCTTGATTTTAAAATGAGCTGAAAGACAGTCAGCAGCTATTTAAACAATGACTCTCTACATGTTGACTTGCTGTTCCATATAAAGCTGTGTGTTTACTGCAGTTAAGCATGCATTTTGCTGTTTCCGTTGTAAAATATCATCACATCTTGCCTGCAAAAATGAGTAATTGTGTATATAGTTAAAGAAAAAAACTTGACCAATAATAAGATAAGATTTTGAGGGAGGGAAAGGATAGCGAAGCAGGACCAAGTAGGGAGAATAGCTAATTCTCTAAATTGTACATAGTGTGTAAATTAGTATTAATATAAGTCTGCAGTCACTTTCAGGTTGCATACAGTACCTGTCTCCTGCTAGGAACTTTAATCCCAGCCTTGCGTTGTATTAAACTGTTGGAATTAGGTCTTGAATGCAGACTGTTAAAAGACCTCAAGAAACATCATGCTCATGAAAAGCTTCTGTTATGGGAGGCTTCAGACCATTTTGTAACTGTTGGGAAGGAAGGAGTGCTTTCATTTTAATATGCATTGTTTGTAAGTAGTATCAGACCTTATCGTTGTAAAACTATAACTGTGATTATGTGGGAAATCAAATAAATCACTTTGAACTCACTCAGTTTCTCATCCTTTGTAGAACTGCAAGCACTTATATTTTTCATATTAAATGAATAAAATTACTATGCCACTTCAGTTCTTGGAAATCTCATTTTGTGTTGTTTAAAACAAAAAACACCACTGCAGTATTGCATGCAAAAGGTAGAAACAAATAGCTCTGTTTTGTACAGGCGAGGCATTGGGCTCAAATTGGGACTGTTTATGTCTCAGCTGGAGAGGACAGACAAATCAATGATTTCCTATGGGGGCTAACCTGTGGCCTCTAGCCATTGTTGGATCCCCTTCTGCTGCAGTCGTCATGGCTGATGATCAGGAATGATATGTCAGCCATGTTGACTGGGGCAGATGGGAATATCGAAGGTCACAGGCTAGCCACCTCTCATTTAGAATGTAGTCTTACACAATCCATAGGATACAAGTGGTAAAACAAAAAATATACTCCAGGTAAGAAACTTGTGGCCCTCCCAGTGCTGTTGGGCTCCAATGAGCCCCAGCCACTGTGGCCAAAGATCAGGGATGATGGGAGTTGTTTAGTCCAACCACACCTGAAAGGCCACAGGTTCCTTACCCTAAGTTTAAGGAGTTGGCTTGTACAACAAACCTTATCAAATGTTGACAGGGACATGTCATTACTGGAGAAGGGAGGGGAAATTATTGTTTCAGATAACCTGGTCCAGAGTTGTTTTGGGCTTTTACACACAAGTAACAAGACCTTAAAGCCGACTTGGCTAACAGCAGCTTGTGCAGATCCCTCAGCACTTTGGCTACAGCATTCTGCAGTAGTTGCAGCATCCAGACCAGACATAAGGGAAGCCCCACACAGAATGCATGGCAGTAGTCGAAACTACTTCCCGCCCATGCCACAGTACTTCTGTTTTGTCCAGATGAAGCCTCTGCTTATTCTGCTCCATCCAAATCTACACCATCCTTAGGCAACCATTATCTCTGATTTAAGACAACCTTTTGGTGCAAAAGTCCTGTCGCCTAGAAACCAATTTATGTATACGCAGTATTGGAGCACTTTTGGCATTGCATTTCCTCATCATATAGTGAGTAAGTTAACAGAATACAAATGCCAGATCAAAACCAGGTCTGCCATTGTGTTAACAGCATGAAGCTTCCTAATGAGTGTGAGCTTAAATTGTAAGGAAACACACCACTGGCCTCTCACTGCTGTAATAAAACAACAAACACCGACTAAAATTAATTGAGCCTTGGAGTGTAAATTGCAGGAAATCAAGTAAGATGCTTGGAAAGGAAAACAATGTACATTTCTGACTTTGCTGAGAATATAAACACAATAATCCAGGTTTCAGACAATGTTAAAATGAATAAGGCAATTACATAATAAAACCCCACTTCAATAAAAACCCCATTTGTTTCCATTTCTGTAGGGATAGCCATGCTGGCCTGTTTCAGGAAAAAGAACTGATGCAAGTGGACTGTGGTCCACAAAAACTTACTCCATCATAAATCTGTTAGTTCAGAGGTACCTCGGGTTACAGATGCTTCAGGTTACAGACTCCGCTAACCCAGAAAATAGTACCTTGGGTTAAGAACTTTGCTTCAGGATGAGAACAGAAATGGCAGCACAGCGGGAGGCCCCATTAGCTAAAGTGATACCTCAGGTTAAGAACAGTTTCAGGTTAAGAACAGACCTCCAGAACGAATTATGTTCTTAACTCAAGGTACCACTGTACTGTATTAAAGGTGCCAGAAGACACTTAGTAGTTTTAATTTGCTTCAGTGGGTTCTGTTTGTGCATATCAGAGCATCTTCACAACTTAAATTATTCCATTACCATGTACATTCAGCAAGGAATTATGGATTGAAGACACTGAAAATCTTGATCTTGCTTAGAACAAAACTGCATTGTTGGATGGTGATAATAAATTATTATTTATATGCCACCCATCTGACTGTGTTTCCCCAACCACTCTTGGCAGCTTCCAACAAATTATAAAACCACAGTAACACATCACACATTAAAAACTTCCCTATCCAGGGCTGCCTTCAGATGTCTTCTATAAGTCAGTTGTTCATTTCCTTGACAATTGACGGGAGTGTTCCACATGGCGGATACGACTACCAAGATTGTTTTAGAACATACTGAGGAAGACAAAGAACCTCTGCAAATCAATGTGTACATTCATGCATATGTAGGCATGCACACACAACCAGAAGAGTATCTTGAGAGGAAAACAACAGCTCCAAAGAGGAGGCCAGGAAGTCTTCAAAACACCCAGTGAAAGCCACCAAGCCTCTTATTGCTGACAATGATGGTGAGGCAAGCTATCAATAAATCTGTTTAGTACATTCAGATTCTTATACTCAACTTTTCCGATTTTCCACTTGTTTTAAATTGTTTTTAGCTGTTACCATTAATGCTTGTTTTACCTCCATTGTGTCATTGTTTCATAACTGGTTTTAGAGTTTGTTATGTAAGTTATATGGATTGGACTTTTCCAATGCATTTTCAATGTTTACACAAACCACTCTGTGAACCTAGTTATAAGGGTGTTATACAAAACTAAACCTGCCATAGATTTAGAGCTAGGTGTAAATGCTGTTAAGTTTACTCCTGTTAATGCCATTATTTCATTGAAGGAAGCCATGAGCTTTAAATGTATGCCATGAGTGTGACCATAGGCATATGACTTCCCCCAATGAATCCTTTATGGAACTATAATTCTCAGAACCCTTAACAAACTATAGTTCCCAGGATTCTTTGGGGAAAACCATGTGCTTAAAATATATGGTGTGGATCTCTAAAGGCTGGACCAGAACTGGCAGCATTCCTCACATTACACAGAGACTGAATAAGTGCTATAAGGCACTTCCATCCCAGAGTCGTAGGAAACAGGTCACTTAAGTCAGGAGGCAGTCTCCAGGAAAATAATGCAGCAATTATTTGTAGAGGATGAACTGGAGTGGTTGTATTATTGCATATTTTCTCCTTCACCTTGTGTGTGTCTGTTTTGAATTTGAACCGCTGAACAAATATCGCATGAAGTGTCTCAAATAATTGTTCCAGCCTTTCAGAGGCTGTGCTAAGCTCTGTCTGGAGCACCAAGATAATTGCATTGTTGTAACACTTGAACTATTTAATTTAACTTATAGTAACAAGCACTCATTATCTTGCTGAAAAAGCTTTGCATTTTGTAAATACACAGTGCGCTTTTTGAACCGGAAAAAAATGTCATCGTGATATTTTAGAAGCTTTGAGCATTTTGTGAAACAACTTCATAGACTCATTTGGCTCTTCATCTGGAAAATATTACTGTGTCTTATAATTACATCAATATCTTCAGAAACTGCAATGAAATCATTTCATTTCCTTTTCCTGTGAACGAGGCTGTATTTTTTTCCAAGTTACGTTACAGCCACAGGAGACAAATATTAATTCAGCTTGCATTCCTACCTTTTTTTTTTAATTACGTGTTCCTACAAATATTTTAAAATTATTTCCTTTTTCTCATACTCAACCAATGTGAGAGGCTGTGTGTGGGTGTGGAGAGAGAGGTGGTTCTTTGAACATCATCCTACAAAGATGCTGGCAACCTATTTTTATTCCAAATCACAATGTTGGAGAGCACTGACGCAGTTGACCCAGTCCTCCAAAGGGAAAAAAGTTCACCTTGACAACAGAGTGTTGTTGGACTTTTGTCGTTTAGTCGTTTAGTCGTGTCCGACTCTTCGTGACCCCAATGGACCAGAGCACTCCAGGCACTTCTGTCTTCCAGTGCCTCCCGCAGTTTAGTCAAACTCATGCTGGTAGCTTCGAGAACACTATCCAACCATCTCGTCCTCTGTCGTCCCCTTCTCCTTGTGCCCTCCATCTTTCCCAACATCAGGGTCTTTTCCAGGGAGTCTTCTCTTCTCATGTGGTGGCCAAAGTATTGGAGCCTCAGCTTCAGGATCTGTCCTTCCAGTAAGCACTCAGGGCTGATTTCCTTAAGAATGGATAGGTTTGATCTCCTCCAGCACCATAGCCACACAAATCTGCCATACAGGTACGTATTATTAAACACTGCATCAAGTTCCGCTCAACCTCTTCAAAAAGGTCGAGTAGTTTAACTTCTGTCACAGGGGGTATTTTTAAGCACAACAATGCAGAGTTCAGGGCAAAGTTGGCATTTATTAACAACTCTTGTACCAACAAGGCCCTTTACCTCCCTCCCCTGCACCCTACCATTTTCTCAGGGCGTTGGGAGATCATGTCTGTACTTAAGGGCTTACTTACACTTCTTTCCCCTTTGTGGGGCAAAGGCGGGGAATTGTTCTGTGCCATAAAGCTATGCTAATAAAAAATAATTAGAAGAAGCCCGCAGCATGTTATGGGCACAATTGCACCCTTCTATGCAGATTCTCCAGTAACTGATATTTAAATGCAGACTAAATATCAGTTGTGCACACAGGTTGGAAAAGGATACACACTCAGAAATATGGCATCAAACATGGTTCTGTCTTCCATTAGGCATATGCACACATTTTAATCTTCACTGCACTTTCATGTTCATCTACCATGGGTAGGCAAACTAAGGCCTGGGGACTGGATCTGGCCCAATCGCCTTCTAAATCCAGCCTGCGGATGGTCCAGGGATCAGTGTGTTTTTACATGAGTAGAATGTGTGCTTTTATTTAAAATGCATTTCTGGGTTATTTGTGGGGCACAGGAATTTGTTCGTTCCCCCCCCCCAAAAAAAAAGTCTGGCCCCCCACAAGGTCTGAGACACAGTGGACTGGCTCCCTGCTGAAAAAAATTGCTGAGCCCTCTAAGTCATTTATAAAGATGTTTAACAACAATGGACCCAGGGCAGAACCCTGCAGCGCCCTGCTTGTCACTCTTTTTCCAGGATGATAATTAACCATTAGTGAGCACTCTTTGGGTTCCGTCAGTCAACCAGCTACAAATCCACCTAAGCAGGCCTCATTTCACCACCTAGTACAGGGCATAGCCAGTCCTTCAGATCTCAACTTCGCAAAGCTGCTCACGGTGGGCGGCATGAGAAGCCCCCCAGCCTCGCAAAGGCAGGGCTGGGATCAAAGGGTTTGTGGATGTTGCATCCTCATGTGCCCTCTCCAAGTTGCCTTGCAAGGAGTGTTTCCATGGCGGGGCATGCAGGGTGAATGGAGCCCACTGCGCCAGTCTGTCACCCAGGAGCATTTTTCCATGCAAGGGACCTACTACTTGCTTGTTCCTCCTCTTGCTTCAAACATAGCCAAGAAACCTTATTTTATTATTTTTAACCTCTCTTGCAAGCTTGAGTTCATTCTTAGCTTTGGCCTGCCTTACATTCTCCTTGCAACTGTTGGCTACTCATGTATACTCTTCCTTTATCATTTCTCCTTTCTTCCATTTCTTATACAGGCCCTTCTTACATCTTTCACAATTTTGTCATCAACACATAGATTCTTGCAGCAAAATACAATTACTGTGGATTAGGTCTGGCTCATTCTTAATTTATCTTGGTATTTCTCATTCTCCTTTTTATCTGATCATATATTTTTAAACTTTTCAGCCTATTAGATAAAGTAAAGAAGTAGTTTCATAAATCATAGAAGACCTGAATGTGTGTGAAAGGGTGAAGAGACATATATTCAAAAGTTCAAAGGAGATTTGGGGAAAGATAACTGCCCAGGTAGGAAAAGTGATCAACGTTTTCCAACATTACACCATTAAGTTGGGTATGTGGTTCTGCAGAGGGGTTGTTTTGTGCTTGTTGGTGCGGCACTTTGGCTTTTTGGATATTGAGCGATAAGCCAAGCTTTCTGTAAGCTTCTGCAAAGATATTTGGGGTGGTTTGGAGGTCGTCCTCTGAGTGTGCACACACTATGTTGTCATCAGCATACTGAAGCTCTATGATGGAAGTTACGGTAACCTTACTCTTTGCTTTCAGCCTACTCAGATTAAGAAGCTTTCCATCTCTTTGATATATGATTTCTACCCAGGTGGAGAGTTTCCCCTCGGCAGTGTGTCGGATCATGGCAATGAAGATAATAGAGTTGGGGCAATAACACATCCCTGTTTAATGCCTGGTCCCACTGTGAATGGTTCACTTTGAAAGCCATGTAACGGGGGGAATAGGAATAAATGGGACAGTTCTCAGAATGGAGAGGTACGGGATCAGTATGGGGCCCCTGAGATTGTGGAGAACTCTGAAAGGACCTCTTGAAGCGATTAATTAATGGGTAGCAAAATGGCAAATACCCATTCAGTGTAAACAGGTGTGAAGTGATGCTTGTTGGGACAAAATATATTAATTTCACATATATTGTAAGTTCATGGGGTCTAGACTAGCAGGGAGTGTGACCAGGAATGAGAGGTCGTGAATAGCTCCATGAATATGTAAACCCAGTGTGCAGCAGCTGTGAAAAAGGTGAATCAAAACTTAGACAATAGGTTGGAAGAGATAGCACACACGCCACCAGCAACTCATGGCTCTCTGGAACAACTTTAAAAATAATAGAGAAGAATGCGCTCTATCCAGAGCCATAGCTAGGGGGTGGTGAGGAAGGCCCCCGCTAGGGGCACAGGCAAGGAGGGGGCGCAAAATCTGCTAACAATATTTCCATAAATAAAAATGTAAATTCTTGCCTCATAAGAAAAGGTTTTAAATAGAGGGTTAACCCGCAAGGTGTGCCCTGCGTATGAGTCTAATAAGAAGTCTATGGAGAAACTACGCGACACAAAAAAAGTTGGGCGGCGGGGCGGGGCCACGTGAGAAACAAGCCAGTAGCTCTGGCAATTGCGTCATCGGCGCGCGACGAGGCAGTGGCCGCTGAGAGACATGAGCGGGCTGGGTGTCCTTTTCCGTGCGGCTCGCGCCGCTCTCCCCGCCGGGGTCCGGCAGCTCCGTACCGGCCTCCCTCGGCCTGCATTCGCCAAAGAGCTTTTCCTGGGGACGCTGCGAAAGGTGAGTCCCGTAGCTGCCGCAGCGCCTCCGAGGCTCCTGCGTGTTTTCTCACAGACTCGGGAGCCTCCCACCCCAGGCACCCCTCTCCCCAAAAGCCAGTGGGCGCCTGGCATCTTTCCACCCCTGCCGCCCTCTCTGAGGCTGCCAAAAACTGCTGCTGCTGCTGCTGCTGCTGCTGCATTTCTCTTGGAAAATGCACACTTTCCCCGTCGACCCACACGCACTGCACCCTCTGGAAATCGCAGCCTGGACTTCAGCACGGTTTTCAGTACGAAAACTTGCTACTTCAAAGGTTGGGAAAGTTTGACGGGAAGTTCCCTTTCCATTAAGGCTTTGCGCTTTCTCCAATAAACTTGATTATTCTTGAAGCCGGGGCTGTAAGCAATCATTGACGGCGTCCTCATGTTTGAAAGGAGAGCTGGGGGTTTTTTGTGTATGCTGGGTGGGAAGGTTTGGGGTAGGTTATGCCCTGTTAAGCTTTTTTTTTTAAAAAAAAAAAAAGTCTGAACAGAAAATGCGTTTTCCACCTTTATGATTTGTAGCACCCAATCTGCGCAACAGCTTCTTAAAGTTGTGGATAAGTATTTCTCTCCCACACCCCTTTAATTGGACTACAGTATTTTATCATGCGAGACAATACTCTTTTTGAGGTTTTAGGCAGCTAGTGTATGGAACCAGCAAATTCTTTTTGGAGCTGCCTGAAATGGGGGGGGGGGGACTTCTGGTAACCACAGTTGGTGGGATCAGTCTAAAGAACTTATCAAATTCATTTCACTTCAGCCAGCAAACCCAACTACGTAAAGCTAAATAAAAATCTCGGAGCTCCTAGAACATCCTTGGGATTTGGAAGATACATTTCATATAATTAGTTAGCCATAATTACTATATCTTGGAGCCTCATAACTGAAAGTGAATACATTACACTGCAAATCAAAAATGTATAGAGTATATTCTGCCATATCAATGCTAAGTAATGATTTGGATATTTTTTCCTGGATGTAAAGAGCAAATTCAGAGTGCCTTTTCTTAGCAGTGTTTATGGTTTCTATATTTTTGGCAACCACAGCTGTCATCCTGAACATACCTTTAAGCAATTTCCATTGACTCCGTGGACTTCCAAAACAAACCTGTTTAGCATTGCAGTAAAGGTATGTTTAAAAGCTTAATGGAGAATTGTGATGCCATTAGAGTGTTTTCACCTTGTTCAGCAGTTTTCCAGCTGGGAAGAAAACAGGTCTTTCTAGATTCCAAAAAAGTGTCTGTATTCATACTACAGCTAAGCTCCTTTCCATCATGGGGAAAAGGGAGGCAGGATTTCCTCTGCATTTGCAGCTGCCTGCACAGAACTCCCAAACACTTCAAATTCCCCAACTTTGGAAGACACAAGAACAGTTCATACGGAAACTTGTGGGGAGGGGATAATGCACACAACCACTTTTTAAGATGCTGTGGAGGCGAATTCCAAAATTGTGTTTGAGTGCTGGTGTTTACTGACCTGTCATAGTTCTGGGGGTTGAGCATCACAGAAGGAGAAACTGAAGAAAACTCAAATGCACTTCTGAATTGTTGACATAAAGGCCTATAAGCGACCATTCTCCTAATTAAAATGTATGTGTAATGTCTGCAAAGGTTAACTGCCATCTGTCCTCATAAGGAGCAATGTTAAGTCCAGTTTTTGAGGCTTCTCTCTTTTTAACTTGTTTTAATATAAAAAGAAAAATCCTGTCAAAATCTGTTATTCTAGGAAGACGTTTTCCCATTTCCTGAGATTAGCAATGAAGAATTGGAAGAAATCAACCAATTTGTGGGGCCGGTAGAAAAATTCTTCAATGAAGATGGTAAACTCCTCCCCGCTTCATTAAGTCTTTATCTGTTAAGGTTTTTCATAACAAACCTTCTGTGAGGTTTTCCTTATAGTGCTAACAAAAAAACCCTGAGAAATACATAGTGTTGCTTACCCATATATACTTTCTACATACGAGGAAATCAGCATGTATTTTGAAACAGAGATATTGTACTACTGATTTAAACAGCTACCAAGTATCTTATTTTAAAATATTTTCTTGTCCACTGCTATGTTATTGAGAATTCTCTGGCTGTAATGGAGGGAGATTATGCACCGCATTATCTTGATGTGATACAGCTGGTTGTGAAAATAATTTGAAAAACCTGCTCAAATTGGGTGGTCTGGCAAAAGTGATCTCTCAACTTTGTTGTTGGATATGTAGCTAGCCCCTCTCTCTCAGTGGAAGAGCAGAAAAAACTGACCTGTGGGAAGCTTAAGTTCTTGCAAGAAAAAAATAATAGACAGTATGCCTTAAACGTCTCGTTTGTGGTTGTTGGTATTCACAGTGATCTAACTCCATAAATAAGCTTTCACTTAAATGAGCTGGCCCCACCTGAACTTTCTGTAATCCATTATATAAAATTACTGCATTTCACTGTATTTCAGTGGATTCTAAGAAAATTGACCAAGATGCTAAAATTCCACAAGAAACGCTTAATGAACTGAAGAACCTGGGGCTCTTTGGCATGCAGATTCCGGAGGAATATGGTGAGAAAAAATGTTCAGAAAGTTGAGACTTTGCTCCTTGTCCTTTTAATATGAGAGAACCCTTGAAGTTTTTCTTCTGTTTGCTTTATTAGTGTTACTGGACTTGATACATCTGCACTTTAAAGCAGAGCAGTACCTGGATGGCTGAACCTCCTGGTATCTTTTCTCTTCCTTGATGAAGCATTATAGAATTCATAATAAAGCCATCCCTAACTAATTTCTGTGATGGCATGATTTCCTTGCACACTCAACCATTTAGTATAAGCATGTTCCAGCAAAGGTATTGCATTACCAACCTTGTTTTTTTAAGATTTATTTTTTCAAAACAAATCATGAATCCTATATGTTGCAAATCTCTGAATGCTATTACTGTGAAGTAAAGTATTTTCATTTGAAGAAAACAGTGTTGTTTTTTGCCTCTGGTTAGTTAATCATCATAGGCTCTTCTATTTGCTCTTTCTTCTTGCATAATGAAGCAGTGGCTGATAACATCAGCCTAGTCTTATGAGCTGATAACTTAAGCAGCTGATTGCAGGATGTGGGGCTGGCGTCCCCTCAGAAGATTCATGAAATGCATAGTCATAAATACAGTTGGTCTGCACTGCTGCTGAAGAATGAGAGTGAGTCTTATAAGTACTTTAACAAAACACAACAGAGCAACATTTTGACAAAAGCTGACCATGGTGTTTCTCTGTTGTGACCTTTGCAAGAAATGTGATTTAGTACATTTTATAAATAGATGCTCTAGGAAACTCTAACCAGGGATCAGTCCCTTGACTTTTCTTTTATATTTATAAACACCCAGTTTTGTAGTTCAAAGCAGCCAAAGCTGTTATACCTGTGTACACCTGGCAGTGTAAGTTAAAGCTGTGTACACCTTGCTATTTCAGTGTTGTGCTTTTATGAACAATCATCAGTTGCTGAAGGCTACCCTGATGCTGACTGGTAGCCCATGTTGGCAACAAGTTTGATATTGTTGCATGTCACCCCAATCGCCGAGCGGTGTGAGATTCCAGGGGTCTGTGTTTCCTTTTGGAAATGAGTCACAGTGGAGACTGTAGTGTTTTTATGATACATGGTTTATTTACACAGATATACAACCTGAGCCTGCAGTGGAGGGGTTCACAGCATTAACACCCCAAAAGGGTCTTCTTTCTCCCATAGCCACAGCCTTAGATTCAAGCAGAGATCCAACATGACACTCTCTCTCTCTCTCTCTCTCTCTCTCTCTCTCTCTCTCTCTCCTCCCCCCCCCCTTGCCACTTTGATTCACATCACTGCCTACTTCGTTCTCAGCCCTGGGTTGTTGTTGTTGTTGTTTTTGAGGAGTGAACTCCACCCATTTGCCATCTTGCACAAAGGCCCTTAATCCCTCATGACATCACCAGGAACCTTGTTTGGCAACTTCCTGAAATTAGAAGCCTTGAATAGCTTTTGCTGGGTCCAGGGATTAGGGAAGTCCGGCACACAGCTTAACACCACAAACTCATAACAGTCAGAAAAGTGCTTTTTATATGGGAAAGTTGCCTTTTCCAACCAGCCCTTCCCAGAGCTTTCCCCCAAATCTTTTCCCCTAAAATTCTAATACTTAAACTAATAGATATCAAGAGTTTCAGGGAGCTTTGGAGAAAGGGCTGTAGTTCAGTGGTAGAGCAGGTGCTTTGCATGGAGAAGAATCTAGGTTCATTCTCCAGCATCTCCAGTAGAAACGCCTGCCTGAAACCCTGGAGGGTCACTGCCAGTCAGTGAGGACAGTACTGATCTAGATGGACCATTTGTTACAAGAAAAGTGTTTAAGTAAAATATTGTTTGGTTTGACTAATAATATTTTTCTATAGGTGGCCTTGGTCTTTCGAATACAATGTATGCTCGTTTAGGAGAAATTACTTCTCTGGATGGAGCTATTGCAGTAACCTTGGCAGCTCACCAAGCTATAGGACTGAAGGTAACATTGCCTTTATTATTGGATTTTGATCCTAAGGCACTGCAGTTTTGACATTTCATTGCTAATTGGGCATTTCCCCCCAGCATGTACAAATAATGTCTCTCCTGTCAACGGCAGGGAGACGACGAAGAAGTACAAAATAAGATTTATGGCTAAGATACCTTTAAAGCAAAACATTTGTGAAGGATGAGTAATAAAGAACAGGATTGTTAGTTCAATTTTAGAACCATTCAGAGGAGTTTGTGTAAATATATGCTGGAGTTGAAAGTTGTGGAACTACAACAAAAGCAAATAGATAGGCTTAGTTCTGTTGGAATACATTTAAGATGAGATCTCTGAAAAATGGATTAACTGTTCTAGCTATTTGGGAAATTCAAGTTTCTGTTAGTGTGAATTTGGTTGTGATAAATAGGTCTGGCTAAATAGTGGTCTAAAACATCTATGACCTTCTTTGTGGCCGGCCATGGATGGCCCATCCCCCTCTTACCAAAACTGGTCCCATGCTAACAATTCTGATGGCTAGTCCTCCTCATGTATCTTCCTCCCCATATAAGTTGCATTTGCTGCAGCCCACGAAAAAGCTATTGGGGGGGGTGTCTGATTTTCCAGCACCAATCAATGAAGAAATGTGTGATGGGATTGCAAAGATCCCATTGTGCACCTCCCCACTTCTGTCTCTAGTGGGGCAAGGAGGGATAGTGTGCAGCCTACCATCAGATGTGGCCTTCAGGGCCAAAAAGTTCATACACCCCTGTTTTAAACAAATAAACGGCTTGGTTTCAAAAATTAATTAGCAGTCTCTCTCTCTCTCTCTCTCTCTCTCTCTCTCTCTGTGTGTGTGTGTGTGTGTGTGTTTGTTTGTGTGTAGAACCAGTGTGGTATAGTGGCTAAGAGCAGTTGACTCGTAAACTGGTGAACTGAGTTTGATTACCCGCTCCTCCACATGCAGCTGCTGGGTGACCTTGGGCTAGTCAAACTTCTCTGAAGTCTCTCAGCCTCACTCACCTCACAGAGTGTTTGTTGTGGGGGAGGAAGGGAAAAGAAGATTGTTAACCACTTTGAGACTCCTTAGTGATAAAGGGGGATATCAAATCCAAGCTCTTCTTCTTCTTCTTATGACAGGGAATCCTAATTGCAGGCACTGAAGAACAGAAGAAAAAGTATCTGCCTAAACTGGCTTCTGGGGAGCACATTGCAGCATTTTGTCTGACTGAACCTGGAAGGTAGTATTTTTGCCTTTTTTAAAATGAAACGACTTTAAGAGATGGTGCCGTGAAGCCACTAAGAAATTGAATTAGGAATTGGCAAAACTCTGGTTTAGAATTTCTCTCTCCTTCTGCCATGAATTTACATGATGGCTCTCAAGCCATTCTTGGCTCATGATTTCATTATGGGATTAACACTGACTTGCTTTACAGGATTCTTGTAAGGATTACAGCAAAAAAGTGTGTGTGAAGTTGTGAAAGGTCTGAAGCACTATATAAATGCTAAGTGTTACTTGAAACAAGATCTGTTTTTGCTTTGTACTGTCATATACCAGCTTGCTTAACTTAATTTCATTCGTGGAGCTTGACATCAAATGATCCCCAACTGTGCAGCTGTTGTTTCCAGAGGCAATTTAAGTGTGTTTAGGAAGTCAGAATGATGGGAATATTTCTATCTTTCAGGTGTAAGGACTACAGAGTCTTGCTCAGTGCACCTGCTAAATTCCCATTTCATCTGTTTATATTTCAGTGGTAGTGATGCTGCATCCATCCAGAGCAGAGCTACTTTGAGCAAAGATGGGAAAAGTTTCATATTAAATGGTTCAAAGGTATTTATCCAAAGAAATTGCTTTCTGTTTTCTGTTTTCTGTGTATCGGCTTTGCCAACTATCTTCTTCGTTTCCCTGCCTTATTTACTTGTGTGCAAAGTGAAAGTTAGCTGAACAAGATTCATAGGCAATGAAAACTGGCCTAGTTGTGATAATAATTGGATTGCCTTGAACCTTAAGTTAACCTGAAGTCTTTTTTCCCCAGCTCTGTGTTGAACCTTAGCTGGCAATTCCCAAGTGGACAGATCCAAAATCAAAGGATATATCTTAAAATGGACAGTAATATTTGTCAAGAAAAGGGTGGCTGTGTCAGCCGATTATATTTTATGAAATCAGTATCATTTCATTCAAAGCAGACCAAACAATACTCATTTCTTTTTTCAATTGCAGGTATGGATATCAAATGGTGGTATTGCAGATATCTTTACTGTGTTCGCAAGGACTGAGATCGTTGACAAAGATGGTGCAGTAAAAGACAAAATCACTGCCTTCATTGTAGAAAGAGCTTTCGGTGGAGTCACTCATGGAAAGCCAGAGGATAAACTAGGCATTCGAGGATCTAACAGTAAGAACTAATAAATGTTGGTTTGGAAAGATTTAGGATTCATATTCCTCTTGGATCAAGAGGAATCCAGATTTTTGTGTCATCTGCATTTTCTTAAGTATCTGGGATAAGCTACATTTTAGTTGTTGACCAGATAAAATGTATATTTACTCATCATTAAGTATTTGTGGGCGTGGACCTTATGTTGATGCCACTCTGTATATCAAAGATGACGTGGGTTCCAAGAAGTTAGAAATCCTCAAATGGACAGGCTCCTCCATGTCTTGAGCTGAAAAACGAAATCAGGAGACATCCACAGGATGGGTGACTTAGATTACCTTCACATAGGGTGTGTAAACATGTGTTACAACTGGTGGTGTGCAGCAGAATTTTTTTCTGATGCAAACTGATAATTTTCCTTTGCAAATTTCCCTGTAGTCTAATTAGAATAGGATTCTCCCCTCAAGAAATTTTCCCATTCAGAATTTTTCAGAAAACCAACATCACTGATAACAACAAAGAGGCAAAATGTCTTGACATGCTAAATGATTGTTCTAGAACAGTTGGCCATGGAATTGGCTAGAGGGGAGGAAACCCTAGACTTCTAAAATAGTGCAATAGTAGTTTAATGCTCTGTCTTTCAGCGTGTGAAGTCCATTTTGAAAATACAAAAATTCCTATAGAGAATGTCATTGGAGAAGTTGGAGGGGGATTTAAGGTAAGATGCAGGGAATTACTATTTTCCCTGCCCTAAAATTCATTTTCTGTATTATTTTTTAAAATGTATTTTATTGATTTTCAGTTACAAATGAATTGGTTATAAAAAGAGAGAGAAAATATCAGCAATAATAACAACAGGTAGCAGTACAGAGCTATCACAAAAAACTACAGAGCTATCACAAAAAAGGGGAAATATAACCGAAGCAATAAATAATAATAATAATAATTCACAGTATTGTAATAAATAATAATTCACAATAAAATAAATAATAATTCACAATTCACAGTACTGTATTGACTTCTGACCTAATTAATTTCTGCTGGAACACCAGTGGATCAAGGAACTGAAGCCAGTTGGAGGTGTTGTCAGGCTATAATTCAACAGCTCTTTACTCTCCATTGTTTTTGGAGAAATTCTAATGTACACAGTTATTAGGGTTATTTATTGTAGGCAAAGTTTACAGATCCAAAAAATACCACAGTGTCCTTGAATGCCCCATGTTAGTTTTATAAGAGGGTTTGTTTATTCAGTTAGCCATGGACTGTTAATAAGGAATGGTGTTTATCCATGCATCAGTTTGAAGCTGTAAAGCTACGAAGAGAGACCTTACCAGTAGCTTATTTCAGCTTTGTGGCACAGGCTTGCCAGAGCCTAAGCCTCTTTTGGAAGAATCAGGACTGAGTTAGCTTTGCATTTCAGCATTTCTCATGTTTTACCTGTTTTAAGTCGATGTCAAACGAAGGGAGATGCTCCAAGGTTAGGGCAGTGATTGCACAGGGAGATATCCTTATAAGATACCATGATATGCTCTATATAGCAGGGGCAGAAAGCCAGCTAAAAGGCCAGAATTGATGTGGGCAGGGTCTTGAGTAAAGGTAAACTCCGTTTGTGGAGGAAAGACATATTAATTATAGTTTCCCTGAACAAGGGTTACTTGTATTCACTGTAGGTTGCTATGAATATTCTCAACAGCGGAAGATTTAGCATGGGCAGCGGAGCTGCTGGAATGCTGAAGAAACTGATTGGTAAGACTACACTTTCTGCGTTGCTGGGCAGGATGAATTTCTGAATTAGTTCTACTCCTGAAAAAGATACTTAGATTCTGTGCCGGCCATTTCATTTTTATAAACATTAGGTTCAGTTAATAAATTGTTTCTATAATGTTGATTTGAGATACAATGAAAGTCTGTTGATCCACAGTATTTTCTTTTTTGTAGTAGATACTACATGCTGATTTTAGTGCAACCCCAAGCTCAAATCTCCCCACAGCCATGAAACTCATTAGGGACCCCTTTGACCTCACTGGGATGCTGAAGATAATGTCAGTGTTGTGAGGGGAAAGCTTATGTATGCTGCTAAAAAAGCAGTAAATGAAAGCGTGCAAATTTATGCTTGGTTATGTCACCTTTGTTACAACGTTCCAGGCCTTACTAGCCTGCAGAAAGTTTGACTTGCCTGCTTTTTATTCATAAAAGGACCCTGTTATAAATAAAATGCAGTCAAGTAGAAAAAAAAATTAGGGTAGAAGGAAGGCCATTTCCACCATAGGACTTTCTCCACCTCTCCCCCGCCCTGCAACAGCTAGCAGCCTAAGAAGGCTCCCTTTTCCTCCTTTTGTTATTGCTGTGCCCAAGCCAGCTCTAGCACATCTCCCCAGGTGCTACTGCAGCTGCCTTGGACAATGCTTGCAGAAAACCTGATTGATTGGGTTGGCAGTGCAGGGATAGAGGGCTGCGATTAACTATCAGGTTCACTCTTCCTAAATGTTACCTATGGGGAATAAGGACCAGTCAGATTTACAATCTGATTTACAATTTACAAGCAACTGTGCTGTGTATATGTTGATGTTTCCATAAGTGAACGCTAAAATATGAAACTGATTAAAATTTGTAAGCATGTGATAGGCACATACCAGGGGAAATGAATTGGTGGCTGCTTCCTGGTGTGTACCACTGTATGTTACAAAAGACTCTCCTCCCTGAAAGAGAGGGGAGGGGTTGTGGTCAGGAGCCCGAGCTCCGCCTAGCAGGGGGCGTAGCCCCCTGCCTTCAGCTCACCTGGCTGGCGCTCACGCCCCCTCGGTGGCCACCCAACCAGGTGCTGCTGAGGGGGCGTGTTCAGCAGCTTTTTGCTGCAGCGACAGCCTTTCCCCGGCCTCATTTCTTCGTCGTCGCCTCTTCGGAAAGTGCTAGGTTTGGCCATCGCCTATGCCTTCAATGTTTTAGGGGTATTCCGTTAAAGGAATCTGGGGGTCGTGTATTCCGTCCGATGCCTGCTTGGCGGGAGGCCTTGGCACGACCCTCGGTGACAACAGGGGTGAGCTTAGGGTCGGATTAGCATCGACAGGCTCCACCTACTGGTGAATAACCCACTTGCTTCGATCCAATGCCTAAGCCAATACCTTTTCATTGCTGTAACCAATAAAGTTGTGGCCTTTTCTTGCCCATTAACCATATATCACGTGTCCTTGTGTCTTTATTTCACCACACGGGGGTCGGGTCCTCGAACCACAAAACACATCTCTCCTTTGAATTTTGTAGTGCTTGTGGTGGCAAACACCAGTATATGTATAGTACATATTCACTTGCCATAGAATTTGTATCTGATTGGTCTTTACTACCCGTAGGTGAATACTTAGGAATAGACTATACTACCTTCCTGCCAAGGCAGGAGTCAGGAACAGGTCAGGAATAACTCACAAAGTGTCAGTGAAGTTAATTCAGGCCTAGTTAGCATAGAAACTCTTCCTGGTAGATCTTGCCCCAGTGAGGCAGTTGCAAGGACTGAAGATCCCCGCCTTCCCACATTTCCCTAAGTTGTCTCCTCCTCCTCCAGGTCTTTCCTAAGCAACCTGAGACTTCTTCACTTTGTCTGTCTTTGCTTTGCCCTCTTCATACCTCTGTGGGTTCTGGAAGATTGGGGGCAGGGAGAGCTGGTCGCAGCAAGATAGGGAGACCCCCTGGCTTCTTCAGCAGCCTATCTCAACTCTGCTTCTTGGCCACCCTCTTCTCCAGCCTCTGGTCCTACCTCTGATTCTGGACTTCTCTCTGCCACAGCCTCTTCCTGCTCACTAAACATCTTCCACTTCTGAAACCGCCTTCTCCCAGTCTACTCCCTCTGACCACTCATTGTTGTCCCACCACCAGTCCCCTGGCTCTGAGCCTTCTTCCCCTGGGGGTTCCCCAGCTGGTGCCTCCCACCAGTCCTGCATCCAGCCAATCCAGGACACTTCCTACTTCTGAATATTCCTACTTTCCCTTAGAAGTGCATTATAAATGCTAATTCCACTTAAGCTGCTGAATTTGTCTGCTTTATTTGGTGTACAGTGTAGCACAAGACAAAACTGACTGCAGCTTCAGGGCTGATGGTGTTTTGCTCGACCCAAGGAAATGTTTTCGCCTGGTAGTCAGAGCTGCTACACCAAGTACAGCATTACAAAATATCTCGATGATGGTGTAACACTGTCAAGGGTAGATGGAATGGCTGTTATCGTTATCTGATGTAGTAGGAGTTGTCCATTTTAATAATTAAAATAATGGTAAAGGGTCTTGTCCCATTCTGAAGATAAATATTTCAGCAACTGTTACATTTTTCAGAAGCAGTCGTAATATTTTGCCGCCTGATTAACTGCCTCTTCCTCTCACTTTTTTTTTAAAGAAATGACAGCAGAGTATGCTTGTACAAGGAAACAGTTTAATAAGAAGCTGAGTGAATTCGGATTAATTCAGGTAACTGAAACACATTAAGGGTTTGAGGAATTCTTGAGGAAAGTTTGATCTTTTTAAAAAACTGAATGGAAAGCTTTCCACCTTCTGGAGGGCCAATTTTAAATGATGTAGCCTATGCACTTGGTGAGTCATGAATTTAGAAAGAATAATGGTTGCCGGTTGCCAAATGTATTAAACTTAATGGGACTAAATGGTGATTAACCTTCTTGATTGCACTGTTGCATATTTGTAGTTTCCCTTTCTCTGTGATATGTAAGTATGAGCAGCATGTCTTTGTTGCTCTTTCTTTCAGGAAAAATTTGCCCTGATGGCTCGGAAGGCATATGTGATGGAAAGCATGGCCTACCTCACTGCAGGAATGATGGACAGGCCAGGGGTCCCAGACTGCTCAGTTGAAGCAGCCATTGTGAAAGTAAGCTTTACTGGAATGCTGAGTTAAAGCTGTGGGTATTATGGCCCCTTTGGGAGGAAGGGTGGGATATAAGCATTTATTAATGTTCAAAGAAAAATAGGTTACTGAGATCCTCAGATTGTGGAAGCCATGTGGATGTTCATATGCAACCTTTCTCCATCTTCATTGTGAGCCTGATCTAGTTAATTGCATGGCAGTTCAATACAAATTATATTAAATCACTCTTGAATGGCATATCGTTGAATGGCAGATCTCTCTGAAGATATCTCACTGAAGCAAAAGTGTGAGATCAGGAATTTCAAATGTCCCAGGGGGAGAGGCACTGATGGAAGTAGAAAGCCACCAGTCAAGAAGGCAATTCTGTGTGCATATGTTCAGTCTCTGGGCTGATTTCAGCGTCCCCTATGAGAGGTATTATCTGTGCTAATAGCAAACTTGGTACTTCCAAGTGCTGCTCCTTATGTATGCAAAACAGAACCATCCATGCATAGATGGTACAGGCAGACTTGAGGGAAACCAAAAAAGATCATTGAGGGTTGAGCATTCTCTCTTGACATGAAATACCATTATGTGTGTGTTGGGGCAGGGTGGTGGTAGAAAGCAGTTGTGCCAGATGATACAACTGAGTGTTCTGGAAAGAAGGTGTGGCTTGCTAGCTGGCACCCTGAACATTTTGCTGCAGGTCCCTACCCTTTTTATATAGCCTCACAAGGGCTCAAAACTGGGTGGTATAAGGTAGTTACATTTTCTTCCAGAGAACTTGACATTGGCGCTAACGCTTTTGCATAGCTCCAGCTTGGGCTTCATTTCTTGGTGTCTACAGTATGACAGCCATTGAGGTCGACCAATGAACTGGCTTTTTATATTGCCAAGTTTAGAAATAAAATAACATCATTTAATAATTTCAATGGTTGTTGGCAGGTGTTTAGTTCGGAAGGCGCATGGGTTTGTGTGAGTGAAGCTTTACAAATACTTGGAGGTCTCGGCTACATGAAAGATTTTCCATATGAACGCTATCTCCGGGATAGCAGGATACTTCTGATTTTCGAGGTAAATATGACTTCTTCTATAAGTTGCATGCAATCTCAAACCACTAGTATAAAACTAGTTACAAGTAGATGGCATTCTGAGGGCCATCCGAGTGGCTTTGAAGCATTGCCTCAAATAGTCACAGTTCTTTGCATCACTACCTTTATGATATGTGGACTGCCTAGTGATATATTTTAGATAAATGTGGAAAGGAGGATATTCCTATTCTGTATGCATTAATGTTAGAAGTAACTGTTTTTAAAATCTGTTTAATGGCACATTATTATTTTTTTATACTGATTGCAGTACAGTGGTGCCTCGCAAGACGAAATTAATTCGTTCCACGAGTTTTTCTGTCTAGCAAATTTTTCGTCTTGCAAAGCACGAAATCCCATAGGAATGCATTGAAATTCAATTAATGCGTTCCTATGGTCAAAAAAAGTCCAAACAAAGCCAAATTTGGTACAACAAGAGTTTATTAAGTGCTCTTTAAAGTCACACATACTGTAAAGAGCATTTCAAAAATTGAAGGAACAATAAATTCAAAAATTGAAGGAACAATAAAAATCAGAAAAATTCAGAAAAAAAACCACACAAGCTTCCAGATTCTTGCAAACCCCTCCTCAACTGTTCCCCCAGCCACCCACCACACAGAAATTCAAACCCAGATTTTTTTTTAAAAAAAACAGCAGAGTGGCCCAATGGTCACAGAAAATCATAAAAATGCAGGAAAAAACCACACAAGTTTCCAGATTCTTGCAAACCCCTCCTCAACTGTTCCCCCAGCCACCCACCACACAGAAATTCAAACCCAGATTTAAAAAAAAAAAACAGCAGAGTGGCCCAATGGTCACAAAAAATCAGAAAAATGCAGAAAAAAACACACAAGCTTCCAGATTCTTGCAAACCCCTCCCCAACACCAAGTCCTTGAATTCCAAAAAAAGTTTTAAAAGTTTAACTTACCAAATGGCTGCAAAAGAAGTTTTGGAAAAGCTTCAAAAATCGCCAAAGTCTTCAAAAACCTCAAAAAAGGCTACCACACGGCGTGCTATGAGTTGCTCCTTGAAGTCAAGTTGCAACTGCACCTCTTCAAGCAATGCACCTTGGGTTTTAACGGTTTTACAAAAAAGGAAACAAACTTGCATGACGTTTTCGTCTTGCGAAGCAAGCCCATAGGGAAATTCGTCTTGCGAAGCAGCTCAAAAACCGCAAAACCCTTTCGTCTAGCGAGCTTTTCGTCTTGCGGGGCACCACTGTAAATAGAATACAGTTGTACCTTGGAAGTCGAATGGAATGCATTCCGGAAGTCCGTTCGACTACCAAAACGTTCGGAAACCAAAGTGCGGCTTCTGATTGGCTGCAGGAAGCTTCTGCAGCCAATCGGAAGCCCTGTTGGACATTCGGGTTCCAAAGAACACTCACTTTTAGGCTTGCGCCGTTTGGGAGCCAAAGCGTCCGAGTACGAAGGGATCCAAGGTACGACTGTAGTCCATTACATTGGAAATGTCAGTCTTGACTGGGTAAATTTTATACATTTGTTGAACTTGTCTTATAGTAAAGTGCAAAAGTGTTGGAATGATAATGCAGTACAAACGAATTGGGGTGCTGCTCTATGAAGGGGACTGTCAACACATACCAGAAATAATGAACATACAGCAGAAAGGAAATCCCATTACATGATCATGGAATAATCCTGCTTGGAGGCTTCCTGTAGCCATCTGGTTGGCCACTGAGAGCAGGCTCCTGGACTAGGTGGGCTTTTAGTCTGAACCTTCATGGCTGCTATGGCAACTGCAGTATTATCCAGCTTTTAAAAATGTAAAATAGAAATAAGGGGACTTGTCCTAGCAAGTAGAGCGTGTGAGATTGCTCCACCTCACTGGCCATGGGTAGTGTGGCAATGGAACAATTGTGTGTGTGCTTATGTGTGAGATATAAACCAGTGCTTGCTTTGCCACAGCAGTCGGAGCACGCTATTTGGTGTTGATGTGCCTCACATTTTGAATTGGCATCTGTGCATTTCCCTCCAGTCATCTAGGCTGACCTGGTCACTTTGGAAACATTCTGCCTTGCTTGTCAGAACAAATATAAGTAAGCCTGCCAAGGGAAATTTCTGTTTAAAATGTGTTTGCTTTTTACAGATTCATTTAGATAAGTAGATAACAGAATGAATAGCGTAAAGTTGGGGGTAACCCTCCCACTGTTGTGTGACTGCAGCTCACGTCAACCCCAAGCAGCATGGTCAGTGGTCAGGGATTATGGGAATTATAGTCCCAACATGGAGGGCACCATGTTGGCTACTGCTGGCATGGAAGATGAGCACTATGCCACACCCAATGGCCAGAAGTTGTTGTTTTTCTGCTTCTTGTGGGGCAATTTTCAGAGGACTGGTATATGTGGTGGTGGTGGTGTTGCATGCCAGCAAGTTACTTTGTAAGTTGGCGAAAGTGTGGCAATGTTTAGAAGAGAGAGATCATGATCCCCCTCAGCCTTCTCTTCCATAGCTGAAACATATACTGGGTTCCTGTGACCTTTCACCATAGAACTTCTCTTTCCGTACTGAGCCATCTTCATTGCTCTCCTGTTTTACTTACTCCAGTTTATATTCTTCCTAAACTGTAGCTTCCAGAACTGGACTTAGTGCTCCAGATGGGGTCTGACTAGTACAGAAAACAGTAGAACTATTGCTGTGATTCCATTAATGCAGCCAAAGATTGCATTAGCCTCCCCCCCCCGTTGCATCACACTGCGGACTTGCTGTTGGGTTGCAATTGGCTACAACCCCAAGTCTTTCCTCCATGTTCTACCGCCAAGTGTCCCTTGTTCTATACCCTGCGTATTTGGTTTATTTGCTTTTGCTTTTATTTACTGCATAAATGCAGAAACTTTGCAATTCTCTCTGTTAAGAACACAAGAGTAGCCCCTGGTGGATCAGGCCAATGGCCCATTGAGTCCAGTATCTTGTTCTCACATTAGTGTTTCCGGCCATGGAGGCAGAGCATAGTCATCACGGCTAGTGACCACCGATAGCCTTATGCTACATGAGTTTATGTATTCCTCTTTTTAAACGACCCAGATTGGTGCCCATCACTACCTCCTGTGCAAATGAATTTGTTGTCCACAAGTTTTAGTGTTGGGAAAGAGAAAGAAAAACGTTTCTCTATCTGCCACTTTCTCCATGCCATGAATGATTTTATGAATTTTGATCATGTTACCTCTTAGCCGTTATCTGAACTAAAAAATTCCCATATGCTACAGACTTTCCTCAAAGGGGAATTGCTCCATCCCCTGTATCATTTTGGTTGCCTTTTTCAACTAAGCAATATCCCTTTTAGGTGAGGTGACTAGAATTGTACAAAGTATTCTAAATGCAGTTGCACCATAGATTTGCATAATGGCATTATGATGTCGGCAGTTTTATGGAATGGAAGGTGCCTTTTTCACAGCTGCTGTGCACACGGGGCCAATATCTTGGATGAGCTATCCACTGTGACCCCAGGGTCTCATTTCTGGGTGGTCGCTGCTCATTCAGATCCCATGAGTGTGTTAAGATTAAGAAATTGATATTTTTTTGCCCTGACTTTCCTCACTTTGCATTTGTTTACACTGAATTGCGTTTGCCATTTTACCACCTATTCAGTCAGTCAGATCTTTTGAAGCTCTTCACAATCTTTTTTGTTTTTTTTTTGTTTTTGTTTTTTTAACCACCCCAAATTGTTGAGTATCATCAGCAAGCTTGGCCATCTCACTGCTCACCTCTAACACTTGATCATTTATGAACAAGTGGAAAAGCACAGGTCTCAACACCAAGCCTTGAGGGAGTCCACTGAATTTCATTTTTTTAGTCTTGACCTAGTTATCCTTTCTATCATGATGGTTTTGAATTTTATCCCTGTCTTCTAAAGTGTTAAAGTTTTTCTCCCAGTTTGTCGCCTGCAATTTTGATTCCTTCCGGTCCTTTATCAAAGCTATTGATAAAAATGTTGAAGGGCATCAGGCCCAGGAGAAAACCATGTGTCCCCCAACTCAAAACCTTCCTCCAGTGGTGGACCTAGATATAAGACTATACTGGTTTACATAGAAATATTTTTCATTAAATAAGGTGAAAGAATGCTCTAAAGTACGTTGATAATACATTCTGATTTGGAGATGGCTAGCACCTTGGCTCATTCTCTGCTCTCTGCTACAGCAGTAAGGTGAGCCTGCAGATTCTTCTCTTGTTGATGATCCGCTTTAAAAGGTCATTTTTTGCCATTCACATATCTAGCTCTGAATGCTAGTAAGCTCCACTTGCTGCCGAGGAGTGATCCATAAAGAATGGTGTTTATAATTAAAACGAAGTATGCAACATTCATGCATTTAATTTAGCATCCCCAGTCAATGTATGCAGTGATTTTAATTAGCTTGTTGTTTAGCCATCTGTTCATTCTGAAAGCTTTAATTGCTAAGCAGCACCTGCTTAAAAGCGCAGCGACTAGTCTTAGTCCATCAGCATTTTTTTATCTTTTAAACTCAAGCACTTCTAAAATGTAGGTGCTTCGCTTTCAGCTGTGCAGATGTCGGATTTTTCTTTCAGCCTCCAAAGAGAGCGGTGTAACTCTTCAGGTTCATTTTTCTGCATGTAAATTGCAATTCATGATACACATTACTGAGAGAGGAGCCTGTTCTTGAAACTTTTCAAAACTACAGTTTTCATCTTGTTTGCTAAATAGTTTTGGGCATTTGTTGTAACTAGTTTGTAAACTTTACTAAGGCCATTGCATCAAATGGCATTTAGCTAATGTTCAGGAGCTGAAAGGTGTTTCCCCACCTCAGCTTAATACTGGCCAGTGTGGCTAGGAAACCTCAAGGACCTGGTGTGGTGCTATTAAAGCTATTTCTGTTACTACGTACGAGGTGCAAAGGCTTACAGAATGTGTGTTGCGGGTGGAGTTTGCAGCGCTGTGCAAGCTAGCCCTATTCCTGATGTATCCAACATATACGCACTCTGCTGTTCATGCATTTGGTGTGTGTGAGAAGTGGCCATACACACATACCAGAGCATGCAGAGATTTTGGTTCAGACAGGAGCCTTCTTCACATGAAAGTACTCTATGTGTGTACATTGGTATTGGTGTAGAGCCCTTTATTGGGTGTCCAAGGTGCAAACCTTTCCAGCCCTGTGTTCCTCCTGTAGTCCTTAAAATTTTGTGGCTGGTGGATGATGACTTTATTAAAGCTTTCAGGTGAATTAACAGTGCAGCTATAGAGATATTCCTAGAATTTTATAATGACTATGGAATTTTCATTCTTGAAGTAAATATGCCTCCACCTTAAGCTTTAATAGGAAACTTACACTTGCATATAGAAAAAAAGAAAGGTATCTGTCTGGCAAATCCATGTTTAAGTAGCCTAAAATAATCTTTTTTTTTTTCCTGTTTCAGGGAACAAATGAAGTTCTGCGAATGTATATTGCTTTGACAGGCATGCAGTATGCCGGCAAGATCTTAACTGAGAAAATAAAGTATGTGCTTTTTTGGACATAGCCATTTTTTATAAACGATTACTGAATACAGATTGAAAAGTTGTAAAGGGGAACAGCATAGAAAGGGGGGTAGCAAGACGAAATTTTCTTGAAAGTTTCAACATGAGCAGAAATAAGGCATTTCTTTATTTAAAATGCCGATACAGTGGTACCTCGGGTTAAGTACTTAATTCATTCCAGAGGTCCATTCTTAACCTGAAACTGTTCTTAACCTGAAGCACCACTTTAGCTAATGGGGCTTCCTGCTGCTGCCGCGCCGCCGAAGCCCGATTTCTGTTCTTCTCTTGAAGCAAAGTTCTTAACCTGAGGTACTATTTCTGGGTTAGCGGAGTCTGTAACCTGAAGCGTATGTAACCCGAGGTACCACTGTATATTGTGTAGATCTTAACTGTGCTTTTAAAAACCAAAACACTGAGGTTATTTTAGTATGTTCTCATCTCTCATTTACTATGTGGTGATGATACCTACTTAAACTTTATTAAAAACACTTCCGAATTGGTGTTTGGTCAGTTAATCACTGCTGCTCTGTGAACTCCATTCATTTCAATGGGTGGGGAGTATGCAAGCTACATTTAAAATCAAGGCAAGTTAGTTATTCTGCAGTCTTTCAGGCTGTTGGTCATACTTTGATGGCTATCACTAATCACATCATTGGTAGCTGTTAATGTAGCTCTTTCCACTCCCTGTAGTACACAGCATCAGAAAATTACAAAGGAAAAAAGGCATAATTTTTAGGGGGGAAATATTTAGAAGTTCAGCTACTGTCTCTGGGGCGGATGGGGAGTTGACTTGTTGGGGAATGAAGTGATAGTGGATAAATGGCCTAGTACTAAGGCAGCCTATGTCTCTAATCTCACAGGGAAATCAAGAAAGGAAATGTAGGTCTGGCATTGAACGTGTTTGTGAACAAGTTCCGTGACAGCATGGGCCGAACAGTAGACTTGGGATTAGTTGGTCAAGATGGAGTGGTGCATCCTAGTCTAGAGGTAAGTACTCAGTGCAGATGCTGTAACACTTTCAGCCGTGCTTGGAAAATTTGCTTGTGTTGCATTATAAAAGAGGGGTTTCTTTAGGCTTCTTGGTCCTGGTCCAGTGTCAAATCCTTTCTGTGTAGAAACATAGGAAACGACCTTGTATGATGTCGCACTACTGATCCATTGAGCTCAGTACAGAGTATGTTGACTGGTTCTTTAGGGTTTCACACAACACTCTTTACCAGCTGTGTACATGCATGTGCAGAAAGCTGAACCTGGAATCTTCCGCATGAAAAGCGTGTGGAGTACCAGAGAGTTATGACTCCTCACACAACTGCTCTCAGAAATGCTAGTGCGAGCTGCAGCCAGCTCACAATACTGCATTTGTGTGGGATTGTATACCTACACCTATACATGGAGAAAGTTTACACTGCGGTCCTTTTTTGAGTTTTATTCATGTAGCCCAAATAACTGCTTAAGCTTTGAAAGTATCAGTATTCACTAAATCAAAACAAAACTTTTTGGATTTCATGGCTTAAGGAAAACCTGAAGCAAGCCCTGCAAGAACCCAAGTGGAATGCCATTTAGGTTGCTCTGTTAAACTGTACCTTGCAATGCCCCTGTTGCCTCGGTCACGCTTCCTTCTGACGCACTATGCACTAATCCTTATTATGCACACTATAATCTGTAACGGCATGGGACTTAGTATGGAAAACAATTTGGATCTTTCAAATGCTGTGATTGGGAAAGGGTACAAGGGGAAGTATCCAATGTTGTATAAGTGGCCTTTCCCTTGGATACGGCTCAAGGGTTCCAGAAATTAGGGCTGAACTGGCTGCAATTCTAAAGCTGATAATGCACATGTGAAATGCTTGCCTTGCCAGCTCTCCCAGTTGTTGAACCTGTATGTACAAGTGTGTGTACATGCATCTTCAGTGCCAGTTAAATAATACGAAGAACTGCCTCTTGGAAAAGGCTTTGACACTTTGCGTTCGTCTTCCTTCCAAAGAATGCCAAATTCATTATCTAACGCCTATTTTTGTTTGTGCTCTCTACTTTTTTCTCTTTTAGAAAATCACCATAAAGCACAGTGTGGGCATTTTTGTTTTGTTCAGTCTCCCTGAATTAGTTCAGTCATGGCGCTAATTCATTAAACATGTATCAGGTGGAATCTGAATATTTAGGACTGAACTCGACTGCCCATCTTACTGTGTGAATTCTAGTATATAATGTAATCTGGGGTAAATTACCAAGTCATTTGTTGGACTCGGCAACTGGGAGCTCCAAAGTGAAACCCAGTTCCTCAAGGAGTACCAGCTGGCTCCACGGTTGCAACACATTTAAAGATTGTGTGTGCATATATTATTTATACATAGAGGGAATAATTAATGAATTGTTTGTGCAGAATTGACAAGTCTAAGCCTGTAGTGCACTAAATATATATTTTTTCATTGCAGGAAAGTGCCAGGAAACTTGAACAAAATATATATTATTTTGGTGTTGCTGTAGAAGGCTTGTTGAGAAGATTTGGCAAGGTAGCTAGAACTTTCTAATGGATAATTAAACCAAAGTTGTTTTCTTTCTTTCTTCTCTGCCCTTCCTTCCTTAGAGCCTAATCAAAGTGAGTGTTTGAAACCAAACTCATTTCTAGCCTAGAAATTGTCTTCAAGATGTATACTGAGGAGCTGTCAGGGAAGATAAATATTTAAAGATCATGTAGAAGCAGATGAAATGCACTGTGAGTATCTTTTCTTCCCCCAGCAACCTGAAAGACACTCTGCAGGTTCTGAGACTGTCTAAATAAAAAGGCACAGTCAAATGCTTTGATTTAGTACAGAGCTTTCCAAACTTTTCATGTTGGTGACACACTTTTTAGACATGCATCATTTCTTGACACAGTAATTCAGTTTTACTAGCAAACCAGGTTAAACTTTCCAGCCCCAGGAGGAGCACGGGGAGCGTTCGCGCAAGTCGTGGCACACAAGAGTTTGGAAAACTGTTTTAGTACATGTGTGAATACTGCCAACTGAGGGCAGCTGTCTTCATCTGTTGAAACATGTTTTAGATTGATCAGGCAGTTCAGGATAAATCACTAAACTATTTGTGTGTTCTTTGTTTGGCATTAGACTATTGTGGATGAGCAGATGGTTCTCAAAAGGGTAGCAGACATCCTCATCAATCTCTACGCAATGACAGCAGTTCTTTCCAGAGCTAGCCGATCAATCAGTATTGGTTTGCGCAATCATGATCATGAGGTGAGTACCTAGAGGTTTTATGCAATTTTAATTAATGTTGCAATCATGAATTAAAATCAGTATTAAGCAGACTGGTCAAGAAGGGGGGGGGAACAGAATTGCTTTTGAGAGTATTATGATGCTTTTGGATTCTGACAAGGGATATTTGGACTTGCAATTATAGTTTCTTATGTCTGAAAATGTATTTTATGTCAAAAGGAACCTGGAAAACCCTCACCAGATTATTTCTATTCTTGTGCTCCAGGGGAAAAAATTTTTGGGCATAGTAAATACATGGTGATGCCATTGGCTTTTTAGAAACCATTAGATGTATTCATGATGAAATGTCCATTTTCAAAGCTATTGGGTACATCCACTGTGTTGTGTCAAAGGGTGAGGACAAATAAGGCAGGTTTTACTAGCAGGCCCTGTTTCTAAATCATCTGGGTGCTAGGGCTAAGCAATGTCAGCTTTTCAGCTTTGCAGTGTATCACCAGCCTAACATGGTGATACATCGCAATGTTGAAACAGAGGGGGTGCAACACAGACCGTTAGGAGAGGGGGGGGAAGGATGAATGCCGCCTCCCTGCTTTGCATTGCTCGCTAGCCTCTCCAGCGCCACAATCCTTTCCTTTCAGGGCAGCCGATTTCCCCTCTTGACTCCTGTCTGATTTTAAGCACCCTTCACCCATCCACCCAATCTCAAGGCTGGGGCCGCCTGTTCCTGCCACCAGGTGGTTTCACTTGCAGTATACTGCCGGTTGAAGCTGCCTTTGCACTCTGGCCCTCATCAGTACATCGCCCAAGCCTACTGGGTGCAGCAGGAGATAGAATGTTGTTAGCCTTCTAGTCTGAACCACCCTGCCAATGTAAGTACCTAGGCACACTCTGTAAACTGCTGGGCCATGTGTATTGCAACATATTTCACAACAGCCAGGTATCAAACAAGTTTTGTATAGCATAAAGCTCTTTAGAAAGTCTGCAATCATGATCAGGTTCCAGCTATTCTGGTGCCCATGGTAGAAAAGTCCCTTTTGTTAACTTCAGCCATTCAGCTCTGGGGCAGCCGTTACTGTGAAAAAAACAGAGGGAGGAGAAAGGATTATTAACGTCTACTTAAAGTCTTTTGCTGAGTAAGTATGTAGAACAGAAGCTGGGTGGTTTTTATTTCCATGAATTTATAATACAGAAATAAACGATAGTACATGGAGTTGAATTCCAGTGGTCTATTTTAAAGACAGGCCTATTTTCCAATTTGCTAATGATTTAACTGACTTCCTAGGTGCTGCTTACAAATATTTTCTGCACTGAAGCTGGCTTCCAGAATAATTATGCTCTGGCAGAATTAGAAAAAAGTAAGTGTTGCACTCGAGTCAAATGTTAACATCTTATATTGCCCACCTTGATACCAAATAAAAACTTGCTTTTAGCAAAGGCACAGGAAACCCAGTCAGTACTCCTGCCACAGTTTGTTCATAGGCTACAGCTTCAGTTTGTGCTAAGAATCTAGATGCCAAGGCAAGCCTCGATAGTCCCATGGTTTGCTTGTTCCTATAATTAGTGATAATGTGGCAGATGCTGCTAGTAGCTCAACAGCTTGTGTTTAGTGTCTCGGATCTTAAAAAGTCTGTTGCTCTCATTTAGATGTGACGCTAAAGGAATTGTTACTTCCGTTTCCATTATTCCTAGATGCTCCTGAAAACATGGATGACAGCATTAAAAAAGTGGCAAAGCAGGTGCTGGAAAAGAGAGCATATATCTGTTCCCATCCACTGGAAAGAACATTTTGAAAATTAGGAAATGGTGACCGACCTGCTGTGGAGCAAGATGCTCTGCAGCGCAAGTGAACTTTGGGGCAGAACGTGCAACTGGCAACTTGCTAACAAACCATATTATTTCCCTCAACAGATGTGTTGTTTTTATAAAATAAAACTTCTTTGATTTTATGTACCTGAATGCACGTGAAAATCCCAAGACAAATCCAGGCATATGGCTTAAGGAGAAGTGCACAATCAACCTACTTTCTAGTCTTATATTTCATTTTAGAAACCCTATGCTGCATAATACTTGCTAGAACGCCCTATCCAGCTAGAGATAAATGAAAATGAGGCTGTAATAGCAAAAAAGGGGTTCTACCTCCAGGAGCCTCTCTGTTTCCCTACACTTAAGACTTAAAGATTCAGTAGAGGGCCCTGCCATTTGTGCCTGAGTAGCCAGTTGAAGTGCCCACAAACAATTTGCACCCATCATTTGGGTGCTTCTCACAAGCAGAGGGACACCTTAACACAGCAGATTGGACCTCCGACGCTACAGCGTAAATTTTGCTGCGGTAAGCCAAGCATAGAAATAGCTCTGGAGGAACTGAAAACGCAAAACTTGCACTGCGTCATTACAAGTAATCTTTCCCCCCTAAATTACTTTGAAAGGTAATGCTTTGCTTCAAACAATTGACTTCAGTCTCACCAGACAGATCAATTCTTTTAATTCCCATAGCAATATTTCCAAGTGCTAAAGCTTAATGCTATCTCTGTACCCTAGCCCTTCTTCAAATTAACTTCAGCATTGCACACAGAAAAAAAAGCAGAGTGACTATCACTACTTTAGCCTATTAAACTCCTTAGCAAGACACAGGAAAAAGATCATTGGTTTGTGTACCACACTGTATTCAGTGCTTAATTCCCCTCATTACCTGCAGTCTGTGTATCCTCTGCTATTTGGATTTCTTCCTTAAAGACCAATTTCTGCAGAGGCGGCCCCCTGTACCGAAATGAACGCTTACGACAAATCAATCTGCAAAACAGAATAGACTTTTTAAAATGGCTGAAAATTTACGATTACGATATCTTTATTGTCGTCCCTTGCGAAACAATGAAATTGAAAAACTACATAAAACTACATAAAAACTGCATAAAACTACATAAAAACTACATAAAACATTCAAAAACCCCTAAAAATTCTAAAACCCCATTTTAAAATACACTATACTACAGAGACCCCTTATGCTGCGTTTAGAACCAGAATTGCATTAGCGTAGAAACTGTTTCTCAGGCGGCTAGTCCTGGGCTGTATAACCCTATACCTTCTTCCAGAAGGCAGAAGCTGAAAGAGATCATTTCCGGGGTGCATACTATCATGTGCTATCTCTGCCGCTTTCTTATGGCACCTGGCAGCATAGATTTGATCTAAGGTGGGAAGAGTGCACCATGCTTAAGAGTATAAGAGTATGTGCTTTCATATTTATGTGCTAAGTTTTTATTTAAACATTCACGGTACAAAATATGCATAAAATAATGGCCTGACACTACTGAAAGAGAAATGTCAAACCTTGCACTGTAACAGATTAAAGCTTACTCCCCTACTCTTCCAATATATTAACTTAATTTACACATGTTTTTAGCAAGGTGGAGTATCTGGGTTATTCAGGCCTCTCAACTCCAGGGATGAGAGACCTCTGGCCTGCCAGCTGCTGAACTACATCTCCCATCATCCTTCACCATGCTTGCTGGGGTGGCAGGAGTTGGAGTTTTAACAACATCTGGAGAGCAACAGGTTAGCTACCCCAGCTTACTCTGTCCAAAGCTAAAAAGAGAACTCTGGATGACAGTTCAGAATTTCTGCAGTAATTTCCAATGGCTAATGCCTTTCTATGATTCGATCTGCAATCCTGCACAACAGGGCTGGGAAACCTGTGGGGCTTCACATGTTATTGGCAGCATGGCCATGGCCAGAAATTGTAGCATAGTAATACCTGGTGGGCTACAGGATCTTTACCTTTGCTGTACATACATCCTAAGTACATGTGCCAGTAAACTACCTGTAACATCATCTTGCCATGCCAGTGTGTGGTACAGCAGCTAGATGACTTACCGGAAATCTTCTCCCTTCAGCGTTTTAAATGTATCATGTTGCCTGTCATAGCATGGAATTATATTGTCATTCCTCTTCAGGCTGAGGAGTGGATCAGCGCCAGGAACAAATCCTTTGCAGATCCTGTTCTCTTCCATTGGGTCTGCCATTCCAGCAACTGGGGTAGGCTAGTGGAACAGGAATAGAAGGTTTCAGAACATTGCTTCTAAATATACAGCTCCATGTGTGCGTTCCCAACGCTAGGAATCAGAAATACAATTCAGATCAAAGCTGCATTGAAGACACTGCAAGGTCATGTCCATAGGCTGGTACAGTGACCTGAAACAGCACTGAAATGAATAAATTCAGGACTGGTGTGTCTTTGAAGTATATTCAAAGAGTAATAGTGTGTGTGTGTGTGTGTGTGTACACACACACACACACACATATGCACACACACATATATATATGTGTGTGTGTGGTCTTTTTTTATATACTTATGCATCACACAAACAAGCATTAATTAAATTAAATACCAAAATGGTGGGAGGATACAAAAGCAAAAATACAAAGATATAATCATAACATAAACTATAATAAAAAATATAAACATTATATTCTCCCAAAAAAGAAAATTAGAAAAAAGAAAAAGTGACTTCCAACTAACTCCATGCAGATCTTTCTTTCTCATATCACTGGTTATCTGTAATGATTACATTTTTTGAGAGATATCCTAATTACCTGTGAGATTTTTATTCTAAGCTAAAGCAAGTATGAATCTGGCAAATATATTGATGCCTTAGCAAATATGTTGATGATTGGGGGGGGATGCAAAGCATATCACCTTAATATGAACTCCGTATGTGCTACAACAAGGGTATGGACTGGATCCAGCTGGCTGGCCAGATCCTGGGTTCTCAAACCTTTGGGCCATTATACAGGTGGATGGGGCCAATCACCAAATGTCACACCGTCCGGAGACCCATTTTCCTTCGTAGTGTGGCAAGCCCAAGCGGGGCTTGAAGTTACTGCCCTTCAGCTGACAGGCATTGACTTAAACCTCCTTTCTGCTGTGCTAACATCTTCCCCTCAATGGCACAGCTGTTCCCAACCTGCTTGCTCTCACTGCCTATCAGCTGATGGGCAGTGACATCAAGCCTCCCTTGCCAATGCACAGGTAAAAGCAACCTTATGGTACCAGATTGTGCGCTAGCAGCAGCATTTTTCTTTGTTCCGGACCTGCCATCGCATTTGATGATGTGTGTGGTTTGGGGAAACCAAACCTTGAGAGCCAAATTGGGAGCCATGCCAAGTCTGACTAGGCATGTAAACTGGCGGTTCCCCATGACTTTGGCAGAAAATCTGGCTCCTTTAGGACTGCCAGGTTTAGGATTTCTAAAAAGTCAATGTTACCAGCATTCTTAGGGACAGCTTGGCTGGCGCATCTTTCAGGAGTCCCTGGAGCCGGGCTAGCTGGCAGCTGGCTTTGGGTCCACTTGCAGTGAGCTCTGTTGATGGGCAGCATCGATGAACTTTCAGTCCAGTGTTGCATCGTATCTCTTTTGGAGGCTCTTTTGTTCAGAAACATGCCAGTTGAAAAATGATAAAAAAGAGAACTATATTATGACAGATTTAGATCCTTAACCCACTTCTAATTACTAGCTGTTAACGACTTTTGCCTCATCAGTTCTGGAAATGCATCTCTAAATCATAAGCGTAGATTCTTTAGATTACATGATTAGGGACTTCCGCTCTGCCACGGACCACAAAGGAGCGTGGGTTTAGCCCTCCGGAGAAAGCCCAAGCTTTGTAGAGAAAACAAGGTCACACAGAGGCGCTGTGGACCTCAAAAAACCTGAAAGTGTTAATTTGAGGTGCAGGGGGATCTGGCTGTGCCATTAGTGATCTCTCTTGCCTCCCAGATCGCTCCGAAAGGAGCGGAGAAGGAAGGTGAGATTGAGGTCTGGGCGCTTGGATTCATATTTTATCTCTGCAAAAGCGAAGGCTCTGGCTTCTTGTGCATTATAGCAATAGAGTCTCCGTGATTTAAAAACGGTAAAGGTAAAGGGACCCCTGACCATTAGGTCCAGTCGTGGCCGACTCTGGGGTTGCGGCGCTCATCTCGATTTATTGGCTGAGGGAGCCGGCATACAGCTTCCGGGTCGTGGCCAGCATGACTAAGCCGCTTCTGGCGAACCAGAGCAGCACACAGAAACGCCGTTTACCTTCCCGCCGGAGCGGTACCTATTTATCTACTTGCATTTTGACGTGCTTTCAAACTGCTAGGTGGGCAGGAGCTGGGACCGAGCAACGGGATTCAAACCGCCGACCTTCTGATCGGCAAGTCCTAGGCTCTGTGGTTTAACCCACATCACCACCCATGTCCCACCAATTAAAAAAAACCCAAATCCTTAAAAAGAACTTGGAATCGATTGGATGTAATTTGTTTTGGAACAATTTGGTTAGCAGCAGGGTCAAAAAGAGAGGTCCGTCCCAACTGCAGTGAGATACAAAATGCATGGAAACTACTTACAAATTGTAACGTCATAATAGAAGTCTTCTCTACTGTAAGATTTAAAACTAAAACTTACTACAGAAATCTTTTTATACTCATTTCCATACCGCTGTCCGTAATTTTTGGGAGGCTCTCCTAAAATTTCATTAGCTCAAAGGCTTACTGCCAAAATCATCAATTGCATTTGTTCAGACAAATACATATTAAAGGTTGCAGTCCTTTTTACTGTAGGCCTGTTGCAACCATTTCCCTCCCTCTCTGCCTGTGCAACCACAGAAAATACAACCTTTGCAATTTCATTAAAAAGGTTAGCCAGCCTCTCCAGGAGAAAAGCCTGTTGCTGAAGTCATTGGTGACATTTCCCCACCTCCATCACAACACATTCAACAACAAAGATCCTCATGCATGACAGCCTTCTCTGGGAGCTGCTGTAGCATTTGAAAGCTTGCAGTTGTGGGGTGCAGTAATCTCTGCAGGCCATTCCCACAAAATTGTTATTTTTACACATAACAGCTGCTGTAGGATGACCCCCTGGAAAAGTAGCTCCTGCACCACTGCTCTCAATTATGTAAAGAGAACCTGGATTTCCTGACAAACAATGGCTAGGACCTCCTGTAACTGCGTAGTAGAAACGGGCATTTTGCATCAACACCCTTACCTCAAACATGTGCCTTGTGTTAACACACACTTTTTGAGATGCTGGATTAAGATGTAAAAGCAACTGACTGCATGCCAAAGTAGCTCTTTCGAACCTGGACAGTATTTCTATATACTGAATGTGTATTTGCAGAGATGCACCACTTCTTAAAGGAGCTAAAGCCGCTCCAAGAAAAGGTATGGAAGCTAGTATGTACCTTCTCTCTCAGTATCAAGAAGCACGTGGGCACATGGAGGGTTCTTTTTGTAAAGCTCAAAATCTGCATGTCTCTTGTCCCAAGGCCATCTGTCCCGGTCTGGAATTGTCATGCCACTGGCTTTCAAGTGCTCCTGCCATGTCTAAATGAACATTGCAAATCTTTTAGCACAAAATCTGTCTTCCTGAAACTTCCAGACAGTATGAACTTCAATTCACACAGCAAAATATGTGAAATATACCATATTGACGGAGGACAAACGTAGCTTCCGTTCAGCTATTTCCTTAAGATGAAAAAGAAGAAAGCCAGCACACAGATACTAATATTTTGTACGCTGAGATAACGCCTCAAGACAGCCTGTGATCTGTTAGTTCTTAGGGTCCACTTGATCTTGTTTCTCAAACAGCAGGTCCCCATGCCAGATGGCAAATGTCTTTTGAACCTGAGGGGACTTTCCAAAGCAGTTTGTAAAATAGCATGGGTGAAAGCTAGTCAAAGCAAATGGTGTATTTAAAAAAAAAAACCACCAAAAGCCCACCTATTACAGGCTTACAATAAGGGTTACAATAATGTAAAATGCAGTTTAAAAACTTAAGAATTAAAAAATACAGTTTTAACGGTGGGTCCCAGTCAGTTTCAGTGGTAGATAACACTACTGAATACATGCTTTAACTGATTAATCAGCAAGGACAAATTTTAATTACCGTATTTTTCGCTCTATAGGACGCACTTTTTCCCCTTCAAAAATGAAGGGGAAATGTGTGTGCGTCCTATGGAGTGAAGACGCCATAGCCCCGCGACCCTCTCCTAGCTGGAGAGGTGATGCGTGGCTATGGCAGGAGCCTCTTTAGCCGTGTGCCATCTCTCCAGCCAGGAGAGCGCGCGTGGGGCTAAAGAAGCCCCGCTTACCCTCTCACGGCTGGAGAGGTGACGCGTGGCTATGGCAGGAGCCTCTCCGCTGCACCTTTCCGCTGCTCCCTGACCTGCTCTTTGGGGCTGGTGGTGGGCTTCCCCCCGCCAGCCCCAAAGAGCAGGTCGAAAGGAACCTGAAGCTGGAGAGCGAGAGGGGTCAGTGCACACTGACCCCTTTCGCTCTCCAGGCTTCCCAGGTAGCCGCCTGAACGCACCCCAAACAGCACCTTGTTTTAGAGCGGGAAAACAAGAGGGGGGAAATTCTCCCCCTCTCTGTGCAGCGCCTCCTGCCACTTCACTGAAGGGGCGCTGGGCAGAGAGGGGGAGAATATTTTTTTTCTTGTTCTCCCCCCTCTAAAACAAGGTGCGTCCTATTGTCCGGTGCGTCCTATGGTGCGAAAAATACGGTACTTGACCTAAGATTAGAAGATGCATGACTAGGCAAAAAAAAATCTCAATTTCACGAATATACTCATGGGATCTTCTCACAAGCTACCAGCAGGATGCAGAAATGCATGTGCAGTTCTTTTTCACAACCAAACAACCAAAGCTGTTTTCTACCCCACCTTTCCACTATATAAAAGTCTTCAAACCAGCTTAGAATAAAAATGGGCAGAGCAATTCTACTGGATCTGGGCCAGGAGCACTATGGCAAATCCAGAGCTCTGTGGAGAAGCGTTTTGCCAGCATCTTTTATTCCTTGGCTCTCTGTTTCTTCTTTAGAAAGTGTTTATTCTTCTGCTGGTTATCTCCCTCCATTCTGGGAGTGTTGAAGGTACAGGAGGGATATGGATTCAGCAGATCCAAAGCCGAGTCTCCCATTCACCTCTGGTACACAGCCTTCCTACTGATTACCCCAATTTTTGCCCTCTCTGCCGGTAGAGACCTAATGGTAAAGAAGTGATGGCAGCCAACATTTTTATTGTGGCTGGATGAGATTCCAGGGGCAGACCCCTTTTGCTCTCCCTCTCTGCCTGTGGAGAGGGAGAATCTACGAAATGCTATAGTCCCTTGGACAACCTCCCAGGACCACAGGACTGCACCAAAAAGTCACAAAAATTAAAAAGATCTTAAGGGTGCAATCCTGCGCATGCTTATCTGGACGTAAACCCCATTAAACACAGCAGGGACTTGCTTTAAAGTAAACATGCACAGGGTTGTGCTGTAAATCTACCCATAAACACAGCAGTATTGTTTAAAATACAGCATATACTTAGGAGAATAAAAGCAGTAAATTCACACTGTTCAAGGACACACAGAATGTTGTCTGCCTTGTGCCTAGATGATCACAGAATCATAGGATGGTAGAGCTGGAAGAGACCCTGATAAGAAGATGTATGGAAGTGGAGAGTGAATAGTGGGCCTTGATCTGAGAGACGAGTGTCAAATTTGCATTTGCCACAAAACTCACTGGATGGCCTGCAAGAAGACCCTGTCTCTTAAATCTTCCTCACAGGGTTGTTGTGAAGATAAAATGCCACACGGAGTAGATTACAGATGTGGCAGGAATTTAAAACCCGCCATTACCTCACGCAGCTCCCTCACTCGTGCTTCGTCAGGCTTACGAGGATGCCGGTTGGATTCCATGCTGCTCTTATATCCAGGATACACAAACCCTCCTGGTGAGAGCCACATCATCTCCGATTGGTGCATGGACTCCTTTAGTTCGCTGTCTTCATCTACTGGGTCAAACATGGCTGACAGATAGTCATGATTGTAAGCAAACCTGTTGCCTGGATTCTAAGAAAGAAAGACAAATGTTTCCCTCAGAAAGAAATCTCATCCTCTATGTTTCTCCACAGAGAAACAAGTTTTGCTAAAAAGAGCAAAGCCTGAACTTTACAACAAAATTCTGTACATGTTCCTAACACAACAATGATAACTGGGTTGGATTTAGAGTGTACAGGAAACACTTAAGAAACCTGGATGTCTAGAAATCCCATAGATACTTAAATTCACTTTAGAAGATAAAGCAATATTATTATGAATTCAACGACAAAGATCCAGCCCTCCAAGACAGACATGAGGGATGCACTCCCTTAAAATGCAAAAAGGTGAAATTCTGGAGTATTTTTAATTTTTTACATATATATATTAAAAATACTCCAGAATTTCACCTTTTTGCATTTTAAGGGATTGCATCCCTCATGTCTTACACATATACACACAAAACACTATGAATCTGAACCACTGGACTCCCAAAATCTTCACAAAATTCTTAGAAAAAAAATAAAATTCCAAAATTTTACCAGACATACCAGAAATCATTAGATCAATCTTTTACTCTAGCAGAAATCCAAAATGGGATGTACTAATCTCACCTCTGCCATCTCTTGACGAAGCAGCTTCTTTGCAATTTCTGCAGAATTTAACGTCTGACAACTGTAATTAAAGATGGACTTGCCATCAGAAGGGAAAGCCCTGATGATTTTGCTGCCTTCCTTTTTCACCATCTTGCTGAGCAGATGTATATTCTCTATATTAGACTGGAAGAAAAGTTAACACATGTAATTATTCTGGTCTTGTTAGACAAAAAGAAATGTACTTTTTAAAATAGACACAGGACTTCTGCCATGGAAAAAGTCGGCAGCTGGACTGGCAGGTAAGTCAAATCAGTAAGCTGTAGCCAAGTTTTTCCAACTCAGCCCACTGTCAGATCTTCTAAACCAGCCTTTCTCAACCATGGATTCCATCACCCCTGACCACTGGTCCTGCTGGCTAGGGATGATGGGAGTTGCAGTCCAGCTGGGGACCCACGGTTGAGAAAGGCTGCTCTAAACAGTCACCAGGCAGCACATAACTGAAGGAGAAGATGTAAATGGAGTTGCAGCTCTAGCTGTGGGGTTCGATGTCATCCTTCCCTTGGGGGAGGAGAGCTCACCTTGCAGACTGCCAGCTGCCAACCACTTTTCTTTGGAGACATTCAGCTTCCTATTTTCCACTCTCAACCAAGCTAATTTCTTCACTGTAATAACGTTCATATTTTAGGAGTGAATACTTGGAACTTTAAGAAAACATACAGGGCACTAAAGACCATCACCTGCGCATCTTTCACAGAGGCTCTAAAACCCAGCTGCTTGCTTAGTCTTTGTTGCCCTAAAGGTGTCAGAATCCACAAAGGGCTCCTACCCCTTATGAACTGGCTTTTTAATGAACCCTCAGGCCTACTATCACAGGGCTCACACAAGTCCAAATAACAAGTTCTCCTTTCTGGGGGAGGGGGGGAGATCCTTGTATCCATTTTGTTCCTTTTCCTTGTTAAATTTGCTAAATAAATAAATCCTCTATGCCTGTGACCTGGTTGCTGTTCCTAAGGTGCGAGTCCCACTCGATTCAGAGGGACTTTAACCAGCTTATGATTTCTGACAGGGAAGAATGCAGGGATGGGGAACCTGCTGGCTGTCCCATTGTCCCTGACCACTGACTATGCTGGCTGGGGCTGATGGAAGTTGGGAGCCCAACAAAAAATGGATGGTTGAAGATTCTCCAACCCCGATATGTGTATATGTGAACCACAGGACGTGAACTCACATGAGCAAACTGTGAGAAGCATCAGGAGCTTGCACCAAAAATAAATGCGGCAGGGTGGGGAATTTGAGCATTTTCTCGCTTTCAAACTAAAAACCTCTCATGTGCATGCTATAATATCACAACTCCATTAAGAAGGCACTTTGTTAGACATAGACATTATCTGAACAATCTCTTTAGATAGGAATAGGCAATCTGTAGCACTCCAGATATTGCTGGACTACAACTCCCATCATCCTTGGCCATGCTGGCTAGGGCTGATGGGAGCTGTAGTCCGACAGCATATGGAGGGCTGTTTCCCCTTTCCTGTCTTAAGGCGACCTTTCATTGCTGCAGCACACACACCTGGATAAAGTCTTCTGGCGTCTGACTTTCCATTTCCCTTTTTCTAAGTAGGTACTCTTCGTTGTGGTTATCTAGAGGGAAACGCCTATATTTTCTCACATACGAATACTTTGGTGGAATATCAAACATCCCTGAGATATCTGGGTGTTGCTGGATGAACAAGTCATCCCTTTTCAATGGGATCCCAAACTCTTGGCTCAACGCTGTGATCATTTCTGCAGATGGCAAGAGATCGTGATGGACCACATCTCTTAACCTCATACTGCGGCAGATAGAATCAAGCCTGAAGAACAAGGCAGAGAGAAAGAGAGAGAGAAAAAACATAAGCATGTGGGTAAGGGTGACCCAGCAGACACTGTGTACTTGGCTTTCAAAAAGCTTTTGATAGACTCCCTCTCCAATGATGATGATGATTTACTGAATTTATATACCACCCTATCCCCTGGGGTCTCAGGGAGGTTCACAGAATAAAATCAAGATATAAAACCATAAAATACATAATAAAAATAAAAACGACAACACAGTAACACCCACCCACCCAAAAAACAACATTATGTGTGATGAGACTATGGAGAATCAGATGATTTCACACACACCCTCTACATGTTACCTTCTCTTCAGCTGAGATGAGATAGGACAAGATAATCAAAAGTGCTATGAAAATTCTCTCCAAAGGGTCTAGTGGAGGTTCCTCCTCTTCTCCACAACCAACAAAGGTATATACACCAAACTCTAAATATATATAGAACAGTAAGTCAGAAATCCAAGTACAATCTAACCTGATCAGAGCTTCAAAACACGGAAGGGGAACCATGTCCCTGATATATAACAAAGGCTGATTTACGATATTAGAGAGTGGCTTGCAGAGACGGATATGAAGAAGGATGGCTTCAAGGTCTACATACAGGCGCTGATGAAAAGAGAAGTGTGAGTTATAGAATATTTGTAATCTTCCAATTTTAGATTCACGCAACCTGTAAGAGAGAAGAAATAGGACAGCATTGGCCAAATACTTCAATAATCTTGTGTTTCCTGACAATTCATAGCACCTTTCCCCTTTCTTAGTCAAGGGTTTTTGATTTTTAAGTATTATAAAGCTCAGATTAAAACCCTGTATGTTAAAGAAGAGAAGCAGGTATCATATCAACAGCAACTAATCCAATAAAACTTGCATTGTTTTTAGATGCATGCATGCATTGCAAGAGGAATCATTTTTAAAGAGGCATTTCCTCCTATGGGAGAGATAAAAGGAATGCCTAAGATGGTGTTTATGAGAACTTGTATTTAAAAAACAAAACAAAACCTTAAAAGTGCTAACTTGAAACAAGCACATCTTGAGTCAAGCAAAAGTTTTTTTTAAAAAATCATGAATACTGCTCCAAGAACATATCCCAGTCCTGGAAAGTTGACCCTACCATATAACCAGTAGGGTCAAATTATCCAGTCTCACAATGATGATCTTAATTCCTATCTTTCCTATGTGTTAATTTTAATAGTACTTTAGTTGCAAACCTATAGAAGACTCATTTGGAGCGGTGGCGTAGCATGGGGGGTGCGGGGGGGGCCGGCTGCACCAGGCGCAACATCTGGGGGTTAGGGTTAGGGGCGCAAATCCACGGGTTAGAGGGCGCAAATCCACGGGTTAGGGGGCGCAAATTACTTGCCTTGCCCCGGGTGCTGACAACCCACGCTACGCCACTGATTTGGAGTAAGTCTCACTGAACTCAATGGAACTCCCATCTCTGTAGGATTGCACTACCAAGCATATTTAAGAGCTCCATGTCAAAAGGCAGTCCTAAACATTTTCTTATTCAATTCAGGTTATGCTTGGCATATACACAGATGCTGACCTGGAAAAACTTGAGTGACTCCTGCTTTGCTGTTTTGGTAGTGCTAGTCCTGTGCTGTATAGACATCTCATGGGGTGGGGAACCTGTTTGCTCTATTTCCCTCTTTCCCATTCGCAGCGGCATCCGTAGTCCCATGAGTTTCAAAGGAGATGTGAGACTGACGACACCAGACTACAAAAGGGCTTTGATTTATTTTGTCAGGTCTCTAAGACCTAGCCCTTTCTGAAAAACAGCTAGTGGGGTATACAATATCTGGAATCTCCAGGTTGGGTTGGGAGCGTCCCTTGTCTGAAAGCCTGGAAAATCACTGCAAGCCAGGGAGGTCAATCCTGAGCTAGAAGGACCAATGGCCTGATTCAGTATCAGGCAGCTTCCTATGTTCCTATATGTGGAAAGGCACTCATCCATCCACAGACAAAGGAAGGGAAAATATTTGGAGGAGGGGTAACGTGCTACTAATCCAAAAGGCATCCTCAGCACTCCCACCTGTATTTCTGGGGATTTTCTAGGATGCAGCTTGTAGCACTCTGAAAAACTCCAAAACCAGCTTAAAGCAAGAAGCATAAATTAACACATGGGTGGGCAAACTATGGCCCAGGGGCCGGATCTGGCCCAATTGTCTTCTAAATCCAGCCCACGGACAGTCTAGGAATCAGCGTGTTTTTACATGAGTAGAATATGTGCTTTTATTTAAAATGCATCTCTGGGTTATTTGTGGGGCATAGGAATGTTTCATTCCCCCCCCCAAAAAAATATAGTCCGGCCTCCCACAAGGTCTGAGGGACAGTGGACCAGTCCTCTGCTGAAAAAGTTTGCTGACCCCTGAATTAAAGAAAGAAAGAAAAAAAGATTCATTCCATTAGTATGAAAGGGAATTCATCCAGTGCAAAATAGGAGGCATGCAAGAACTCTGCCATGAGGGGAAAGAGTTAATGCCTTCCTACAAACACACACACCACCTGCTATTTACTTTAAAAAGATATCCACAGCAACTGCTAACTGCATAAATTACCATCTAATCTACTTCCTCCCTAGGAAGCAGGAACTGTAGCTCAACATCAGACATAAGGTGTGCGCCTCTTCAGTGCCAAGACAGCATTGCACCAGCGAACTTCTAATGGGCAAAATGGGAACGAGGAAAACCAAGTGCTGCATTAGACTAGTCTCATTATTTTCATAATTTGACTGGTGCATTTTTATTAAAACACGGTGAAACAACCAAAGTACCCCAAAATCCTGGCGCTTAAATTTTGGGCTAACTTTCAATTTTGAAAGCATCCTTGAACAGATCCTAAAAGTCCTGTCTTCTATCCCTACATGAACTAGTCTGATCACTGCAGACCAGAAGCATATTGTAAGAAGCAAATAAACAAATGCTTCTCTATATACAAAACAGTTATTAAAAATATGAGGTTGAGTCTGACAAATCACCTTCATAAAAAGATCACAGCAGAGGAAAATAGGCTTTAATTGCAAAACGTTTCTAGTTACCTGTCTATTCGCTTATTCCATAACCTCTTAAGCGCTTTGTTCTTTAAGCCTTCCACGATAAGAAGGTGAATGGATCCGTCCAGAATATGAAACCCAGTAAGAACGTCCAGCTGAGAAATCTCCTCATAAGTCATCCTGTTATTCAGTTTTAACGCATTAAGAGATTTATGAATGATGCGTAGAGGGTACGAATCCAGTTCTAGAGCCTCTGCGTTGATCTTTGTAATCTCCTGCAGCAAGTAACCTATGAGAGAAGTGTTTTTAAAGTCGAAAACATAGATGATGCAGCCATAGGGGCAATAATCATCTTTAGTGTCCTCTGCTTCATCTTCGGGAGTTAACGGTACAGCTATTTCAACTCTGACTTTAAGAAAGGCCCCTGAGCACACATAATGCCCCACTGGCATCTGGGTCACCGGAGAGCCGTCGGCAGCCTTAGCCTTCCGAGTGGCACTCGTATCCTGAACGGAGCAGTTGTGAATTGGCGCACAAAAATTCAAGGCCTTTTCCCCTAGCAGTAGTTCAGCCAAGCGGATTTTGGCTACCCCATATGGGTGCCACACTTCCTCCATGCCTTTCATGGGATTCTGGGCCACGTATTTCGAAGTGACCGAGCTCAAATGGCCGAGCCTGTGGTCTCCTGGCTCCTCTCCAAACAAGGAAGGCTTTACATCGACATCTTGCCATTTTTTGTCCCGATCGTGAACCTCGATTTCCAAGGGTGGCCCTCTTAGATACTCATTCAGTTCGTCACGTCTTATTGTTCCTGCAAGAATCACGTTGGTATCTTTAAAGAAGACATGAGAGCCATGGTCCCGGTCTTGCGTTCGATGTGGCTCCATATTATGGAATTTGTATTTGCAGTAAATAGGAAGGCATGAACGCTATCAAAAGGAAAGAGCAGAGAAGGAAGGTGGGAGGGGGCTGTTTTGGTCTCCTTTATCTCTCAGAAAATATATATACACCTTCTTTCAGTAAAATTAATCAAGTATGAAATAAAAATGCACCTTTGATTGAGGTCAGTTTAGGCTAGCCCAGTACATTTTGCTGCCCAAGACGCAGCAGCATAGCATCAGTTGCCGGTGCCCAGGGCAGGCAGGGGCAGATGGGGGCGCCATCCCAGCCCTCACCACCGACAGTGATGGAGCAACCCAGCCCCACCAAAGCAAAGTGGGGTTGCACTAAGCTGCCTGCCCACCCACACAGGGGGGAGTCGGCTGGCACAGCCCTGGGTGGAGAGGAGCGCCAGGCCAGGCCATGCTGGAGGCGCCTGCTTCACACCCCCTCTGTGTGCCAGGGCCAGGGCCCCCCTGTCTACGCCACTGCCAAGGCCAAGCAGCAAATGACCCACCCCACCCTATCATGGGTACCCAAGGCTGATGAAAACTATTTTGGTACTCAGGGCAGGAGAAGCACAATAGCAAATTATCAATTTGCTGCCTTTTTATGTTGCCCAAATCAGTTCTGCCTGAGGCACCCACCTCATTCTGCCTAGTGGTAGGGCTGTCCCAGCCATGTCGCATAATCCAAGGCAGATTGGTGTCAGGGGTAGGCAATTTGGAAGCAGCAGCAACAACCTGGTGGTCAATGGCAGTGGCAGCAGGAAGGTGAGAGTGGTTGCCCTCACTCTTCTGTTTCCCCAGTCCACTGCCTGAACTTGCATATTCAGGGAAGGGCCTGCCTTGAGGTGAGTGGGCAAACATGCTCCCTCAATGATTCTATGTGTATATAAAAAGTGCAAACGAGAGTTCTGGATGGGGGGACTTAAATGTGCTAGGTTTTCCACCACCACGTGTTACGTAAATGCAGCGATCCAATATGGCCACAAGTTCACTTCAGGTCGTCTTTAGATTATAACTGTTTTGCAAATAAGAAATGGGGAAATTACAAATGTAAGAAGCAGGAGCTTTTCAGAATTCAATTCTGTTTCCCCCAGAATGTCACATGTAGTTACTTGAGAAGAATGCTCTGAATTACCTGTAGCACTTTAATTGGAACAGGGGTGTCTGGTAAGCACCTTGCGGAGTTAATCTTAATAATCAGTGGATTTAATTCATGTTTCTGTTTCTCAGTCATCAGAGTCCCTTCAACAGAAAAGCTAAGGTATGCGTCACAAAGTTTAGGGGATTTCTCTCCTAGCTGACTGACCACGCAGCGTTGTCCTGGAAGTGGAATTACATTATTTATATAATCAGTATAGCAGCAGTACTAAAGAAGCAATATGTTCTATGTCATTGCTTAATAGGCTTATTAAACAACTGAGCCTCTTGGGCTGGCTGATGAGAAGGTCAGCAGTTCAAATCCCTGCAATCGGGTGAGTTACTGTTGCTCTGTCCCAGCTTCTGCCAACCTAGCAGTTCAAAAGCACACCAGTGCAAGTAGATAAATAGATACCGCTGGCAGGAAGGTAAATGACATCTCCGTGTGCTCTGGCTTCCATTGCAGCAGAAGCGGTTTAGTCATGTTGGCCACATGGCCCAGAAAGCTATTTGTGGACAAACACTGGCTCCCCTTGGCCTGAAAGCAAGATGAGCACCACACCCCATAGTCACCTTTGACTGGACTTAACCATCCGGGGTCCTTTACCTTTTTTAGGCTTAGTCTCTGGAGAAACCACACCACATCATTTGGTCATTTGTGCCACTTTAACAAATGCAAGAACCTGCAGAGAAAGAAGCAAAGACTAGGGCAACCTAACAGTGCGTTCTTTTCTAGCCAACTCCTGTCACAATTGCAAAGGAAGGAGGGAGCTCCTTTGGGGAAGGGCCACAGCTCAGTGAGAGAGCATTTCCTGAGCATGCAGGAGATCCTTGCTTCAATCCCCTGCTTCTCCAGGCTAGAGAGCTACTGCCAGTCAGTGTAGACCATGCAAGAGTGATGGACTCATGGTCCTCCTGTCTCAGTATAAGGCAACTTCCTATGTAGGAATATGACCACCACATATGGCCATGAGTGGGACCCATGGTATTTTTTTAAAAGATTTCCTTGGCCTAGACTAGACCTGCTCCCTCCCTTTATTGCTCATGTGTGCCCAACTCTCTAAAAACGCTTCCAATCATTGCAGTCCTGCAACGGAACAGCATGTGAAATCAACAAGCAGCATCAAAGAGCATCTCTCCCCACTCTCCCCCATTACTACCTCCTTTCCAGCTCTCCTGCTGCCAACACTTTAAATACTGAATTTTAAATTGATGTAACCTGCTTTGACACCTGCTGGTGAAGGGCGGGCAGTAATTTTAATAATGGTGGTGGTTGTGTTAGTATATGATAAAAACATACTACTTAGGAGGAAATGACACATAAAACTAAATTGCTTCCATTTTATAAGCGTGATCTTCCCCCCTGCCCCGTTGCTCTTAACCTTCTGACTGGAGCATTTCTTACTCATCTGCACTTTGTAATTTTGTCTTCCATTCCCCTGCTCCAGCTTGCTTATTTTTACCTCTCCAAAGTTAGTCCCTAATTCTTCTCTCCATTATGTCAGCTACTGGCTTAAAAAGAACCCAACTGTCCATTAGCATCTCTCTCTCTCTCTCTCTCTCTCTCTCTCTCTCTCTCTCTCTCTATCTCACTCACTCATTGCCCCTGCCACATATTTTCAGCCATCTCCTTATCAACAGTCCTCACAGTCAATGAATGGACAGGCCTTGAACTCAATAGGAAATCCTATTTCTCAAGGGTCATTTTTAGAAATTGTCATTGGAAGTACTGCAGATCACTAGCAGGGGAAAGGGAAGGTAAAGGACCCCTGGACAGTTAAGTCCAGTCAAAGGCGACTCTGGGGTTGCGGCACTCATCTCACTTTCAGGCCAAGGGAGCCGGCGTTTGTCCACAGTCAGCTTTCCAGGTCATGTAGCCAGCAGGACTAAACCGCTTCTGGCGCAACAGAACCCCATGACACAAACCAGAGCGCACAACAACACCGTTTACCTTCCCGTCACCTATTTATCTACTTGCACTAGCATGCTTTCAAATTGCTAGTTTGGCAGGAGCTGGGACAGAGCAAGGGGAGCTCACCCCGTTGGAGGGGCCAGCAGGGGGAGCCCACATGCCAGCAGCAGAACTTCATATTGCACATGAAAACAGGGTGCCAGAAGAGGGAGCACTCCAAAGGAGAAATAGAAGGCAAAGGCTTTGCAAACCTCACTTGCAACCACAAGGCATGGAATACTTTTAGCATTCATTGTACTACATCTGTTACAAGTATGCACTAATCTGAACAGAACTGAAGGGAAACAGCCTGTATCAGTAGTAGTGCAGATTTGCTGAACAAAATTACAAAGCGCAAGAGAAACTGAGAGGAGCTCTGAATGTGCCAGAGTGCCGTCCAATTAATGCATCAATGCCCTTGAAGCCTCAGCTTCAATTAAAAGCAAAACGTCCGGAAGCATGCAGCAAAAAGATAATTTGTATGTAAGCTGTCAGCTGAACCAGCAAAGCAGCATGCAGTCTCAGGGGGTTGCTGCTATGTACCTTGCATTCCTAATAGAAGTGAAATCACCACGAGCTTTTACCTTTCAGGCTTCTGCAGTTTGGGCAGCAGTGATGTCAGAAAAGAAAGTGCACATCTCTGCAAATTGTATTAGCTGAACCGTTCAACAGCACAGCAGGCAGGCAGAATGTTCCTATCACCCAACATGCAACATTTTAAAGCCTTATTGAGGCCGTATTTCCTGTAAGCTGCTATATTTTTCCTACATGGAAATATACAGCAGTAGCTGAATTGCATGCACACTGGCTGCAGGAAGAAGAAAAAAACCTTGTGCTCTGTATGTGTGTTTTTCTATACAAAGATGTGTTTGGTGGGGGATATATGAAGCAGCTCTAAGATTAACCTGCACTGATCTGAAAGAAAGAAAGAAAAATTCTTGAACTGCAGCCTTTTAACTATATTTAAAAATTTAAAACCCCACAGACAATGAAACCTTTTCCTGACATTTTATTTTGACAGATACCAGACTGTTTTTGCAAGAAGAGTTATGTTTGCAAACACTAAGAAAAACCAAAGGGAGAAATCTCAGTAATTTTAATGTCTTTCTTAATTTGCAATACAGCAAACCCTTATGAGGACCAGTCAATTCACAAAACCACAATTCCTGTTACTGGCTGAGTCCGGACAGGAAAATGTACATTAGGAAGTGGCAATCTGAATCCTTTGATCATAGATCTCCCATGCCTGTTATCCTTCTAACCAATATAGCAGCTGTGCCTGTAAGTTTATGCCTTAACCTTCTCACTTCTAGCCTCTGAGCATGCACGATTCCACTTCTGTACAGAGCCTGGCAAACTGCCAGCACTAATTAAATACTGACAGGAGTAACATGTTCAACATCATTCATAAGCAGTATCACAAAGGCAGGGGTAGATGATAACGTAGGAAAAGTGTCACTCAATTGTCTACAGCAGCTTTCCCCAATCTTGGAGTCCACCGATGTTGTCAAAGAGCACACATACCCCAATCTCCACTCAGCCTGGCCAACCGTCAGATATGATGGGAGTTGTAGTCCAATGATATCTGAGGGCTCAAGGTTAAGGAAGTCTTGTCTACAACATGAGGCAATATTTCCACCCCCAAGCCTCACTCACCTTTTGACTTCCCCCCTCCTCCAGCTATTTTAAATTTTGAAAAGTTTGTCCTTCCTTTGCCTTATGGGGGTCAATTACTAACCTAAGTGTACACAGATGGGCTGGTAAGTCAGTTAATGCTTGTGGATTTGTTTACAAGGCTGGTCTACTTCAAATCCACAGCAGCTTTCAGAAATCACTAGATTTTCAGCACAACAAGATGCCATCCCCTTTTCTACTCACATATATATGCATGTTATGTTCTGACTTTACAGACAGGACGTACCGCTTTGGGCTATCCATTTCGCACACTGTCTTGGCAGAGCCAGTATTTGTCCCAACACTTACAATGCAGCTTCTCGCAATAAAATAAGCCACCCTCTCATTCACCTCTGTAACAAGCTGCTCGAGCATTTGACAATACCAAACTACATAACATCTAAGCCAGGCTTCCTCAACCTCAGCCATCCAGATGTTTTGAGACTACAATTCCCATCATCCCTGACCACTGGTCCTGCTAGCTAGGGATTATGCGAGTTGTAGGCCAAAAACATCTGGAGGGCCGAGGTTGAGGAAGCCTGATCTAACCACTTCGCCCTGCAACCTTACCCCCCCCCCAAAGTAGTGGGGCGGTGGGGGTGTGAGGGTGGGGAAATACCTGACAAGAGGGGCATGAGGTTCAGCTCTAAAAAAGCTATTCCAAACTTCTTTGCCAGAGATGTTGAAGCTGCAGTTTCTTTAGTAGTTGATTTCTGGGTGCCCGATGCAGATCTTTTTTCTAAAACTCGTGAGGGTTTCTTTTTTTCTGGTAACTGGTGGTGCCCTGAAAGAGAACATATATTTCAATGGTCGTGTCTGATAGAGAACAGAATTTTATCTGATACCATCCATCAACATTAAACAGTACAGTGGTGCCCCACAAGACGAATGCCTCGCAAGACGAAAAACTCACTAGACGAAAGGGTTTTCCGTTTTTTGAGTCGCTTCACAAGACAAATTTCCCTATGGGCTTGCTTCGCAAGACGAAACGTCTTGCGAGTTCTTGCGAGTTTGTTTCCTTTTTCTTAAAGCCGCTAAGCCGTTAATAGCTGCTAAGCCGCTAATAGCTGTGCTTCGCAAGACGAAAAAAACCGCAAGACGAAGAGACTCGCGGAACGGATTAATTTCGTCTTGCGAGGCACCACTGTACTGGCTTGATATATTTAAGAGAGCAACTGCTTGGCAGGGGGTTGGACTTGATGGCCCTTGTGGTCTCTTCCAACTCTATGATTCTATGATTGACCCGAAAAAGGCTGGGGAATTAATGCCTAGGCCATTAGCCAGGTTCAGCTATAGGTGACATAGTCACACAGAATCACCTGCACTGAACACCTTGCTGCGCTTGGGTAAAATAGCTTCATCTAGTCTGCGACCAATTTCCATGCACTTGCAGCCTTACCCACTGCCCTTGCTTCGCAGGTAACCAGTGTGTGCCGCCATGCACAGTCAGTCTTTTCCTTTCAGCAAGAGGGAGGGAAGAGAATGATCTCGACACGCAATTTGATTTGCATATATCTGGATTCTGCTGAATGCATTGTGAACAGGTGTATGGATTTGAACTTATTTCTATGGTTTATCTCTATAGATCATAGCGTAAGTGTAAAGGTTGACATAACTTAAATACAGTGGTACCTCAGGTCAAGGACTTAATTCGTTCCAGAGGTCCGTTCTTAACCTGAAACTGTTCTTAACCTGAGGTACCACTTTAGCTAATGGGGCCTCCCGCTGCCGCCGCGCGATTTCTGTTCTCATCCTGAAGCAAAGTTCTTAACCTGCGGTACTATTTCTGGGTTAGTGGAGTCTATAACCTGAAGCGTCTGTAACCCGAGGTACCACTGTATGCCGTGCGTCATGAAACTTGCTTGACCTTGGTAGAAGCCCAATACCTCATCTCAAAATGTGCCATCACACTTTGCAAAGATCAGCACATGCAAATTTAGTTGCCAAGCACAGCCTATTCAAGCTCCTGAATGAGGGCTATCAAGACAAGGGTAAGGCAGAGAGCACACAAAAAGATGGCCAGGTCCTGTCTGGTTCATTTCTCTCTAGGATATTAAGAGTTCTTTCAAACTCTTAAGTCTGCAAGATGGGCAAGGTGAGAAATTGGGGGGGGGGGGAGTGAGACAGGAATGAGTCACCTCAAAGCCCCTCCCCTCCCTTCCCTACTAAGAGACATTAGCTAAAAACCCCAGACTTCAATAGTTAGCTGGCTATCATAGCTATCCCTAGCTCCAATGAGAAACTCTCCTTTTCTCTTCCCACTTCACTTTAAGGACAGGTATACTCTTCCCTTTCCATTCCTTACTCTTAGTGTGGGCGCTGCTGGCAAAACTGTCTCACCCACATTTCTGTAAATAACTTCACTCCTTAGATAAAGGGGTGTGGGTGGGTGTATTGTAGGAGTTGCTGCTTGCTTAAATTGCAATTTTGGTCTCTGAAGTAGCATTTATGTATTTTGTATAATAAATCAATCTTTCTTTATTCCTTTGGTGTGAGATGTTCTTGCGGGCATAAGGTTAAGGGTTATTCATAACAAGCACACGTTGTAATTCCAGCAAAAGACCTTAAATTTCTCTTTAGCGTATGCTAAAGAACCTACACACATGTAGGTTCAGACACATACTGTTGCAGTGTTAATTTATAGGAAGGAAATAAACTTTGAAGAAAGCTACAAAACTTATTCTATGCACCTGTAGCTGTCTGTCATTTGTAGTGAAAGTTAAAAGATTTTGCTCTCTACATTTTCACATTAGTTTGAATTTTACTTTATTTTATTTTCAAGAGAGTCCTCATGAGAATTCACCAGCATTTTAGTGTGAATTTTTCCTGATATGTGTATATTTATATGTAATCTTGCCCCATAGACACATTTTTGGAAGGAAATTATCCAGAGCACAATGGATTTTTGAACGCCATTTTCACTAATATATGACTCTATGCATCCTTTACCCAATATATACAATTTGCACACATTAACTGGTTGAAAACCCACATTGTAAGTGTAAGTTTCAGAGAAGTGTGCCTTTCAAAGCATGGGTGTGCTTCAGTTCACATAGTGTTTCAGAAAGTGCAAAGTAAGTACGTTCTCCTTTAAATATGAACAGAAATTAATTTCTTCCCCATCCCTACCCTACGATTCAGATGAAGAACCGTGATGTAAATTATTATTGTATCTTTTTTATTTTTATTTTTAAAAAGTGAAAACCTGGGGACAATAACTACAGCACGGTAAGCAGCTCTGGGAGAGAACCGTCCAATCATGTCTCAGCAGGCTTGAATATAACAAGCAAGCAAAACTCCCCAGAAAAGTGTGTAAATGCTTATCAAAAGTGTATAGAAGAAAAGGCTCCAACTGCCTTCGATGTAAAGGAAATAGCAGCTTGAAGATCAAGACACAATGTGTGGAACTGATCTCATAAGTCACGGGTCCCTGGAGTCATGGGAAAGAGGGACTTAAACAGAGCCACAAAACAAACAAGGCAGACATGGCGAAGGGCTGAGCTGCTCATGCAGAGACCCTGCTGCAAATCTGCATGCGTGAGAGCAGGCTACAAAATGCTCTCTATTCTCTTTGCTTTTGCGTCAGATAAAGGAGGTGTCAGACCCACAGCAATACTGAGTTCTCCAGCATTAGCAAGTTTCAACACTGACTCTCGGGTCAGGAATCAGAGCAGGGAAAGTGTCACTGAGAAACAGAAAATTGCAGGGAGATCCCACACAAAAAACCAGTTGCATAGAATGGGCTATTTGACAGGATCACCACAAGAACAGATTTCTAGATTATTCAGGGAATGCAGTAGTCACTCACAAAAGTGTGTGACTATTTGTCTGATTGTAATATAAATAACTTGCACCATAATAAGCTGTCAGACTATTTGTCCAATTAGCCCTGTATCATCTACTCTGACTGGCTGTCCAAGGTTTCAGGGAAAAGTCTTTTATATCATCTGATGATTCTGAATGGAGATCCCAGGTATTGGACCGGGGGCTTTATGCAGGCAAAGAACATGATCTATCACTTTAGCTACTAGCCTCCATGCACGAGGTCTAGGGGCAAATTCTGCAAGTGGATGAAGATTCCAAGGTCAAGAGTCTATGGTGTCACAGCTGGGGATTCCTAATCAGCAGTCTCGGAATTACAAGCAGCCCTGGATAAGGTTCAGTATTGGGGCTAGGGACCAGGAGCCTTAGAGGAGGCTGAGGACGAGCCATAGGCACCATGGGTGGGTATGGCCTCTGTGATGCCAAGGCTGAATGAATCCTGAGCCCAAGGGAGAGATGGCACCTCAAATGCCAGACAGAAACCCACCCTATCAGAAGGCAAGGACGCCATGGGAGTAATATCCTCCTATTGAAGACAACTGGCAGGAGTCAGCTGGATCTACTGTGTTGTTCCAGCAGCTCCAGCTCAAAAAAGCCCAGTGCCTGGCTGGAACAAATGTTTTTTTTCAGCAGCACTGTGACCAATCTGACTGGTTAGATTGCATCTGACCTTGGACTGCCCAGGACCTGGTCATTGCCTATGCTCTCAACCGTCCACAGACCAACTTGAACATGACTTTGACTGCCCTGACCTTGCCTCTCACCTCAACTCTTGTTTTGGACTCTGATAACTTGGGCTCTGACTCCAGACCAGCCCTGTATACCACTTTTGCAAAGCAGAGACACACTTGAGCTTTTAGTACAGCTCTTCAAATCCTAATCAGTACCCTCATTTCTACGCTGCAATCTGACTAAATTAGTTGAGCCAATGTTAATTCCTATGGGGTAGGGGGCAGGGAACAGACCTAAAATATTTTTCTTTTTTACGTACTGCCACCCAAATGAAGGCATGTAACACACACAATTTAAGAATATTTCATCAGGTGTTAGCTTGTGCAGGAATGTATTGTTTTGAGGTTTTGCATTATTTGTTGAATACCCCTTAATAAATGACCCAGTGTCTACCTATTGCATAAAACATCGGTCACCCACTACAGGCAAACTTTCCTCCACCGCTACCCTATTATCTTAAGTGGTTTGCTATTTCGCCTAAAGCTACAATCCTATATACAGGGTTTGGGGAATAAGCCCCAGTGAACTCAGTGGAACTTTAAACATTCATAGGATTCCACTTCACATCCTTTCTGCACTCACCTCCATCTGGTGTCTCCTTCCTTTCTGAATGCTCCATCGTTTTTCCTATATAAGTTTTCATAATTGCCGAGGCTTTAGAATGAGGTTTCGAATGCAATTTCTGCTTTATAGCTTTGGCTTCCTGTCGTGTTCTTTCTTTCAGGGAAGAGGGTATGCTCCCAGAAATACTGACTGCACTTGAAGAAAAATAATTGTGGTTTTTTTGGGGGGGAAACCTCAGAGGCATTTGGAAGACTAAAAAAAGATACACAGCAACGATAGAAAAATGAAATTAAACTCAACACAGCAAATTATACAACCAAGGGAAACATCACAAACTTTTAATTATTTTAAAAGATGTTGCTGCCGTTATAAAACTATGTACATTGTAAACCAGGGATGGGGAAACATACACATGAGATACTACAGCTTTTGTCTGCTTTAGGACTGGCGCATATGAGATGGCTGCCAGTTGGCTTTAAAGTTCTCTCCATGTTTACTGCCTTCATGCAGCAAACCATCTGCATACAATGGTGTGCCAAAGGGATTCTCTCTATATACCATTTCAGTCTTCCAATAGAAAGCTTTTCTGGTGCCATAAAGGGGAAACATCCATTCTTCCCTGCGGGAGGCACTGCACACAGACAGCTTGCCATATAAAGACAGCCATGATGGGGATGGCTTAGCGCCCTCTCAGTCGAATGCATGATGCCTCACTGAGCACAGGACAGAGCGCTTAGGTTCTAGATCTAGATTCTTCAAACATCTCCAGTAATCTGTTCTATCCTACACAGGGCTGTGGTGTCATCATGTATCAATGGTACTTCTGTCATAAGAAAATGTTTTGCACTAGCAGGGTGTGATGCGCTTTGCTTACAGAACAGACCCAACTTTTTGTATAAACCCTGCAACTCTTTGCTGGAGGATAACACACTTGGATCTTTAACGTGGACTAGGAATATCCACGGGCTTTTCAAGCACTAGTTTATACTTAGAAAGCTAAGTCATCTACAATGCTATTTTCTGTGCCTTTTCTACATGCCTAATCTTCTATATTCCTAGTTACAGGTAGGTAGCCGTGTTGGTCTGCCGTAGTCGAAACAAAATAATAATAATTCCTTCCAGTAGCACCTTAGAGACCGACTAAGTTTGTTATTGGAGCTTTCGTGCGTACCTGAAGTGTGCATGCACACGAAAGCTCATATCAATAACAAACTTAGTTGGTCTCTTAAGGTGCTACTGGAAGGATTTTTTTTTTTCATTATTTTGTTTCTATATTCCGTTTTCCTAAATAAACTGTATTTTTTGCTTAACTGGCTTCTTGGGGAAAGGGAAAAAAACAAAAGGCATCTCATCCATTCTGCCACTGGGAGCATTTTGTGAAAGGAGCTTTGGTCACAAGGCCCTCTCGCCAACAACTAGAACCTCAGGTTCCAAGCCATAATTTTGCCAATAATAATCTTCAAGGCTAGACAGTTGGAAGTATAAAAAGCCACTGGATAAGCAATTTCTACATTGCTCCTCTGACACCCTTGGAAGAAACTCCTTTGGGAGAAAGGATACACAAGGCATGGTAATCTGTTGCTCTAACAGAAGAAGGCTGTCATTCTGTTTAATGTTAAGAATTTTAAAAAAACAACAACACCACCACCTCAGAACATTCTCCTTGCCTTTTTGAAAGCAGATATATTGTCAGGATATAATGAGACAATTAATAAGGTGTGTGCTATTAAAATGTTGGATTCTTAATTAACCCATTAAAATAATTATACCTGCCAAGGGAGGTCTCAGTTTTAGATATTGCTTTACAATATTTTGGAACAGTGATGGCACAGGATTGTTAAAAAGATTCTGATAAAAAGCTCACTAAGAGCTATATTTTTATTGGCAAGAATTAATTATGTAATTAATCATCACATGACATTAAGTAGACTACTCGTATAATGTAGATGAAATATGACCAGTGTTATGAGATTTTGCAGAAACTGACGCACCAAATAATCAAGTGAAAATTGATTTATGCTAATGCTAGTCAAGCAAATAATTATGCCAGGCAATGTGTGGAACAGCCAACGTGAATGGAGAAGAACCTATCAGGCTGGCTAACAGCGACCCAATACCAAAACCCATCAAAATGTTCCTTCAAAATCATCAGACCAGTCACGTTTTAGATTCCTATTCAGGCTTTGAGAGACATACATATGTCTAATGCGACTGAAGGCTCAACTAGCTGAAAAACTCAACAATTATTGAAATTCTTTCTGAAGCACAAAATCTAACTAGCATAGTTAAGGGGGAAAGAATGGTTAATGGCCAATATTTTTAATACTGACCTCTAAGACCTCTAAAAGGGACGTGGGTGGCGCTGTGGGTTAAACCACAGAGCCTAGGACTTGCCGAACAGAAGGTCGGTGGTTCGAATCCCCGTGACTGGGTGAGCCCCCGTTGCTTGGTCCCTGCTCCTGCCAACCTAGCAGTTCAAAAGCACGTCAAAGTGCAAGTAGATAAATAGGTACCACTCCGGCGGTAAGGTAAACGGCATTTCCGTGCGCTGCTCTGGTTTGCCAGAAGCGGCTTAGTCATGCTGGCCACATCACCCGGAAACTGTACGCCAGCTCCCTCGGCCAATAAAGCGAGATGAGCGCTGCAACCCCAGAGTCGGCCATGACTGGACCTAATGGTCAGGGGTCCCTTTACCTTTAAAGACCTCTAAAACATATGTTTTGGGAGACAGCTGTGCTGGCTGGGGTTGGTGAAAGTGCTAGACTAAAAGCATATGGAGGGCACCAAGTTGGCAAAGTCTGCATTAAAATGTGCCTCTCCTAAAATCCCCTTTATGTCATTCTACATCCATTCAATTAGGGTTGCCACCTTTGTTCTGGCAAAATACAGGGCAGGGCAGGGTAGGGAAGTTGGGGGGCATTTCCCCCTCATCTGGCGCTGATGTGAAAGCAATCCATTCTGATCTACTGCTGTCTTACAGGATGCCCCCTCTGGAATTTCACACACACAAATTTCTAAATCTGTCTGCTCTTGGCTACCTAGAGCTTAAATATGGCTCAGTTAGTAGAGCATAATAAAAAAATTCCTTCCAGTAGCACCTTAAAGACCAACTAAGTTAGTTCTTGGTATGAGCTTTCGTGTGCATGCACACTTCTTCAGATACACACGAAAGCTCATACCAAGAACTAACTTAGTTGGTCTTTAAGGTGCTACTGGAAGGATTTTTTTTATTTTGACTATGGCAGACCAACACGGCTACCTATCTGTAACTTAGTAGAGCATTATCAGGTAACTTGGATCGCCCACTTCATATGTTTCTGAGGTCTCTTTCCGGCGTCCCGAGATGTGTCTCAGGTGCAGCCCTACGACTCGAGTTCGCCCAGTCCTCAATTGTTAAACGAGCATGGAGCCGAGCCATTTCCTACAGCTTCCACCTACTAACATCGGATGCTCGAATTAGAGGTGGTTTTTCCAATCTGATCCTAAGAGATATTCATAATTCTCCTTGGAAAACTACAATTAATCTCAAATTCCGCTCTCTTCTCAATTTGAACTGTAAAACTGTCCTTAACTTAGAGTGTATCAGCCCGGCGGCCCTACATCTAATTAAAAAGAAACTACAGCAACTTGATTTTTCTAACACAGCTTCCTATGCAAGAGGACCGTGTTCAGGCCTAGCCCTAGCTATTCCACCCCCTGAAGGGATCCCTCTATACTGCTTCACAATTTCTTCGGAGGCTAAGCGTAGGGCCTTTACCTGTGCCCGTCTCAACTGTTTTCCTACAGCAGTTCTGTCGGGTCGTTATTCCAGAGTTCCCATTGCAAATAGAACATGCTCTTGTAATGACACGGCCCTGGAGACTATGGACCATGTAATGCTCTTCTGTCCCAACTGGACAGATGAAAGATCTCGGTTTTTAACCCCCCTAGTGAATAAGCTTCATCTCCCAATCCAGCCTTGGATAGTGTCCCTCTTTCTGCAGGATTCTGATTGTTGGATTACCGAGATGACAGCAAACTTCCTGCTTAGTGTGATGAAGAGGAAAGTGGCACCAACGTCTTCTTTAACACCACAGCTGCAGTCGATACGCCGCACAACCGAACGAAGTCCCAAGTAGCCTTATTGTACAAGGACAATCGAACTAGGACATATCTGAGGAGCTGAAGGACCCTTTAACGGTCCTCCTCCAGCCTCAACAGTTTTTTTGTTGTTTTGTTTGTTTGTTTAAGTAATCGCACAGGACGATATCTACCTTTACCTCCCCACCCCTATTTTATGTTGTTATCTCAATTTATATTATGCTATGGCCACACGGCTAATGCAATAAATAAAGATTCTAGTAGAGCATGAGACTCTTAGGCTAGATCTAGACACATCAAAGAAGCGATTCAGTTAAGCACATTGTAAACTTCATACAGGGAAATCCCGTTGGCGAAAAACGGGATTCCACAGTGCCATCTGGTGTCACAGTGTTATAACACACATAAAGCACTTTATCTTTACGAAGGTAGAAGAGTTCTTAATCTCAGGGCGATGAGTTCAAGCCCCACGTTGGGCAGAAGGTTCCTGCATTTGCAGGGGATTGGACGAAAGGACTCTTGAGGTCCCTTTCAACTCTACAGTCCTATGGTTCCTATAACCGTTTACACACCCTTTCAAACACATACATTTGGAGAGGATTCCTAAAGTGGGAGACAGAGAGAGTGTTGAAATACAGGAAAAAACTGTATCAATACAGGGCGTAGCATTTTACACTGAAAAATGAGTCAATCCTGTATTATACGGGCAGGTGACATCCCTACATTCAATGAATATGTATCAAGGGTGAGGCACTAATGCAGGCACCCCCAAACTCGGCCCTCCAGATGTTTTGGGACTACAATTCCCATCATCCCTGATCACCGATCCTGTTAGCTAGGGATGATGGGAGTTGTAGTCCCAAAACATCTGGAGGGCCGAGTTTGGGGGTGCCTGCACTAATGCAAGAAACATTCCCTCCCACCCGACCTTCACCATATGGCCAAAAAAGCCCCACTTCCTGCACATACAAGCAGAGGGCTCCCTCTGAGTTTGGAAACCTGTAACAGCAGCGCTCCCAACACAAGAGAACTTGCTATATGCACAGGGACCTCTGTATGAGAACTGCAGCGTGCACAGCCAGGACCAATCTAAGCTATACAGAGCAGCACTCTTACACATACAGGGAACAATGCAGATACAAGATACCACAAGAAGCAATTCTGTAAGTGGAGCTCAATTTAAAAGGGCATGCTTTTATCCAGCATTATCCCTGCATGCTAAGTACTGTCAGTGACTGAGAGGAACTTTCATGTTCTCTGGCAGGCTAACCAACCACAATCCTACATGGGTGGGGTGTGTGTCCTCAGTTAAAAAAGGTAAAGGTATAGGACCCCTGACGGTTAAGTCCAGTTGCAGATGACTCTGGGGTTGCGGCGCTCATCTTGCTTTACAGGCCGAGGGAGCCGGCGTTTGTCCACAGTTTTTCTGGGTCACGTGGCCAGCATGACTAAGCCGCTCCTGGCGCAATGGAACACTGAAACCAGAGCAGCGCACGGAAACACTGTTTACTTTCCCGCCGGAGCGGTACCTATTTATCTACTTGCACTTTTTTGTGTGCTTTCGAACTGCTAGGTTGGCAGGAGCTGGGACCGAACAACGGGGGCTCACCCCGTCACAAGGATTCGAACCGCCAACCTTCTGATCGGCAAGCCCAAGAGGCCCAGTGGTTTAGACTACAGCGCCACCCGCATCCTTTGTGTCCTCAGTTACTCATGCATTAATTACACCCAGCTTGAACTACTGCAATGCTCTCTACGGGGCTAGCTTTAAAAACAGTTCAGAAACTGCAACTAGAAGAAAATAACACAGCTGCCAGAATCTTCTAGGTGTACGGTAGTTGGAACCTATTACACAAATCCAGTTTCAATTTAAAGTGTTGTGTTAACCTTTAAAACTCCTGAGTTGCCTGTGAGTAGCTTAATTTAAGGATCACCTGCTGACGTGAACCTGTCAAAGCCCTGAAATAAGCATCAGAGTCTCTGCACTCCAGCCTTTTAAATAACCCGTTGGCGAATACTAGGAACAGGGCCTTCTTCGGGTGGCAATTCTGGAATTGTTTCCCTTGGGAGGTCTGTTAAGCATACTCTCTTCCTGTTTTTAAACAGGTGCATTTTCTTCTCTTTATTTTTAATTGGTGGTGTTTTTTTTTTCAAGCAGGTAAATTTTAAGGCTGATTTCCTTTATTTTTGTGCTGTCTCCTTTAGCCTTAATGCTTCTTTGTTCTGTACCATTTTATTTAAATTGATTTTTAATCTTTATTTTACTGTAGTTGGAGGCTGGATTTTTTTCTGGCAAATCACTTAGGGGGAACAGACTAAGTGGGGTATACAATAAAATAACCCTTTAAAGGTCCACAACAATGGAAGGGACAATGCCTAAAAATAAGCAAGATGTTGAATTGGCTCCCAGCACTGTGTGTCAACTTAATGTGTGCAGTCATACAAATTGTTGAAGTTATGAATATAATGCTACCATAATGGGGTTCAGAACAAATCTCTGAACAAATGCAGGATTCCTCTGCACCCTAATCTAGTTTCACAACACGTGGCTATCTTCTGGTGGATGAATGCATATAATTTAGGATTATAACAACACGCCACAAGTCAAGTGCAGAAATTAACAAGGTGCTCTCTTTCACAGTACAATTCCAGAAATCTGCATTTTTAGTATGCCCTGAAATCACTGAACAAGAGATTATGTTTTATTAAAGGACTAGCACAACTTGAATGTTTTATTTCTAAAGGCACAACTCCCTCATAAATTTACAGCTCAGACATTCTGACTTAAATCACCTGGGAGAAAAGCTGTTTGCTTTTTTAAAGGATTCAAATGTCATATTTGAAAGCCATAATCTGTCTAATTTATAACCATATCATGAAGAATTCTTTTTCATCACAAAGCTTACTTTCAAGTCAGATCCAGTAGTTAACACTTTAATTATATGAGGCACAATTTATAACCACATAATGAAGTATTCTCATTCACACCCCAAGTGATATCATGTTACTTTATTTACAGGCAACAACAACAAAAAGAGACTAGCATTCAAGACCACAGGACAATTCAGCTACTCACAACCTACACTGTTAGATGGGCTGCATCTAACAATATCATCTGATTTATTCAAGGACTTCTGCTTGTGCAAAAGAACTACTCCTCAACCGACATACTTCTCAGATATGTTCTGGGTGTCCTCTGCCATTCTCCAGAGCAGATTTGAGAGGCGTGTAGGGGAGGAGAGGAAGGGGAAGTTCTGCCAAGGAGAAGTGGAAATGGAACAACTGTTGGATACAACCCTCAGTCACCTATATCAGAAAATATATGCAGGCAGACGAGATGAAATTAATCAAAATTAATCTCTTTTTGTTGAAGCCAATTGTGGAGCCACACCCATGCACTTAGGACTTCCATTAAGTCCATCAAAGCACCAGTGCGGTTTAGTGGATAGAGTGATGGACCAACGCCTGGGAGACCAGGGTTCAAATCCTGATGCAGGCATGGAGCTCCCTGAGTGACCATGGGCCAGTCACTGTCTCTGAGCTAACCTTCTTCACAGGGTTGTTGGTGGATAAAATGGGGAGGGGGGAAACCATGTGTGCTACCTTGAGCTCCCCTTGTAGGAAAGGTTGGGTACAAATCTGAATAAATAACTTTCCCGTTTCTACACACATGTATGCATGCATGCAAACGCAGGCAGTGCTACAGGAACATTATGGGAAGCAGGGGGCTTGGGTGTGCCTTCCACACTAAGAGGTAAAAAGGTAAAGCACCCCTAGACGGTTAAGTCCAGTCAAAGGCGGCTATGGGGTTGTAGCGATCATCTCACTTTCAGGCTGAGGGAGCCAGCATCTGTCCACAGACAGCTTTGCGGGTCATGTGGCCGGTATGACTAAAGCGCTTCTGGCGCAACGAAACACTGTGACAGAAACCAGAGCGCACAGAAACGCTGTTTACCTTCCCACAGCAGCGGCACCTATCCATCTATTTGCACTGGCATGCTTTTGAACTGCTAGTTTGGCAGGAACTGAGACAGAGCAATGGGAGCTCACCCCATCGCAGGGATTTGAACCACCAACCTTCTGATCGGCAAGCCCAAGAGGCTCAGTGGTTTAGACCACAGCGCTACCTGCTTGTTGCACTGCTGTGTGTGTGCTTGCAGAGGAAGGAAGAAGGCTCTGTTGAACTTATGTGAATCCTCCTGGTATGGGTGCTATAGCAATGGTCAATCCAAACACATTTGATAAGAGGGACTGTAGTATTATGCTGGCTTTTGCATGTATCTTATGGTACCTCGAAACCTTGCCCCTGAGACTTCCAGTTACTTCCTTTACTAGTGGGAGCAGAGAAGACTGAGCTGGGGTTACAAGTATTGCAAAATCAGAATGAAGCGTCAGAAACAGGCTGCAACTTAGGAAACCATATTTGATATGCTAGAAATGGCCAGGAGTTGACCAGTGTAGAACTTCCCCCTATTATGCCATATAAAAACAAATTGTTTTTGTGTGAAATATTGCAGCGAATACTTTAGCATCTCCACTTGGCAAGAGAAAACCAAGTCTACCCCCTTGTGGCCCACACAGTTCTCATACAGAAGGTGTTTGAATAATTCAAATGTGTACCACAATTAGGCATTAGTCAAAACAATGGTAAAATCAGTTCTATGCCTCAAGAGCGCCCTAAATATAAAATAAAACCTACATTTACTGGTGGATATAAACTATTATACAGGTAGGAAATAGGAAACATTACAGTTCAAAGCTGAAATAACTATGATGGTTTCATTTGCATTAGTGGCAGAAATGAATCTTCTACAGCACAGTGTTAGAAACTGAGGTATGAAAGCTAGGAGCTAAATTGCACATTAAACCTAAGTTATGGGTGCAACAACGGAATAGGTGCACTTTTTTATAACAAAAATACAAAGCTGAAAATGAATGAACTGTAACTAAAATCTGATGTTCATTTTTCACATGACCCAGTCCTCATCTGAAGCCTTCAAAAAACAAAGCCACGCTTCCCCTGCCTGCCTCCCTCATACTCTTAAGAGGCTTCCTTCTGCAGTCTTCAGAGAGTAGTTGGAAGTGGGGAGGCAGAAAAAGGTCCTCCTTTCCTTCCACTTTACAGACAAGCCTTGGATTCTCCCTACACCCCATTTCCTTCATGTAAACAAATCTTTTTGGCACCACAATTAACGCATATTAAAGGCCTATACAACTGATGGCACAGACACCCATCTTAAGTGTCCAATTCGCAAACCTAAGACTTAAGTGTCCTTCAGTGATCCCACTCTAAAATTTGTTTTGACTTTAAGCATCACTGTAACTAACTGGCTAGTGTATGTCAAATTAAAAGTACATTATACATTAAAAGTACATGAAACAAGGCAACTCAAACCTAAACAAAACATGTTGGGTTTAAAAGAAAAGGAAGTTTTCAGGTCCCCAATCCATGCACGTTTTACTTAGGAGGAAACCCCATAGAAGTTGGTTGGAATTTACTCCTGAGTAACAGTGGCAATTTTAATCTGAAATCTTCGGCTCAGAGCTCAGAAACTGCTCACGTTTATGAAATTCCGTCGCAAAATGCGCCTAGAACAATGGGAAGTTCAAACGCTGCTGCAACAGGCCGGAATACTTCTGAGATGACCAATAATAAATAAGAATCTCCAGGTGTTGCAATTAAAGCAAGAAGCTAATAGGTACACGGTACGTGTTACAACTGTCACAATTACGGATTTATTGCTGGGCTTCTTAGAAACAAATTCTCACCTGCCCATTACAGGCAAAACACTACAGAGGTTGCAATACCATCTGTGGGAGTTTACAATCCCACTGAGATTTTTTTGCTGGAGCTGAAAGGGGAGGAAAAACCCTGAAATACTGTGGTTGAAATGTTCTTCATCCCCCACGCACACCAAGACTGTGTGCTAAGACAAAAATAGCATTTCTGTCCAGGAATGTATGTTGTTCGCCAGATGTGATATTTGCAAGACTTTTTTGTGACAGTAATCACCGGTACAGAGTAGCAGATTTTTTTCTGCTGGCACTCAAAGCACTTTTATCAATTTAAGAGTACTGGCAACTCATATTTTACCCCCCCCCCAAAAAAAAATCTACTGAATATATGTAACAAAATTGTGGATGTGATAGGGCTGCAGCTCTGACTTTTGGAAGACCATATGTTCGTGATCTTTAGCATGTCACACATTGCAAAAAAATTATTTAATTGTTATCACCAATTATATCAATTGCAGTACAATATCAATATTCTTTTTTTTAGCTGACTTTTTGAAGTCTCTCAGCCCCACTCACCTCACAGAGTGTTTGTTGTGGGGGAGGAAGGGAAAGGAGAATGTTAGCCGCTTTGAGACTCCTTAAAGGGAGTGAAAGGCGGGATATCAAATCCAAACTCCTCCTCCTCCTCCTCCATGACAAACTTAATAAGGTACCCCCACCTATGAGACATTATGGCGGACATTATGGTACTTGACTTCATGGCTCACAGGGGTTTGTTGCTACTTGTCCTATTAGGGTGTTGCCCACAAGCCACTGGTCTTGCAGTTTTACTGTGGAAGCAGCAGGCTGTGTGCTATGCCCTCCTTAAGATAATTATTTGGGCAACAGCAGACCAAGTCAGATCAGATGCTTCCCACATACACAAATTCATTGAAGAAAACTGTGGACAACAGCTGTGTTGACACGGCACAGTAAGCCATAGTTAATAGGGGGGTGAGGCTTGTTTCATTTCAAACGAACATGTGAAGCAAACCACAAACCCCACTCCAGGCATAACACTGAGGCAGGCATGATAGTTTATTGTTCCCACTAGTAATAGAGGAGAACTGAAACAGGAACCATCCCAACATTCACAGTAAACTATTAACTATGACAGCACCATAGTTACTGTGTCATGCAAACTGGGCCAGAGTGAGCCTCCAATGGCAATGGCCCCCTTGCTATACATTTTCAACTGCCCACACTTAGTTACTCGTGACACATCAATGACCAGACAGAAAAGGGCTTTAAGCACTCTCCATTTCAAAAAAGTGCCCCTGCCCAATTGCCTAGTGTTATTCCTTCCTAACTATGTCTACCTACACAATAAGGTATTTACAAGCCTCACTTAAAATGTACCCATGCATTTTATGTCAACCAACTTGCTTTCCGATGTCAGAGTCCAGAACAAGACATAAATGGTAAGTGGCTGGGGAGTGGCTTGGGGAAACCCAACCAGATGGGCAGGGTATAAACAATAAAACTATGATGATGATGATGATGATGATGATGATGATGATGATGATGATGAAGAAGAAGAAGAAGAAGAAGAAGTCCCACTTCTGCTCTACTCTCCTTCCATCCTGGAAACATCTAGCAATACAAAATTTGCAAATGATGCTTCTCTCCACTGTGAATTGCCCCATCACATATGAGGAGCTAATGATGTGAAGTACAGACAAGGAAACCTGCAGTGTTTTGCATTATCACATTTTACCAAGTAAGGAACCAGATTTATTAGCTACTGTCCATTAGCTTTTCTTCGGAAGGTTTAATTCAGTTTTTTGTTTTGTTCAGCGGAGGATGCTCTTACTTAGTGAAACTGAAATGTCATGTCTGGCATGCCTTACCCTACAAACTCCCAAGAATAATGGTTCTTGGAATGTGTTAGCTAGATGAGAGGAATTAGACATATACAGCAACTTGGATCAACTTGTACAAAGCCACTTGTGATTTATGTCAATGCCAACCATCTGCCACCATCCTCCAATTATAGAATCAGGGTGTCCTGCAGTGCAAAGCGTCATTAATAGTCAAAGAACTATTAAATGAACTTTAAATAGGATTTTAGTTTCTGGCGCTCTATCCGAGCATTTGTGCCAGCAAATCTGTTTGCAATGACAGGGGAACATTCCTGTGATGGCCAGTATAGCATAATGTGTGATGTTGCCCTGATAAAGACAACATTTTGTTTGGCTGCAAACCTCATGTCTGTAAGGTTTTTGCGGATGCCAAATCTACCACACCCGTTATCTGGCAATAAAATGGTGTAACTCCATTTTCTAAGTACCAGTCAAAAATAATGTAACTTGTATTTTTAAAATGTCTACGAAAATTGGACTCTTGGGCTTTTCTTAATATGCTTATTATCATCCTGTGAGACTGCATTCCTACTGGGAAAATAAGAAGAGAAAATTATTGAATTGGCATGGACTTCAAACGACAAGACCAGGAAATGGGTATTTAGTCTACAAAGCAGGAACTAAGTACTGTTGAAGAAAGGAGACGCAGCAAATCAAGAAATCTTAAAATAGCAGCAGGAGGAGATTAAGCACACTGTACAATTTTCTCAAAAATCAAAATAAGCTTAACCCCATGCAACAAACATTTATATTACCCAGTGGCTTAAAGTAGTATTTTACATCAACACCTCTGTCCTATGAACATTATTCGACTGTTTACTAGGAATCGCTTTCCAAGTTGCAACAGATAGCAGCAATCCATGGTCCTATGCACTCACCTGAGCTTCCTCACATCTTTCCGATTCAGAAGCCCCTTCCCCTGCCAAACTGCATTCAAGCTTCCTTTCACCTAATAAAAGCCACTCTGTGGTTCAGGGGGAGAGCCGCTAACGAAAAAGATTTACAAGGCACCAGATGCACATGCAAAACCTGCCTGAATGTCTATTAGCAGCTTCTCCACAATGCAGCCAATATACACTGAGATAGGCTGGCGAGATAGTATGGGTGGGGGAAAAACATTTTTATGCTAAGGATCTCTCTCAACTCTCATAAAACATCTCTTGAAATAAAACCAGTCATGTTACTTGCATACACCCCTACAGTGTGCCCGTCATCAAGCTGTATTTTACAGCACCCTATCAGCTGGGTGGCTGACAAGGAGAATAGCACTACAATAAATCTGAAGTACAGGAATGTGCCTGAAATGAAGAACGTTTTCAAAAGTTCAATTTCCCCCTATTTTTCCAAGAAATTAAAGGTCATCTGAAAATGTCAAAGGAAGAAAGTAACAAATGATAGCCAGCTCTGTAATCTATCCCAAGATGCAATGATTAAAAAGTGAGCATGTTATGGCTGCTGCCTCTGTCTCTCTATCTAGCTAGCTACCAACAGAGTACTCAGACTGAGTGCAACCCAGCCTCTCCCAGCTTCCTTCCCTCTTGCTTTTTTCCAGATATTAGGCCTTGGCCAAGCTTGGAGTCAGGCTGCCACTTGCCCATCCTGGTACAAGCAGACTGAGATCCAAAGGGCCAGAGGTAGGGAACATAGCCAAGGAAAGACAAGGGTCACGTTCCACATCACATAAACCAGGGGTGTCCAACAGGTCAATCAGGATCGACGGGTCGATCCCTGGGAAGTTCTGGTTGATCACAAGCTCCTTTTCCTTTGCTTTTGCCTAACAGCATCTGCCCCTGCCCCCTCGCCCCGCCCTCCGTTTCCACATGATTGCTCGAACGGGAGACGTAGTTTTGGCTATGAGGCAGATTGTTTCCACAGCAATCTTTTGGTGAGTGACTAAACCCCTTTTCCCTTTACTGTAGTCTGACATTTCCCTCCCTAAAAAACCTCAGCAACTTTAGCCTGAAACACCTCCCCCCCCCAAAAAAAGGGGTAGATCACTGATAACTGCCAGTATTTTTTTCCTGTGAGTAGATTGCAGTCTCTTGGGAGTTGGACGTCCCTGACATAAACCAACAGCAAGGGCTGGATGAGGGTCACAGACAGGCTGGTGGTAGCATAAACACACTGGACAAATGAGGCGAGGACAGGCAAGAAGAGAAGCCTGCATAGCTATTGAGCACAACATGTTGCTCAGACTCAAACAAGTGATACAGAGTCAAACATGCACCCATTGGTTCCTTAAGCCGTCTGGCTTGGCCACAATGATGAGCTGCATTATCATTTTGAGACATTACCAGGTAGTGTCAAGAAGCTACTTCAGTCTCCAGAAGCTGCTTTAGTGGCACTGGGAATATAAAGCACTTGGGCCCTGCTGCCAAGAGCCCTCGGCAGTTTGAGTCCCACACTGCCTTACAAAAATTGTGGAGAGGCGCATGAAAGCAGCCACTAAGTGTTGCACTATGGAGAAATGGCACAGAGCTGGTGGCAACAAGCAGTCCTGGCCCCCTTTGTACCTCCTGGATTAAAGTACTGGAGACAAGAAGAGATCCATAAATAGGGTATGTGTCGTGACCCACCACTGGAAATTTTGCAGTTTGGCTGAGGACTTGGATGAGGACAAGTTTTGTGCGGCTTCCTCGAGGGAAGAACCACCGGTACCTTACTTTGGGCCCTCCCAGCTAGAGAAGACAGCCTTGCCACCATCCGCTGCCTCAGAAAATGAGGCACTACCTCTGTCTGCCCAGACTTGTAGAAGCTAAAAACTACAAGATAAACCCCCTTGCTTTTTTTAAACCAACAAACTTAACTAAGTCTAGTGCTTTGGCAGCTTGCCAAAGGGGAAATGTTGCAAATTAAGATGGTAAACAAGAAAACAAGAGTTTGGTAGTGACAAAAGCTGTTGACTCAATTTATATATTAAAAAAGAGACAAATTTGCTTGCTGCAAAATACGTCGCTATTGGTCTTGCATTTTAAAGCTATAAGTACTTTGCAATCTTAAACAAGTTCTATAGATGTCAATGTCTAAGTATAAATTACAGCCCCGGGTTCTTTTGGGAGTATATAAATCAAATCAATAAATAAATGACATGACATGACATGACATCTGGAAAAAACAGCTGACTTAAGTTTTCTTTAAAGATGTACGTGCATGCCCCAGTAGAAACAGAAATTGTTCCAATGGCCCTATGCCCTGGAGAGATTTACCTCAGCGAGTGAGCTGGGGCACCCACAATAGATTTACGGGAAGTTTTTTGTCCAATGAAAGAGTCGTCATCCAGAGGCTTGCTTGCAGCCGAACCAGGAGAACCTGTAACATATACAATACTAATTAGGGCTGCACTGTTCGATTAACTGATCATAGGTTAATTAATTTAAAAAGCACTTAATTGACTAAAAGTTTTAATTTTATTTATTAAAGTTCTATACCACCCTTCATCTGAGGATCACAGGGCAACTTACAATATAAAAACTCAAAGATAGCAAACAAACAAAATCAACCACTAATTAATATGGAAGACATTTTTAATGATGATGATATAACAGTACATATAAAACCAGGAGTTGGAAAGCACCATCGTAAAGAGGCATTCTTATGGAAGGCCCATAGTTCAGTGGTAGAGCATGTGTACTGATGAAGAAAGTCCCTGGTATTTTCAGGTAGGCCTGGGAAAGACTTTTGTCTGAAATTCTGGAGAGCCACTTCCAGTCAGCATGATGTTACTGAACTAGATGAACCAATGGTCTCTCAGTGTCCTCTCTTAAATAGGAGAGAATGTATTTTCTAAGATGTTGCCTGCTGTGAGACAGAGTGCATTTTCTCTTTGAAACTAGAATTATCCCCTTTTATATTTTCAAATTTCTCAAATGACTTCTAGATGAGAGTTAAATAATGCCTTTTCTTCTTGAGTTACCTTTAGAAAACTCAAGTTACACAAAATTTATCTGAACAGTTCTTGAGTCATTTCCAACCAAGTGAGCCCTTGTGTCCCAGCCCAATCACTGGGATCATCTTGAAGATCACCGCGAGTTGCCCCCCATATTACAAAGGCCCAACTGGCCTCAGCCAGAAGTCAGGCATTTAGTCCCTAGCTGTGGAACACTATTTCAGAAGTGATTCAGCAGGCATCCTCACTTGTGACTTTCAGACTTTTGAAGACTTTAATGACTACAGGCCTCTGCAGTTGTTTACAATTTTCTTGAACAGCCCATTTTTTAAATTATTGTTCTGTATTGGTTTTAAATGTTTTTATGTTGCTGATGTGTTGCAAGAGAATGGCATATAAATACTTTTACAAATAAATACGAGCAATTGTAATTGGACCATTTACAGATACATACTTCATTGATGCAAAGGAGGCATTTGACAGAAGTGAGTGGATGTACCGCGTGAAAATTATGGAAACACTTAAAACTGGAATTAATCTTTAAAAATGAGTGAATTATTTTACACAACTCCAAAGATAAGGTGGTTGTTAATGGAAATATAATCACATTAATTCTCCTTAGCCAAAGGGACTCTGCAATAATGTCATTTGTCTGCATGTTTACTTGCTTTAGTTATAGAACTCTTGGTAATGAGTTGGGATGGATCAGAGTATAAACGGAGTTAAAATGGGAGAGCAAGAGTGCCCCCATGAAGTAAGGTGTGGTGGGTGATTGTAGGGGATAGCAGCCAAACTTTGGAATATCCTCTCCAGATAAATACACTGATGCCATTTTGTAGCCAGAAAGATCTTATTTTCCCAGATTTTTAAATCTGTTTTAGCTTTAATCTGTTTTTTACTTTCTCCACAGTTTTCATGTTTATTTTTATTGTTACTGAACTTTCAATAGTTATGAGCTGCTATCAGAACTGTGCCATAAAAGAGACTATAAAATAGTATCTTGGATCGGGTCAGAGTTTGTCTCCCACAAATGAAAGGCATCCTTCTCTCTGCAGAAAGCTGTTGATCCAGTGGAGAAATGCCTCTGATGGAGGAAAGGAGGAGACAATTTTGGCTGATTCCTGAAGGGGCTGCAGATCTGCTCCAGAGGGTTGGGGAACCTCCCCGCCCCCAAATAACATGGAGATGGCCCTGGGGGAGTAGGCAAATCAGCGAAAGACATCTCCACTTTTCCAACAATAGGAGCAGGTCTGGATCCAACCCACTGTTGCTAAATACAGTGGTGCCTCTGGTTATGAACGCTTCAGGTTACGAGCTCCGCTGACCTGGAAGTAGTTGCTCCTGGGCACAAACCTTGCCCCAGGATGCGAACGGAAGTTGTGCAGCAGAGGCACACGCTCAGCAAGAGGCCCCATTAGCGAAAGCACGCCTCAGGATAAGAACAGTTTCATCTTAAGAACGGACCTCCAGAACGAATTAAGTTCGTAACCAGAGGTACCACGGTAACACGTTATACAAGTTCAAAGGACAATGAAGGCTGAAACAGTGAGATGGCTCATAGTTTCTGTAGAACAGTCAGATAATGTAGCACCATGCTTATACTACTGTACCTGTTATAATGCCAATTGCTGACTTCTCTGATATGGGGGACACTTCTGGTGGTTTAATTTTTGTGTAACTGGCTTTGGGTTGACGTTGTTCCAGGAAGTTTCTTTGAAGCGAAATCATATGCTTTACTGTACATTGAGGGGAGGAAAGGTAAGAATAAATTACATTCAGGACTCATATGCGGTTACCTTGTCATGTTCTCATTTATTTATGAGGCCATAGCCAAAAATAAACTATGGCTTACTATGAATGAGAAGTTTGCTGGTTTGTTCCTATCTTACTACTCAGAGATGCTATGTGTTGTGTGTGTTTGTGTGTGTGTGTGTGTTGGGGGGGCACAATCCCTGGTTCACTCATAATGCTAAGCCAAGCCTTCTGGTTGTTTCTTCCAAACAGGAGAGCAAAAGGAACTGTTCCATGTTTTATTTCTGAATATGGATTATTGTTATGTGTGAAGAAGGCCCGGTATCTAGTTTTTCTGATTCTAGCAATCATCCCTGAAGCCTACCATGCTATGTTCCCAACAAAACCCTAAATAAGAACAGAAGCTTTCTGGGGGGTTTTCTGCAAAGTAAAATATATCTATACTAGCAAAGCCTCAAGAGTTCACCAACAGATATTTGCATGGGAGGCAAATATATTGGGTATTCAGGAGTAGGATGGAGGAGGAATCCGTTTTAAAACTGATTTTACACATGGAATCTGGCAGTTCTGAATCCTGCAACTTGCAAGAGACCATCAGCATCTGTGGAGGAATCTCTTTTCTCATAAAGTTTTAGAAGAAAATTGGACAAAATCTGATGGGAATCTTTCAACTGATTTGGATGGGGCTTCAATATAGTCTTGCATCTAGGCAGTGACTAAACTGAGACCAGATCAGGGTTAACCACAGCAGCCTGTGCCCTCCAAGGACATTCTTCGGTTTTTTGTTTTTTTAAAACCATGCAAAATGGGAGGAAAACCCATTTTAGCTATGTCACAAATGCATCACTGCACTCAGTTGGAAAACCAAACTGCTAATTCCTTTATCTGCACATAGCATTTATAAAGTATTTCATTACTTAAATACTCTGCTTACCTTCAAGAGATCCTTGATCCGATGGTGGTGCAGCAGTCTTTGCTTTACTATACTTGGCTTTTGAACAAACCTTATCCTTGGTGTCCCATAATCTCAGCTTTATACTATGATCTCTTAGCTTCATTAGAAAGTCGGTGGTAACATTAATTTCAACACTATGATTCCATGACACCCATATCTGGTCATGTTCGAGCCATGGTCTCACAACCTATTTTTTTTATTTAAAAAACAAACACAGGATTTTTTTAAAAAAATACATTAGGGGCCACAATTATTCTTTTTGCATTTCAAAAGAAACTTAAGATGTATAAACTGGGCAACTTACAGTGGTTGCCAAGAACTACTGTCCCTTCTTTAGTACCCACCAAAGCCCTCCTGGACATCCTGGTTTTCGGTGCTTTTTTATTTTATTTTACCCTCCAATTGCTCCACTCTATCCCCCATTTTCCCACATTATGTCTCTGGGCTCCATGTGCCACAGAAGCACACAAAGGAAGAGAGAGTGGTCAAAGTTGTTAAAGGCCTGGCCTTTGCTTTCCTGCATGAGGGCAGCCCAATTTGCCTTTTTTAAAAAAGGGGGGGCTGGGACAAAAAGGGACTTCAGCATCATAAGCAGGGAGTTGTTGTGGGTCAGTGGAGTGTGGCGGAAGAAGACCTGTAGCGGGGGGAGTAACAGAAGCCAAGAAGCATTTTTACCTATTGTCAGCATCAGTATCCTAGAGCTTTAGGGTAGGAGAATTTTTATCTCTTTGCCTCCGCTGCAGTCCTGAATTTGACTAGGCCTACCTTGCATTGCAAAAAGAGGTCTTACTGAACCAAACGGGTCCTTTTCTATATTGTAAATTGCAGGTTTGGGAAGGGAGCCAGTTTGGATTGAGACCACAGTGGGAGGCCAGAGAGTTAAAGGCCCTTTATGCCCTATGTCCTAACCTGGATCAGTCCTCAAGTTATGAAAATTTCCTTTCCAAAAAAGGAAAAGGGCCCTATTTGATTCAATGGGATATCACCATCAGGAGCATATGAGTGAGATCCTCGATTTTCCAGGTTGGGGGTAGGAGGGGGGCAGTGTGGAGCAGTGGAGCATTTTATCTTGCATGTGGTTACAACGTGGTGTGGCTTGTCGTTTTGCTGGAATGTGATTGCTGGATTGTGGGGTGTGTTTGATCTTTATGTGAGGAGCATTCCATTGTCCTTTTTAGGGTCAAACAGTGGTTTGGGCCTCAGACTCAACCTCTACCTTGTTTTATGGGAAAACCATTTCACCTTTGTGACTGGGCAATAGCCTTTTGTGACTTGTAGGGCTCTAACAGCAATAATTTTGTGGTGGCGCCCACAATGGTTTTCCCAAACATGCTTACAAGCCACAAAAGCCTGACAACTTTACTGGAGCTTGAAAATATATTGTATGAAACACCAAAACATTAAAAAGAAGAAATAATGAATTTTTAAAAGCATTAGTTATTCCTCCCCTTGCCACCAACTGGAAAGACATAAAACTGCAATATTCTTAACTATTAAAATCCACATTGAGATTGAGCAGGATTTAAAAAATTGAATTCTCTCAAAATATTGAGTCAGATCTTACTATGAAGGTTGTGTTCTGGTGATTTGCCTTCACCCAAAACTATTATTCATAGCCATCCGAAGCTGCCTTATACCTATGAGAAATCCCACTTTTCCTGCTGTGCTCAGATCCTGTGAATTTTATTTTTGCAAAACTAAAGCTGAAGTTCATGGGATCATAATGAGGAAAAGGTACTGGTTTGGATATGCAGGAGAGAGAAAATATATTCTAAGGGGTAGGAGCAAAATACGGTAGAGTCCAAAGTCCAATAGCATTTGCCATCTTATTTCACAAGTTTACCATTTTCTTGCTATATTTGGAGATCAGCTGTAGCAAATGAACAAAGAGACAACATCTTGTTAGAGGGAAGTAGGGAAGAGAAGCATTTTTCAACAGTTCCCTCTGCAGCCTTCTATGCTAATTCCCATGCTATTCCAGACGATACTCCAACCCTCTGGAGCAGCCTCTCAGGAGCGAAAGAGGAAGGGGAAATCGGCAAGTCACCTTTGCTCCCCACTTTCCTCCAGGGAATAGTCCTATATAGTACACAGTGATATCATTATGATTTCATTATTGCCTGACGAGAGCCTTTGGCAATAGGTATTGTGTGATGTCATAACAAAACGCTATCATTAAGAAAGCAATGTTCATAAGAGAAACTACAGCACTCTCTAGTCTCACTGCCAATAGCCAAATATAATCAGCAATTCCTTGGAATGGAACATGGTGCTGGCCACATCTTTCTAGTTCAGCATCAATGGAACAGTTGTGATTAAATGGCGCCACCATATAAGAGAGTGTTCTGCCACAGTCCTTAAGCGCACGCCAACAGGATAGCAAGCTCCTACATTCTCCACCTCAGATTTAGCAGGCATAAACTCATTTCTAGAGCTGTCTTACAATCTTATACGCACTCACTGAAATATGCAGCGCGGATGCCTTTTTCGACTTGGGCCGCTCACTGTCTTTTGGAGTCCCTGGCTGATATAGTGAATAGGAAGAAAGAAGCAAGAGCAAAGGAAAGGAAGAGACAGGGGAAATGTAAAAATGTAAAGAGGTACAGCAGCATGTTTCAGTTATGCATCTCGTACAAACTACACTACAAGAGCTTTCCCTTCCCAACAACACCCCTCCAAAGCATTCACCACTCTAATCTTTCCCAAAACCTATATGGCCTGTACGGATTCTCCCAAAGCCTCCCAGAGTGGCTGGAGCTGCTCAGAGTGGCTGGGGAAACCCAGTAGGATGGGTGGGGTATTATTATTATTATTATTATTATTATTATTATTATTATTATTATCATCATCCCAATTTCTTGTGTCAACTGTTTCCCACCATCCAGACTGCTGCCCCTGCTTCACAATCCCTGCTCCCCCTTTTCTCCGTTCTCTCCCTCCCCTACTCAGGCTCTCCAAGCTCTCTTTATTACAATATAATTTGGGGAAGGGAGGGGAGGGAAGGAGAGGAAGGACAGCACCGCACAATCATTGCTGTATCCCCAGCACAGGAACTATTGTGACACATGCATGCAGAATTAAAAGAAGCAGCTGCTACTAATTTCTTAAACTGCACAGGAGCCACCACCTGAATGGATTAGGGAAGTGGTGTTCCTCTCACAATCAGGTTTGCAAACCACCGAAAAGGCAGAGTCAATAGTAGTGATTTACAAACCCAATTATGAGAGAAATAACACTTCCCTTTTAAAAAGGAAAGCTTTACTTTTGTTCTGATTTTAAACATCAAGAATGGCAGGAGTTAAAATTGGATAGCAGGTGTGAGAATCCCACAGGAAAATGGGTTTCAGAGATCTGTGATAGTATCTCTTGAGGTCTTTTATCAAAGCTTTAAAACAGCTTTGAGGGGAGAAAACTGTAGTATGAGAATGCACTGAAGAGGAGGGTGCCCCCTGAAGCTGCTTTTAGCAATGGGGGATGGGCACGTACCACACGAAGTGCACATCTCATTTCCTCAGCAGCACTCATAGCAGCCAAAGGAGGGATATCCACTGTGGAAACACCGTGGCGGAAAACGTCAAGCTTTCAATACTGCAGTCCGTCAGGCCTCTCCACTGACCTGCAGCCGCTTTTAGTTTGTTCTCAGTGGTCAAAAAAAGCCTATCCAACCAGACTGCCTTGCACAATCCAGGAAATGGATAGCAACACTGTCAGATGTTGCCTAACTCCTGTCAGCCTCAGTTGGGATAATGGGAGTGATAGTCTAGCAACATCTGGAAGGCCACAGGAAATACATAACATTGTGAGCTGGGAGTGGGAACGAAGGTGGGCACCTACTATTCTCCCACTTAATGGAATTCTCTGTAGTGAATGCCATAGTGATAAAATACAAACCATCTTGATTGCAGGAATAATTTTTAAGTCAAACAACCCCTCATGCAACAGCTTCCCTTCCAAACACCCCAATTCTATAATTACACCTGCATAATCTGCCTACCCATCTTTTCCTGTGTGAAATCAGAAAGATTAAGCCTCCTAAAATCCAAGCAGACGCAGCAAGTTACCAACAAAAAATGTACTTGACAAGAATACTTACTTTTTCAAAATAATTTCAACCTTCAATCTAAAAACTTTGTTTTATTTACTAGAAAAATGTTTGGAAACTGTGTGGGTTTAGAAACAGGGGGGTGTCACCACTTTTACTCCAATTGTTCAGGCTGTGGTAGCTCTGTGATTCTTATTCTGAGCCGAGTAGTCTGTAAACCACAGCAAGCAGCTCCCCCTTCCCAAATTTCATATGAATAGGATGACTGCATAAATCAGGCATCCCCAAACTCAGCCCTCCAGATGTTTTGGGACAACATCCCCAACCACTGGTCCTGTTAGCTAGGGATGATGGGAGTTGTACTCCCAAAACATCTGGAGGGCCGAGTTTGGGGTTGCCTGGCATAAATGTTATGGGGAATATAGTTATGCTTTAAAACTGCAGAATTGAATAATTGGCAGCAGCCTCCCCAACCAGATGCCCTTCATATGTTTTGTACTAAAACTCCTATGAGCCCTGTGCCAGCTGGGGCAGATGAAAATCATAGTCCTAAACACCTGGAAAGCACCAGGTTGACGAAGGCTGCTCAACGGAGTTCAGTCCTTGCCTAAGTATACAGACACTCCAAAATCAGAATACCATTTGTATCAGCGTGGAAAAGCACTATTTGAAATTAATGGCTATTATTTCTAAAACTGCTTAAATTGCTAGGTTGGTATCTAACTTCTTCAGAATCCATAGATTACTTGCACATGTTCCAGCTGAAAAACAAGAGTTAAAACTAGAGAACAGGCCAGGAAGTGGCCTGTGAAGGCTGTGTCAGGTTTCTGCCTGTTCAGGGGCAGAGTGATTCTTATATAAGACACCCTAAGCTTCCTGAAGGAGGAGTAGGAAAGATGTGTAACAAACAAACACAGCTGAACTTTTCAAGAAACAAATCATAATCTCCTCTCGCTGCATATCAACAGTAACATAGGACGCTGTCTGATGCCAGGAGCAAATATTTGTCTATGTAGCCTATCCAGCCCAGGGAGTGGGAACTTGTGGTCTCTAGATGTTGCTGGAATTCAGCCCTTACCACTGGCTACTATGCTAGCTAGGGCTGCTGGGAATTTGAGTCAACAACATGTGGAGGGTCACAGGTGGCTTTCCAGGGTCTCAAGTAAAGACATCAGGGAAACTACCTGGAACTTTCTGCATGCAGATCATGTGCTTTACCACTGAGCCAAGTTTCTGAAACTAGCTGAAAACTAGTCAACAATAAGTGACCTGGATCTACTGAACCCCCTGAAGTTAGTGGGAAACAGATTCAGAAGAGACACATGGGAACAGATGCTAGGTTCACCTGATAAGATATAGTCCAGGTTATTGTCATATGTACTGAAGCTGGAGACAAAGAAAATAACTTTCGGAATATCTACTGACAATCAGGGCTGTATTTTGTACATAAACATTTGCTATAAGTTGTTTTATAGAAACCTCAGAAGAACACAGAGTAAGTATTTCAAAAATCCTTTGAAACCAGTCTGGAATCGAAGGAGACCAACCATATAGGATTAAATTGCTATGCAGTAACCCCTTTCCTCAGATTTCAGTAATATTAGTAAATGTTGCTTGTTCTTCTTACCTTAGATTCTGATTCCAGAAACAGTTTAGCCACTGGACCAAATAGCACCAAATCTAATTTTCGGGGTTCAACATCATCGGGCAGAAGAAAATATTCAATATGATAAAAACGATGCATTTTTGGAATATACATGTCTCTCATTTTAGATGCTGTTCTTGAAATATCTTGTCTAGAGGCCATCGCAGGCTTATTTGCTAGAAAAATACCCCAAGAGAAATTGGAAGTAGGAAGAGAATCCAACTGTTACAAAATACCATTTTCCACATTTTATGTAAACAAATCTTTCCAAGAATCTTATTTTTCTCACACACATATGAACACACACATCTTCAGCAGAGCTGTTGGGGTCCCTGCTAGGATCTGGCCTTCATTTCTAGTGGAAGTTGTACATTCAGTTTAGCTCCCTGGCAAAACCAGTAACTCTCTTCCCAAAATCCTTTCTCAAAGGTAGTTCCCAAGCTGAGCAGGAGCATTAGTTCCTAAATTCTGTAGGCATGATACACGATAATCGTTCCCAATTCTTCAAACTTCAAGAGTTAGCAAAAACCATTCCAATATAAAGTATTTATCTACACCAGCCACAAGCCTAACCTAATTTTTCCTTTCCAGAAGGAAAACATGTTAAGCAAGTTGCTGAAAAACAACAGTCTTGTGGTACTATGACTGTGAGAATGTGTAAGGAAGCCCACACTATTGGAAGATGCTAAAGGAACAAGAGAGTGGCAGCTACAAAGGGCCAAATCAGGACCAGGAAGGTGTTAACAGAGCATGATGCTCCATAATGGAGGGATCCATACCTTAAACTATTAAGACAAGAGAACACATGAACTAAAAATTATGCCAGTTTCAGGGTCACAAATATACAAGACTTGGGGCAATCAGCCCAGTCACACAATATGCCAACGTGTGGGCACTGACAAGAACTCAAAAATAGTAGGTACTCTGCATCACTACCAACTGTGAGACAACCAGCATTGTAACCATTGGGCAATGCAGAACAAGGCTTTTACCTAACTATTGGGGGGATGAAACAGGTTTTTTTTGGTGGGGGGCAATTTTCTCCTTAATATTTTGGGACAACATCTTCTGAAAGGAATGAAAAGGACTGATAAATGTAATTTACCTACTTGGAGCTACAACTGGAACAGCCAGCGAGACTGAGAATGTGCAGTTAATCCGGTGCTCAGAATCAAGCCCTTCACTTCTCATGGATTGAGAGCATGTTGTGCTTTCATCTTCAGGGGTAGGGTGACCACCCTCACCTGCCTCTGGGCTTTCAGTTCCAAAGGTGCTGTCCGAACGCACGGTGTTAACTGACCCTTTTGACTCAACTGGCTCACACTCATCCTCATCTTGCTCCTCAACATCTGGCAGTCTACTTGCCATCCTGTGATAGAATTAAAATTATTAGTTCTTTGGACTTCCAATTCCTTCTGTTCTGTTTTAGTTCCCAGAATTGAGTGTTCCGGTTTGCGAACATTTTTTGGAAGCAGAACGTCAAATACAGCTTCTAATTGAGTGCAGAAAGCTTCTGCAGCCAATCGGAAGCTGCGCCTTGGTTTCTGAATGTTATCGGAAGTCGAATGGACTTCTGGAATGAATTACATTTGAGAACCAAGGTACGATTGTAATTTATACAGTGATTTAGTAAGCACTTCAAATACTTCAGATACATTATGAAAGGGCAAATTCACATATGCATAATCATCACTTGATAGGCACAACATCAAGTGATGAGTTGCACACCTGAAATTGCCAAATCTAACAAGACTACCTCAGGCACATTGTTATTTCTGTGCCAAATCTAACAAGACTACCTCAGGCACATTGTTATTTCTGTGCTCACACATTCAACTGGGGCTCAAGAGATTATAACCAACTGAGTGATGAGATGAGAAACCAATTAGCATGTGATTCAGCCACCGGTTAGTTATCCTTAAACTTGTAAAGTAGAATTATAAATAGCCACTCATCTGGTCACCTGTGGCAAGCAACAATTGTCTCCTGGCAGCCAAAAAGGAAAGCATTTGTAGTTTGGTAGATAATTATTTTCTTCTCCAAGGCTATAAACATACCAGAAATGGCCAATATTTATAGGTGGGCATTCTGGCCATCTAGCAAACATTTATGTGGGCTAGAATGGAGATGTTGCAGTAAGATACACCAGAGTTAGTCCCACAGATCCAAGGGCAAGCCTTCTGAAGCTAAGTTGGTCTAGGCCTGATCTTGAGAGATCACCTGAGAACCCTCTGACCACCACTACCTTGAGTTCCAGGAAGGAAGGAAGGAGCAGAAATGTAACCAACAGTTTAAACAAAATATTGCACACAGAACACTAAAGCTAAGAGAGGGAGTTTGCTTAAGGCTGCTTTCAGAATGAGCTGAGATTTGACACTAGGACTTCGTGCCTCATAGCTTACAATTAATCACTATGCTACTCCACCCTCTCTAATGTTGACTGAGAAATATGCCAATCTGATGAAGACTTATCACTTCTCCCACAAGATCTGTGGAAGCTGAATTGAAGGGAAAATGGGTGGGTGGGAAAACGAACACCCAGGCAGTCACAGGCAAAAGAAATAACATGGAATAACCAATGGATGAGCACCCCAAACCAATGATGGAAATGTGCATATAAAAGCAAGCTTCCTTTCACAGTCCCCACTACACCCAAAAGGGTGTCATGTATATGATTCCCATGGCTGTATCGTACTTAGCTTTCCCACCGTGTGCATTAAACACACAATAAACACATTGCCTAATTTAAAACCGAAACCATCACACTCCCAATATGCAAACTAGGCAAATAACACTGCCTAGTTAGATGGGAGAATTAGTACCACATTAAATGCATGGGGCGGAGAGAGCACAGACATCTGCTCAGCTTTGCCATTTTGAAGACTGATTTAGGTGCTACCCCCATCTGTAGCTTTGTCTCCTGTGGAAGCTACAAGTGGTGAATGCAATATTGAAAAGCTCTTTATCAGATGTACAGCCACTAGCCTGTAAAGCAGCATCTGCCTTGCAACCTTGCATACCACCTGTTGGCAGGGGCGGTGGCAGGCAAATGCTACAAGTGTTCGAAGCTGAAAAAGCACATCGCCAACAGAGAAGAATCTGTACATCTGCAACAACAACAAAAAGCTTGACTGGAATTGAGGACTCCAAAGTAGAAAAAAGATTTCCAGGCAAGCCATTTCTTGGTTATTAGTATGTATGTATGTATGTATGTATGTGTGAACCACCACCATGTCCACATATAAACCAAGAGTAGCCAACATGGTGCCCTTCGGACCAAGGTAGGCAGACCCTGAAGTTTTGGATTACATCACCTATCCCCCCCAATCACTGACTGTGCTGGTGGGAGTTGCAGTGCGACACCTTTGCAGGGCACTACATTGGCTACCTCCCCCCAAATAGGTGGGTTGTCATCTACGGTAATCATGCGTAAGTGTGAATGTCAGCTGGTGCCTGTTGCACTACAATATGGAGATTCATACCTTAACAAAAAGGTGCACTTTCAGGGAGTCTGAATGTATGTGTTGGCAATCCAGCCACTACCTCACAGATAAACTAGAGAACCCAGAGTACTGGGCTTGTCCCAACAAATCAAATGATTTGCTGCTGTTTCAGCTTGGCACTCATTAGTGTGGCCATCAAAGATGAAGGTTAAAGCACAACACATCCTCAATACACTCATATTCAGAAACACACCCTTTCTCTCCTTCAAGAAATCACACTATGTGCACAATCAAGTTTCTCGTTTCCAGGCCCTCTGCAGAGGAACTTATCCTCAAACTCCACAAAGAGGTGTTTTAAAAACCCTAAATACTATAAAAAACAACAACACTCTGCCCTTCCCCCTTTTGTCCCCCTAGGACAACACAAGAGTCCCCGCGTTTACCTCGCCCGACTAGCCATCCCGCCAACCTCGGTGGGCTCGCTCTGGCCTGCAGGCGCGCGGCAACACCAACAAAAGTAAACGCGGCTTAGGCGTGGGCGTTCTCCATTCCATCTCCATCCGCCACTCTGAAAAGAAGTCCCACTCCCGCCCCTTCCAGCGCCGCAAAAGAGCTGCCCCGCGTGCTCGTCGTCCGCTTTGATTGACGATCCTCGGCGTAGGGATCCCGAGAGAAGCACAAGTTGCTAAGGCATTCGTTTGCTCGGCCGCAAGAGGCTTTGCCCGGAAGACCGCTGTTTGCAGAGGCAACAGCTGTGGGTAAACCCCGAGGGGAGCAGAGTAAGTCGTGCAGACGCCAGCGAGGAAGGAGCGCTGGGAGCCCGAGGAGGGTCCCGAGGAAAGGGGCGCCAAACGGCGGGAGCCAGCCCGCAGGCAACACGAAAAGCACGACCTCAAGCAGCAGCCTGGGATGTTGCAGACGCGTTGCTAAAAGGCTGCCCTGCGTAGTTCCACGTGCAACGGACGCGTTCCAAACGACGCTCATGAATGTTCAAGACTGCTGAGAGAACACTCGGAAGCCCCACAGAACTGGGACATACACATGCTTATGATGTGAAAGCATGTTACTTGGTGGAGCTGCCAATGACACCAAATATGCCGTTCCCCATAAATTTCAGTGCCAGGGCCATGCACACTGCATGGCACTCACAGCCACCCATGGTCACAGGGTCAAGCTGGCACTCCTGCACAGTGTCATCAGTTTGTGGGTGCCAGACCTTTTAACCCCTGGGTGCAGCAAATCTTAAAACTATAAACCATTTTAGATTATAAGCCAGTGTGTGACAGATTGTGGGGGGTGGGGAGAGGAGGGCCTCTGCCATCATGAGTAGTACTGCTCATGATGGGCCACAATCCAAGAAAGGTAAAATGGCTGCAAAGATAATGATGTTAAGCCTCCTGGGTGACTTGCTTTGACAGGCTCATTGCTGGGTAATGATGGTTTCTTGATTGCCAGACATCCTTCTTGATATTATATATGCATCAGAATTTGGAGTCGGTGGCTCCCCTGCAGCTTGAGGGAGGGGCAGGGAGAGATGAACATTTCAGCCTGGCCTTAGTTTGAAAAGGTATGCCTTTGGTGGAGGTTACACAAGTTCTCTGGGGATCTGCTGCCTGCTGACAGCATGCTCTGTTTGCATACTTGTAAGTAAATACAGTGGTACCTCTGGTTACGTACTTAATTCATTCCGGAGGTCCATTCTTAACCTGAAACTGTTCTTAACCTGAAACACTGCTGCGCTGCCGGAGCACAATTTCTGTTCTCATCCTGAAGCAAACCCGAGGTATTATTTCTGGCTTAGTCTGTAACCTGAAACGTATGTAACCTGAAGCGTATGTAAGCCGAGGTGCCACTGTATTGCAAAGATGCCAGTATCCAACGTACTCTAAAAGGAAACCAAGCACTCCACTTATCACTCATAAGAGAAAAGTGCATATCAATATCTTTATCTATCACAAGCTATCTTATTATATAGGTAACATTTGGAACATTATTAACCTGACTTTTTCTTTTGCGTCTAGTTTTTTTGCTAAGATCAGCCTTGCTGTAGTAATTAAGCTCTTTTAACTCACTGTGTTGAACTTTTTGAACACTTACATACAGGCCTGGCTAGAACATTGTCTCGACTATGAGCCAGAGAGTACAGTCAACACCCATCATACACACCCCTTTTGATTCTCTCACGTTATTCCCATCTGGATACAAAATCTGCCAAATCCTGCGTAAGGGGTTATGAGATTGGAGAAGAATCCCAGCTGTTAATGGTATGATGAACACCAGTTCTTTTTGGTATCTAGTGCATGGAACATGAGTCATACAATGGGAAGGCTTTGCTCTTGCATTAAATTCTTGAAAGAAGGGGTACTGCAGAAAGAAGGGGTTATGCAGATTACTTAAGAAACATAACAGAGAGTGGGATTCACCTAACATAATCCATCAGTGAAAGCCCTGCAGAAGGACTTCTGCTTGCAAAAGGACTTTCCTCCTTCACTCCTTACCCCTGCCCCCAGATGTCAAAAACATCAGCCTTCCTACAGCATCTTTGGCTGAATTAAGGGGAAATGAGAAGGAGCCATGGGCGTGGTCAGGATTTTTCTTAAGGGGGACAGAAACTCAGCTGTGTATTTTGATTGATTTAGGGGGGCAGCTGCCCCCTCCCTGCCACCCCTTGGCTACGCCCATGGAAGGAGCTATAAAAGTAGTGGGTGACGCTTCTTATGTGGCTTTTCCATAATACAAGCATTGTCAATCACAAACAGCTTAGCAATTCCATGAACTGTTGTTCAAAGGACTTGAAAGAAACAAACATGGCCATGCAAACCTATAATAAATACAACATGGTGGCCGGCTCTCAGAGACTGAATGACATTACTACTAGATTATGACATACAGTACAGCCCTGGTTTATGTCTTCTTGTGTAAACAAGATACTGCGGTCCTTGATGCTGACAGACCACCATGTAAATCCACTGAGATCTATGGTTTGACTAGATAGGAGACAAAAACGATGCTACGTTGCACAATGTACCAGCAAATTAGCAAGGGGGTAAATAAGCAGATCAAGAGGCTCAAAGTCTCTTTATTTGCTCTTTGTGGATAGGAATGCCAGATGCTGTTGATTACTGCAAACTCAAGAGTGGTGGATGAAAGACAATGCAGAGAATCTGAAGCAAAATGAACAAAGTGACCCTGGACAAAGGAACAAACAATGTAGGAAATACTATTTAGCCAGCGACTAAAGCAGGCTCCAGTAAAGTTGCCTACATTGCACTTGCCCTCCCCCCCCCCATCAGCGTCTTGAGGGGCTGGGAGCTGGGGGCACTGTTATACAGTGGTTCCGCTCCTTCCTCCTGGGCCGTGTTCAGAAAGTGGTGGTGGGGGATGAGTGTTCAGACCCCTGGGCTCTCACTTGTGGGGTGCCTCAGGGTTCTGTCCTCTCCCCCATGCTTTTCAACATCTACATGCGGCCGCTGGGAGAGATCATCAGGAGGTTTGGGCTGGGTGTTCATCAGTATGCGGATGACACCCAGCTCTACCTCTCTTTTAAATCAGAACCAGTGAAGGCGGTGAAGGTCCTGTGTGAGTGTCTGGAGGCGATTGGAGGATGGATGGCGGCTAACAGATTGAGGTTGAATCCTGACAAGACAGAAGTACTGTTTTTGGGGGACAGGAGGCAGGCAGGTGTGGAGGATTCCCTGGTCCTGAATGGGGTAACTGTGCCCCTGAAGGACCAGGTGCGCAGCCTGGGAGTCATTTTGGACTCACAGCTGTCCATGGAGGCACAGGTCAAATCTGTGTCCAGGGCAGCTGTTTACCAGCTCCATCTGGTACGTAGGCTGAGACCCTATCTGCCTGCGGACTGTCTCGCCAGAGTGGTGCATGCTCTGGTTATCTCCCGCTTGGACTACTGCAATGCACTCTACGTGGGGCTACCTTTGAAGGTGACTCGGAAACTACAACTAATCCAGAATGCGGCAGCTAGACTGGTGACTGGGAGCGGCCGCCGAGACCATATAACACCGGTCTTGAAAGACCTGCATTGGCTCCCAGTACGTTTCCGAGCACAATTCAAAGTGTTGGTGCTGACCTTTAAAGCCCTAAACGGCCTCGGTCCAGTATACCTGAAGGAGCGTCTCCACCCCCATCAGTCTGCCCGGACGCTGAGGTCCAGCGCCGAGGGCCTTCTGGCGGTTCCCTCATTGCGAGAAGCAAAGCTACAGGGAACCAGGCAGAGGGCCTTCTCGGTAGTGGCGCCCGCCCTGTGGAACGCCCTTCCAGCAGATGTCAAAGCGATAAACAACTACCTGACATTCAGGAGACATCTTAAGGCAGCCCTGTTCAGGGAAGTTTTTAACGTGTGATATTTTACTGTATTTTTGGTTTTTATGGAAGCCGCCCAGAGTGGCTGGGGAGGCCCAGCCAGATGGGCGGGGTATAAATAATAAATTATTATTATTATTATATTATTATTATCTAGGGGAAAAGACATAACTACCTGGAAACAACAGGTTGGTGGAGAGACCTTTCTATGCAACCCATCTGTTACTAAGAAGGTACAGAAACCCTGAAAGCCTACCACAATTGCCAGTGTGGTATAGTGGTTAGAATATTGGAGATGGACAGGGGAGACCCAGGTTCAAATCCCCCCTCAGCCAAAAAGGTCACTGGATGTTCTTGATCTGTTCACTCTCAGCCTACCCTACCTCATACGTTTGCTATGAGGATACAATTGGTGGGACAACTGTGTACATAGCCCTCAGCTCTTTGGAAGAAGAGTTGAAGGAGTCAGATTCCCTTCCTGATATCAAGCAGCCTGTCTGTTGGGAAGCGTATGTATATTATAGCTATAGATTAGTTAAAGCCATAAATAATGGACTTTAACTTTCAGTGTGTCTGTCTTTCAACCGTGTTGGTGATTTCAAGAGCTTAGTAGTATTTGTGTGGCTAAGTCACTGATGGTAAAACCTGAATCCTATTGATGGAGAAAAGGAATCCATTGTCTCCTGTAGCTACTGGTCTTGAAGCCACATCTTAGTTCTGCTGCACATCAGGCAGAATCCGTCTTTTTTAAAATAAGCCTGGTAACAGACAGATTTATTTAATGAAAGTTCTTTAATGTCAAGATTTTCAGCTACAGCTTCCTAGATGCAGCTTCTTAATCCCTTACAATACAGTTCTTTTCATTTGTTTCCACATAAGCAGATTGTTTATCTGCAGTTGCTTTTACGACATTCTAGTATCATCACATTGTTTGGCACCAGCTGTCATATTGTAATAATTATTGCAAAACATTTCCACAGCAGAGAAGTGGCACTCTAGCTAGCAATAGCAGAAACCTTCACAGCAGCTAAATGGTGTTGATGAACTGGTGGTATTTTACCTTTGTGTTACTCAGTCCTGCTCTCAACAGGTCTGTAGGGAGTCACATGGCTTGGCCACCTTTCTACACAATAATACTGCAGTCTTGTCCCCACTTACCTGGGAGTAAACCCTATTAAACTTACTTATCAGTAAACAAGTAAAGGACTGCAGCACAAGAAAGGCTCAAAAGCCCATAACTATGTGACTCTGTGTGGTTAATGTGTTTTTAATTTGTTCAGGAAAGGGGATTTGATGCAGCTAATATGTGCTGGGACAATTGTTAGTATTTATTAGTCCTCTGCTCACAAATGTGACTCAAAGCAGCATACTACACAGTATAAACACTAAAACTAATTACAACAAACAAACCAATAACCCCCCCCCCAAAAAAAACCACCTCCATACAAATAAAAAACAGGTCTTACAGAACCTGCCCCGTCAAAAGAGATACCTTGGTTCTCAGAATTAATCCATTCCGGAAGTCCGTTCCAAAACCAAAGCGTTCCAAAACCAAGGCATGCTTTCCCATAGAAAGTAATGCAAACTATATTAATCTGTTCCAGACTTTTAAAAACAACCCCTAAAACAGCAATTTAAGAATAATTTTACTATCTAACAAGACCATTGATCCATAAAATGAAAGCAATAATCAATCTACTGTGCTATAAAATAAATAAGACAGTATTGTAGATGATAAAAAATTAAATTATTATTTTTTCTTACCTGCTCTGATGATAGTCATTGTTTGGAGGCTTTTATCCATTTCTGCAGTCACACAGTCAATCAATCAGTAGCTGAACTGGCTTCCACACAGTCAGAAAAACAATTTAACTGAAAAAGCCTCAAAAACAAAAACGCAAAATAAATAGCAAAAGCAAAAGTGCCAAACAATCCATTCCGGAAGTCCGTTTGACTTCCCAAATGTTCAAAAACCAAGGCGCAACTTCTGATTGGTGCAGGCGCCCCAGAGACAATAGCCAACAACTGCATCGGACGTTCGGCTTCCGAAAAATGTTCTGAAACTGGAACACTTACTTCTGGGTTTTCTGCGTTTGGGAACCAAGGTGTTTGAGAACCAAGGTACCACTGCAATGGATCTAGAAGTACTTGCAAGGCTATGTAGCTTTAAGTAGCTACAGTGGTACCTCGGCTTACAGACACTTCAGGTTACATACGCTTCAGGTTACAGACTCCGCTAACCCAGAAATAGTACCTCGGGTTAAGAACTTTGTTTCAGGATGAGAACAGAAATCGTGCTCCGGCGGTGCGGCGGCAGCGGGAGGCCCCATTAGCTAAAGTGGTGCTTCAGGTTAAGAACAGTTTCAGGTTAAGAACAGGCTTCCGGAACGAATTAAGTACTTAACGCAAAGTACCACTGTATATGTAAATACATGTAGATACATAGATATAAGCATTGATACTGGACTTGGATTCTTAAATCTCACCTCACCTAGCTATCACTGGGTAGATTTCAGCAGGCTGGCATCTCTACACATAGGTCAGTGTTATATGAGGTGGCTTGCTTCCCATGCTATTTGGCACATCCTCCTCCTTGCAGATAGTTGTGCTAGCATGATTCTTTAAATCATCTGAACCATGTGGAGTCTAGAGACCAGCTTCACATGTGAAGGAACAGCATGCACACAGCATCAATTGCAAGTGACCACCATGGCACCGGCCTTCACTTGGCTACATGAACAAACACACCACCTGCCACCTGTAAAATTAGTGTAGACTTTACCAATAAAGGTAAAGGTAAAGGTACCCCTGCCCGAACGGGCCAGTCTTGACAGACTCTGGGGTTTGTGCGCCCATCTCACATCTATTGGCCGGGGGCCAGCGCTGTCCGGAGACACTTCCGGGTCACGTGGCCAGCGTGACAACGCTGCTCTGGCGAGCCAGAGCCGCACACGGAACGCCGTTTACCTTCCCGCTGGTAAGCGGTACCTATTTATCTACTTGCCCCCGGGGGTGCTTTCGAACTGCTAGGTTGGCAGGCGCTGGGACCGAGCAGCGGGAGCGCACCCCGCCGCGGGGATTCGAACCGCCGACCTTTCGATCGGCAAGCCCTAGGCGCTGAGGCTTTAGCCCACAGCGCCACCCGCGTCCCTGACTTTACCAATACTGCTGTCCAAATTCTGAAAGTCACAGTGTGTTCTCTGACCAATGGGTTACATGCTTTGAGGAATCCGCATTGAAATTAATGAGACTGAAGGTGACTAACACTGATTTCAGTGGATATACTCTCAGCAGGATGCAATCCTAAACCTGGGAGTAAGTCCTATCTAATTAAATGGGGCTAACTTCTGAGCAGACATAGCCAAAATTGCACTGCTAAACAATTGTCTGTTGTTGTTTAGTTGTTTAGTCGTGTTCGACTCTTCATGACCCCATGGACCAGAGCATACCAGGCACTCCTGTCTTCCACTGCCTCCCGCAGTTTGGTCAAACTCATGTTGGTAGCTTCGCGAACACTGTCCTCTGTCGTCCCCTTCTCCTTGTGCCCTCCATCTTTCCCAACATCAGAGTCTTTTCCAGGGAGTCTTCTCTTCTCATGAGGTGGCCAAAGTATTGGAGCCTCAGCTTCACGATCTGTCCTTCCAGTGAGCCCTCAGGGCTGATTTCCTTAAGAATGGAGAGGTTTGATCTTCTTGCAGTCCATGGGACTCTCAAGAGTCTCCTCCAGCACCATAATTCAAAAGCATCAATTCTTTGGCGATCAGCCTTCTTTATGGTCCAGCTCTCACTTCCATACATCACTACTGGGAAAACCATGGCTTTAACTATACGGACCTTTGTTGGCAAGGTGATGTCTCTGCTTTTTAAGATGCTGTCTAGGTTTATCATTGCTGTGGTAAAATTTGCTGTCATTGTCTGATACAGCAAATTCTTCTTGATAAGAGAGGTTAGCCCTAGAAGTGTTGTATCCTCATTTCAGGTACTGCATGATCTAGTAATGGTTCCTAAGGAAAACGTCAACTAGAGATTTGAGTTTTCCAGTTTTGTTGGAGCAGTGACCTGTATGCTATGCAGTTATATTGTCTGCATTGTGCTGAATTATTTCAATTACAGAATAATCGTGTTATGGAATGGAATCTCATGCCCTAGAAATAAGGGGAAAGAAGGACAGAGAATGTATTGTATCTCAAAAGGCTGTATCAGTTTATTTAATTATGGATTGTCATCATGTTGACCTACACTTTTCCTTTTTATCACACTGAATAAAAAGTAAAAGATTTACCTTCAAATTATTCATCCTCTATTCTTCTAAATCAAAAGACCAGCAGATGGGCAGTTAGCAGTTCAACAAAGGCCCAGTGTCCTTCAACACCATTTTAATGCCTTTGTTCCAGTGAGAGAAGCGACCAAGAAACTCAATCACCACTCATGTGGAAACTGCAGGTGTTGTGGTAAAATTTACGCTGACACTTTTATCGCCTGGTAAAGATTTTGTTAGTCTTTAAATCAATTATCTCCACTTGGGGACATTTCACTATTTAAAATAGCTGAGACAAACCAAATGTAATTGTTTCAACATCTGCCCCCCCAGGATCCTTCTGCTGTAATTCTTGCCTGAGAGCCATTTAGTCGACAAATGCAGAAAAACAGATGTAACTTTGCACAGTATTTGGTGGAAAAATTAAAATCAGTGAGGCTTTTCTACTTATTTTTCCTTTTCATATTTAATTATTAAACAAAGGAATAGATTTGACTCAACCTAAAAATGTTGTACAAATCAAGTCAATACAAAAAAGATGTGCAGCCCCCTTAGAGAATTGTTCAGTGTGACATGGATTTTTGTCAGTACCGCCTATTTCCATTTCCTTCCTTGTATCTGCCAACCCAGCCTTTGCAGTTTTCATGGAGTCCTTCTCACGGACCCATCAATGGGTAGGGGCCCATTTGTCCTTAAGGTCTCTTGGCGGTTCAGTTGCTTCCCTCCAAGTCTCCTTCAATTTTCTGCATCAGCTTAAGACACATCTCTTTTACCTCCATTGCTTATTTCCTTTATTACTGGATATTGTGGCTTGAATAGTGTTGAGAGCTATTTGAATGGGATCCTATAGAACAAAATGCCCTTTAAAATATAATAAATAAATAAATAAATCAATACATACATACATACATACATACATGAAGATGGTGGCTGCTGCAGAATAACTTAGTGTAATCGGCCTCCCAATCTCTGTTGAGCATTTTGGGATTCCAGTGGTCTTGGGCTGTGTTTCCGTCAGAAATTGGGCACAGTGGAGACGACAGTGTCTTTCAGCTATATGGTTCTAATTACACATACATGCAGTTGAGTCTACTGTGAGGAGACTTCAGAGCATTTACATCTCAGAAGGACTTGCTTCCTGTTGATGTGAGGCAATATTATCTTTTGCAGAGTCTGACCACAATAGATAATAATGGGTGCAAAAAGGGGACCCAAGCTTCCCACTTACTGAGCTATGCAATAGGCAAGCAGACAATGGGCCCATTTTCCAGATGGATAGACACACAGCTGGCCCAACCATTAGACAGAGTAAAGCAATCACTTCAGGTAGCTGATTCTTGGTGTCCTGAAAGGGCAACAGACTGTTGGTTATTACAGTATTTTGTTATGGTATTTTCACCTTAGGTGTCAAAGCAGCTTGACCTGTATTGGGGTGGGATGAGGTAGGAGGCATCATTTACTGCCTTTCCCTGGACACCAAAACGTATTAGGCCAACCCTGGCTGGAAGGATAGATAGGCCATATAACACAGAACTGAGAAGACCTTTGCTTCAGGCTGTAGTTCACTAGAAGAACATAGGCTTAAAATAGTCCAAGTGCTCAATCATTGGCTTTTGCACCACAGGCAAAAAAGCCAGATAGCCTTGAACCAGTACCTTGGCTTTGATCCTAAAAGAAAGTTTATAATTGTACCACCAGCAATTAATTATTGTTTTCTACAAGCAAATGATGGTCATGCCTCTATGCCTAATCTAGCTCCCAAGGTTGCTGTGGGGATTAAATAAGGAGGGAGAAGAACAAGGTGTATCACCTTAAGCTCCCTAGAGAAACAAGTGAAGTATAAATGCAGTAGAATAAATAAATCTCCAGTTCAGAGCGATGTCACCCTATCAAGCACACCCTGAATGGGTATGGGATACTTGCTAACCTGGTCCCCTTTACACTACATCATAATTCCATCCTTCACTTGATCTTCATGCACCGGCACATGGTTCTGGCATTGTGTTCCCGCACTGCATAAAAATAGTGATATAGTAACACACTGCTGCCATAAATCCACTACGTGTTTGGTTGTTCCCTTGTCATCAGGGATTTAGTAGTAACATTTCCACCCAGTGAATGTAACATGCAGATAGAAATCTGTTAGGAAGATGTTACTAACATTTCCTTTCAGTTTATGGTCCTGTCAACCTACAGGACTCAAGTGCATATGGGAACACAAGGAATTACTCCTGCCATTTTGAGCTGCTGGGGAACGAATGGAGTGGGAGAGCCTAAAAAGTGCTTATGTTATGAATGTGCACATTTCATCATATGAATAGCCAGAAATCTGAATTTTATTGAAGCAGACAGGTCAATGGGCTCCTTTGTTCCTCAGAAACAGTTTGCTGTGGATATTCCCAGACGGATGAAATGAAGTAACTATCCTCAACTTGCTGTGAAAGGACAGTCATTTTAATCAGCAAACATTTATTATACCATAAGCTGCCTGTCCTAATTGGGACGGGAAGCTCAATTTATTGCAACTACTCATGTGAAAGAAAGGGGACAGTTTTAAAATCTGTACAAGCACAACACACATGCTTTCAACCACTTTATGCTTTGCCAAACATTTTGTAGGGTTAAGGGGCAAGTTACTTCATCAGTGAAATATTTCTGCCTTCACAGCTTTTTCAAAAACATGTTGATTTGAAGCAAGGTACTTTTAATTATATGCTGTGGTGGAGCAAATAAACATCTTTTAGAAGTTATAACCAGCAAATCGTAAGATGCATAATTATTTTTAACCAGAAGTCCATGAAATCCACAACATAATGCAGAAGAACTGCAGCAAGAAACAACAGCGTGACAGCAAGATGTTTGAAAGTGTTTGGCTACATGTAAACATCTGAAAGCCTGTCTCCATCCCTACCAACCTTCGGGTACTGATATTTCCAGGGGTGGGGGCTCTCTTGGTAGTTTCACCACCCTCAGAAGTGCCGGGAAGTGCCTGGGGAGCACTTTTCCTGTGGCTGCCCCTAAATTGCTGAACTCTCTTCCCAAAAAGGTGTGTCTAGCATCCTCCTTGCAAAGCTGAAGATGCATTTATTTACCCTGGTCTGTGACAGTTAAAGTAATTTGTTTAGTTGGACCCACTCCTTTTATACGGTTCTGTTCCATCTGGCACTGTTTTACATGTTTTATTATGGCAACGGTGTTACCAGTTTTTATAATTATACACTCTGTTGTTGAATCCTATCTGGGACCTTATGGTGAAGAGCAGGTAACAAATAAATAAATGCCCAAGTAGTTTCGTTGTCTTCCGGGAGTCAGTTCAGCTTTGTGAAATGTTAAACATACAGTGCAATCCTATGCATGTCTACTCCAAAGAGAGTCCCCTTAGGTCCACTGAGCTTGACTGCCATGTAGGTGATTGTATATATGACTGTCGCCTTATGTGCCTTGGAAAATGGGCCCGTAACATTTCTGTTCCTAGTGACAGCTTGATTATTGAAACTTTATGAAGTTAGAAATGAACACTGAGACCAGCGCAAATGCAATAAAATAATAATTAAATAATGAGCTATTTGCTGACAAAACCCAGGAATGAATAAGCTGAGTCATTTACTTTCATCCTTCAGCAAAAACATAGTTGAATTTATTACTGTTGCTCTTGAGTGGTGCTACTATAACAAAAGTTCTGTAAACGCTCCCATTTTAAAGTCCTGTTTCTGAAGATTAATTCTACTGAAACAAATTGCTTCAGGTTGACAATAGTGGGAATGTTTTCAGAATGAATAGGCTATTTTAAAGGCTCAGCTAATTAGGAGACTGAGATTTACCAGTTTCAAGTGCATTTTTAAATTGCCTGATCACTATTTATTTTTCCAATTGCATTTGGCTGGCCTTGGTGTTAATTTCTAACTTCACCCCCCCCAAAAAAAAAGACTTAAGGGGGAGGTATTTCACGCGCAAGTACAGATGTGGGAAGATCCGAAAACTGCTGTCAGTCTCATGTGCAAAAAGTTTGCAGAGTTTATTGATCTGAATCAGGTGCACGGCAAGCTTCTATGCTTGCAAGTTTAGAGTTATGTGGTGGATACTGCTTTTTAATAATCACAACTCTTTTTTTTATTTGAAAGAAAAACAAACGTTTAGCCAGAAGTATGAAGGGCTCGGCTTGAGTAAACAAGTTGTTTACTGCTAAATACCCGCTTTCTGTGCTCCGGGGCGGGGTGGGGCAGGTACTTGACTGTAGTAGAAAAAAGTGGTGGGGAGATCCGCAGCTCTTAAATCCAAATTTTGCTGCCCCGACGTGCTTTCTGATATCTGATCCCCAAAGTTTCTCGAGGCTGCTGTTGCTCATGTGATGTTAGTTGGGGTTTTTTTTGCTTTGCTTTGATGCCTAGCGGTTTTTATCATGCCTAGAGCCGTTTAGCAGGCCGGCAGGCGTGGTGCTGGTTGCTATTATAAACATCTAGCAAAGCAGGAGGGAGGCGCCTTCTCGTTTCGCCGGGGAGGGGCGGAGCGAGGCAGGAGGCGTGGCCCGGGGATTTCTGCCCGTCCCGAGCCGGGGAACTCGATTGCGAGCGGGAAGCATGGTCGGAGGGAGCGGCGAGCAGAGTTGCGAGGAGGCGGCGGCGCGCCAGGATGGAGCCGTCTGATGGCTGGGATCCCTACGGCCGCCCGGCCCGCCGGACCCAGTGGCTGGTCAGCGCCCTGGCATACCACTACGGTCTGGACCGGGGCGTGGAGAACGAAATCGTGGTGCTGGCCACGGGCTTGGACCAGTACTTGCAAGAGATCTTCCACCACCTGGACTGCGAGGCCGAAGGCAGGATCCCCGGCGAGGACTTCCGCACCCTGTGCGGGGTGCTGGGGCTGCAGGGGGACGAGGCGGCCGCCGACCCGGAGGAATGCGCCGGCCTCTGCGAGGACGTCGCCCCGGAGCTGACTTTCCGCCAGTTCCACGCCAAGCTGTGCGGCTACTTCAGCGCCAAGGCCGGCTGCCCCGCCACGGGCCGGGGCGTCGCGGGGGTGGCGCGGCTGCCGGCCGGCAAGGAGAGCGAGCACATCGAGACCCAGATCCGGCTCCGCAGCCCGCTGCGCCGCCGCCGGGAGAAAGAGGCGGGGGCCGGGGGCGGGCCGTCGAGCAAGAAAGAGGGCGCGGGCCGTCGGAGCAGCAGCAGCAGCAACGCCAGGGGGTCTGCTTCCCCCTCGTGCACCTCCTCGCCGTCGTCCTCGTCGTCCTCTCCGCCACCTTCTCCCCCCGGGCCCGGCTCGGATCGCCGGCTGGTGCCGTCGGGCTCGTGCTCCCGGGAGTGCTACGAGGAGATCGTGGCCTTGGAGCAGGCGGAGGACCGCATCGTCAAGCTGGAGGACGAGAACGCCAGCCTGCGCGAGTTGGTGGAGGACATGAGGGCGGCTCTGCAAAGCAGCGACGCCCGGTGCTTGGCGCTGCAGGTGAGAGGGCCGGAGGGGGGACTCTGTCCAAGCGTGGGCCCACTTCGTTGGAATTGTGGACACGTGCAAAAAAAGAGCCTTTCTCGCAGCACCCTGTAAAGTTTCATCAAATAGTTTTCAGGTAGTTTAAGGCAGTGTTTCCCAACCTTTTTTGGGCAAAGGCACACTTGTTTGAAGAAAAAAATCTCGCGGCACACGACCATTACAGCCCCGTGACGTCAGCGCGCAGCGTCACGCCAGGAGGGACTCACGAAAGTGAAAGTTTTCAATTTTTTGCCCTCCCCCTTGCCGGGGAACCTCCAAGCTTTGGGGGTGGGGGGGGAGGAGGCAGTGCAGCAAAGCGAGGGACTGAGGGACGGCGGCAGCTGAGGCGGCGACGGCTGTTGTGGTGGAGGCGGCGATAGCGGGCGGAGGAGGGGGCGGCGGCGGGGTCGAGGTGGCCGGCGGCGGCGGGGGAGGCGGCGGCGGGTGGAGCAGGAGGGCGGCCGAGGCCGGTGAGGGAGTAGGGTTGCCCGGGGCTTGAGGAGCCGTCGCCGGGAGTTGCTGCTGCTGTTGTTGCTGCTGCTGCCCGGACATGCCGGCCGCCTCCTCGTCCGCTGTCTCGCGCTCCTCCCTTTTGCACGCGCTGCCCCGCCGCCGCCCCATTGGCTGGGTCCTGTCAGCCGATCTTCCTGTGTGTGTGTGTGAGGGGAGAATGGAGAGAGAAACCTCGGCACCACCACCGCGGAGCCGTCCCCGGCTCGACGCGGATCCTCGCCGCCGCCGCTTCTCACCGCCCGACTCACCCGCCTCCCTCCCACGGCACACCAGCCAACCTCTCACGGCACACTAGTGTGCCGCGGAACACTGGTTGGGAAACACTGGTTTAAGGACTGTTACATCGACAGCGCGCGGCCCTCTAGGGCTCTCTGGGCGTGGAAAATCTCCCCAGGCCACGCCTCCTCCACAGGCACGCCCACCCAAGGCCACGCCCCAAAGCAGTGTCAAATTCCACCTTCTACTCTGACTTCTCTTCAGATCTTATAGATCACCTTTTACTAATTCCCCCTTTTCTTGAGTGTTTTTACCTGAATGAAATGTGTCCTTGATTCTGAATAATGGTTCTTTTGGTTGCTTGGAGGAAGGAAAGAGATATGGATATGGGGGTGGGTGTAGAAACTAGCCCACCAAACAGAAGTAAACTTTTCATTTCTTGCTTCATGTGCTTTGGTCTCTGGTCCTGCCCAGCACTATCATGTGGCTGCCAGAAGGTTGTCTAGATGGGAAGGAGCCCCTTGATGTGAATGGAGTTCAGAGTTCTGGCACAGGTGGTGGAGCAAATTTGTTTTTTTGTTGCCCAGAGGGCGGGACCTGGAGGGAAAGGCCACCAATTAAAAGAAAATGGATTTTGACTAAACATGAGGAATAACTTTCACTCTGTAGCACTTGTCGCTGCTGTCACTCTCCACAAGTTTTCCTCATCTTCTCCTTCCCCAGCCATAAATACTCACCAGAATTACTACCAAATCTGACTCTGCTATGCATCAGGTCCCTCACCTGCAGACATCTCTGAGAAGGTGTAATCCCACTCTGTGATAACACAAGGCCTTATTACCGGGAGCCCCCACTTTGTGGAGCTTCCTACCCAGGGAGGGCCCTCTGGCGTCCATGTTTCCTCCTCTTTTTCATATCAAAATCGTCCCCTTTCATAAACATGTTTTGTTGTGTGCGTGTGTGAGCACACTTTGAATTTGCTTTAAAAAAGACCCACTGTGCCATTTTTGCTGTTTTTTTTATAAGTGATGATAGGTTGGAGCAACTCTTTTGAAAATGGAATATAATTGTTTTAAATAACATTTTAAACTCCTGCCTGTGCAACATGGCTTCCTTCTTCCCTCCCCACATGCACCCCCAGCTCTGTCCCAGAGGGTCCTCCAACTCCCTGGAGCAGATTGTGAGGAGCTCCACTGCACAGGCCAAAGCCTATTCTCATGCATGGACACCACTGGATATAGCCCAATAAAAATAAATAGTCATAAAAGCAGCTTTATCCTGTACTGATGTGTGGGTATATTTACCTTGAAAAGGTAAACATAAATACAAATTCAAAACAACTTAAGTTTGTGTTCATAGTGATGATACAGTCTGCACTTCTACATTTGGTGCAACAAATCATAGTATGGGTAGCCTGATGCACTTCTGAATTTCTGGCAAGCTATTACATCATAGTGTTTGTGACTTTATGAGAGTCAAAGATACACAGAATACACTCTCAATTGTGTGTTCTGCATGTTTGTTCTTGTATGGCTTCTAATGTGTTCATTGCTTAGCATGCTTCATAATGACCAACCTCAAAAATTGGTTTTAGTATCATTCTCCTAAGAGCCTAAGACCCTCTTGTTCACAGGTGTATGCCTTGATCAGTTCTTGTATTACAAGGAAGCCGCCCCATGCATTGGAATGGAGCTGGGGAGGGAAAATTTGAGTACAGTAAGCCCACAACTTACACACTTAACTACAGGACATTCAGCTTTGCACACTTGACTCTTTTTTGTAATTTGTTTAAAAATAATAATAATTGGTGGCAGGCGTCGGGGGGGGGGAGACTTTGGCAATCCCACCCACCACTGAACCCAATATTTTTTGACCATATGTGATTTTGGCTTTAGGTGCGATCCCCGAAATGTGTCCCTGTGTAAGTTGCGGGCTGACTGTATTATATTAATGTAAGAAAACCTAATGTACGGTAGTCACAGGTTTGTGCATGGGTGGCTATAGGAAGGAACGTAAAATGGCAGCAGTTTGCTTTCCAGCCTGTAACCATCACAAAGCTGTACTGTTTCTGTTCCACTGCAGTTTGGTTTCCACCAAATACTAGGTTATTTGTCTGACTGCCCACTATTTTAATGCTACTGTTTGATGTAAGCTATATAGCATACATTGTTTTTACATTTCATTTACATTAGAAATCAATGTTAAAAGAATCCATTAATTATGTATTGTTTGGGGACTTAAAACAACAGTGATGTTAGCAAATATAGGTCATATTTGTTGACTGATTTCCATTCGTGACCATAGACTAAGATGCAAACTATAGCAATTTCATTTCCTTTTCTTCTTCATTGGAAATTTCTGGCATCTATAGGTCTATGGTTCAGTCTTTGTGGTACTTTAGCCTTGTTTGAGACCTATATGAGCTGGACTTTCTAAAACATCATAGACCAAAAGTGAATTTGAAACAAATCTGCTTGATTAAAGTGTAACTTCTTTCCTTCTAATTTATATTTCTGCCTCTCCCCTGTTGATTGTAGGTAGGATTGTGGAAGAGCCATGCTAACCATAAGAATAATGGGACCTGTTTTATAAGCAACCGGAGACAATTAGCTAACGGTCAGTCCCAGACTTCCAAGTGCCTTCAAAGTGTTCTAAAAGAGGTTGAATTAATCCGAAGTTCTAGGGATGGACAAATTGAAGAAGCAATTAGGTTCAACCAAGAACTGGAAAAAGAACTGAGGAATTCTCACGAAGCTCTGGTTGCCCTGGAAGACTGCAACCGCAGTCTAAAGAGAGAGCAAGTGGAAATGAGGAAAAAGGTTGAAGAAGCACGGTATGCTGTCCTTAACAGCCTTGGAAAAGTAAAGGAACTTGAAGCTAAAGCCCATAAAATGCCACAGCTGCAGATATATATTCAGCAGCTAGAATCAGAGCTACAATATTATAGGTAAGCCTGAAATCGCCAAAAAATAAATATCAGATGCAGTGTATATGTGTGGTTTGCAAACTCAGTTGTAAACGTCTTCTAAAATGTGGTGGGTAAAGAATTGGCCTCTACCTAGTTATTTTCTTAGTAGGGACTCTCAGCAAAGCGTCACTTATCTCCCTTCTAGTTAAGGCCGCAGCAAGCATGATTTAGTGGGAACAGGAAAGGCTATCAAAGAAAAGCCCAACACGCTATTGACAAAAATCAGCAGATGTTAACAATCTAATTTAGGAGACATTATTAATGGTCTTGTGGGAGTTGATGTTTAGAAAAGGCAACATGTAATCTAATGGGAGAGGCTGTTGGGGGGGGGGCAGAAACCACCAGCTGGTTATCATTAAGGGCATCGGTTGCAGGCTGCATTTTAGCTTTATGTGAATATTTGTACAGCGCTACCCATTGGGATTCCTCATGTTTTGGCACTTCATAACTTCTCTTTATGCTGTTATACCAAATATTTTGGGCCACGCTTGAAGAAATTTTCTCCAGGAAGTTAAGAATGGTCATTTATATTGCTGTTTTTTAGGTTAGGCAACAGCTGCTTTGTCAGGATGATCTTCTAAAGTGAACTGCATTTGTGGGTTTGTCCATTTAAAACTAGTTTTAAAACTTGAAACTTAGTTATCGATATATTCACTGATCAAAACGGCAGTACGATGTGATATGTGCTAGCATCTCGTTTTGTATATAGTTGTGAGCAATTATTCCCCCATTTCCCCAGTCATGATGAAAAGAGTTAAGTGATCCTGAGAAAGGGGATCATAACACTACATGGATGTACTATGGAAGCTTATTACAGTGCAATGCTATATGTATGCCTAGTCAGAAGGAAGTCCCATTCAGTTTACTGGGACTTGTTTTCCAGGTAAGTGCATATAGGATTCTTGCTTTAATGACTTGACTTTCTTTGCCTTGCAGAGGTGGGGTGAAAATTTAAGAAGCAGTGAGCCACCTCTGCTTGAATTGTTGAAGGGCTGTGGCTCAGTGGTAGAACGTCTGCTCTGCATGCGGAAGGTCCCAGGTTCAATCCCTGGAATCTCTAGGGTGCCTAAGAAAGATCCTGGCTCCAAACCCTGGAGAGTTGCTGGATGTTAGCGTTCGTAGACAGTGTAGTAATAGATGGACCAATAATTTGATAAGGCAGATTCCAATGTTCCTAAGTAATTTGACATACTAGTATCAAGAAAGCCAGTGTGGTGTAGTGGTTAAGAGCAATGTACTCGTAATCTGGGGAACCGGGTTCGCTTCCCCACTCCTCCACATGCAGCTGCTGGGTGACCTTGGGCCAGTCACACTTCTCTGAAGTCTCTCAGCCCCACTCACCTCACAGAGTGTTTGTTGTGGGGGAGGAAGGGAAAGGAGAATGTTAGCCGCTTTGAGACTCCTTCGGGTAGTGATAAAGCAGGATATCAAACCCAAACTCTTATTTTCTTCTTAAGTCCTAAAGATCTGCAGTGGTGCATCTGATTGTATTAGCTGTGCAGTGCCCTTCCAACATAACCATAAAGGAACTTTGAAATTTATTTATGCATGCAGGCACACATTTATTTATGCACACATGCATGCACGTACATTGGGGCTGTGTTTGGCACACCTATTTGCAGATGCAGTACATTTTTTAGGACAGGACTGTAAGTGCCATTAGTAGACTATAAATGTCTGCTTATAGTCCTTTTTTTAAGGATCAATCCTTTCTCATGGTTAAACTCAGTTCATTGATAAGCACCCTTAGGCTCCATAGATTCTGGAGAGACAAGCATCCATAGATATGTGTAGAATTATGGCTAGTGTTTACTACTGTAAAGAAGGCATTTTGCTGCTTTGTTCTATGCTCCACGGGTAAAACCAGATGATGACCCTCCAAGACAAAACGAGCTAAGGTCCATAGCTCTCATTATTGCTGACATAGTACACTTGGCTCTCCAAACAAACTTAATAGTGACACCAATTGTGGATAGTACCGATTCCATGCCTGGTAGCCACTAAATAGGCTTTCACTCAAGACGGACTAAATCAGACACCAAAGCCAGAAGCAACTGAATAGACGGCTTTGCATTTTTTAATATACCTGGGAGCTCACTTTACCGTTTTTCTTAATAATGAGAACAATTACAGCATTAATTTGTATGGGGTATATCTGACCAAGCATGTTGTACTGAAATCTCATACAGCCCTAATGTAAAGAGGGTTGAGGGGGGTTGTGGGCCAAAGATCTTTTAGTTGGTTATTTCTAGTGGTTATTTCCAGTGTTTTTTTCTAGAAGAAAACACCTCCCTTGTTCTCTTAGAATGGCAATGGCACCCCGTTGCGAAGTGCCGGAATTGAGTTCCCGCTGAAAAAAATCCCTGAAAAATTTCCAAAGTGGCCTAAAGTGCATTATGTGCTTAGACCACTCAAACATACTATATATGTGCTAGATGCATTTATACAAGTTATTCAAAAGCAGAGATTCTGAAATCTCTGAGCAACTACAATAGCCATTTCCCTCCGTAACCTGACATTTCCTCTCAGTCGGCTTACAAGAGTTCCAACTGAGTTATATGGGGAATCAAAGCTATTGTGTCCTGTAATTGTGAGGTAAAAGAAGTTTTAAAAATAGCCCAGTGCCATTTTTATAAACATTGTATACATTCTCATCTAGGGGTCTGCAATAATGAAAGAGTTTGTTAAATGGTTGGGGTTTTTTAAAAAAGTTACCGTATTTTTCGCTCTATAAGACGCACCAGACCACAAGGCGCACCTAGTTTTTGGAGGAGGAAAACAAGAAAAAAAATATTCTGAATCTCAGAAGCCAGAACAGCAAGAGGGATCGCTGCGCAGTGAAAGCAGCAATCCCCCTTGTTGTTCTGGCTTCTGGGATAGCTGTGCAGTCTGCATTCGCTCCATAAGACGCACACGCATTTCCCCTTACTTTTTAGGAGGGAAAAAGTGAGTCTTATATAGCAAAAAATACGGTAATCAAAGCTTTTGTCATTGGCAAGTGGATTCTTTGGACTTTCATCCCAATTTTAAGCACATTTCTTAAAATTTAGTTCCATTAATTTTAGTGGTGGACAGTTTCCAGTGCTGTGTAGAATTGGGGCACTGTACAATTGTCAGAAGTGGGTGTTGACCAAGAATGCCCTTTGCGTCATTGTTGGGAGAAAAAAGGCTCGCAAGTGGGTATGTACTGGCCTCGGTATTGAGGACTGAAGCTCAGCTCTAGAATCTTGCAAAGTTGTTTTTCCATAGTTTAATGGTGCATGAAATTCATCTTTTAAGAAAAGGGAGATTAACTGGTTACAGATCAATGGGAAATGAAGCCTGGGCTTGCCCAGGGAACACCTCAGAGAGCTACAGCAATATGACAATCTATGGCTGGAGTGTTTTATGTGTGCAGCATGTGAGTAAAGGCATGTTCCTTGTAATAAATGATCAGCTTATCTCAGGCCTGGTAGGAGGAAAATGTGAAAGCGTGGGATTTGGGAAATTCAGAATATGGCTTCCAATGTACAGTGTAGCAGGACCCATAGAATCTTTACTTCAAAAGAGAGAGGAAGTGAAAGAGGAAGTTTATATGTAATTTAATAAACTGTAGAATTGTGGAAGAAACTGTAGGAAGCAGAATACTGTATGTGCTTACCTCTATCCAGTTGGGGCAGGTGTGGCTCAGATCTCTATTCACACTTTATTATTTGATGAGACAACTCTTCCCCCTCCCTTCCTTCTTTTTTATTTTTGGAAGCCCCTTTAGAAGCTTCAGAATTTAATGGCAGAAGAGGGGAAAGGAAACAGGATACACAAGAGCAGGCCATGCTTCCTATTCTGTGTGCTGCTTTGTTGTGATGCCCAAAGCGAAGAGAGGTGTTAAGCTTGTTTTGTATTAACAGCTTGCACATTTTACCACTGACGGAGTTTCAAAGTTTATGTTTTCAGCTGTTCTTCTGGCCGTTTTAAAGACTTGCAGAAAGCAGATGCGATTGGTGCAGAGTCACCTCAAAGCCCTCCAGAGCCCAGACCTGTGCTTCCAGCCTATAGTTGAAAACATTCTGTTTGTTTTAGCTTTTGCTGTTTCTTAGAAGGCCATCAGTCACTGTTTGCAGCTAATCCTTTGATTATTAGATTGTCTGCTGGAACTTCAGCCTGGGAGTGAATTACCCTTGTATTGGCTGGAGGCTGCATTAACCTGAGCTGGATAGGACACAGTGAGAGCTATATAAAAGGAAGCACTCCGTGTGTTTCAGGGGTCGGGATCAGATTTCTCTGAAGTGGGCCCAGGGGCTGATAACCTTGTTTATTTATTGTGCTGAGAAGCCAGGTGAAACTAGAGCACTTTCATGAAGAATGTCCATGGAAAGCATTAATTATAGCAAAATGTTTCCATTGTGGTTTTGCAGCACAGGAGCAACACCACCACTGCTACCTAAACTGGGTGCACGCCATACATTTAAAGCACATGGCTTCCCCTGAAGAAACATGGGAACTGTAGTTTGTCAAGGGTGCTGGGGATTGTAGCTCTGAGAGGGGTAAATGACACCCGTTTGCTCAGTCCACATGGCACTGAGGCAGGCTGGAGGACAGAGGCTGAAGAAAAGATCACGTGTTCCCTTGTCCATCAGATGGGAACTCTAGAACCAACATTTTGTTATCGTTTCTGTTTTGAAGTTAATTTATTTGAGAATTTACCCTTCCATGATGCTAAACTGTGAATATGTTGCAGGAGAGTCGAGTGGTACAATTCTTCCCTAGTTTTTCCCCACCTTCTTTAAATCTTGCTGTTCTTGGAGTTTGTCTTTCACAGCATTTGCATTAAAGTTGGTTATAGCATGAAAGCAAGTAAGTATTGCCTTGGAGGGGCGCGGGTGGCGCTGTGGGTTAAACCACAGAGCCTAGGACTTGCTGATCAGAAGGTCGCGGTTCGAATCCCCGCAACGGGGTGAGCTCCCATTGCTCGGTCTCTGCTCCTGCCAACCTAGCAGTTCAAAAGCACGTCAAAGTGCAAGTACTGCTCTAGCGGGAAGGTAAATGGCGTTTCCGTGTGCTGCTCTGGCTCGCCAGAAGCCATGCTGGCCACATGACCCAGAAGCTGTACGCTGGCTCCCTCGGCCAATAAAGTGAGATGAGCGCCGCAACCCCAGAGTCGATCACAACTGGACCTAATGGTCAGGGGTCCCTTTACCTTTAAGTATTGCCTTGCCATCCACGGAGACAAATCTCTCGAGTACTCTACCTGTTTAAAGTTTCATGTTGGAAGTGGTCACAAATAGCAGTAGGATTAAGGGGTTTGGGGGAGTCCTCAGCCATTATTCCAATTTAATTAATTTAAAGCCAGAGGTGGGCAGAATAGATGGGAATCTACTAGTGGATATCTGGGTGATTTGTGCAGTCTTGTCAAGGATTTCTTGCTTAATTGTTCAGCAACAGCAGCAACTCCCCCACCCCAATTTAGGTTGCTGCAATTAAAAAAGCTTTTTTGGGGAAAAGGAATGGATTTTTGTGAGACAGGACAGTGAGCTCACTTCTGCCACAAAAGGACAGTGAGCACACTAATTTATATTTGGCTTCTGTTGGTGAACCTGTGAGTTCTAGGGGGGAAAGCAAAGTAGATCTTGCTAGCTTGTAGGCATGTAGACGTTACTAGCTTAAAACACAGCATGCTCCATTACATCGCCTCTGATGTCATGATCTCCACCTCCTTGATCCGAGAACCAAGGTCTGCAAGTTTTCTCTCTGATCCTTAAGGGCTCTCAGTTGTTGTGCCATTCCTTTCATTGTATTAAGAGAATAGTCTGCCTGAGTTCCTCTGGTGGCTAGCTGCCATTTTGGAAGCACCTAGAAGAAGAGGAGCTTGGACTTGATAATCCTGCCTTTCGACTTCCGGGTTGGCGCCATCGCCGAATGGCGGACTCCCTCCGAGCTCCGGAGGGAGTCGGCTCGGCAGGGGCTGGGTCCTACCGTGCCGGCGACGCGGGGACCCTTAAAAACCACGGGCACGGAGCCCGTGGACATGGTGACTCGGCTGGCACCATTAGCGCCCTCCCGACTTGTGAAGGAGCCTTTTTAAAGGCTACGGATCGGGTGCCGGGGAGCGGCGTGGTGCTGTGAGTCCTCCGCTTCCCCTGCCAAGTGCAGCCGCATGCCATTCGACGGAGAGCGCTGGCTTCTTCCTTTGGAAATTTGGACATTTGGCGATAACCCGTGAGTAATTGGGTAACCGGGTACAAAAGGAGAAAAAAAAGGAATTTTTTTCGGATCTGGCATGAGCGGGGGGGATCCAAAAAGGAAGTCAGTCCCCCCCCCCCGATTGTAAACATGCTAAAACAAGGACTGGGAAACCAAGATCGATTCAGAAGTTTATTGATGACAAAAATTATTAACTCCACGATGGGAACTACAAGAATTGTGCTGGAGGAGAAGAGTGGAGGGTGAGAGGAAAAAGGCAACCCCCCCCCGGGAACCGGGGCGATTTGGAGAGCCTGGCGAAGAGAGATGGAGAATTTGACAGCTGTCAAAGGAGCTGTCAAAGCTAGAGAATATAAAGAGGATTTTGTTACAAGTATTTTGCTGGTCAATTTTGTTACAATTTGATATAATATGGATATGAACTGTCGGGGAAAAAGAAATAACAAATTGACTTTTGGATTAGAGGATACAAAGTTATTGCAATCCCCCTAGAGGGGTTTCGGGACATTACAAGTGTCGTATGTGGAAAACTACTCTGGGATGTGCACAGGTCTTATCTCCTGGGAAAGCTGTAAAACTGAAATACTATTTTGTCTACAGAGGTGACCATAATACAATAGAATCTTCTATTGAAGCAAGGAAGGAACTGGACGTAAGTCTTTGTCCCTGAATAACAAACCTCTGTAGAGACACTAAATCTTGGAACAAGAATGTTTTAACAGCTGAACAAGACAGAAACCTGAGAAAGTAAGAAATAAAAGAGCAAAGGACTAACTACGACACAGAAAGAATAATGGGAGGAGCAACAAACGATTAAGGAAAATCAAAGGCCTCTATTAGACTGGACTTTTGAAGTTAAATGCTACCAAAACAACCAAATTTAAAGAAAACCGGCAAGATGGATTGAGAAAAATTTGGCTGTGGACTTAAGACCTCCAGGCCGACAACATACAGACAGATGGACATGGGGAATCTAAACCGGGGAAGGGAGGGGGAATCTTAGAATCCAAAGGCTATGTAACCAACTTTTTGAACTTTCTTATATTTTCTACCTTATATTCTTTATAACTTTGATCTTACATGTTTTTGTTTTTACTTTTTTTAAGAAAGGGGGAACTCGTGGAAGGAAATGAGAACTGATCTTGGGGGAAAAATTTTGTTCTATTTTAAGATGAGGAGTGTTGTTAAGATTGTGTAAATTTAAATTGGCTTATGAGTAAAATGTATTAGGTTTAAATTGGGAATGAGAGCTTGTGGAACCAACTTAGGGAAAGGGGAATACAGTCGGGAGGGGAAGGAGGGAGTCCCAGAAAGAAGGCTATGAAAAGAAGGGTATAAATTTGTTTCTCTTTTTCTTTCTTTTCTTTATCTTTTCTATTTTTCTTATTCTGTTATTATTGGAAATTTTAATAAACATGATTAAAAAAAAAAAAAGATAATCCTGCCTTTCACTCCCCTTAATGAGTCTCAAAGTGGCTAAGAATCTCCTTTCCTTTCCCTTCCTCCCCCACAACAAACACTCTGTGAGGTGAGTGAGGCTGAGAGACTTCAGAAAAGTGTGACTGGCCCAAGGTCACCCAGTAGCTGCAGGTGGAGGAGCAGGGAATCGAACCCGGTTCCCCAGATTACGAGTCCACTGCTCTTAACTACTACACCACGCTGGCTCTCAGCAGCTACAGCAGATGGAGACCTCTGGGAGGTGTTTTTATATTTTAGTCTAAAAAAATCAATAAGATAGGAATCTTTACCTTTGCCTACTTCTACTACAGCACAACATACCCAGAGCCGCTGTTTATAGCCAAATCGGCATACGCAGGTCTTTGTTGTGGGCCAGAATCGGTCAAAATTTTGAGGAGCTCCACCACTGCATGTCTTTCGACAAGTTCTGCCTTCTTCACAAATTTCATTCCTTAAATTTCTTTTCAGTGAATATATTCAAGGAGGTGTCAAATTTTGTCTTCTCTCAGAACAATTCCATACTATTTTCATCTTACTCAAGTGGGACCTGAAACAAGATGTTGAAGTGTGGAGTATTCCTGTCCAGGTGTACTCCATACCCTTTCCCAAGATACTCTGCAGAGCTGGACATTTAATGAGGAACACTGAGACACGTGCCTTAGGCAGCAAATCACAAAGAGTGGTGGATTATGCCCAGCCTATTTGCCACCCATAGACCTGCCCTGACTCCCTGCTGCTGCCACCAACTCTGTGACTAGCTGTGGCTGTTAGTGCCATGGCAGCTGTCACCACCTCCACTAATAATTTCCTTCTTGAACAGGCACTACAATTCCCATCATCCCCGACCACTGGTCCTGTTAGATAGGAATGATAGGAACTGTAGCCCCAAAACATCTGGAAGGCCAAGTTTGGGGATGCCTGCTCTTGAATGTGGCTAGATGCCATATTGGCTGCATAAGGATCTATACTTGGGAAATGAGTTAGCTATTGGCTTATATAATTTACTGATAAATTGACAATGGTGCTGTGGGCATGGACGTTTTGATTGCTGTATTTAAAGCTGAAAGAGAAATGTGGAACTGGGAAATGAAAATATGAATACTTAAGAACAGCTGACACGGCTACCATAAATATGATCACTTTCAAGGTTAATGGGAAAACACACTGAATGGGTGTTGAACTAAGCACAGATTTCTCATTCTCAGTTTTACATTTCAGCTGTTTACAACAAACCTCCAGCCTTTTCTAGCTGATTGCACCTCCCTTCTTTTTTTCTTGCCACCCTCATCCCCTCCATTGTGCCCATGGTCTGAGTGTAGTTTATAATTAATTTGCATGCTGAACATCAAAAAAGAAAAAGTGATTTCATGTTACGTGAGTGCATTTTCTAGTCTGTTAACTTCAGTTATAATGTTGAGCTGTAAAGAGTATCCATTATATACTAAGTTATCTAGAATAAGGAATAAGAGTGTATTATGTGTGAACTAATCACATTTTCAATATGTCAGCCTTATCTATTGTTGTCCTTATCTGTTTAACATGACAACTGGACAAAGCAAAATCTACCCTTCACAAGCCTTTTCAGTTTTGGAAATTTTATGGAAGTTGCATTTTGTTACACAGCGTGTTATTTTTAGGTAAGATTGCTAGACTTCTAATTAAATCTCCCATTTTCTCATTTGTTCTTTGTAAAAAAAAAAAAAAAAAGGCTGGGGGGCATTGACTTACTTGGGTTGGAGCAATTCCATGGAAGCACAATATAGTGTCACCCACTGTTCATTCAATCAGTTCTACATTTGCACAGTCTGAGAGATTCCATAAGCCTGTGTGGGAGCTGTTCGTTGCACATATTGTAACTGTCACTTAGCAACCTGCATTGTGATGCACACCTTCTCTGTGCTAAATACTAAGGCTGTGGAGCACGAATGGAATGGAAAATGGGGACAAAAAAACCTTGCAGGCCAAAGGATCAAGGGAATTTTGTCACAGTGTGTGTGGTACATTCTTCACCATAACAAAGAACCTTACAAGGTTCTGCCTTAAAAAAGAGAGAAAAGAATAAAGTATGCATATATCAAGAATTAGAATGCACACCATGTATAATTATTTCTTTTTCTTTTGCTTTCTGAAAGCCATTTTCAGTTTATTTGCTTTTATAACCATTGTACTTTGTTTTGTTTAGTATTTTATGCTAAGTTCTATTGTGCAATTAATTATGTACTACCAGTGCATTGGGTTGTATATGATGTTAGTTGGAATAGTCCCATTTAAATTAATGGACGTTGCTAACTTTGGTTCATTAATTTCAGTGGGACTTCTCTGAGTAGAACTTAGCTGGATACAGTTGCCTGAAGATGATAAGTAGCAAGGTCCAGTTATGTTTCTCTGTTGACTCTATGGCTTCTTGTATTTTTCTTCAGGAAGTGATCTTATTTATGCAGCTGATGTTTCCCATCTTACATGTGTGAACTGGAACTAACAGTCATACAGCATCAGAAACCTAAATTTCGATGTTCTTAGCATAAAACAAACACATACTTCACTTCTACTAGGAATGTTCCAGTTGCCAGGTTCATTGTATGCGGTTCTGAACGTTTGTGGTTTAGCAACAGAGTGCAACTCCTGGTTTGTGATATAAGAATATAAGTAAAACAATAAAAGCCTTTCCAGGCTTTAAGCATTTTCATGATACCAACTGTATCACGCTGAATGCACTTGAATAGTATCAAACTACAAACACATGGCAAGTTGATGAAGATTACAAATGAGTGGAGCAATTGCAATTGCCACATTGCATTGTAGAATACCAGCTCTGCAAAACTACTGAAAATTTGCACCCCTCCTTTTAGGCAACTACTGCCTTCTTGTTTAATAACCAAGGAATTTTAGTACTCGCATCTCAATACCATTTCCTGCTTGGCAGGGGGTTGGACTCGATGGCCCTTGTGGTCTCTTCCAACTCTATGATTCTATGACCTATAGTCACTTAAAGTTTGGACATTCCCTGTAACATCTAATCTTCATGTCCCTATTTGTGCAGCTGCAAATGATCCAATAATGGCTTTTAGCCCTGATTAAACTTTGAGAAGTCTCTGATAAGTTAATGCTCAAGAGACTGGGAACATACACAGTAGATGTGCATGCTATTGATGGAGATACTCCTGAGTTTCCTGGGTGTACAGAATGCTGGACCTTGGGCCAAATGCATAAAAGTGATCCATATGGTCTTGTGACTGAATGGTCCTTTGAAAATGCCTCTTTAGAACCTACTGAACGCTTCTATGTGTCTGTGACAAGCTATGGAAAGTTCCCACTTTCCAGGTACTAGCTGACAGCCCCTATCATTGACATGGATGATAGAGGTGCTAAGTACTAGGTAGCAGGTGGCTTTGGAAAACCTCCAGAGATTTTTTTAATTTATTTTTTGCCACAGAACGAGATGAAGGTTGAGTGCTCTGTTGTGATGGAGTGTTTGTTTTCATAGTGCAGTGATTTAGTGGCGACGCATGATGTCACATTAGTCATAACACAGAGAAATTGGCACACAGTGCGTATCTGCTTTGTTTTTTACTCTCTACACTTGACACGACCCCCAACCCAGTATACTTGGCAGTTGTTCATATAACACACTGGAGGTATTTAGTAAAGCATGATGTGAGGTTAGCCAACTTTTAAGGTCTGGGAGATTTGAGTTTAGCTACTGGTTGCTTGAGTTAAGAATAATTGAAAATTCTTCGCAGCAACCCAGTAGGTCTAGCATTGTGTTTAATGTCAGACTTGAAAGAAGCCGTTGAAGATGAAAACCAGCCTTTGGCCACCTGTTGCCAACCAGATGTTTTGGAAAGCTGATGTAAACAATCCAGCTTCATGTAAAGCAAAAGCATCAGCTTATGCTATTTTGGATTGTAAATAAGAGAACACGGTGCCTAGACTTACTTACAGTACTTGGCAATGAAACTTGCTGCAGAATTAGGTGGAGGAAGTTGAACTCAAGACCCTATGAATGCTGATAGCACTATATAAGTAATGAAAGTAATATTGGGATTTTGAAAAGGAACAGGGCCAACTTCCGCACGGGAGCAAAGAGGATGTCTTTGGCAACTTCTACCCAAGAAGCCCAAAACAAGATCTAAAGAGGTTGGTCTTTCTCACAAACAGTTGCGTACACACAAACCAGGCTGCACATGCAAATGTTGGCATCCGTCTGGCTCAAGAGACAATGCGGTGCTCTTCTGGGGGTGAAGCCAAACTGCTGCGTTAGCACCGAAATGGCCTCCCCAGTGTGTAAGGCTGGGCAGTGTGTATGGAGGTCCTAGGCTGCCCAGACAACAGTTCTCTAAAAATCATAAGGTGACTTTTCATAAAAGTGAGTTGCTGTGGAAAGGGTTGGAGCCAAAGTTCATTCTCTTCCTCAAAATACTCAATGGCAAAGTCCAGATTCTGGGTTTTTCACCTGCTTTTAAATAAGCGTGATAGCCCGGTTTGCATGTTTATCTCTACAGTGGTACCTCAGGATAAGTACTTATTTCGTTCCGGAGGTCCGTTCTTAACCTGAAACTGTTCTTAACCTGAAGCACCACTTTAGCTAATGGGGCCTCCTGCTGCCGCCGCGCCACCAGAGCACGATTTCTGTTCTCATCCTGAAGCACTATTTCTGGGTTAGCGGAGTCTGTAACCTGAAGCGTATGTAACCCGAGGTACCATTGTATTCTGGTAGCAGGAAGTATACATCTCCTCTATCCTCTCCAGCCCCTCAATCCCTGTTTTCAATTTAAGCAGGTGAACTTGAGGGTGCAACATTAATGAATTTGTGAATCATCAGGCGGGTCTATACAGGCTGCTACTTTTATTATTGTGTGAGTTAATTCAATTTCTTCTCTTTTCCACTCAAGAAACTCTTAGTTGGCTGCTTGCATCCTGATTCTGGCTTCATTTCTGCCCTTCAGTGGAGCTGGAGTACTTTATGATATCCCTATGATTATGCTGTTTCTTCCTTCCTTTGAATGCTTTGTTTCTTTTCTCTCATTTCTTTTAACATAAAAATAATACGAAAAAAGACAAATCCAGAAATAGCAGGGCAGCATCTTCAAAAAGGGACATGGTGTAGAATTTCATATAAATAAAACACTACGTTTTGCAAGAAGATGGATTGTGCAGGGATTCAAATCTCCCAGGATGTAGAGTAGTATTAATCATTGGCGAAGTGTTCTTGAGTGGACAAACCGCATGTGAACAAATCATTGCAGGGAATCCTTATGGGATGATACCTATCAGAAAAGCTATTATGAATGTGCACAGATAGAGGTCATGCATTGGGAAATGGTACTGGAAGCAGAAGAAACCACATTTGCTATTTTCTCCATTCTTATTCTAGTAGCTTGTGTGCATGTGTGTTAGTTAATGTTTGGTCGGATCTGGTAGTAGCACACACAGCAGAGGTCATGCACTGGAGAGCCCATGTGGAGTGGTGGTCGGAACTAGGACCTGAGAGGCGAGAGTTGAAATCCCAACTCAACCATGAAGCTTGATGGGTGACTTTGAGTCAGTCAGTCTGTCCCTCAGCCTAATCCAGGCATAGGCAAACTCGGCCCGCCAGATGTTTTGGGACTACAACTCCCATCATCCCTAGCTAACAGGACATCTGGAGGACCGAATTACCATATGCCTGGCTTAATCAATCTCATAGAGTTGCTATAAGGATAAAATGGGGGGGGGGCCTCTCCCACCACCTGCAATTAGGTAAACTTGGCTCTGCTGGGAGGAGGAGCCCCTTGCTTCTGGGTGGGAGGTCTAGCAAGCTGTTTTTGATCACAGCCCTCTGAAACCTGGTGCCTGTGCTGACAAATATCAAAACACAAACAGCTGTTAAATTAAATGGGCAGTTGCTAGGGAAACAGAGAACTTTTCTGTGACCAGGCCCAATATTGTCATACACACTTCCCCCTTCCAATATGTACCAAACAAAATTCTGCTTATTCAGTCTCTTTCTGTTGCTCTCTAGCTGAGAACTATCTCACATTTTCTTATCTTCGAAGCCTTGGGCATTTTCTTTTTTTAACTTGAAAGCTTATCACAATCAGGCTTGAGAAGCCATATTGTAGACAAATCATGACAAAAAGTATATAATTGATTCTGAAGTGAAATTGGAGCAGACCCAGTGAGCAAAGACACATTTCCCCCTGAAGTTCGAACAGTTTCCTTAAAACAACTTAATTCAGAATATTGATTTTGCCAAAGACACTAAGAGGTTGTGGACCCACTTGCAGCGTGCCCCTTAGGCAGAGTCATGAAGTGATAATGGGTGGAACAAACTTGACACAACTTTCTGGAGTTAAGACTCGGCCACAACTTTATTGATTACAGATTTAGGTAGGCTTTGGCTTAGGCATCGGGTGTGTATCCTATATCAGTCTTCCATGGGAAGGCTGAAGTTTGGACAGGGTCATGCCTGGGTTATGGACCACCTCAAGACACAGGTCAACTAAGCTGGTAATCCCCAGGCTGATTCCAGAAGTTCTATGGCACTTCTACACCCACTTGGCTTCAGGACAGAAACTTCAACTCAGACCCCTTTACTAGGATACCCAGAGATTGGTTATAGATGCAATAGCACCTGATATTGGATTGAAAAAAATCTGTGTTTTGCTTTTGTAAAGCAAAGAACATAAAGCATCCGATTCTACAAAGATTGCCTCCTGTCTTCCTATCCCTTGCATGCAAATCTGATTTTTTAAAAATGGATTAAAGTCTTACTGATACTAGAGATATAGCAGTTAACCTTTTAGATCATTTAACAGATCTGAATGTTCTGTTTGCCAATGTAAAGAAACTTTGTTTTTGATGACAGCCAAAAGTCATGGGTGTACAGCCTGCACGCTTTCTGACTGCGAGGTACCCTGATGAAACTTTAATGCCATTTGTCAACAGATATCCTTTTATTGTATACAGGAAATAAGCAAGAGTTAGATAAGCTAAAAATAATCCTCGGGCTCAGCAGGGGCTCCATTGGAGAAGCCCACATGTGGAGGCACAGAACATTATATGTGGAAGAGACTTCTGAGCTGATCCCCCCAACCTGTCCCTCTGTCCCCTTGGGGTTCCTTTATAGAGGAAGAAAAGACGATAGTAAAAGGCCGGCGGGGAGAAGAGAGTGCAGTTTGGTTCATTACTGTGAAAAAGAAGCTGTCAATGTGTCACTTTCTTTCATTCTTCCTCCCTTGCCAGGCCTTTCTTGATCCAGGGAATGGAGACTTAAATCAAACAGTCAGGATGAATGATGAAACCGCACAGTGTGTGTAAAACAAAACAAAGAAGAAGAAGAGGGCAACCAAAAGAGCAGGGCTGGATGTGGGGCACCATCTGGAGGCAGTGGGGAACAGTCCGCTGATTGTTTCCTTTATTTCGCTGAGGGCAGAGTCTGGTAGTTGAAAGGCCTTGGTGGGGAGGCATTCTCTTGTCTCTGGGTAACAAACAATAGCCAGGCCTTGTAAAGCCCCGGCATCTTCGAAGCACAGGTACTGTTTTTTTATGGTACGATAAGACCAGAGGAGCAAAGAAGTAGCATTCCCTATCAGTCTTCTAGGTTGGAGGGACAATGCCTTCAGTTTTTAAAATGGAGCCTGATAGGTCCTTCTGTGTAGACTCTTACTTGTTTGTGTTTCTATTTACAGTCGTACCTCCGTTTACGTAACCCTCTGGTTACGTAAACTTTGGGATGTGCGCGCAGCAAACCCGGAAGTATTTTACCGGGTTTCGACGCATGCGCGGAAGTGGTCCTCAGGTTGTGGAAACCTTGGGATCCGACCGGACCTTCGGAAAGGAGCCCGTCCGCAACCAGAGGTACCACTGTATTTATTTTGCAAAGACATCGGTTCTACAGGTTTCTTGCAGCATATGCAACCTGGTGCAGAGGCACATTTAAGGGAGTGCAACCCATTTGCCCACACTGGGCACCGAGTCGAGAGGGTGCAGCAGGGGGCACCGCAACAATGTCTAATGACAGGGTAGGCACAAATTTTGGCATCTCAGGGCGCCGCTGAAATTTTGATGCCCAAAGTCTGCCATTTCCTGGTGCCCTCCTTGTTCAACTTCTACATTTCCTTTTAGTCCAAAACATGTGGAAGGCATCAGGCTGGCAAAAATTGGTATATGCTATAAAGATTGCTTTATGGAGATGTTGCAAAATATAGTCTCTTACAAAATCCTTTGCAAGCTGTAAGTGCAATGTATGTTCTAAATTGCCAGTGGTAATAATCATAATGTTTCCAAATAAATAAATAAGCACTGAAACCTCCTTGGGAAAATGGGGTTGGGAGTCTGGGCCTCGCAACAGAAGAGGCCCCATCTCCGGTAGCCACCCACTTAGCCTTTGAAGGTGCCTGAAGCTAGGCCTCAAATAATGTCTCAGCAGGTTAATACAAGCAGCCCTCCCTCAGTTTGCAAAGTAGTTCATCAGGAGTGTGTCACTTCCAGACGTAAGAAACACTAAGATTAGAAGCCTGTTGGTGAAGTGGCCACAATCTCTTGTGTGTTGTTTGGAGATCAGGACTGTTAATTTACCTTTGTTTATTTTTATTGTTTTCTGACTGTTTTTAATATATTTTTCTGGATGTTTGGGGTTTTTGAAGTTTTGAGGGGGTTTTTTTAAAAAAAAAAGTTGCTGAGTTACTTGGAATGCTTCTGTGGAAAGGCACACTATAAATGTGATAAATTAAGCAGGGTATTTTTTTACCTCTTTTTAATGCATCTGTTGATACCACAATGAACTGTGTCATTACGCAAATATGGCAGTTCTGTGGCTCATAGTTTCCTCAACTGTGTGCGGTCTAAACTCCCCTCATTATTGTTCACAGCCTGCCTCCACTGAGCAACCAGCAGAAGGACTTTTCCTGTGTTTACATTCAGCTTCCACAAATCCTAGCTTGTCATTACTTAGCAACAACTGCCATTTAAAACAAACTTGTAAGTTTCCAGCCAAGCTATTTCCAAACCATGGCTTATGAAGCTGGCTTGTTCAACTAATCCAAGTTTGATTTAAACCACAAGCCCTGGTTTGTACATAATAACAAACCAGGTTTAGTGGATATTGAAAGTAAACACAATAGTAGGATCCTCCCTTCTCTCTCTCTCTCTCCCCCCGCCCCCCCATGTGTGTGTGTGTGTGTGTGTGTACATGATCCCAAGGTTTGGTCAGACTTAGTCTGGCTCACACATGTAGCACTAACCTATGGTTTAGTGTTTTGTACAAAACAGCCCATTGATTTGAGTACAGTGGTGCCCCACAAGATGAATACCTCGCAAGACGGAAAACCCGCTAGACGAAAGGGTTTTCCGTTTTGGAGGTGCTTCGCAAAATGAATTTCCTATGGGCTTGCTTCGCAAGACGAAAATGTCTTGCGAGTTCCTGCGGGGTTCCCCCCCTTTTTGCTAAGCCACTTATCAGCTGATCCTAAGCCGCTAAGCCACTTAACACCTGATCCGCTAAGCCGCTTATCAGCTGATCCGCTAAACCGCTTATCAGCTGATCCGCTAAACCGCTTAACAGCTGATCTGCTAAGCCGCTTATTAGCTGATCCGCTAAGCCCGCTAAGCCACTAATAGCGCTAATCCGCTAAGCCGCTAATGGGCTTGCTTCGCAAGACGAAAAAACCGCAAGACGAAGAGACTCACGGAACGGATTCTTTTCGTCTTGCGAGGCACCACTGTACTGCATTTGGTTTTCTGTTTTCAGCTTTTTTTATTAAAAAAATAAAATAAAGGCCACTTAAAAAGTAGCAGGTTATATTTAACTTCCTTGTATCTTTTATTTTTTTTCAAGATTTGAGAAACTCATTTAAATTCTTTCTTGCCTAGATTAAAGGCTCCATGGTTAGTACTGTTAAAAGGATGAAAGAACAAACGTTTGCAATGTATTCTTTTATTCATCTCAGAAAATAACTGAAAAAAATTATATGCACCAGAGCTTTCCATTGTGGTGTTGGGTTTATAGTTTCCTGTTCTCTTTCTGTGCATGTCCCTCTCTGTGTGTGAACAAGTCATACATATATATATATATATATATATATATATATATATATATATTCATAAAACAGATGTATGCATACACACACAAAATATTTGTGTGTGTGTGTGTACACATTCTGTAGACAGATGAAATATGGTCCACTGGCAATTTATTCTGCATAATTTTGGCTGTGTTCTTTGCAGCATATTTATTAATTTATATCTGCTAGAAAAAGCTCTGATATTCCATATATCAATATGTTGTAATGGACATTGGCTACACCCTCCCTCAATGGCATGCATAGTTTTCTGCCTCTAAACAGGTTTAAAGATCTGGTTCAACTTTCCTTCAGGAGACAAAATGATAATTTCTAAATGTAAAAATGAAATTCCTTATTATTTTAAGGTACTCATTCTTGAGATCCATGTTGGTGCATATATATATGCGCACCAAGATCCCTGTTTAGGGCAAGTCTTCTTTGGTGAGAGAACCACAGTAGAGATTTAAAATCACAAAATATGCATCAAAGTAAAGCGTGGAAATATAGGTTGTTGGACCTTTAAAATACGCCTTTCCAAGTGAATTGCAAAATGTCCCCTTAAAAAATTTCTTTCCAAAGTTTTCTCATCCCTCAGCATAGGAAAAAGACCACATGCTTGGTATGTTAAAAATTGGTTTACTTACAAACTCTTCAAAGGTCAGGTTCATGTGCTGCAGAAAAAGTTGCCCAGGCAGTAGCTAGCTTAGCTAGCAGTGGTAAAAGTTCCTAGTTTATTGGTATGGGAACTCAAGAGAGGCTTGTTAAAGCTATGTGGCTGGAAGGAGCAGCTCAGAGCTCACACACTGAAGTTCACATGTAGACTGGAGGAGAATAAAGCTTGATTACCTAGCTCCTCCAAAGGTGAGGGGAAGCGGACATAGCTAAGCCTGGCAGCTTACTTTATGGTATTAACTCTGTCATGTGTGACTTAAGCATGATGGTTATACGAGTCTGGTTATCCCACAATCCAGAGATACTGTTAAGTTAAAAATACATATTTTTAATGCATACATGTAAACACACACAGAAATAATGGTCTGGAAAGAATAAAAAGAAAATCTAGAGTGAGTCTGGAATCCAGGCAATGTGCAAAGATATCAACTGCTTCCTTTGTATTAAATGGCAAGAAGCAATAGAACTGAATTCCAACCAGCATTTTGCTAGTACCTCACTCCAAATAAGCTAGCTCAGTTACTTCATGTAGATACAGTGGTACCTCAGTTTACAAACGCTTCGGGTTACAAACACTTCAGGTTACAAACTCCACTAACCTGGAAGCAGTTGCTCCGGGTTGCGAACTTTGCCCCAGGATGAGAACGGAAATCACGTGCCAGCAGTGCGGTGGCAATGGGAGGCCCCATTAGCGAAAGCACGCCTCAGGTTAAGAACAGTTTCAGTTGGGAACGGACCTCCGGAACGAATTAAGTTTGTAACCCTAGGTACTGCTATATTAAAAAACAAAATGGGGGACAAGCCTGTGGGGACAGCATAGTGCAAAGGCTATGGCATCAAACCATAGCCCCCCCCCCCGACCTGACAGGCCCAGAACCACTGCAATACACAATGCCTGTAAGGCTCCACTTAACCAGGCAGAATAATTTAACAATCTATGGTATTTAAAGCAGCTGAGAGGCCTTATAGGTCAAAAGAACATTAGAAGAGCCTACAGTATCAGGCCAGTGTTCATCTAGTAGAGCATCCTGTTCTCACAGTGACCAACTAGATGCCTATGGCAAGCCCCAAAGCAGGAACTGAGCACAACAACACTTCTATCCTATGGTTACCACCAACTGGTATTCAAAGACAGACAAGCTCCAACAATGGAGTTATATTTTAACTAATCAGCCACAGCGGTCTTAGTCCCATATCCCGACCAAAAGCCCAATGGAAATAGGTCTAGATATTCATTAACTGTGATGTGTCCAGAGCTGTGAGACCACTACCATATATTTCGGCCTAGATTATGTGATTCTAATCACACTTCTATGAAAGCTCTGATCTTCCTAGAATATCACCTGCAGGTGGTGTTTTAATTTCTTCGGAATGATTTGTTTTGGCCATCCTTACATTATGGTCATGTTCAGTCGTGGTATCTTCCTGTTTCCCATCTTTAGAAGGTGGCTGCCTCTCTATTTCTTAGATATGTATAGCACACCATTCTTCTCAAATGTGAATAAATGTTCCATTGCTATTTCTGGGCGAACCCTTTCCTACCCATCTTCTAGCAATCCTAATTTATTGCTGTTTTCAATTACGTTACTTAAAACCTGGAGTTGTCTTTAAAGTTGTTTTGTTTTTGGAATTTGTATTGCATTTCTTGTGTTGTTTCCTTTTAGTTAGGAAATGTAAATTGCTTTGAGATTTCTGTTGAAATGCGAAGCAGTATGTAAAATTAAATAAACATTATTTCTAAAACTGACACCTGCTTTCACTTCCTCAATCAGAGGCTGAACTCCCCATTCACATGCATTCAATATGTGTGTGACTGTGCATACATGCATTGTGCCCAGCCCTGAAGTGACTGAAAAATATCACAGAAAGGGGTGGAGTGGGCAGAACGGAATGTTTGCACACTTTTTCAAATATACGTGTTTTCACTTAAACACATGTTGTGCCTTGAAACCCCCACATAAATTAGGAGTTGCCTGCATGCATATGAAGCTCATTTGCTAAATTCATACCATCTAACATTTTTAGGCCAATCTTGCACTGCACATTGCCCTTGGTGTGCCACAACAATCTGTTGATTGCACAGAATGAGATGCATGGGGAAGGTTTAACATTATAATTCAATGTGGTGTAAAAGTATTGCAACCTTTAGAAGTTTGGGATAAGGTTTCACTCTTATGTGAATGGGGCTAAGTTCTTCCATGCCCTAGTGAGATGGATCGTCACCTGTGGTGCCTTAAGAACAAAAGGTTACCAAGGCTGTTGATATAATTAAAAGTTCATTTAGTCCTGCCCTGAGGAAGTAGATAGATGGAAGATGGAAGTAGATGGCTCTTAAAATTGGATTTCCACAAGAGAATGCAACCCCACACTGGTTGCAGCCCAAACCTCAGCAGGGTGTGTGCATTTGCTGCTGTGTTCACTGGAGTTGTTAGTCTGGAGCAGTTCTGAATTCTTATGCCTTCAGAATCACAATGCGAACTTGCATACTATGGCTTCCATAAGGAGGAATCTCTCCTTGGCAGCTGTTACCACAGTGTGCCCAGTTCATGGGCAGCAATTCGCCACATGTATCAAGCAGTCTTCATACCCCTTCAAACATCCAGAAAGCAAGATGGTATGAGCATTGCCAAATCTGCATGTTGAGCCACTGTACACAAATGATTTCAAGTGTCATATGCATGTTGGTCATTGTGTGCAAACCAGGCCTTAGAGAATGCCTCTAGACATCTTGAAACAAGTTTATATATGGTCATTTCCCCCCATGTTAAACTCTTGACAATGATGGCAGAACCCTGCAGATAATATCTGGGTGGAGTGGTGATGGAGATGGGTTATATTTTGTGGGACAGGGATATTTAATGCTTATTGTGAACATTCAAGGTGAGCTGCTTATGAAGTATTGCTTATGTGATGCTCCATTGACTGTGCTTGCAACATAGAACAGGAGTTAAGTAAAGATCTATTATTTCATGGCAGGTGAGTTGAGCATTCCAAATGAATGCATGCCCCACATTATGTTTAGGACAAGTCTATTGATTTCAGTGGAAGCACATGCAAGAAACCAGTTTCACCTATAGCTGGGTGTAGTATATGGTAAGTCCTTTATGAATTGAGAGACACAGTCAGCAATAATGTTTTGGGGAAAAGTTATATACTATGAGGTAGCTATCCTAAACATTTCCAGTACATAATCTATGAACCACTACATCAGCATGCATTATTGTGTATAGTGGTCTCCCAAAGTCTGATGAGAGCTACTAGTGAGTCAGTTTGTTCAGCCTCTGAATAAATAAATACAAATCTTTAATGTAAGTATAACTCTTATTATTCAGTGGGACCATGAAAACAAAGAAACAGCCTGGAAGCTCTATAATATATAGTTTCTTTTTTAAATAAAGTGCCTTTGGGTCCCTCCAGCCCCATGTATAAGATCACAGTCTGGGTTTATTATGATACTGTAAACAGAGGAAGTGGTCTGTCTATTCAGCTAATAACTATGAACAGCTGGCTGTCTAGTGTCCCCTGATGCAAGTAAAGCTGGAAACAAAAAATAAATAACTTATGTCCGATTTCCATCATGTATGGGGCCACCATTTTGTACGTTCCCATCCACTGCCATTAAACTTTATGTGTCCTTGTAGTGTTGTATCATGCTGGCTAGAACAGCTATAATGGGAAGATTCCATGAACTTGCGAAATTGCTTACTGAACAGCCTTTAACACAGATCACAATGCTCAAACTATTAACCTGATAATATATCAGCAGCCCTTCACCAACACCATAGACTGATACATGACTTCCTTTAATTTAGCTCTTTTGGTAATTATATATTTAATCTTGATTGTTGTTTCTATTTTTATCACTCTGTGAATTGTACAAGCCACCCGGAAAGCTAGGGTGAGCCCCATGTAGGTAAAGACAGCTCATTTTCAAACAAAATTCAATCTGCCAAACCCCAAAGAAGGGCACATTTGATGTCCTGGTTAGAGTGACAGATATTCCTCCTCAGCAATTGGGAGCAGAACCAGGCAATGTTTGCTTCTGTGTGTGGCTTCCCCATGTGGTGAACTGCTAGAACTTCAACTGAGAACATCTTCCTGGCAGTGAAGTATTTCTCATAGTCTACATTGCCCCCCACCCCACCCAGGGTGGCACTGGACCCTCCTGGAGAGGGTAATAAAAGGTGTGTTGTTTTTTTAATTGTGGCGGGGCAAGTCTTCTTGACTTTGATGTGTTTCCATGGATTCCTTGAATGTGACTCACTGGTTCAGCTCCTGACCTGAAAGACGGTTATGGGTTCAGCCTTGACAGCCATGAAGCTCACTGGGTGGGCCAGTCTCTCAGTCTCCCTAATCTACTTCCTAGGGCAGTTTGGGGGGGAGGAAGGGAGCTGCTCTAACCTACCCACCCCACCCCTGCAGACTGCCATTCGCCAACAGTGAAAAATATATGGATACTAATATCTGTTGCTGATTTAGATTGGAAAAATAAGGAGGAGGGAAGAGGTGAAGTTTTCCTTTCTCCTATGTACCATTGGTGCCTATAAAAGCAGCTAGGAGATCTGTGGCTTACTTATTTTTCATCATTTGTCGGATTTCTTTGCAAATTCATTCAGCGTGAATATATGTTATAGGGAATTCAGATTTGCCAAAACATATTAGTTTATAGACTGGAGAGAAGGCAAAAGAGTAACCAAATTGTAGCACACACGGTACTATAACCTTTTCCCCCCCTGCAGATTTAAGAAATACTTGCATCCTATTAAATGTAGCAGTTCAGGTTTTTTATAATTGTAAAGGGAATTGGTTTAGACGAATGCTGTAGTTTTGATCATAATATGCCCTTTAGAAAATGGGAGCTGATAAATGACTTCAGAATGATATATGATATCTGGTAAAGCCATTTGAAAAGGGAACAGTGGCAATGAATCACACTTTTCAGCGGTGTGGTTGCAAATATTGAATGTAAAACGGCACATTTCCCCTCGCATTCAGAATCGGCGTCCTTTGCTGGATTTTTCTTCCCTGTTTGTTTCATTATTTCATTTTTATTTCAAGAGAATGGTTGTCTGTTTTCTGTAGCAGTTATTGCTGAACTCCATAGCTTACTTAAACATACTGCCTACCAATTATATTTTGCTTAGAGAAATTTATCTGAGGTGATTTAACACATGTAAACTTGGAGGGGTGCACCTCGTGTGGATATATATGGGTACCATATTGTGGATGGAATTATAAATCAAGATAACTCTCCCCCCCCTCAAATATGGCAGACTTTCTCTAGAAAACACAGATTCCCTAGCTTGAGCTTTGACCTTTAGGCCTGGGCAGGAGAGCAGTGAGTATAGAAAAGGAATGTGACCCTGGACTAGCCCCACCCACCCAGACTGCCTTTGGTTCTTTGGACTCTGGTCACTGTTGCTCTGAGCCCTTGGGATTGTCAGTGCATCAAATAAATAATTTTGTGTGCAGAATCTTTGTTATTCTTGCCATGTAATTGCTTCCTTTTCACAGAATTTGTGGGTTTGATACACAAAGACAGAACAGCCTTTGTACTAAGGTACTCCCTGGGTATGGCCTAGCTTTTAGTGTTTTTATTTTCTCTATGTCTGAGGGGGGGGAAAACCTATTGCCAAACTGTTGTTGGTGTTTAACAGTAATGATACCCTTTGAGCTATCCTTTGATCCAGCCTAACTTTTCAAAGAGCTTGAGCAAACAGGCAGATGTTTTGAGTACTCATGTTTTAGCTATAGCTTTGCACTCCAGTAATGTTCCTTTCTATTATTATTATTTAATTTAAAAAAATTGCATTGAAAAATAATGCGGGATTCGGCAGGTGACTCACTGCAGTCTGTACTGTGCTCCTGTTTTCTTGTCGCCAACAGTGTTTGAAATGAAGCAGTTGCAATCCAAATGCAAGTGGTCTTCAGAGGAGATTGGGGCAGACTTGTATGTGGGTGGCGCCTTCACTTACTCTGCCAATAATTAAACACTTTAATTAGAATTTTTCAGTCAAAAACCTGGATACCTCACAACTAAACAAACAAACAAAATCCCGCAAAGTTTCCATTAATTTACAAGGCATGCCAATCTATAACTAACGATTTCCATCAGACAGTTCTTAATGGAAGTTAAAATTCAGTGTCAGCTAGTACCGTAGTTCCCCCTTAGATTTGAACTGGGATCAGTTATAGAATGATGTGTTCATTCTGGTGTTTCCTAATTTTGAACAGGACAAACATTAAAAGCCCTCCCTCTGACCCTCCTGATGGAATCCAGATTTCTGAATGCTTATGGGATGGCATCATTAATCCCTTAAGGAAATGAATTTACAGCTGGCTTCAGTTACAGACAGCAGTTTCCCTCCTCAGAAGCATAATTTCTTGTGAAATATTTGTATTTACATAATATCCTATTCAACTTGCTTACTTGTAAATCATGTTATATGGGCAGTTATAACTATTAGCCCATAGTTCCTAAAGGAGGAAGTCCAATAAAATAAAACTTTTTATTTTACAGCTTATTTAGGTTGCAGTCCTGTCCACATTTACTTGGAAGAAAGCCCCCTGAACTTGATGGGACTTACTGAGCAGGCATGCATAAGATCCACCCCATCTACATACATTAAATTATGTAATCTCTTCCATGTACCCCTGCCCCTCTCTAGTGGCCCCGGTCTTCTGTATGTGGACCCAGGAGATTATTGGGATTTGTAATTATTGAGAGTATGTGAGTGAGTACTGTGACTACCTTAACCAGAAAGCATAAACTCAAAATGTCAACATACAGGGTTGTATCCAATAAAGTCATTACAGTGGAACATCCCCTTCCTCTTCCCCCACCCCCCAATGTAACTCCTGAATTCTAAAATCTGCTTTGTGGGGTTAGGGAAAACCCCAGGGATAATTGGGAGGGCACAAAGGGGAGAGAGAAAGGGGGCAGAGAAAGGAGGGTGTTCCATTGCCGAAGCAGAAGTTATTCCACTCAAGCAATGACTTTGTTGCATGCAGCAACACATTTTTTTGAGAATGCTCACATTCATTTTTCCATAGTTAAAAATGAAAGGAAATGCAATATTCAGAAAAGATAAGATATATCATGTTGGGAGAAAAAGTAGTTCTCTCCTTTTTGTATTGTAATGTAGCTTTATTGGTTGCTTTTGCATCAAATGTTACCTGTGATTTGTAGCTTGAATTACATTTATTTCAGGTTTTCCTCCTATCACTGTGGCTTCCCTTTTCCGAGTGTTGTTCTTCAGTTTTCATCCATGTTTCCTCCTTTTCCTGTGGATATCCATTGAGGAAATTACCGAAAAACAGGAAAAAGCTGTGTCTGGGAACTTGCAGGGTTGTCAAAATGTATTTTTAAAAATAATTTCCTAAATTCATGGTGATCCTGCCGTTTTGAGCTCAAACTCAAATCAGGGGAAGTTGTGATTTCCACATATTTGCAAATGATGGATTAGAACTCTGTAGGTCAGGCACCATTTCAAATTTTATTGATGGGGGTGAGGAGAGCAAAAAACATCCAGGGACAGGAATATTCTCAACAAGGACTAAAGGCTGGATCTTGGTTGCGTTGAACAGTAGGCTTCAAAAAGTAGTGTTTTTTTAAAAGCATGTCTTATGGCTGATACATAGCGACGTTATCGACTCCGGGATTTGTGCATTTGGCATGTGTACCTGGCACATGGATCCATTCCATTGTTATGGTAATAGTTGCTCAGTGTATAAATTCAGAGAATTGGCTAGAACTCTTGGCGCCCCTGAAGAATAATTTAATGGGCTTCTGAAGCCTGGGAGAAGGCCCTCCTCTTTTTTCTCACTCCCACTTTCAGCAGTGGATTGTGTGAGTGGACTCCTCAATGCTGTCAGTGCATAAGAGACTGTTTCCTCTTCCTGCTCAATTCCTCTTTGCATTAGCTCACCCTCTGCTTTACTGACTGCTCCCATAGGTATTCCAATGTGACCCTGTGATGCTGAAAGATATATACTGTCACTTGCAGTGGTATACCTAGAGGATGGTCAGGTTGGCCCCTGCCAAGAGCCCAGGTCCATTGGGGGGGGCACAAAAACTGTACCTCTTCACTGGCTTGGAGTGACTAGGAGTCCATCCGCCTGCTCTGCGGGCTGCTCCCCTGCTGCTCTGGGTACTTGGTGTGCTGGTTCCTCTGGGCGGCCAGAAGGAAGAATCTGGTTGCTGTTGTAGGCCATCGCAGCAGCCCTGCTGGGGCCCCTCCCCAATTGACCAGTGGTGCTATTAGAAGTGTGAGTGGAGCATCCAGAGGGGCTTAGAGGGAAGAGAGAGAGAGAGAGTGGAGGAAAATAGAAGGGAGGGAGAAAGGAGGCAGAAGGGATAGTAGTGAATAGAGGCAGAAAGGCAGGCAGGCAGACCCAACCCCAATGGCCGCAGAGGAAATCACTGGTGGAACGCAAAAGGCGATGAAAGCAAACTTTCTGAGTTTCTGGTCATGGTCTCTCCTGGTTTTGGAGACACTAATACATCTCCTTGTCTAGGCATGCCTCTGGTCAAGTGTCATCTACTGTGATTCCAAAAGGTTTTTGCAACTTGCTCCCCCTCTTCTTTTGCTCTCTTCATTGAAAAAAGAAAAAGCCTGTATCCACATTTGTGATTTGGTCACGTGTTGCCCTAACCCTGCAAATGTTGCTCGTGGGTCAATGTGGCAGCAATGTATAGTTGAGTGATTGAGTGATTCGTTAGAGTAATGCATTAAATATTTCCGATCAACTAAAAAAGGTGCCATCAATTGAGCAGCAGTTTTTAAGTACTATTTAATGCAAGTACATGTATGTACCAATCCGTGTGAGAAAAGGGGGAATTCCTCTTCTCAGATGATGCCTCTTGTACTTGTGTGCATCATGAAAAAGAATGCATTTTTCTTTCTTTAGAACAGTTGTAAAAAATTGTGTTTGACAGATTAATAGTGTGATATAATGGTTAGAGCAGGGACCGGGAACCTGTAGCTCTCCAGGTGTTGCTAGAGTACAGTGGTCATAATCACTTACCGTTGGCCATGCTGGCTGATGGGAGCTCAACTCCAATTACATATGGAGGGCCACAGGTTCCCCATTGCTGAGTTAGACATGGTCTCGGGAGATCCAAGTTCAAGTCTCCACTCGGTCATGATCATTTCTCAGCCGAAGCTTCAGAAATGTTACAATGAAATAATTAAATTGTTATCTGTTTAATCTGATGACTACCTTAGTGATATTGCTTATAGTTCTGTAGCTGACTTCCTTGGCCTATTTCAGTTTTCTATGCTGGCCTGTATTATGCTACAGGGGCCAAACATAGTAATTACAGATAAGCAAGATATACCTTGGATTAGATAATGTTTACTTTTTGGTTAAAAGACAAATAATTGAGAGCAAGTGGGCTGGTTGGCAGACATGTCTCCTCAGCTCCTGACCTTTGTGAACATGACAAATGTTTAAAAATCATATGTGATTTCAGTACAACACAGCCTACTTAATGGCTCTAGCCTGAAATGAGTTCTTATCCGAAATCTCTTGACTGTGTGACAGTGGCTATTCACAAGGAATGCTAACCCTTATGAATAATATTATAGGGCCACTGTTGTTGGAGAGAACAGAACAGAACAGGCTATTTTCATGTTTTCAAAACTGATATAATGGGGCAAAATTTCACCAAGAGTAGCTAATGATGCACTGAATGAATTGAAATGAATTAGTTTAAACGAATTCAAACAAATCCTATATCTAAATTTTTCAACTAGATTTAATTTATTCTGCCTGTCCAATATATTTAAAGTACCAGTAAAATTGGAAGTACTTTGAGTGTACTCACTCCCCATTATAACTGAATTCTCTCCCACCCCCCAACCCCTTTAGGTTAGTCTCTAGTTCTGCTTCTGACTTCTCTGTTTCCAAACTCTGGAGCAGCAACAACAACAAAAAACCTAAATAAACAAACAAAATCCCGGGACAAGATATTGCTACATAATTTACCATCTGTTTCTGGTTTCTGACAGTCTGCTAGGCTCCACAGAATCTGGATGAAATGTACTCCTGAAAGGATTTGTATTTTAGCTGGAGATGAGGATTTTTCAAAACCAAGTTGAAAGCAGTCAGCATAAGCACCCTTCCAACACTGCCCGATTTCCAAGTCAAATTCTCTTTCATCTTTTTTTCAGCACTAACTCACCTGTCCCCAGTTAGAGCATACCAAAATACATTAGACCAATGATATAGAGACCATTAATTTAATTATTTATTTATTAAGGAATTTCTACATTGCTTTGCCCAAAAATTGGCCAAGACTGCCTTGAAAAATAACAAATGGCTCCAGGTAGGTTTCATCACCACTACATGGTCTGTAAGGTACATGTTTCTAACTTGGTTCCATCCTTGACAGATAATGAAATATAAGAAGACTCCATTTAATAATGAAGCAAAGCCAGATGGGTGGGAGAAAAATGAACGCGAAAGCAATAGTAAGCTTTATTTACAAACCCGTTCATTAATTGCTTAGAGCAGTTGTCTCTCTTGTCTAAGTAGAATTTCAGACCCAAACCCCATTCTTATAGGTATTCTATTAGAAGAAGCAAGGGAGAGAATGTCGGTGGTTTGTTACTTCCTCATGCAAGACCGCAGCAGCCATTTTGTGGCATAGCTAAGGCATAATCACTTAAAGATTTATAAGCAGTACTTAAGTATGCCAGTCTCCAAGAGTAGTCTTCTGGAGGAATATAGATTGAACCCTGGGTTTAGACAGAAGTATATGTGTATCTATTAGGCACTGAAACACTTCCCCAGATTTCTCTTACTCACCAGTTTGTGTAGTAGTGCATTAGCTGTAATAGGAGAACTCACTGAACTGTAACACGTACCTTAATCAAAGTAAAGGCTTCGACAATAAATTGTACGCAATGCATTAATTAGCAAAATGGATTGGACTTATTTTGAAGGCATTGGAACAAAAATCCTGGCTTCCCTGTTATTATTAATTGTTGTCTGAATGATATGCTTAGCAGCAGACACATTGGCTGAGCGAGTGCTGTTTGGAGAGAGGATGCTTGATTTTAAATATTAGCTTTAGATTGTGGTTTCTAAGAAGAATGTGCTCATGAATAGTTTTGTTGAGATTAGAGAGAGCTAATTTGTATACGGCTACACTATATGGTAGGGACGCGGGTGGCGCTGTGGGTAAAAGCCTCAGCGCCTAGGGCTTGCCGATCGAAAGGTCGGCGGTTCGAATCCCCGCGGCGGGGTGCGCTCCCGCTACTCGGTCCCAGCGCCTGCCAACCTAGCAGTTCGAAAGCACCTCCGGGTGCAAGTAGATAAATAGGTACCGCTTACCAGCGGGAAGGTAAACGGCGTTCCGTGTGCTGCGCTGGCTCGCCAGATGCAGCTTTGTCACGCTGGCCACGTGACCCGGAAGTGTCTCCGGACAGCGCTGGCCCCCGGCCTATAGATGTGAGATGGGCGCACAAACCCCAGAGTCTGTCAAGACTGGCCCGTTCGGGCAGGGGTACCTTTACCTTTACCTTTACACTATATGGTGACAAATTTCTCAGGCCCCTCGCAATGATGAGATGTTTCTCCTGTTCCTAAATTTTATTTTCTTTAGACCCATTTATCAGGATATTTAAAAACCTCTGAAGCAATTTATCACAATGTAATCAAAGTAATATCAGAGTGACGCCTAGAGGAGAATGAAATAACACCATGCTCTCTTCTGGCTACATAACACAAAAAATGGTGGGCTTCTCAGACTTCTAAGGAAATAAGGATAGGATCCAGCCAAATAGCTCCAAACTTTGCTAGCTGCTAATTTGTTAGGTTCCCTCTCCCCAGACAGTTTTGGAAACTGGCCCTTGAGACAGTCAGAAAGCTGCTTCTCTTTCCCTGGGTCTAAACAGCTTTTCAAGCAGGGGAAAAAATGAATTGGCTTAAGAAGTGCCAAATAGCCAGGTGTCAGGGACGAGGGAGGGATTAACCAGAAAGTCAATCCTGGATCCAGTCAAGCATGGGTGGTGTTACAGAAGCAATGGGTGGGGAGAGGAATGGAGCCTCCTAAATTTATGAAAACCCCGTGGGGTTCTAAAAGCAGGAGTTACCATGAAATAGACAAGAGCCCCTTTTAGTATTAGCACCTGTGTTTCACTGTAGAACAGATGTCTGTAAGGAGGAGGTCTTTGCCCCCATATAGCTGTATGCCCAAAAGGTTTCCACAGAATGTGGCACATCCCATTGTTCAGTGCATGTCAGGGGACAAGCAGAACACCAGTATAGTGCTTGGTACAGGCAACAACAACACAACAACAACATGGGAGTTAGCAGCATCTGAAGGGGGCTCTTGTTGCTTCATCTATGTAAGAGTTGCTTTATTTTATTGTATTTATTTCCTTTGTATCCCACACTTTTCTCCAAGGAGCTTAAGGTGCCATATGTGGTTCTTCCCCTCCTTCTTCAAGCCCCACAACAGCCCTGTGAGGTAGGTTAGGCTGGGAGGCAGTGACTGGCCCAAGGTCACCCAGTGAGCCTCATGGCCCAGTAGGGATTTGAACCCTGATCTCCCAGGACTCTAACCACTACACCACACACAGTAGGATTTAATAATGGAATATTCTATGCAATTTACGTGCCAACAAGCCCCACTCAACACAGCGGGACTTACTTCGGAGTAAATGAGCATAGGATGCTAGCCTTGCAAGGCATTATAATGTATGTGTGAGAATCATATAGTGCTCTAGAGATCTGCGCAGGTTATATAACAAATGATTCTGTTGTGGAAGAAAGCTGAAGTCAATACGGTCATTTTTGTCAGAGAATAATGCTTTCAAAGAGCAGGAAGTATGCCTCAGAGTATTATTACTGTAGAAGGCAATATAATTCCAGCAGGTCTAGTCAGTTTAAATAAATCCATTAGGCTCAATTGCTCTGCATTTAATCTGCTGCGAAAAAGCACTATTTAACTCTATTTTAAGATGCTGGATAGAAAGGCTGAAAATTTAAAATGTTTTTATTTCTAGAGGAAATGCTAGTCAGTCCGCCTGCTTGTCTGCCTCTCACTCACTCACTCACTCACTCACTCACTCACTCACAAAAAGGACCTAAGGGCAGACTTCCCCAACCTGATGCCCTGCTGATTTTTTGGACTACACATCCCATCAACCGAGTCAATGTGACCAATGCTGGCCAGAGCTGATGGGAATTAAGTTTGATGCCCCTGGAGGAAACCACGTTAGGGAAGGCTGACCTATGGAAATCACAGCAATGCAAGAACATTGCGATGTTGACGTGATGAAGCCTTGAAGAATGTTTACACCAGATGTGGTTGGTTTGCAGAAGATAAATTATTTCACCTTCTGCTGGAGAGATGTTCTTAGAGAAGGGAGATCTTGGTAGACACAAGCCCCCCTCAAGCTTCATTATGAAACCAATCTACCAACTATTTTGAAGTGATAGCATTAAGCAAAATAAAAAAATTCCTTCCAGTAGCACCTTAAAGACCAACTAAGTTAGTTCTTGGTATGAGCTTTTGTGTGCATGCACACTTCTTCAGATACACTGAAACAGAAGTTACCAGACCCTTCTATATAGTGAGAAGGTGGGGAGGGGTATTACTCAGAAGGGTGGTGGGAATGGGAGATTGGCAGATAGCTGAGATGAGGCTTAGTTGGTCTTTAAGGTGCTACTGGAAGGAATTTTTTTATTTTGACTATGGCAGACCAACACGGCTACCTATCTGTAACTGGAACCATGTAAGTATTAAGCAAGTAATTGTTTAGTTGAGCAGTTTTCCATTAGAGAAGAACTGCTAAACCAATATCCTCAGATTTAATGACTGGAGGAAAACTATCATTGGATTGTGACATTATTTAAATTTAATTCACATCACCTACTGGCTTTGGCTAGATCAGACCAAAGGTCCAGGTAGTTCAGCTTTCTGTCTTCAACAGCCAAATGCTTTAAGAGGCCACAAGCAGAGCATGTTGGAAAAACTGGGCCTCTTTATTCAGAGGTTGCTACTCAAATTACAAGATGCTGGAGGCAAACAACCCAGGGCAGTGGTATAGTGGACAGGGAATTCAGGGAACACAACTCTGGTACTTCTTTCACAACAAGAAAATTTTGACTGTTCGACAGTGGAATTTGCTGCCAAGGAGTGTGGTGGAGTCTCCTTCTTTGGAGGTCTTTAAGCAGAGGCTTGACAACCATATGTCAGGAGTGCTCTGATGGTGTTTCCTGCTTGGCAGGGGGGTTGGACTCGATGGCCCTTGTGGTCTCTTCCAACTCTATGATTCTATGATTCTAAGAACAATGATGTCATCTGCTGAAGTGGTGTTTGGCCACATCTACACCATAAATTTAATGCACATTTAAATTTAAGTATTGGGAACTGCAGTCTGTTAAGCGTGCTGGGAATTGTAGCCCTGTGAGGGTAAATTATAGTTCCTAGGAATCTTTGGGGAAGCCACATGCTTTATATGTATTGTATGGATGTGACCATTCTCGGTGTAGGAAACTTGGGCAATTAGAGGACAGGCCTGACTTGACACACAGTCCCTTTTTTAGGTCGCCTAGGCTCAGTTAATGATTGACCCAAAGGCTGTTCAGGGATCTGATCATAGCTGACCAGGGATCTGAAGTCATGTCTTCATAAGCAAAGTCCAGCAGGCTAACCATTACACCACCCTTTGCCAGTTCACTCTATGGGATAGATGGATGGATAGATAGATAGATAGATAGATAGATAGACAGACAGACAGACAGACACAGCTGCCTGCAACCCTTTGGGACATTGTTATGGAATTCTTGGGCTATGAGGACCCCCATGACATCAGCTTCTGCGTTGCAACATTTCCCACAACACCACTGCCCAGCCACTGATAGTCCTGTCCTCTTTAAACACATAAGCATATATAGAAATGTACTTTTTATCCAGTTGGGCTAACAAGCCAAACTAATCTCAGTTTTTACGCTAGTAGCAGCTGCCTCGAGTTGCAGCTAAACGTTTCACTGATAGTGGAATAGCCTTAATTAAAAGCCAATTAGTCATGGACATTACTTTGAGGTCCAACAATATGCAGTCTTCTCTGCTTCTAGATATTCCCTCTTTCATGCTTCTCATTATCTTCAACACAAAAGCCTTAAAATGAATGTGGTCTATTTGGCTGTCTCTATGGAAACCTTGCTATACTGCATGGTACACACGCACTTCCCAGAGCCAGCCTCTCCTATGATCTTTGCTCCACACAGACGTACTGCTTATTCACTCTTCTTCGACGTTTATGTTTTATGAATGCTAATGAAAAAGAGCCAAGCCCAGATTTTTTTTTGGGGGGGGGAGAATGACAGAGGTTCAATGGGATTTATAGTGCTTGCCTTAGACATTTTTACATCTAAAGCAAAAAAAGCTAAAGCTGTTCATTAAGAACACACACACACACACACACACACACACACACTTGTGGAATGAGAATTTGTATGCAAAAGACAGACAGCCCTTTTTGAAATTTACCACCTAGATTGTGGCTTCCCCTCACTTTGCGGTGAAGCAGTTCTTGGAAATTAGCAATGGACTGGTACAGACATTCAGGCCTATGCTTGACTTAGCATATGACACATCTGAAAGTCTCTTTTTGGGGAGGGGGAAAGATCACGTATTTGGCAACCCAGCCAGATGGGTGGGGTATAAATATATTATTATTATTATTATTATTATTATTATTTATTTATTTATTATCATCTATCTTATGCTATATCCAGCTTCTGCAAGATACTGAATTTAATGCTGCAAAATATATTAGGCAAAACCAGTAAAACAAGGGCTCCTTGGTGCATGTGCTCTAACAGAGAGAGGGAAAGAATGAGAGTTAGCTAGCTAAAGCAAATAAGGCACTGTGGGTAAGTGAAAAAAAGTAAATATCTAAGTAAATGTGTCCAAAACCTCATTTTTCCCTAGAGCAGGGTTGTAACTGGGAGAGGGGGCTTAGAGGTCTAGGTCTCTTAGGGGTATTCCAGGGCCTTGCCTACAATTTTCAGCTTTCTATAAGGGTGGCGGAGAGAGGTTCTAGCCTTTTCATTTATTGTGGCATCAGAAAAAAGCATGTAGGCAATATCCACCCACATCTGGTTGGGTGCCCATTGGGAATGGCACGGCAGAAATCAGGAAGGACAACAGTAATTGGAGTCATGACAGACGGAGCCAGTGAGTTCTAGTTTTGTCCCCATCCTCCCAGCTGAGTTCTACAAGGGCAAAACTGAGTCTGAGGAGCTAGAAGGAAGCTGACAGCCAGAGCCACTGCCTGGACTTAGTTGTAAGTAATAAGGCAGGCGAGGTGAGAGCCTGGCTGATGGCCAAGTGAGATTGGTGGGACGGTGCCCCACTTGCCCTAATGAACCAACCTCCGCTGCCCTCATGAATACTGACATTTGGACCTTCTCTTTGTAGCTGGCCTGGACATCATTTAAATCTTCAAGGTGAGCATAACTCAACAGCCATGTATAGCAGCTAGACTTTAGGAGCTTGGAAAGTCCTGTTTTTGCTGTCTGCCTGTGACTGCAAAAACAAGTGAGTTGCCAAGCACCTGGAAGGGTGCAGTATTATCTCCAGACTTAGATGATGTCAGAAGAAGGTACCTTCTCCATCCTAAAGTCTTCTGAACAAGGCGATAATTGTTCACACTGAATCACTTCATACTGTCTGATACAAGTTCACAATATTTTTATTATTTCTAAAATATATTTCATTGATTTTTCAAAATAACATGGAATAAAACTTTAGGATAATATTCAGCTTTTATTTATTTATTTATTTATTTATTTATTTATTTATTTATTAACAAACAATCAATCAATCTGGGACTCCACCACCCAATGGCAGTCAGTACGGTCAAATCCTAAAAAGGTTAACTACATATGGTGAGAAGGGTTATTTTTCATTACGACATTGAATGCATGGATAGCGTTCAACTCAATTATAGCCAGAATCCCCAGTTTGAGAAACCGGAATGAGCAGCAGGAACCATTAAACTGTGAAATGTTCAAATACATCTGTTAAAAAAGATTTTCACTCTGGCATGTGATGCTCAGTGTTAAACTTTAATTTGTGGGGTTTTCTTTGCATGCCCAAACAGTTTTTAGAAACTGTTACAAATGCCTCCATAGTGTTCCAGCTCTGAAAATTCCAGATGAAATACAAATGTACTACCTTCACTCCATAATAACTGTAATATTTTATTTATTTGCATTGCAGGGGCAGAGTTAGTTGTTGTTAGTATTTTTGGCAGGGGTCTCTTTTTGATGCACTTCAAATTCTGCGGGACCATACAATTGCTGAAGAACATCACACGTGTGACATTGAAACCACCCCCCACAATTGCCTTCGCAGGCTGGCGCCTCTGGGTCCAAGAGTCTGTGACACGGCCCCGACTAGCAAATTGTGGCTTTCCCATAGTGTCCGAACTGGGCCACTACTAACATGAACTGCACAAGCTGCTGTCAGCATATACAGAGCAAACTGTTCCAACATCTGCCAGTGCAAGCATATCCTTAGTGAAGCTGCTTGGGTGTTACGGAGCATCCTGCCATGCAAAGTGTTTATTTGGCTTTCTCTCCATTTGGCTTATTTTGTCTGTTTCCCTTTGTGGGTTTTTCCAGGTTGGAAGTCCTGAAGCACCAGCTTCCTTCGCAAGGCAGCTCGGACCAGAAGACAGCAGTGGCTGGTGGCCAATATGCCTCATCGGTTGCACAGCGAGATAGAAGTTCACCCACTGGAGGTGCAGGGATGTCAGAGAATGGTATGGAAACTCGGTGTGCATGTGGTACAATGGCCACCAGCTTGGATGGCTTTAAAAGAGGTTTAGACAAATTCATGGAGAAGACTATCCATGGACCAGCCATGCTCTGCCTCCATGGTCAGAGCCACTAATGTTTCTGAATACCAGTTGCTGGAAACATCTTGTGCTTGGGTCCTGCTTGCAGGTTTCCTACAGGCATCTAGTTGGCCACTGCGAGAACAGGATGCTCATCTAGATGGGCCCTTGTCCTGACCCTGCAAGCTCTTTTTATCTTCTTAAAGGAGTGCACCATTTAGACTGAGCCATTTTTTTGAGCGGCCATTTTGTGAGGGGACCATTTTGTGTGGTGATCTGCATTAGCTCACGAGGAGGCAGCCATCCCAAGGAGCAACATAATGTTCCCTCCCAAAAAGATGGCAGTTTCATTTGCACCGTCTTACTTGGGCTGCATAGAATTCTCTTTTCACCAGAACTAGCTGGGGCAATTTAATTCTAGTGGGTTTCTTCTGGCTTGCGAGCATGATGTGCTGCTGCTTGCTTTCAGATACTGGCCATGAACTTCAGGCACTGTCTGCTTCAAGAAAGCATTTTTGCAGTCCTTTTCCGAATGGAAAACGCATTTAGCACATTATTCATCAACCATATTCATAAAGAGAGTGCTCTGTGTTTGTGAGTCTTTGCCTGTTATCTGACAGGTGATACAGAGTTCTTACTCATGTCTGCAGGTTCACCAGAACTGCCTCGTTAATATTTTTCCAAAGCAGTGCTAGAGAGAAAAACACACTTGCAGTCTTCCATCGTCACCCCTTTTCCAATTTGTTCCCCATTCCTGCTTTGAAATGCATTGGAGAATTTCATGTGAGTCTATGCCACTGCAGCAAAGTGCCCATGGCGCAAGAGCTCCTAAAGGCTCCCTGGGACGATCTCACGTCACAGTGCCTCACTTTGAAGAAGGACCCTAGGTCATTTTCTCAGAGAGTCATTTGTCATCAGCACTTCACTGTGGTGGCTTATGCTGTTTAAAGTTTAAAAAATGACTTGGAAAACTTTTAAACAGTTGGCAGCAACCATTCTAGTCAGCAACAGACTGCTCCATGGCCAGCAGGCATATCCTATCCCAGCTGTCTCTGCTGAGCACAGGACAGGCCGCTGATGGCAGGACAGGGGGAGCAGATTGGCTGGTGGAAGCAGCAGATGGATGCCAACCAGTAACAGGCAGCCCTGTGACCAGCTGACAGCCGTGTGTGTGTGTGTGTGTGTGTGTTTTGTGAGGAAGGGTGATGTTACCATCCACCACCCTTCCCAATCCACTAAGAGGGTATCCTGAATCAGATCATAGTTCACCACTTTCTGGGAAAGCTAGAAGAGTCTAAGCTGAGTCCCACTTCTCTACGTTAAAGCACTGCTTTAACAGTTATTGGCAGCCCCTTCAGTAGCTGACCACATTCGTGCAGAAGTGAGGAGTATCTCCTTGAGTAGTAGGTGGCAGACAGGATGAAGCACAGAGGGCGAGACTGTTAATAGGGCAAGACTGGAGCATGATGAGAAATGTGTATGTTATAAAACGGATTACATGTGCTCAGTTTTATATGGGAATCCCAGACAGGCTGAAATCTCAAGTTGATACAGCTCAGTGAGTGGGATTTTACTTCTTTTCCTGTCTTTGTTCCCCCATTGCTAACATAAGCTTAGTAATCTCACTGCCAGCAACAAGAGCAACATTTGAGGAACTTTCAATAGTTATGATTCAAGCTGGTGTTTTAGTTTTTTAAAAAGTGAGGCCCTGTGCAGGAAAAATGACAGCAACAACACTATCATCCATTATCTGCCTCAGTTCTTTCTACTGAATGTAAACCTTGGTAGGGAACCCTTTCAGGAACCACAGCAGACCTAGCATGCCTTGCCTTGTTCCCAATAAAAGGGACACTCAGTGACAATTACATTGAAGCCATTTCCTTTTGCTGGCAGCAAACCTGTGTAAATTAGGGGTTTACACTCGTTGCGTGTGAATAACCGTACAGACATACAGCTTAATGACTTGTGTACATGGGAACACAGATTGTACACTCTTTGAATGTAACATGGGAACACCCTTCTAGCTATTTGCATAAGAAGAATCTTCTGACCGTGTTCCTGGCTGAGATGATGTAGCCTAAAACTAAGCTTAAAGTTTGGTGTGCTTTGACTAGCTCCAGAGCACAGACATGAAAGTACGGAAACTTTCCCCTATCTTGCGGGATGAACTACATTTTACCACAGTGCAAATCCCACAGTGCTTGCCTCTTTTGGTATTCCCTTTAGCTGCTGTTAATTCTTGCAGTCAGACAGAAGCAGTGTCAGTCAGCTTAAGACCTAATCAGGACTGACAAGGTACTGTATCTGAAGGAGAAGCTTGAAATCTAAACGTTCAGCTTCAAGGTCATGCCATGTCAAACTAAGTGAAAAGCGTCGGCATAAACAACTGTTTGGTAAATGGAAGACTTGCAAATGAGAAATAATAATACTGGATCATGTCTTTTAGCGTACTGTGGGCTAATGCGGTCAGCAGTTTGCAGAACAAACCCATGCAGAAAAGATATTTCCATTCTTGGGCAGGGGTGAGGGACAAGAATGATTGTTTAGCTGTGCAGGCAGGAAGGCTGCTTATAAGTTCATGCCTCCTGCGTGTTTGTAAAGAGCTAATCTGGGTGTCTACTGTACCCCAGCGACTCCTAAAACAAAAATGTAATCTTGGAGGTCAGCCTCATCATTGGCTTGTGGGTCAATCTTCTCTGCTTGATCCGCCATTGACCATTCTTCTTTGAACTCTTATTACCAAGAAATGTAGACTGCTGCCTGGCCTGGAGCATTTTAAACTGATCTATCGCCAGGGTGAGCTGGCAGATGATGGGGATGGGGCAGCAAGGTACTGGGAGGACAGAGTCGTGAATGCCACATAGTCTGCCCTGCTCTGCCCTTCCCAACCTTGCCTACTGCCCTCTGGTGCAATGGAAGACGCTGCAAGTACTGAAATAAGATTAAACTGCAAGTCCGGTTGGCAGCTGTACATGGAACTGGGGTGGGAACAGGGGAGAGCTTGCCCTTTGCCTCAGGCAGCAAAATGTCTTGAGCCAGCCCTGTCTATCACAGCTGGAAGAGCAGTGAGGATTTGTGTAGTACCAAAAAAGAGAGGATTTATGAGGGAAAGGGAGATGTGTGGGGAAAAATTGCATCCATAGCAATAAGGATGCAGGCTTGTAGTACAGTATTCTCACTCTGCTCTTTTCTGTTGTTATCCTGCAGCCCTGCAGTCAGTTGTTTTGTTAAGCTCCTGCTACCATGTTTCTGTGTTTGCTATTAATGAAGAGTTGGGAGTTACATTGAAATGGAAGGCTGTATTTCTTCAGAATGACACTCCTCCCCCCCGCTTTACGCTTTGTGCTATGTCACTTCCTGGCAGAGGGCGTGTTCCGTGAAATGATGTCTTTCCCCTGTGCCACCGACTTTCTCCTCCTGTCTGAGTTTCTGACTCTCTCGCTTAGTTTCGCACACTTAGCCTGTGTGTGTGTGTTGTTGTTGCAGTAGAAGAGGAGGAAAGTTTACATGACACAATAACTTCTTTTCTGCTAAACTGGTCAAACTGTATTGGCTTCTTGTTCATTTGCTTGTTTTACAACAGTGCCCTCTCCTGGGCAGCATGAAAATTGTTCAGCATGTCTCATCGCTGGCAGCAAAATATGCATAGGAAGATATTAGAAGTCACCCCCTCCCCCCCACCTCCCACTACCACTCTCTGCTGCTTTCTCCGTCAACCCAGCCTTGTGCCATCTCTTTTAAATGCCTGTCAAACAATTGGTACAAAACAACAAGCATGTGACATGATGCAAGAGGCTTCATTTCAAAATATCATAGCTGAACATCTCTCACTGCCCACAACACTAGTCATTTATTTATTGCATTTGTAGCCTAAACCTTTCACCAGGAAGCCTTATGGCAGCATCTGCTATAAAAGGCAGCGAAATTGCAAGAACTGTACAAAACAGCAAAATGAGAATGGCCAATAAAACAACAGGACCAGAGAGTGAAAACTAGATAAAAGCAGCAAATAAAGCTGTTAAACTGGGTCATGGATATCACTTAAAGCAACAAAAGAACTAGGTGGAATTTGGCCCCTCAAAGTTAGCAAAGGCAATGCCAGGCCAACATATTTAGGGAAGGAGACAATTTTGTCACTGCCACACACAAAAAAGACTCTCCTCCAGCTGGTCAACTAACCTCTGAAGTCAGGAACACCCAGAGAAGGGGCTCTGATATGGTCTTTATTATGCTTGGAGTGAGACCTTACTGTTGTCAATTGACACTGTCCATCTGCTGTTGTCAACCCAGCCCTTGCAGACACAGTTCTACTTTAGATTCTCATTATTTCATTGGGTTCCTAACACTTTGCCTTTCCATTTGGGAGCCTTATATTCTCTGTGGTTTCAGTCTCTTTCTGCAGATGGATCAAACTAGCACATTTTTGAACCTGAAATGTAAAAGATGCCACGAATATACATGCACATCAAATTCCGCAGCTCTGTCTTAATGTTAAAGAGAGGCATCAAGTGTCAAACCGGCATAGAAAGAAAAAGGGAAAAACACCAAACAGGCTCGTTAAAGCAGAAGCCCCGTCTTGCTCAGCCAAGTACTGAGCAGCGGCAATGCAGGTGACGGCTGATGGAACTCATTCTTTTAGCATATGTGGCAGAGATTCATCTCTCGAGAAGAAGGCTGTTTGTATTTCCCTAGCGACACGTACTGTGATTAGCGGAAAAACCTAGCACTCCAGTTTGCAAAACAGCTACTTGCGATGAATGTGTGAGTAATGGCCAGCAGCACTCTTCCAACTCCAGTCTGTAAGGAAATCCATGTCTATAAAGCAGGCAATTATCTTAATCCCTCAGCCTATTTCTTTCTCCCTTGTGAATACACCCACATAGCCGGAATTGGAGTGACGCTACCTAAAAGCTGCAAGCCTCTCCTCCTTTGCGAGCTTCTGTAACTTGACAGCGTTGCAAAAATACGGTCCTTCCTCTGTGTCCCCACTGCGGAAGCTCTGCTTCACACCCTGCTCACCACTTGCGGGGGCCCCTGCTGCACTGACTTTTCTGCCTGCTCTTCTATTGCCTCACCTTAATCCTCTTACCTCTGTTCAGCATTCTGCTGCTACAGAACATAGGAAGCTTCATTGTACTGAGTCAAAGCCATCGGTCCGTTTGTTGCACATTGTCTACCTTGACTGGCAGCAACACTCTAAGGTTTCAAACAGTAGCATTTCCCAGGCCCTATTGAGAGATTCAGGGATTGAATCTGGGACATTCTGCATGCATGCAAAACAGACACTGTACCACTGAGCTTCCAACATTATTCCCTTCTCTCATCACTCTGACTATATCACTTCATAAACCCCTACGCCGGCTCCTTATCCGCTACCAGATCCTACACAAGCTTCTTGTTCTTATCTTTAAAATTCTCCATGGCCTTGCCCCACTCCTTATTGTTATTTTATCTGTTTGTTCTTATATTCTGACTTCAGTTGCATTTAGAGGGCACTTCTGGACATTTCATTTCCTATTCATTTTTGTGCTTTACATGGCCTTTCACATACTGCAAAAGCAACCTTTGGAAATCCAGTGGAAGTTTAGTGCTCGTTTTTGTGTCAATTCATGTGCTTTTTGGGAGGGCTAGTTTTACAGTATGTTTCGGATCTGGGGGAAAGGTTGGTTTATATGAAAAACTGAGAAATATATATATGAGAGCATGGGGGCAGGATGTGATGGCCGTGGGCAGGGCCAAGGACTAGGATTTGGTCCTATACTGGAACAGGGCTGAGCGGGGATCCATTCACAACCAGGAAGCGTTCTCAGACTCTTTTTGGCTTGCCACTAGTAGACTCTGATGCAGAAGTTGACATAGTATTGTAGCACCCTGCTTGTGGTTAACGCTTAGCTGGAATGAAGTATTCAACGCAGCAATAGAGAAATTAAAATAATTATTTATTTGTCAGACAAATAAATGAGAGGCACAGTGGTATATGGTTACCAAGCTCTGGCCTGCTCCTGCCATTATGGCCAGCACTTATATTCCCTTAATCCAGCCCCCTTTGCTCCTCCTGTGGCTGCCTCTGTCCAATCAGCCTGGTTGAAATTCCTATTGGCTGATTGCTAGAACCAATCACAAAAAGATACACCCATATCCTCCTGTCCTTATATGGAACACAAAGAGCTATATATTGTTACATCTATAAATGACAAATAAGTAGTAATATATCTTACATGTGTCTCAACAAGGCATCTTAATTACCAGCTCACCTCTTGCCCTCCTTGCCCTATTGCCTTCTAAAACAAATGGTTAATCTTAAATTTTTATCTTAAACATATGTCAAGGATCTTGAGTTTCACATCAACATTGAAAGATCTCCTTCATTTGAAGGTTTCTAAACAAATGTCTGACAACTAATATATCAGGACTGCTCAGGACGGCGTCTCTTGTCTAGCAAGGGGGGCAAGACTGGTGGCTGACTTAATTTCAAAATACAACTCTTAGAACTATATGAAATCTAGCATTTCTTAAATCCTTTGCATAATTACATTTAAGACAATATATTTAATACATAACATAGGTAGCCTTTTAAAAGGAATAAGGCCTTTGTAAAGTAAAAAGGAACTCAGTAAAAAAACAGCTTCAAAAGAAGCCTCTCCAGTTTACAACCCCTCCTTCAGCCAGCTGCTTTTCCCATTAGAAAAAAAGACTTGCCAGCTAGATGCTTCCCCATTTGGTCTTGGCCTTTTAACCTTAGAAAGAAGATCTGGCTCATTTTACTGGGAGGCACATTGGCATTATTTTACTATTTACTCATTCCTAATTATATTTATTTCTGCCTTTTTTTATCTTCTGTAACATGTAGGGTCAGTGTCCTCATTCAGTCTGTAATTTCAGCTTTTACGACTTTGAGAATTGTTTTCTGCTATCAATCAAAGGGGCCCTTGTCTAGAAGAATAAACATTACCAAGGTTGTAAACTGCTGGTCTTCTGCCTGGCTTGAAACTTTTGAAAATCTGAGCTCTCTCTTTAATATACAAGTCCTGATCAAACATTAATAAAATGCAGTCTTATGCCTGATGCCTCATTCCCCCCTTTCAAGCTCAAGGACCTTCATCCCAAGTGTCCTTGATAGCTTGACCTTCATCATGTTCCTGAGGTAAAGCTCTGTATAGGGCCATGATATGAGGTAGAGTTTCATTTGAAACCATCTTGCTAATTGTACTTCTAAAACATGAAATGATACATGGCATCATACATAAAACCATTACCACTACTGTCAAGAAAAACAAGCAAGACAATAGTATCCCTTTGAGTCCTGTGACATTAGGTAACCAATTGGTGAGCCATCCCATATCCCATCCTTCCCATGTTTGTACTGGAACATGTGCTATATTCTCCATCTTTGTGGCCAACACACGGATTGCCTCACCATTATCTGAAATTTTAAAGCAACAGGCATTCCCTGTCAAGTTCAAGACTCCACATAGACCTCCCTGCTTGGCAAGTACATAATCCATTCCCATTTTCAGCTGCAAAATGGCGGCTCTACTTTCATCCAACTGTTGTGCAATAAGTCTCAAACTCTGGGCCGTTGCATTGGTTACAAGTTCCACTACTGCTTGCAATCGAATTATTCTGTTTAGATTATAAATAGGATCCCGTGCCCCTTGTATGAGCTCACCAGGATTCCAGGAGGCAGGATCATAATAGGCTATAATGCGCTCTGGTGGCCAATCATCAGTACCGCTCCAACTTTGGGTACTTCCTCCTGCTATACGAGAAATATCAGCGTTTCTTCGTGTTCGCTTGGCCAAATTAGTGGGCATAATCCACATTGGTGGTAATACCCATCCCAGGAAACAAGTCCCACTCCATTTGGAGGGGAGTTTCTTGTATGCCCATTCTCCACATATCCACCACAACCATCTGGTCTGAGGTTTTTGGTATGTGGAGTACAGAAGGCGAAATAGCAAAAGAGGTAGAGAGTTCACAGTGCAGTATGTTAGATTGCCTTTTTCTGTCACAGTTATGTTCCATACCACTTTCCATGCATGAATAAAAGGAGGTGCACAGGGCAAGGCATTCCGAATTCGATAGGTAGTACCGTGTGCCCAGGTATTCTTAATATTATCCCAAGTATAGCGACAATGAGAAGAGCCTATCATGGTAGAATCAGCTGCATCTGATGATTTATGTACACAGAATTCCCCTTGTACAGGTATAACTCGTATTGGTTTAGTTGAGTTCCATCCGGGGAAATTCTGTATTTCTGTTTGGTGTGGTATTTCGCTTACCATACCAATGGCATCTAATGGTATCGGTAATAAGGGCATACCTCCCTCTGAATCATCTGGCCCAAGAGAGCAAACAAGGCAATTGGTCCTATTTGCAACATTGGCTACCATTTCAGCTAAACCTACCCACATATTGTGGTCATGGCGGAATCCATATTTAGTCAATTTGGTCAGATTCAAGGACCCTTCCCCTTTCCAAGGGATCAGGATTAATAATAAAATCATGTTGATGTCTAGCATATGCATTCCTTCCACAAAAGATTACCTTATTGTGATAGCAGATAAATATTAGTCCCAATATAATTCCCCCAGTGACAGAAATGGGGAACCACCAAGACCAAAACATATATCCCGAGGATCCCCAATGAGTAATATCTCTGATAATTGTTCCACAAGGGGGGGGCAGTCAATTAATTGTATAAGAGAATCTTTCCTTTCACAATCGCTGGTTCTGATGCTCCTCAAGCTTCAGGCGTGCGCAGGTCAGCCAGCTTCCAGGTTGTGGCTGCAGCAGGCCGGTCGTCTAATGTTGCCCGTGACCTAGCCCGTTCCCGGTAGGGCTAGATACAGGGGTTTTTGGAGAGAGTCAGTTTAAGAGGATTAGAGGGGTCACCTTTGCACGTCCAACTGCCTTCGGACTTCTTCAAACGGGAGTGATGAATCCAGGGGGTCACCTCAGCTACCTTCACCGCTGTTGGAGTAGAGAGCAAGACGGTGTAAGGTCCACGCCACTTAGGTGCAAGTGGATCACGTTTCCACTCTTTCACCCATACGCTATCGCCAGCCTGGAACTGATGAATCGGCTCGGCAATGCTGCACGGCGTGCGCTCGAGGGCCCACCTGTTAAGAGAAACAAAAACACGGGAGAGAGATTGCACTTGTCCCTGTGTCACATGGTCTCCTATTTGTTTAAGGTCAGCTGAAATATCCTGAACAAAGGAGGGCGGTCTCCCATACAGGAGCTCAAAAGGTGACAACTTAAGTCTTTTTGTGGGTGCACACCGAACACGAAACAGTGTTATGGGTAACACATCTACCCATCCCAATCCCGTTTCCTGGGTTAATTTTGCCAATTGGGTTTTCAAAGTCCGATTCATTCTTTCAGTTTTCCCTGAACTCTGAGGTCTATAGGCTGCATGCAGTCTCCATTTCACTTGTAGGACTCGACATACTTCTTGTACTACTTGATCAATGAACGCCGGCCCATTGTCACTTCCAATGCATCTAGGTAACCCAAATCTCGGGATCAATTCAGTGAGGAGTCTCTTAGTTACCTCTCGTGCCTTTTCAGTTCGGGTGGGAAAAGCTTCAACCCATCCGGTAAAAGTATCCACAAACACAAGGAGATACTTGAATCCCTTAGAAGGGACCAGCTCTGTGAAGTCCACAATTAGGCTTTCCATGGGGACATATCCCACATGTTGGATTCCAGGAGGTTGTACCGGTCCCTGCCTGGGATTGTTTTTAGCACAAAGAACACATTTCTGTGAAATGCAAGTTGCTAATTGTGATAGATTAATAATATACAACTTCCGACTGAGACTCTCTCTGGTTGCAGTACCGCCAAGGTGAGTAGATTCATGATAATTTCTTACAATTGTGCCTGCTAGGTGATGAGGTACATAAATCCTATTGTCTGGCAGGATCATCCAACCGTCCTTCGCAACTGCTCCTTCCTGTTCAGCCCACTTCCTCTCTTCTGGGGTATAGTGAGGTTTAACTTCTTCTGGAACTACCTCTGGTATGAGGGCTGCAATAAATCCTCCCACAGGCTTTTGGGCTGCCTCTCGGGCTGCTTTGTCAGCAGCATGATTTCCTCTGGTTATTGGATCCCTTCCTCGTCCATGACCTTTGCAGTGCATTACAGCAATCTGTTCTGGAGCCCATACTGCTTCTAACAGGATTTCTACTTCAGGTCCATATTTCAAGGCCTTCCCGTGGGCTCCTATTAGACCTCTTTCTTTCCATAGAGCACCATGTGCATGCAGGGTTAAGAAGGCATATTTAGAATCAGTATAGATGTTTGCCTTACATCCGGCTGCCAATTGCAGAGCTCTAGTTAAACCTATAAGTTCAGCTTTTTGTGCTGAGGTGCCAGCAGGCAAAGCTTCAGCTTCCACAACTTCCTCATTGGTGACCACAGCATATCCTGCTCGTCTGGCACCTTCATGCAGGTAACTGCTACCATCAGTATAATATACAACATCTGGATTTTTCAATGGTTCATCTTTCAGATCGGGTCTACTGGAATAAACTTCATCCATTATTTGGAGACAATCATGTGATTCTTCATCATCTACCTCTGGTAGGGGCAGCAAAGTCGCTGGATTGAGCATATTCACTACTCGTAGATGAATCCTGGGATTTTCACACAATAGGCCTTGGTACCTAGCCATCCTTGGGTTCGTTAGCCAATAACTACCCTTATATTCCATGAGTGTCAGAACAGCATGAGGTACATTCACGTACATCGTCTGGCCGAAGGTAAATTTATCAGCTTCTTTGACAAGGCTTGCAGTGGCCGCTACTGCCCTTAGGCATGGAGGCCATCCTTTTGCTACTGAGTCCAATTGTTTTGACAAATAAGCTACTGGACGGTTCCAACTTCCTAATCTCTGGGTCAGGACTGCCGCTGCAATCCCATTCTGTTCATGTACATACAGCTGAAAGGGTTTTCTGAATTAGGCAGTCCAAGGGCTGGGGCCTCCATAAGTCGTTGTTTGATAACTAAAAAGGCTTGTTGCTGCTCAGGTCCCCATACGAATGGGTCCTTTTCTGCACCTCGAGTGCTTTCATGTAAGGGCTTGGCCAGACTGCTGAAATCAGGTATCCATAGTCTACAAAACCCTGCTGTTCCCAGGAATCCTCTGAGTTGTTTCCTTGTGGTAGGTTCCTTGATAAGGCAAATAGCTTCTTTCCTCTCTGGTCTCAATGCTCGTTGTTGGTGTGAGATGTCAAAGCCCAAATATTTGACCTTTTCTAAACATAACTGTGCCTTTTTCTGGGAAACTCGATAGCCAGCTTGCCAGAGCAAGTGGAGCAGTTCCTCTGTACCTTCTTTACAGGTATCAAAATCCTTTGCTGCTAGTATAAGGTCATCTACATATTGCAGAACCACCTTTTCTCCAGGTATTGAGGGGTAACTTGTTAGATCCTTCGCCAAGGCAGTGCCAAATAAAGTTGGGGAATTTTTGAATCCCTGGGGCAATCTTGTCCAGGTTAGCTGGCCTTTTGTTCCTGTCAAAGGGTCTTCCCACTGGAAGGCAAATATAGGTTGGCTCTGTGGTGCCAGCCGGCAACAGAAGAATGCATCTTTCAAGTCCAATACAGTAAAAAATGTTGCTTCTGGTGGGATCAAACTCAGCAAGGTATATGGGTTTGGTACATTTGGGTGCAAGGTCTCGATAGCCTGGTTTACGAGCCTCAAGTCCTGCACTGGCCTGTATTCATCTGTCCCAGGTTTTCGAACAGGCAAAAGGGGTGTGTTCCATTCTGATTGGCAGGGTTTAAGCAAACCATATTTTAATAGGCGGTCCAAATGTTTCTGGATGCCCTCTGCTGCTCGCCGGGGTAAAGGATATTGCTTTACAGATACAGGGGTAGCCATAGGTTTTAAGGTTACTACAATTGGAGCTATATTCTTGGCCATTCCTGGTGGGCTATTTTCGGCCCATACTCCTGGTGGCACCTGTAGGGTTCGGAGGAGCTTGTTTAACTCTGTATCCAATGTGGGTTGGACTTGCAGGGCTGACATTAGGCGCCATGATTGTTCCTTAGGTACTGAGAGGGAAATTATTCCTGCTGCCTTTGATGGCAGTTTCATTTCTGGACCTCGAGGAGTGAAGGTGATTTGGGCCTGCAATTTGGACAGCATATCTCTACCTAAGAGAGGTATTGGACACTCAGGTATATACAAAAACTGATGGGTTAAACGATGTCCCCCAATCTGGCATTCCAAAGGTTGGAGGAAAGACCTCTTAGCTGACTGACCAGTGGCACTTTTAATGACTACACTTTTGGATGCCTTTTTCTGCAATAGTTCTGGGAGTACTGAGTATTCAGCCCCAGTATCAATCATAAAGTCTATTAAATGGCTTCCTAATTGAATCGTGACCGTGGGCTCCTGGAAGCCTAACTTTATGGAGTCCGGTCGTTCCTAGTCTTGGGTAAAATCCTCCTCTGCCAGTCCAATGAAATTGTCTCTACTCTGTCCTTGTCCAGGTCTCTGATATCTTCCATTTCGGATCATTCCCCGTCCCCGTCCCTGGTTTCTTGGGCCAGAACCTGGGCCTGGGCCTGGGCGTACTTCTTCCAACCTCAGGGGTTCAGGACACTCCCGCTTCCAATGACCCTCCTTCTTGCAATTCGCACATTGATTCCTTCCCAGTGGTGGATTCCTTCCCCGTCCTCTTCCTCCATTTAAGGGGCGGTAGTCTTGCTTCACTGCTGTGGCCAGCATTACCATCTTTTCCTTCTGCCACTTCTTCTTCTCTTGCTTCTCAGCCTCATCCCTATTCCGATAAACTCGGCGTGCAATGGCCATAATTTGGCTCATCAGCATCCCTTCCCATCCTTCTGATTTCTGAATTTTCTTACGAATGTCAGAAGCGCACTGGGCCACAAATGTAGCAGTAATCATTCTGCTGTTTTCAGGGGCTTCAGGGTCAAAAGGAGTCCATATACGATAGGCTTCTTGCAGCCTCTCTAAAAAGTCTCCTGGACTCTCATTTGATTTCTGTTCTACTTCTGAGACTTTAGACATATTAGTGGGCTTCTGGCATGCCCTGCGGATACCTTGCACAAGCGTCTGGCGGTAGGTGGTAAGTCTTATGCCTGATGCCTCAGTATTTCACTTCCTCCTGAGCAAACTCCACTGTAATGAATGGGAATGGTACTTTAGTGTGCCTTCCATTCATTTGCAAAGGGCTTAGATAGAGGCAGTTTGAGACATATTGAACCAACTGTTCTTAATTAAGAAAGTGACAGGAGCTTGGGGTGTATTTTTTTTTAAAATGTAACAGAGTCATCATTTTGGCTAAGTCTTCCCAAGGGGAAGTTCTCTTCTATCTAGTAATGAAACTTTTAGCATTTCTGCCAATTATTCATTTAAGATTACCCACTTGATCTTGCTTAAATTGAATCTCATTTGAAACTACTGTTTGAAGACGGTGTTACGGTGAGCGCCACTAGATTTTAGGAAGAGGTTGTTCTTTGTTTCCAGGGGAAGAACAAATGTTTCGTTCTGTGGAAGGCCAGGCTGCTTCTGATGAAGAAGAGGAGAAATGGTCAGGGGAACAGCAATCCCAGGTGGCCGAAGTGAAGAAACTCCTCGCTAGACTTCCCTGTTGCAGTAGTGGGTATGTCCTAACGAGAGCTTTTGTAGGACACTTCTTCACTGTCTGAGAAAGCTACTGGGGGCAATTAATGATGTATCGCAGGTACAGTTGCATTTGAAGCAGAACATGCAATATGGTTGTATCAAATCAAAAGGGTGGTAGTACACTGAGTACATCAGTGATTATCCCCTGTAGTTGTAGAACATATGTTAATTAAATCCATCTGATTCAAGTAGATGTTAGGGATGAGAACGGAGCTTCCCACACTGCTTTCCCTGGCATCTACAAGGTTCAGATGGTAAATGAAATTAATCTGATTCAATGCCAGAGAGTAATGCCAAGCCCTATAATATTAGACAGCATAGCAGCGGGTCCGGGGAGAACTGTGCATGCAAGCCAAGGTGTCTCTGCAGCTTCCACTGCAGTCACTCACACAACTCGACAGGAAAGCTGACCTTAAACATGAAAACCAGCTTGCCTGTGAAACCCTGTTGCTGTAGAGAAACTTCAGAGATATCTCCAGCTGCATGCCCCATGCCCCATTGTCTATGCACATAACTTTCTGGGATTGCAACTACAATTGCAATCCACAATTTGGTGAAGAAATTCTTTTACATACAAACAATTTCTTATTAGTTCTAAATTCCACATTGCATTAGCAGAATTCTTTCTCATGGCCTATTTTTCAAATGGTGGAGATTCCACAAGTATTATTATTATTATTATTATTATTATTATTATTATTATTATTATTATTATTATTATTAATTAAATTTGTTAGTCACTTTATCTTGACCAGGGCAACCCAAAGTGACTTACAATCAAAAATAAAGCAAAAGACAGAGAAAGGCATGCTTTCATTTCTTGCCTATGCAGCTGAATCCTGTTTTGTTTCAGAAAGGGATTTTGTTCCCAGGGGTGCCCAGTTCAAATATTTTATGCTGTGCAATGAAGGGCATTCATTTCTAACTTTATGAAGCTACAGTGGAGAAACACACAGTCACTGGAGTCTTTCTGCCCACAGGTGTGATGACACAATTCTGAAGAAGCTGATGGCCTCCTTTGGGAACATCAGAAAGGACGACCGTGAGAACACCATTGTAGAACTAGTTAAGCGACTCTCAAAGTTAACGGAACAGCTTGAGATGAAAGGGCAAGAAGTGAAAACACTGGGAACAAATATGGAAGAGGTAGATGTGTGTGTATTATACCTTTGGGGGGGGGGGCAAATGCAGTGTGTCACTGAAGACTGGCTGGGATCCAACAGAGTACATGAATATTGCTGATCTCCTTGTTTTGTCTCTGATCACAGCTTCTGTCAGAAGCGACCTCCAAAAACCCTCCACATTTCAGGAGTATTTTGTCAGGCAAGTGGTTTCAGCTGGAGGTGCTCAGAAGCTCTCATGTTCACTTTTTGCACAGTATCGGGAGCAGCTGGCAGAAAGGGACACCAGGGCCACACCTGGCTTCCCAAGTACCACTGCGGCCTACCAGGAGAGGGGAGGTGGCGGGGAGTTCGGTGAACTGGTGGAGCCAATGCAGCACTTCTCCCAGTGCAACTGCATTGTGCCAATCTCCCAGCCACCCCTTCCATCACCTCTTGCCTTTGCCCCCTAGTAAACCACAGCGATGCCACCGGTAGGAGGACAGGTGCATGCCACTCTCTGCTGGCCGCTGCACAGTCCTCTGGATCACAGCCAATGCTAATCTCTATTTCTATCTCCTTCTCAACAAGACTCTGAAACGCGTAGGGCACTATCTAGTGAAATAGATCAGCTAGCGCAAGGACAGAACTTGCCCTCCCTCTCTTCTCCGAGAGGAATTCTCTCTGCACACACACCCTCCCAAATCTGTTTCCCCAACTCTTTTGGAATAGATTTGGGGCGGGCAGAGTGTGTGGAGGGGAGAGAAGAGGGAGGGGAACGTCCATTGCACAAGCAGAAATCCTTGCACTAGTGGAACTGTCTTGTTGGATATAACCCACATTCTCTTATGACATCCTCCATAGCTTGCTGGCAGAGAGCTGTTGCGTGACACTGTCCTGCCACTGTGGAGTGACACTGCATATATTGGGAATGTATATTTGTATGTAGATACAGTACATGTAAATAATAGCTTCAGCAAGAATGCAATATGAGGCTGCTTTGGGCATGTGTAGGTTGAAGTCCCAAAGCCCAGTAGTCTGTCCAATCTATGCTGATTACTGTTAAGAGGCAGATTTCATGCCTCAAAAATTGGATTGAATGATTCAGTTCTCAGAATGTTCAAATGATCTGTTCATCTTGCACTATGTGTATACAATTTTATAGTCTAACAATTATGATCTTCGCCCCCCCAAATCAGTAAATATCAAGCATCTCTGAACCTGGAATAAAATCTAAGAGTGGGCTGAAATAGCCTCCTCCTCAATTATACATAAAGCTTTTAAGTTAATATAGGAATTACTGCCAGACTGTCACTTTCTATAGGCAGTTTGCTAAAACTGTACCTAAATGGCATGGTGTGCTCTTATTTATGCGTTCAAAACCGTACCTTTAAAGGCCGTTCAAACAAATGAAGCACAACAAAATTCCCTTCAGCTGCAGGCCGGCCAAGAGTAACAGCCACACGTATGGATCAATAATTGATCCAATCTAAAAGTACAAAGGCCAGGAGATGAAAAAGGTTGTTAACTCTGATTCCTTTTTAAGTATGCTCCAGTATGTAGCAGCAGTAAATTCAAAGAGCTGTCCTCCAAAGAAAGAGCTTAATGAAGGTGTCAGGTCATAAATGATAGATTGAAGAAAACATTAGTAAATTTTGAAGATAAGTTGATGCTTTACCAAGCCGAAAGTGATAAAATATTGCCAGTGGCATAGAGACTAATACGTGGCTTTTGCTAGACAAATGAATCAAAAAGTGGAGTTGCTTTCATCCACCAAGAAGATGCCTAATCTTTATATAGGCAAAAGCAATTGGGCATAAAACCTGCTCATACACAAACATTGTCTTTGCATGGAGGAACCATGGTCGTGTAATAATGTCAAACCATGGTTTGGTGGTGTGTGAATGGACCCAGTACTCACATGTGCACATCCTCCTCCCTCCACCCACCACACTCTAATTCCCTTCCTCAGTTCCAATCTCGCATTAAATCATAGTTTGATGTGGCATCCACAGTGGGCAATCATGGCCAAATCAAAAGTGAAAGGGGGGCTGGAGCAGGAGAGGGAATTAGATGGACTGGGGCTTTGATCATGTAGCACCAAACTAGGGTTCCATTATATCAGAACCAATCTGTTGTCTTTATTTCCAAATGACCTTATGCAACATCAATTCTATATTCAACCATATTGTAGAGCTGCAATCCAGAAAACCAATTTTTAAAAACTGTGTGCCTCCAATGACTGTTGGAGGGAATGTGCTTTTGGTATTTGGGAGGAAATGGGAGTGCGGTAGTAGTCTAAATAGCCCTTTCTAAGCCTTTCATAAACCTAAAGGTAATAATCTGGATTGTGCTTCAAAGCTCTCTGTTTTCCAGTGGCAATTGTGATGTAACAGTGGCTTTCAGAGATGCCCATTACCAGCGCATGTGGATCCCAGCCAATACCAATTGCACTTCTTCCACCAGGACCTTTAGAAATCTGTAGCAGCAACCATGATTAAAAGGATGGAAGCATTACCATCTACATCCAGCCTGTAGTGTTACATAAACTTCAAAGAAAATTATGAACTTGTGGCTGCAGCACAGTTTGTACAATAATTACGGCACCATTCAATAGCATTGATCAAGGAGAAAACAAGCTGTGTGTGTCCAACATGATAAAGACCCCGAGTTGCTTTGTGGAATTTCTTCATTGGCTCTGAAAAGGCAGGTAGCAATTAGCTTCTTGATAAGCTGAGAACTAGTGGATACTTGCAAGAGAGCTCGTAATTGCCTTTGTTTATCTGTTCCAAACAAGGAGAAACAGGCGGAGAATAGAGAACACTGTGGAATATTCACACAGTCAAAGTAAGCATGTGTCGAATTGAAGCTCAAGAGATCTGACAGCGTGGCTAAAGAGGGACACAGTTTTTGAGGGTCTTGGTGTGTTGTCCTGTTAATTGCTTTGAGTGCAGCAAATGCAGTCCTGCTGGCCTCTCTGGCCGGCATTTGGGATTCTGTCCAGGCCAGATCCTTCTACAGACCACTCCTGTGGTTCCACCCACTATCTGCCTCTCCTTGCTGGGAACAGGAGAGAGATTCAACTTGAATCAAATCTATTTGAATCAAATCTCCATGTTTAGCCTGGAGAAGAGGAGGTTAAGGGGTGATATGATAGCCATGTTCAAATATATAAAAGGATGTCACATAGAGGAGGGAGAAAGGTTGTTTTCTGCTGCTCCAGAGAAGCGGACACGGAGCAATGGATCCAAACTACAAGAAAGAAGATTCCACCTAAACATTAGGAAGAACTTCCTGACAGTAAGAGCTGTTTGACAGTGGAATTTGCTGCCAAGGAGTGTGGTGGCGTCTCCTACTTTGGAGGTCTTTAAGCAGAGGCTTGACAACCATATGTCAGGAGTGCTCTGATGGTGTTTCCTGCTTGGCAGGGGGTTGGACTCGATGGCCCTTGTGGTCTATTCCAACTCTATGATTCTATGATTCTATTGGATTTGTACTCTCTGAAACAGTATGCAAACCAAACCAAAACAATCCATCAAAATTCATGCATATCCAGGTTTTGCTATGTAGTTCTCCAACCAATGGTGTGTGTGTGTGTGTGTGTGTGTATGTATATATATATATATATGAATATTAGTGCACAGGAATGAATATATTAGTTAAAAAACTTACAAACATGCATCGTATTAGGAGTGATTGCTTGCAAAAACGCGTACGTTGGTAAAAAATGTGTTTATTAGGATAAATATGCACAAGTGCCGCTGAATTTTCATGAGAGTTTTTTGTTGTTGTTTTAAATGAAAATTTCCTGCAGAAATGTGGAGAACTGATTTTAAGTTTTGAAAAATGAAAACCGAGAGATCCAAAACAGGCAGTCTTGCATCCCTAGTCCCTGCCTACCATTGTGGGCCCCAGGAGATGATCCATAAATGTGAGAACACATCCTTTGGTCTGAAAAAGTTCCTTACTACTGGTTTAATGGATATAGGGAAATATAGACTTTGAAATGGATTCTGGATTTGGGGACACCTCTCTTGTAGTGTGTCAGTAGTGACTAGGAAAATAACCTTGCTAGACCAAGTTTGGGGGGGGGGAGTGCAGTGAAAGTAATCTACTACAGAGTCACACTGTTCTTGGGAACCATAGTTACTTCCCTGGAGGCAAATCTGATACTGACAAACGCTGAGGACAGCTATTTGTTTATGTGTTTCAATGCATGTGGAAAAGGGAGTGCAGAAATCACTGTTTGGCAGACGTCCTCTACCCATGCTGCAGATTGACAGAGGAGCTGAGAAGGAGCATTTGCCCTAGGCTAAGACATGGTTTAACAACCTTGGGGGGCCTGTGAGGCACATTTGACCTGTTACAAAGTTGATTTGGAGCTCTTGTGCAACCAACATGGTCCCCCTCCCCACCTCACTCTAAGTTGGCCTTTTTGCAAGAAGGAAAGTGATGAGGAAATGCAGTGGAAAGCCTGGAACAACAGTTGCTTGATGCAATGTTGTCTAATCTTCCTGCAAACATACCTGTGGGTGGGATTCAACTGACGAGCCCCACTAGTGGAAGCCCACACAAGGATTTATGCTAGTGCAAGGGGGCATGCCCCCTCTCTTCCCTCTGTGCTCCTATGTTGCACAAATTGGCTCCACAAGGGTCAGGAGAGCCCCTAAAACAACACAGGGGAGTGGGAGGGTCATTCCATCTGGCTAGCTTAAATGCTTGTGCTGCTTGAATTATTACCACGGCACTATGTTGGATACCTCCCCATATAAATGCTGAATAAACAGCTTGTCTGGAAGTGTCCTCATTAAATAGGCAAGCTGTCACAGTTTGGGGGAACATATTTCTCCTTTAAAAATAATAATGACAGTATTGCTTAAATAGAGCACGAACTGGTCCATGTTCAAGAGCATTGCCCCATGATTAGCTGTTAAACTGAATGGAACTTGTGACCACACAGAAGATTCAAGATGAAGCTTGTGTGTTGAATTACAGTGGTACCTCGGGTTACAGACACTTCAGGTTACAGACGCCGCTAACCCAGAAATAGTACCTCGGGTTAAGAACTTTGCTTCAGGATGAGAACAGAAATCATGCGGCGGCAGCGGGAGGCCCCATTAGCTAAAGTGGTACCTCAGGTTAAGAACAGTTTCAGGTTAAGAACGGACCTCCAGAATGAATTAAGTTCCAGCACAGGTGCCAAGATTCAGTGGAATTGCTCTGCTTCCTGCATTTTAACATTAACACTGCAAACTGCACTTACCTGGAAATAAGCCCCATTGAATTCACTAGGACTTACTTCTGAGTAGGTATGGTTAGGCATGTGCGAGTGTGAAGGAAATGAATATTTTGGTGACAAAGATGTTTACTTAGACCCAGCTGGGTGGAAGTGGGTATTGACATGACCTTCAGTTCAATGAAGCCCTTGACTATGTTCTTAAAAGAAAAAGGCAACCAATTCTAAAGTGCATGTTTAACTTGATCACACAGGTGGTCCCCCTGAAGTTAATGTATATGCCAATATTTTCTCTCCTGCTAAATGGTTCATACACTTAAACTTTAAGCAATCAAAAGTGTTTCACAGGAGTGCAGTGAAGCATGTGTTTAGTTAAGTAAGGGCTTTGCAAAATACTAATGGCTCAAGGAGAATGAAAAACACCAGCTGAGATCTTGATTTTATTTCTGCTACAGCGGAACCACCAGGCATGCAGGTGCAATAAAAGCCATGGGACAGAATTGGTGGTGGAAGAGGTCAATCCTATCTGAATTGCTTCTTTTTGAAAATATATGTGAACCTACAAGGCACACTCAGAAAACCTGAAATCCCCAGACAATCTTGGCTATGTTAAACAGCCCATGAAATTCCCATTATTATTATTATTATTATTATTATTATTATTATTATTATTATTATTATTTCATTCAGTGTGTATACCACCCTTTATCAAAAGATCCCAGGGCGGTAGACAACATTAAAAACACGTTGCAGAACATCAATGATAAAAACACAATAAACAGCATACTGACAGGGAACCTAATAATAAGATAGTCACAATAATAACAGTTCTCTCCCAAATACTTTTACAGGCCATAGATTATTTAATAGCCTGGGTAAAGAGGAACGTTTTTGCCTGGTGCCTAAAGACGTATAATGATGGCGCCAGGTGAGTCTTTCTGGGGAGAGCATTCCACAATCAGGAAGCCACCACAGTAAAGGTCCAGAATGCGGATCTTTGCCTTTACTTCCTACTCACTATATCCTTTAGTGACACTTTCCACTTGGCAAAATCAAGTTCATGTTCATAATGGGCATTTACCACTGATTAAAGTGTTGGGGAAGACATTTAATGCTTGTGCTCCAGTACTTTTCATGTCATCTATCGTTGTCCAGATGAAAGGCCCATTGCTAGGGGAACTGCAGCAGAAGGTGGAGGAGACTGAATTGCTGAAGATGGAGATGCAGATGTTGGAGACAGAGAGAGTAAGGCTGTCCCTGGTGGAAGAAAAGCTCTTGGATGTTTTGCAGCTGCTTCAGCAACTTCGGGACCTGGTATGGCAAGAAAATAGTGGGAGGTAGCCAAGAGTCTGGACCCTGCCCCTCCGTATGGATACACAACCTTGTATCTTTCCATAAGCTTTCCGTTAGGTGGCCACATCCAGTGTCATTTTGAGTTTACTGCAGGAAAGCTTGGCAGCGCATGGCTGCATTAGGAAATGACAGCCCAAACATCCAGATGAATAGCTTTTCCATCAGAGATATTCATCCTCTCTCTCTCCTAAGGAAGGTTTAGGTATAAGATTGCTTCAGATTGATCTAAAATAACTGTTAATCTGCTTCCCCATTCAGAGCAGTTGATATCAGGGCTGAGAGTATTTGGTTGGTGTGTCTGTGCAGAGGGAAAGCTTCTTGCGAGCAGCTTTCTTAACAAGGCTACTTCATCTGAACTGTCATAGCATCACAGTTAGAAGACTGAGTTGCAAATCAGGAAGCCCGTGGTTTGGATCTCACCTCTGCCATGAATTCGCTAGGTGGCCTTAGCCACTCTTTCTCAGTCCCCACATATAATAATGCAGGGTTGTTGTAAAGATTGCAACTAGTTAACCCATGCGAAGTGCTCTGAACACTTAAAGCTGCTATGCAAAAGTTTAGTGTGAGTGGGGCAAAACTATATATTTGGAGAAGCCCCAAGTGTGGGAAAGTGGGTCTCCAGTGAACACCCAAAGAGGGGAGGAACTTCTCATTGCCTTTGAACCATAGGGTTGTAGAGCTGGAAGGAATCACAAGGGTCATGTAGTCCATTTTGTCAATGTGGGGCTCAAACCTACGACTCTGAGATGAAGAGTTTCGTGCTTTGCCAACTGAGCTATCCCTGGCCCAAGTTATTATGTGATTTAGATGGAAGGAGCAATAGACAGGGAAGGAGTTCTAAATCTTCTACCCCTGCTCTCCCTTCCTCCCATCATTGTTCTCCCACCCACTGCAAGCACATAAGGAGTGCAGGGAAGAAGAAGCAGTTAAAGGGGGACTGCACACCCCTTTGATACCTTGTGCGGAAATCAGCATTGTGAGAATCACAACTTCTCCAACCCTGATTTTTTAAAAAGCAGTAATAGTGGTGGCAGCTTCGTCATTAGCACAACCATGAAAGTGCTAGACCTGACCCAGCATCCAGGCTGTACAAACATGCAAAAAAGGATGGTTAAAAGATGGGAAAGTCTGCTCACTTTCCTATTTTATTCTTTTACATGTCTATATTAAAAGGTGGGTAATTGGCTTGATCAGGTTGTAAGCAGCTACCATTCTAATTAATGTTATTCCTAAAGATTTTTTTTTAAAAGAGAGAGATTGATTTATGTGCTAGACAGAAGCTGTGCATATCATTTTTTTAAAGTGTTTTAAAGAATAATGGAAATATCTACACAAGCAAGGAAGGGAGCCTTCCCAAAAGGTCGTATGAATGCTCATGTGAATACATGAATTATGATATACTTGGGGGTAGGGGTAGGAAATCAATAAAACTTTAAAAAAATTATCTAGGCAGGCAAGTGAGTGGGTGATCTCATGGGATAATCTGTGCTTGGGATAATTTGCATGTAGAAGGTCCCAGATTCAATCCCAGGCAGTTTTGACCAATGTACACATTTTGCAAGCTATTTTACCTAATGTAGCACAGTTGGTATGTTAGTTGCACTACTACATTCACTTTTTATGCACACTTACTTGCAATGTGTGTATTTTTTATAAGCATTGGTTGGAGATCTGTGTCACAAAATATGGAACTTTGAAGGATTGTGTTTCAGTTCTCATAATTGTTTCGGGAAGTGCAAATATAACAGATACGCCTCTAAATTCAAGCTGAATCGAACTTCTCCCCATCCCTTCTCTGTGCACAATTGTTCCATCTGGCAGGCTGAAATTGCTTGTGCTGACAGAACAGTAGACACAGCATGGCGTGGATTTCCTCCTTTAGTGGAACGGAAGACACATGTATTTTGCTGAAAGCATCCGAGGGCATTTAGTGATCAGATGATTTTAGTTTCACCTGTTAGCACATCAAACATATAACAAGCTGTACAAATATTATATATACAACAAGACGTTAAGGGTAGATCGTTTTAAAAAGTTGCTTTCATTGATTCGTAGGACTGGAGTCAGGGTGACTGTGAGAAGCAAGGTCTTTCAAAACCATTTGAACAAAGCAAATGGACCTGCTCTGGATCTGCACCTGGAGTTCACTCCTCTTGCTTTTAAATGCATGCAAAGCTGTTCTTTATTGTGAATGTGATTGACTTGATGATTGCTTTATCATGCTTGAAATATGCCTCCATGCTTCTGGACGCTCTCCAGAGTAAGTGTAGCTTTTTTCTATTATGTTAACTCGCTGCCCGGCTCGGCCGAGCCTTCATATCCTGAGTGTGGCAGTGCTTGCTCTTTGGATCAATAACAATCCCACAAAGGATATGCTATTAAAGCGCCATGACTGATTATGATTGGCAGAAAGCATTGCTGCGTTCTGTGTCAGGATTCTGTGACATGTCCCTCATTGACCGGCAGTCTCACTGAAAGTCATCTCGGCTTAGCAGACGATCCATCAAGCAGCGTGTCACACCACTCTGAGAACAGTGTCATGAGTCCTGTATGCTGTCATATATTGTAGCTCAAGATGGTGATAAGATCTGTCAATGAATAGGGTGAATTACAGCACCCTGGGGGAAATGCACAGAATGCCCCCACATTGTTAGGGTCTTGGGAATCGGTAAGGCTTTTGTTCTCTCACATGAAACTGAATGGCACTCTTGTAACCCTGAGGGAGAACAGTTTCATTTCTTGCTTTCACTGATGGATAGGACTATTTGAAGATGAGGGGGGCTGGGGGGGGTTTCTAGACACCAAAGCTGCCTTCGAGAGGACTTCTGCATCCTGAAAAATTCCTCACTCTCATGAGGTCCAGTCCTTGCTTCTGTGCCTCTGAGTATCTATTGCTGCCTACGACTCATGTATTTCTGCTTTTCACTCCTCTGTTTTCTTGGTGCCAGCCAAAATACAGTGGTACCTTGGGTTACAGACACTTCAGGTTACAGACGCTTCAGGTTAGAGACTCCGCTAACCCAGAAATAGTACCTCGGGTTAAGAACTTTGCTTCAGGATGAGAACAGAAATTGCGCAGCGGTGGCAGTGGGAGGCCCCATTAGCTAAAGTGGTGCTTCAGGTTAAGAACAGTTTCAGGTTAAGAATGGACCTCCAGAACGAATTAAGTTCTTAACCCGAGGTACCACTGTAATACAGTTTGATCACATAGGGATAAGCTGTGTTCAGATATCCATTGTTTTCCATCCATCTGTCTCGAGAGACAATGGAAGAGTGCACCATCAGGGGTAAAGTTAAACTGTTGGAGAGTTACAGTGCCTGTTGTGGCTGTAGAGACCAAATGGGAGAGACATGTTTTATTGCAGGTGGGGCAGGTGAAGGTGTCTGGTTTCACTGTTACAGATGCACCGTGGCGTTTCTTCTCTCTGCACTCCTCTTAGCTGTCATTTCTCCTCTGGGCACTGCTGTGGATGCACAACCTGACTGTCTGTCTCCAGGCACTCCAGTCGTCTGCAAGGGATACCCACACAGTGGGGTTGATGTTCCAGCCTTCATGTCACATTTGTAGACATCTTTGTAATGCAGAGTTGGTCCACCAACAGGCCTGGTACCTGAAGCCAGCTCCCCATAGAGCATGTCCTTGGGGATCCTGCTATCTTCCATTCTGTGTACATGACCAAGTCAGCATAGATGTCACTGAGACACAAGTGCCAACATGCTGGGAATGTGGGCTTGGGAGAGCACGTCTTTGTTTGAGACTCTGTTCTGCCATGTAGTGCCCCCAAAACAGATAGCAGGTTCACATGAGAGGCCTCCTTTATATATACTTTACAAGTTTTACAAGTGATGCGGTAGGCTAAACCCTCATGTGCACAAAACTCATGTGCTGGGGCCATATGCGAACTGGACTCACTTATTCCATTGCAAATGGATATGCTATCCACTTACACATTTGCTTAAACTGCCATTAGTATTAAGCTATTAGCCCACAATCACTTTGAATGCTTTTTTTATTCCATATCCTCTGCTTGCATTCTTTGTTGTGTACAACCATGTACCCAGGTGTGTCCATGCATCATTGCACAGGTACTACCCTCTGAAACTGCACTCTAGAATTTATCTCTTGGTCAAAACATGACAAAGAATAAAAGAATGCCAAAAACAAATCATGTTTCTGCCAGTTTATAGTTAGCAGTCTTTAGCTTTTTGTAAGGAAAAGGCACAGTATAGATCTTTTAAATAAACAAAATAATGACTATGAGGTGGGTTTTTTTTTTGTTAGATATAGTAATGAGTTTCCTTTTTTGTTTAGGGAGACCAAGTTTCCTTTTTTGTTTAGGAATTACTAATGTTCTTTCTCTTTAGAAGTGTGCATATAAGCCTCTGTAGAAGCTAAATGTTCCCTAATATTTTGTGTTTTGAAGAACATATCTAAGCGCGCCTTGGGGAAAATCTTACTGAGCACTTTGGAATCCTGCTGTGACCCAGAACATGGTAAGCAAGTAAAGCCATGCATGGAGAGCCTTGCCATTAGGTGTCACTGTCCATAGAGAGGACACCTAGAGCAGCAATTTGGAGGGGAACATGATTTTGCTATTGCAGTGGATGGAAGAGACTTTTCATTCCAGCACTGCCTGGTACATTCTCAGAAATGGCTAGGGAAGGTATGGGGAACCTGTAGCCATCTGGATGTTGTTGGACTCACAACTCCCATCATACCTAGCCAACATGGCCAATGGCCAGAAATGGTGGGAGTTGGGAGTACAAGAATATCAGAAGGACCATAATTTCCCCATCCCTGAGATAAAGAGAAGATGTTACACTCTTGAGAGTCAGGGATAGGTCCAATTAAGGAAATTCATCTAAGCACCTGCTGATAAGCAAGTTTTTCTATGAGCTCAGGCACTGGTCAAAGGATAGAGCTCATAAAGACCCCCATGACCGTTCTCTGATAGCTGGGCAAGAGATAAGGTGAGATGGGTGAGCAGCTATTAGGGCTGTAGGAAGGCAAATGAGATAGCAACCCTGATAGAGAAGGCACCACTTCCTGTTTTTGTTTAGAGGGTCAGCGTGTCTAATTGCTATCCTGACATAAAGCAAGTTGCAGGGGAGATGCTTTTTGTCACTTGACACTTTTGGTGAGAAGTAAATAAAATCTTAATTTCACCATTGCTGTGCTTTGAGAGACAGGGAATTGTTACTTGAAGACATCTATTAAATCGAAGGTCTTCCCATCTTTGAAATTACATGGAAATGGAAACATAACTAGATTCTGCCATTAGCATGAACTTTGTGCATACCTGGAGACACCTCCCTCTCACTCAGTCTTTTTATCATTGACTGTGAGCTTTGCCCAAATGCATATTCAAACTATTCCTTTTCATTGGGGTTGTACAGATATGTGAGAAAATAGAACACACCCTCTAGGCTAATTTTTCTTCACTGCATAAAAGTTTCTTTCCTCCCTACAGTGTAACAAAAGATAATATAGCGGAAAGTAGCATCCTTTAGTGAAGGAAGTGGGTCAGATCTTCTCTGTAATAACCTTTCATGTTCATATGCAAAGCCTAAATCTGCTGAGTCCTCTCCTCAGGCGGTAGCCCCACTGTGCATAAGCTGTTGTTACGAGAACCTTTATGACCTGATGGATTTTATTTGATTACTTGGTTTCTAATTGCAAAGTTTTTGCATTGACCTCCTTGAGAGGGAACTGGCATGTTGCACATGGACAGTCTGCAGGGAAAGGAAGAGCTTTTCATAGAGCAAAATGGGTTGAAGAATGGATGAAAATATATGAGATAACGATTCGAAATTTAGTCTGAATGATCTAAATGCAAGTAATGGGAGGGAATTAATGCATACAGAAGGGGTTTTTTTGTTTTTGGTTTTTTTCATTATCTCTTTGTCTCCAGCAGGGATTCCTTGTCCCTCAGTGCTAGGCATCTGGATATTTGAACCCTTCAACATGAGTCCTTCAATAAATGGCAAATAAACTAAGGCTGTGCCAAAATCCCCTCCCTAAAAATATCCTGCCCCCTACAAAAGTGAGGCCTGGTTTTCTGTTGTTTTCTTGAGGGAGTGGCATGGAAGAGAAATTTCTTTGAATTTTTTAGGAGATTTAAGCTGAGAAGACGCAATGGGAAGAGTTCAACATGATGCTAAGGTGATTGTCAGGCCAAGCATTTTCCCAGACAGAATGACGACCCTCCTCCCCCTCCTGTGTGCTGTTCTAGGGGTTCTTCCATCCTGCCCCATTTAGGCAATTTAGGGGGGCTGCAGGGGGAAGAGAACAGGGAAAGGCCCACTGCACAAGTGGAAGTCCTTTTGCAGGGCTTGTGCTGATGGGGCTCCTTAGTTAAATCCTGCCCTGTACCTTTAAAACACATTCAGAACACATTTTACACTCAAAGAATTCTGGGCACTGTTGCTGGGAATTGTAACATTGGCCCTGTCTGCACTATACATTTCAATCTGTATCATGCCACTTTAAACAGACATGGCTTCCTCCAAAGAATCCTGGGGACTGTGGTTTGTTAAGGCTGCTGAGAAGTGTCAGGACACCCCTATACACCTCACAGAGCTACAATCCTTGGAGCTGTCTGACGATCAATCCACATTCCCAGGGAAATCTAGGAATTGTAGCTTTGTGAGGAGACTTGGAGGAGAATGTGTGCACCTTGAACTTCTTGGAGATCTGCTGCTTTTGTCAACAATCCTGTGTGGAGCTTACAGTGCAGTTCCCTCCTTCCCATTTCTTCCCTTACTTCCCTCTCCTCCCTGCTTCTTTCCCCAACAAATAGAATTCTCTGCATCACAGATGAAAAGAAACTCAACCCACAAGCATTCTATTTTAAGCCTGCCTCATTTGCAACACCAACTTTCTTTGTATTCACTACTGCACAAATTGCATCCCAAAATCTTTGTGCGCAGCATCTGCAGGACATCGCTGGCATTAAAATTCCAGCCCATATTTCCCCCCATTTTATCTGGACTTACCTGTTCCATGGAAAACTAGATAAGCTATCTATTAAAAAAAACACCCCATGTTGCCAATGACTGGGTTGCAAAATCTGATTAACCCATTTGCAATATTCAGCACCTGACTGGAAGCACCCACAAATCAGGTGGATTTGGTTAGCAATTTTCTCTCATTGTAGTGGGAACTCAACTTTGATTTAGGCATGAGATTAATTTTACAGCCCAAAGGCTTTATCTGTGGCTATTTATTTGTGACTACAGCTTCAGGGGGTTTAGCCTTACAGCACACTGCCAACATACAGAGACAGATACATTTCAAAACTCATCTTTGTGTGTTCAAGGATGTGGATTAACTGACCACAGTATGTGAAGCAGAAGGAGCAACCAAGATAACTGAAGATTGCTCCACTCTGCTTCACTCTGATATGAACAAGAATGTGTTCGCAATGCAGTCCTTCAAAAAGTCTGCATCAAATTTTGGCAATTATGCCTACGTTTTGTAAGAAAGGACGTATTATTGATATTTATACTGCTTCGTCTTTGTTTTGTTAACCTTCCAATTCACTATTTGCAATTTTTTTTTCTGTTTTAAAGGAAAACCACATATCATTGAAGTCTTAGATACCCTCTACCATGAACTGACTGCCTGTGAACTCATTCAAAGCAAACCACTTGAGAAAACTCCAGGTCACCAATCCTTGACTAACTCTTTGGTTATCTCCTGTTGAGCAACAGTGCCACCCACAACGCATTGACTGTTACCACCCAGAGGGCTTAAAAGCTACAACACCAAAGCACAAAGTTCTCCACAATCTAGAAATGTGTAAAAGCTGGAAGAATAAAAGACAATTGCAGAAATATGAGGAGCCATTACAGAGCCCATGCACTGTCAGCAGTGACTTGCAGTGGGTCTTGAACACATCTCTGGGGTCTGTGGCCTGTGTCTTTCTCAGACCGTGAGCCCTGCTCCACAGGAAATTCCAGAAATTCAAACTTGAGACCTTATCTGTATACAACCTGTGTTCTGCCACTTGTTCATTCTCTCACTTTGAATTGTGAAATTGGGTATGATACTTCTGGGAAGTTCTATAATCTCTCATCTAATTTCTAAGCAAGCCTTATCTAGGAGACAGCTCCTTGCTCCCAAGGATAAGTGGCACCTAAAGCCTTCATGTTATTGGTACCAGAAATATTCTGATCCGTTGTATTAAAATTATCCTGTTACTAACCCTGTAGAGCTTTAGCTTCCTGGTTATAATAAGAGAGATTAATGTTATCTGCTACATTTCAGTAGTTTGTCTTCCCTGGAGCATCTAACAGGTGTGTGTGTCAGGGAAACTTCGTAATGTACAAAGGGAAAATGAGTGTATAATGAAAACACACCAAGGTTGCTTAAACTTGAGGTAGCTATTGGTTGCTATCACTACCTATAGTCATGAGGGACTATGTATCCTGCAAAGGGCATACATTTGTATGGTGTCAGTATGCATGCTTGTAAACACAGACCTTATTTAATTCTTATACTTATGTCTGCATTTCTGTCCAGCCAGATACTTTATTTAAAATGGTAGCCACTCTACAAATGTAGTTTTGCTTTGATAGTAGCTTTTTCACTACTGTCGTATTGCAAATTTTAGATTGCTATATTAAATGCTACCTTTATCCTGTTGAAATGATGGCAGTGAATCTTTTTTTTAAAAAAATGTTTTTTTCTATATGACATCACAATGCAAATATACCAAAGCCATCACCACATCCTCCCCATCCCCACATAGATTTATCATTTAAATCATCAACCAAACGCAGTATTCTTTGTCCCTCCCCCCGCTTCATCTTTTATTTCTTATACATTGCACTCTATTGTTTTGCAATTTCCATTCCGCAAAATTCAAATTGTAATACAATAAAATAAAACAAAACACAACACCAAGAAGTTATAAAAATACAATTAAAACCCACAATGAGTATTTAATGTGCACATGCCGTGGTCCAGCTAATGAAGCATACAAACCACCGGTGGGCCAGGAACCACAGTTTGGGAACTCCTGATCTAAACTGTTGGCTGCACTGCTTTGATCCATGTTCAGTTATGCCTTTGTAGTAACTAAATTGTTAGTACATGACCTTGGTCTACATCCAGTGCACCTGATTGGGAAATTGCTTTCCATAGCAGGTGCTGCTATACCACACCAAGAACAGATTCTCTCCTGCGTGCATATCACTAAGGAACACACTTGATGCTTTTGCAGCTGAATGCTTGAACCAACTCCGCTTAAAATGGTTGGGTTTTGGGCACTCCCTCCAGCACCACAGTCCAGAATTATTGGACTGCAAAAGTTTCAGCCAAGTCGTTGAAACAATGCATGGACCTAAATGCAGCCATTCTTCACAAAGTTCTCTGTTCTCTGAATTTTGCAATGCAGTTCTCCAGTCAAGTAATGTGTACAAGTATACACAGACCAGGGCAGATGAGCATAAAAATGCACATTGTAGTGAAAGTAACTTACAAAAAAATGCATTTTATTGTGGGAAATTGATTTGCAAGCTGATATGGAAATGTGAAAAACTGAACTTCAGACTGGAAAAAATTAGAAGCCAAAAACAATGGATGTGCCCATCCCTATTCTTACCCCATTCTTCTTGAGCAAAGAAGAAATAAAAGTCAGGATGTCTTATCTTATTTATGAAATAATGTGCAATTTTAAATAGGCACTTTCCCAGTCCTTAATGGAATAAGATTTTGGATTTGGCTGCAATAGACAATTCAGGATGCAGAAGAACATCTAATTCAAAATTAAGCCAAACGTTCCCCGGGGGAAATAGCTACAGTCACAGACTCATTTTGAATGTGATTTTTTTCCCCATAAATTAGTGATGTTTTGTTTTCACACCACAGAGCAATTACTGTATAAAATACATCCTGAGCTACAAAATAGTATGCAAAACTATGCCATGTGCTGACAATACTATGAGGTTGGTATGCAGATAGCGAAAGCAAGGTCATGGTCTGAATATATTTTCACTATTGTTCCTGTAACTGATGCATGTATAAACAGAGTGATATTTTGCTCAGTTGTGCATAGATAACATAGACAATACAGAAAGCCTCAAGAGAAGAAGTCATTACGGAAACAAGGGAACTGGATCTCTCACAAAAGAGAAATATAAGTGTGTGCGACCAAATTAAGAGACCATATGTTTCCCTTCCTGCTTCATGATACTATCTTCTGAAGACCAGACAGTTCCCATACTAGAAGCAGCTGAGAAGATAAGAGAGAACAGCAAAATGCAGCATTCAGCCCACAGAACCTGAATGCCACATCGTCTTATATGCTCCTAGAGCGACCCACCATGCATTCCAGATGCAAGCAACCATTAATATATGATTCCTATATAAGCCTCACTGTGGAAAAAACCAGAGGTGTATTCTACTGCCTATGCTTTTCATAAAGAAGCAGAGAGGAGAAATAATAGCAGGGAAATATATGACATACCTGACAAGGTATATTGTCCCAAAGGATGGCTGTGCCCTCAGGTCATTTACATGTGGATTCTGGATGTATTTTTGCTTCCCTTTGGGATATCCACTACATTAAGCAGTCATTTCTCCTAATGAGAAGCTGGGGAGCTATGTAACCCAGATGCCCTATAGCCCAGACAAAACACCAATTACGGTGTAACCAGAGAAAGGAAAAAACTGTCACTGAACACAGGTGGTTGCTGCTGTGAAGAGCAGAGTAATGAGCAGGTGCTGAGAGAATCATAGAATCATAGAATCATAGAATTGTAGAGTTGGAAGGGACCACTAGGATCATCTAGTCCAACTCCCTGCAATGCAGGAATACGCAGCTGTCCCATATGGGGATCAAACCTGCTACCTTGGTGTTATCAGCACCATGCTCTAACCAACTGAGCCTAATAAATTATACTGGAATAAGCTCGATGCAGGAAGCAACAGAGTCTGTTCTTGTGGAGCCAGTTGTGAAGGGCCAAACTAGATGTGATGGGGACGAATGAACAAGATATTCCACATTTCCCCCCAAAAGTGTTAAGAGCAGCTGTGAGGAAAGGGTGATTTGAGCAGGGCCAAAGCACTGGCAGAAGCAGGGGCAAACCCTTTTTCGCCACGCATGCCATTTTGTCATTGGAAAGAACACATTTTCCTTAAGGCGGTTCAAGCTGCCCACTCTTGCCAAAACACACAGGTGCCTGCATGGTTTGCCCTGTGAGGTAAATAGCATAGAGCATAGGAGAAAATATTAGCCGCTCCCTCCAGGACCACCACACTGTATGAGGCCTCCCGTGCAGCTGCTTTAAAACAGTTTCACAGTTTTTCCCATGCCATGTCCTGTTTGGCTCTGTACTGTGAGGCTTTTCATTGTGACGACAAAATTAATAGAGCATACTTGGGCACTTTCACATCCTACATTTGAAGCACTATCACACTGAACAGTCATGGCTCCCCACAAAGAAATTGCCAAGGGTGCTGAGAGTCACTAGGCAACCTCATTCTATTCATAGAGCTCCAATTTCCAATCCCTCTTCATAAGCAACTTTTGGAATTGCACCTCCATGAGAGGACTAGGGGGTCGCCTAACAACTCTCAGCCCTCTTAACAAACGAGAGCTCCCATTGTTCTTTGTGGGGGAGCCATGGTTCTTTAAAGCGGTTTCCACAGTGCTTTGAACATACATTGTGAATGTGGCTTTAGAAAGATGGTCTAGAGGGTTTTATTGAACATGTCCAAGATGTCTAAGTAAAATATTTGGAGAGAGAAAAATGGAGAAATTTTGTTTTTTAAAAAATCCAGACACGTCCCATGTAACAACCATATTGAGAAATAGAAAGCATAATATTCTACATGGAATAAAGACAATCCTTTTATAATAGGTATCTTCCTTTTTCTGGAGTGAGTTGCCCACAAAATAGCTTTTTACTGCCTGCCAACACTAGCTGTCTCTAACTGACTGTTGGAGGTAAATAAGAGAATTAAGAGATTCCTCCCATACCACCATTATGTATTTATTCTCATTTGAGTTGGAAGAATCAGAATTTATACCAGAAGTATATGCACTCCATGTGCCCCCAAAATCTTCCAGTAGTTCTCCCCAACCCCCCCTAGCCGATTTAAGGGAAGCACAGGGCACTGCATAGGGATGCTAGATCTCCAAAATATCCCTACCTTCCCATTCCTCTGATAGATTCTTTCCTCCAGGAAACCATCACTGTTGGATACCACCCTTAGTCATTAAGGTGCTTCAAGACTCTCTTGTTATTTAGTCCTTGTCACTGCAAAGAAATTAGTAATGGAATGACTAATGAGTTTCCAAAATGAAAATGCATCTTTACACAGGAAAGTCACAGCACATTAATTAAATAGATTAGACATATACCTTGATCTGTGCCTTTTAGCAATGTGACTTCAGAAAGGAATTAACTTAAACTATATTGATAAGGTTCTGTGAAATCCCAATTGGTTTCCGGCATGACAAGAGGTGTTTGCACTTAGTTCATTGTTTATTTCCCCATCGATATGAAGTGGTGTGACTGCTGCATCCAAGCATCAACACATTCTGCAACTGGGTTGTTTCTCCAGAGGTTCTTCCAGTTTGTGTCATTATGGAGTGGGGGGTTTTGTCTGAGTTCAGACTTGAAAAATGCTGATCTTCTATTTGTGGCCACTATGGAAGAGGAGAATGGACATTAGAGCATTTTTTCACACACCAAGCCATTGCTATGCATGTGCAAAGTCAGGAGATCAGGTTTAAATAATTTTTAACCTTTTTTAAAAAAAACAAACAAACCACTATTTGATTTTAAAATCAATAAATGAAGGTAGATTTAGAATCATCTTTCAACCTTCCTCTGTATTTGTTTCACTTGTGAGCAGGTGCATTGCTCTGGAAGCACACTTTTAGTGCTCCACCCACTATTTTTGGACTTGGTTCTAGACATTTAAATGTTATGATTAACCTCCACATTTTAATCTCAATTGTATGAAAGTATGGAGGGGAAGCCTTTTCATCTGCAGTATCCCTTTCCCTATCTCCACTGAAACTCACAACTGAGAGAAGGACTCCTCTCTACTCATGAAACTGACACAGTAAATCAGTTTCTCAGATGATTCCTATCATTTCCCCAGATGCTGGAATAACTTTGCGTATCCATCTTTTCCCCCAGTTACAGCTGCTGCTCCATGGAGAACAAATGGAGTTTTGGGGAGGAAGCACCCTCATAAGGCATTTATGGACCAGCAGTTCCTAAGGGGTTCCCTAGAGCTCAGCACCCTTAACAAACTAAAGTTCCCAGGATTCTTTGGGGGATGCACTTTAAATGTATGGTGTGGATGTGACCTATGACCCTATCAAGTAAAAATATATGTTCAACAACAACAACAACAACAACAACAACAACAACAACAACAACAACAGAGAAGCCCACCTAAGCACACCATACTCTTGCTTACCCTTATTAATCTGCTGCCACTTGCCTCCCAATCCCTGATTTTTTAATACTCATGTCTGGTAATTCTTCTTGAATTACTTTTCCTGATTGTTCTCTCATAACCTCTTGCACATTGAATTATACAGAATTTTAGGCTATGAAGGTGGCAATAGTTCAACATAACTAATAATCTTTGCAGGATTGCATGGGGGGGATCCTTTTTTATTCCCCCTCCCCCATTTTTCCAATTTCAGAGTAATCATCCTTCCAATGAACATTGAGAAAAGGCCTTCCTATTGAGGGTAAGCATGGGAATGAAATGACTCAGCTAGACAGCTGGCGGCCTGCTCTTCTGCTTATTACTTCAATCACAATACTCTGTTATTTTGGGCTCCTACCCTCTGCACGTCAAGTCAACCTGCTGTCTTGGATTGCCAGCTCGCCCTAGCGCACATTTAGACCTTAATATAAATGTACATGCATGAGAGACCCATTGACATAATGGCTGTTAGCTCACTTATGGCTGGTGCTTTTGTCATTGACTTCAAAAGTATTAGCCTTGCAGGTAAAGACTGGCACCGATAAGGATATCTCAGGTGCATGTTAATTATCCACTCCATCTGGCACCAGAAACTGCCTGCAAGTGCAAAAATAAAGACCATTTCCTGAAGCAAGAGAGTGACTTTGTATCACAGACACATTCTATTTTAAAAAGAATGATGTGCAGAAATACCGTATCTCATTTCTGAGGTTAAGTACTAGCTGTGCTATAAATGTCACAATAAGTCATGTATTATATTTCTTACTTATGGGGATGGCTGTTGAACCAAGGAATGAGCAAATCATCACTTGTGTTTGAAGCCGTGACATAGCAGCCTGCATCTTGGCAGGATCATCTGTGGCAGTGATGGGAAACCTCTAGCTCTCCAATGGGACTACAGCTCCCATAATCTCTGAGCATTGGCCACAGGGGCTGTAGCTGATAGAATTTAAAGTCAATCCACCTCCAGATGGCCCAAGGTAGGTGGCCTTGAACTCTTATGACCTTGAGTCACCTAAGCTCTACATTTCCTTGAGTTCTCAGATCATGACTATAAACCACCAGCATTTGTTTTCCATTACATGGAGAAACCCTATTTTGCTTAGTAAGTAATGATCATCGCTTCTGAAAAGTTATGGACACTTAAAGTTCAGTCCTGCATATGCTTACTCAGAAATAAGTTCCACTTTTGTTCAGTTTCCAAGTGCAGAGAGCAGGGCAGTTTTAGCCTTCAAGTAAACAGCCCTGCTTAATATCCTTAATATGCATATGGAAAGAGCAAAAAATGTATTTTATATCTACTTAGATGTAATTTTGGAATGCACGTTGGCTACATGACCTCAACTTTTGGAATGTGCTTGTTTTTAAAACCCTCTGTTTGGGGTCAACCTACATGTGATGCTTAGCCTTGTGGAGCTTCTGACATTTTCTGTTTATACCAACTTAATCTGTGAAAACAGCTGAGGTGAAGACTGGCATCGGAACGGCATTCTGAATGTTGGAGAATTCAGGACAGACGAAAGGAAGTACTTCTTTGATGTTGTGCAGAATTGAACTCTGACACAAGAGGCAGGGATGGCCATCAACTTGGATGGCTTTAAAAGATGATTTGACAAATTAATGGAAGTAAGGGTTATCAACTATAATGATGGCTATCCTTTGGGGGGAGTATCCTGCATACCAGTTGCTGGAAAATACCGGAGGGCAGAGTGCTCTTGTGCTCCGGTGCTGCTTGCTGGCTTCCCTTTGGCATTTGGTTGGCCACTGTGTGAAAAGGATGCTCAACTAGATGAGCATGCTCTTCTTAGGTTCCTTCCCTTTCTTTCTGCTAAAAATTGCATCCCCAGCTGCCTTTCCCCCTACAGGTCTTTCCCCCTGTAATAAGAAGAGCAGATTTAGGGGTATTTTAACAGAAGAAAAGTACTAGGGGTGGGGGAAGGTTTAAGAAAGCTCATTCTCTTTGTGGTTCCACACAGGCACGTGTGTGCATACACACAGGTCTTCCACTTTAGACTGTGGTCTCATGGTTACATTTTTTTAATAGAAAAAGAGAGAAGGCAGGGGAAAGCCTGGAGAAGACAAGCATCAGGTACAGTTTGGCTCTAAGCTGCAAACAAATATGCCATAGCAACTTGTAATCCATGTCTTCTAAGAAAACATGTGAATTTAGAAACAGGAGACTTGGTTTAAATCAACAATTACAACTGGCATTTGCTTCCTTTGTGATTTAAATAAAATCAATCCATCCTCTGTGTTGATCCATCATGCAATGTGTTTAAATTATGGAAATTATTTTGCAAGTGCACATTTTGATTTCATCGTTTGAGGGGGGGGAAAGCATTTTTTTACAGTAGAATTCCTTTGCAAGTCCACATGACAATAAGACTCCCAGGATGTGTAAGTGACAAATCATATTACCACACAAAAGGCTATCTTTAAGAAGAGTAATTTCATGGAGGTTTAATACATAACCCTTAATTTTTACCTTGGCATACTTGTTGAAAAAGCTACCCATAACTCTGCATAATGCCAGATTATTACAAGTGGAGTCTTAGCATGAAATTTAATTGAGCACCACCTTTCTTTCTGAAGCATTTGGATTTACAATGATGGCTTCTGTACATTTACGGCTCCAATCTTATCCATCTCCAGCATGGTTATCTTTCTTCATTTTATGTGTAGGGCAGCATGGTGTGTGTGAGCCCAAAAGAACAAATCTCTGTTTCTGGATGCAATTAATTCTTGTGCCTTTTGAAAGAAACATAGAAAGAAACATTGAAAGAAACATAGAATCTGACGTGGATGAAAGGAAAAGCAAACAACAGCCTCCCCTCCCCCAGCTCCAACCAAGAAAATTAGACAATTGGGGTGGGTGGGGAAGAAGCATCAAAGAAGATAGTGCAGATCAAAAGTATGAAAGGAGGAAAAACAAGCCCAGATGCAGACAGAGGACAGGTGCTGAAGACAAAATGTATCTTAAAAATATATCTGAAACACAAAAGGAGTCCCCCCCAAGTGAAGAATGAAAAAAGGAAAAAGGAAAACCATATTCTCTTTAGTAAAAACAATTTCAAAAACCCGAAGAATTAGTATAGGTGGCAATGGCATATAAGGCTAAACTACAGGCATATAAGGGACGCGGGTGGCGCTGTGGGTAAAAGCCTCAGTGCCTAGGGCTTGCCGATCGAAAGGTCGGCGGTTCGAATCCCCGCGGCGGGGTGCGCTCCCGCTGCTCGGTCCCAGCGCCTGCCCACCTAGCAGTTCGAAAGCACCCCCGGGTGCAAGTAGATAAATAGGTACCGCTTACCAGCGGGAAGGTAAACGGCGTTCCGTGTGCGGCTCTGGCTCGCCAGAGCAGCGTTGTCACGCTGGCCACGTGACCCGGAAGTGTCTCCGGACAGCGCTGGCCCCTGGCCTATAGATGTGAGATGGGCGCACAAACCCCAGAGTCTGTCAAGACTGGCCCGTTCGGGCAGGGGTACCTTTACCTTTACCTTTACAGGCATATAACCAATGCAGCATTTTAAGACCCTTCTGAAACCCCTTGCTGAAGGTTTTTGTTCTATGCTGCATTTTGTTTTGCTTTTACCATATTTTGTAAGCCTCACTGTGTTACTATGTAAAAAAGGGAGGAATACAAATAAAATAATATTAATTTGATTTTGAGAATAAGCAGCAGGTGAGAAAAGATCTGAGGTGATAGAATGGCTTGTACTACTTCAAAGACTAAATGGATAGGACCAAATTTTAAATGCTCTCCTATATAAAAGCTTGATGCAAGAACAGAACAGCCTGAACTTATGAAATAAAAAATTGATAAGCTCTTAACTTGAAGTGGTTATGTGGGAAAATATTGAAAAATACCATACCCCACCTCCTGAGTGACACTGGTTTTCTGGATCCATTTCAAACCGGCTTTTGGTACAGAAACAGATTTGGTCATCTGAATGGATAACCTATACTGGAAGGAGAATGGGGGCAAGTGCAACGCTGCTATTCCTCTGGACTTCTTTGCAGCTTTGATACTGTTGACCTTGGTATTCTTCTGGTTTGCCTGAATAAGGTAGGAATTGAGATTGGGTACAATGTCCTTCAGTGATTCCTATCTGAATGTACAATTCAAGAAGGTGGCACTAGGGGAATCCTTCTTGCCCCACGGTGGTTGGCAGGCTGGTGTTTTCTTCCCCATTCTTTTGAAACCACTGTGAGTGAGGTCATCCAGGGACTCCTGCTAACCTAAAAACTTCCGCTTTTTAAAATTGTCATATTTTGAAAATTAATAAGTAAAACAGGAACATTATGGAGACTTCTGTGATGTTCAAAATACATAATCTAAACAGTAGTTTTCCATTAGAAAAAAGGGGAAATGGAGAAAGAACCCTGGGGCAAACTCCAGCTATCATAGCTGGCACTTAAACATAACCAGTCAAGTTAGAAATCAAATTCACAGCATGCTCAGTTTACTCCCTGCTAGCATGGAGAAAAGCTGTCTTTTTGTCTCAAGAAATTCACTACGGAATGGGCAAGTTGTCAGGCTGTGTAGACAAATGACTATTTAAATAGCTAACAAAACAAGGAGACAACTCTGTGAAACCTGTCAAGCACAAACCCACCACAGATAGCTATTTTATTTTCAAAGGTTCCCCCCCTCCTTTCTAATAGCCCAAGAGATCAACAAACCTCACACATTTTAAATTAACAGGATTTTAATTTCACATTATACAAGCTGTTTCATACATTTCACACTTTCCATTTCAGAAAGGGAATAGTCTCATTTGAAAAGATGGTAATTTGCATTTTAGAAAATATTAATCAGAACCATCAATTAAAGGGACTGTTTTCAAAAGAAACTATAGCAATGGATGCACTGATTCTAGGGAAACTGAAATTAAAGCTCACGCCGCAGAAGCATGGCCAATACTCAGGGATGATGGGAGTTGTAGTTCAAGGGCATCTGAAAGGCCACACGTTCCCCATCCCTGCTGCATAACAAAATACAGAGTAGAAGTATGTTTGAACTGCTCTCGAGGAGGAGGAGCAGATGCTCCAAACAGTTCCATTGGTAAGTCCCTTCCAGAGTTGCCACTTTTCAACCAGGCAGATTATGGAAACTCCATATATTAGTTGCACTGAGGGGGCAAAATCCAACTAGGATCTCAGTTGCTTAAGTGAAAAATGATAATGTCTCTGGAAATCTAGTCACAGTAGTTTAATTATGACTTCCAGGGCTGCAGAACAGGCCAGGAATGTCTACTAGTTATTCGGACCTGAGACACTGTACCCTTTCCTAGACAAAAAAAGGATACGGCTGCAGTTGTTCATACCTCAGTGAGGTCCAGCTTAGATTACAATAAAAAGCTCTGTGTAGAGCTGTCTTTGAAAAGTGTTTGCATATTGCAACTAGCCTAGAATTCAAAATAGGAATGGGGAACCTTTTTTTTAGCTCAAGGATGCATTTCTCCTTGTGTTACATCAGGTCGTCAGCAAACCTTTTCAAGAGGGGGCCGGACTATTTTTTTTTGGGGGGGGGGAATGAACGAATTCCTATTCCCCACAAACAACCCAGAGATGCATTTTAAATAAAAGCACACATTCTGCTCATGTAAAAACACCAGGCAGGCCCCACAAATAACCCAGAGATGCATTTTAAATAAAGGACACATTCTACTCATGTAAAAACACGCTGATTCCCGGACCATCCGCAGGCCAGATTTAGAAGGTGATGGGGCCGGATCCGGCCCCTGGGCCTTAGTTTGCCTATCCATGTGTTACATTATGGAGGCCACTTGTCAATGGTGGGTAGAATGGAAAGATTTGTCCATTGTGGTTTTCTCAATTTCTTATTTCCTCAGTCTTAAATTGAGTTCTCCACATTATTTAGCAATTGGCAGATTAAGTAGAACAAAACATTTCATGTAAACCTCATCAACATTTTAGTGCAAGTTTTCCCAACATATTTTATATGCCATTTTAACTTTATATGCCCCTAATATAATGTATTTTTGTATGTTAGTTTTCAGCAATATCTTCATTGGGGGGGGATAAACACTTTGGTTGGATAACTGCACTGCAAAATTCAGAGAAGTGTAAATTTCAAAGAGAGCTGAGTTTTTGTTTGCATGTTGTTTTGGAAAGTGCAAAGCTGATAGATTCAGCTTTAAATGTGTACTGAATCAAATTTCTCCTCCGTCCCTAGCAGAGCCAGAAGCAAAAGTGGGCAAGGCAATAAATGCAACTCTTACTGGTGGTCCTCAACAATAAATGAAAATGAAAAATAAAATTATGGAACTCCCTTCCTATGGAAATTCACCTTGCTGACATTCAGGTGTCCTTGTTAGAAAACTCTCTTCCAGAGGCCTTTTGCAGTTTAGGAAAGCCTTGCCATTGCTAGTAGTCATTTTATGCCTTATAATTATTATAGCCCTTTCCTGTCTCAGGGCACTGGATTAGTAGCAGCTCTTAACTGTTGCAAAGCAGTCCTTAAGGTTGGTCAGGTTTGATGGCACAAGATCTGTGTGAGCATCAGCACAGAAAAAGGCACTACAAAACATCTCTTACACAGCCAAGTTCCAAGGCTTACCATCACAGTTTGCAGAAGAGTGCCCTCCATTCCAATGACTTTCTGAATATGAAGACACTTTTTGTGCATGACTCAAGCGATGTAACTGTTTGGGTCAACGGAAGGTTTTAGCAAGTATAATTAAGCATTGGATGGAGGCAGCTATACTTACGACAGAAAGGAAAACACAGCTGGAGATGCTTTTTTGTAGCTGACATAACCTAAGAATAAATAGATCTGGCTGAGCCATGAATTTGCGTCATAAAATCAGAGTGAAAGAGACCACTCAGCTGAATAATAGCATATTCAATAGCATACGAGAGGAGCCATTTCAAACAAAAAAAATAGTTTTTATCACATAGCTTCTTTCCTTCTCCTTTTTCTCCTCCGTGTGCTTCAGCACAATTAACTCTCCAAGACGAGGAGACATATATTTTTGGCATTCTGTCTAAATTTTTATGAATGCTAAGCTACTGCAGGCACGTGATGCAGAAATCCCTTGTCTAAAATTCAAACATTTACAACTCATAAGACTAGGAGCAGAACTGAGAAGTGGGCCTGACTACACAATGTTGCAGTGGGGTGAGGAACCTGAGGCCCAGGGACTGAATGCGGCCCCCAGTTCTCTTCATGTGGCCCTTGGGAATCTGCCCAGGTCAAAGCCACCTGGGCTGCTCTGCACCTTCCTCTAATGATTTTACTTGGCTGGAATTTTTCCTTGAACTGTCACAATTCTGTTTGTTTGCTTGCTTGGATGAACAGTGGTACACGTCTGGCCACACCCACTTTGACCACACCCACCACTGGTATGCTGCCCCCGGAAGATTGTTCACAAGGGAATGTGGTTGAGGGGCTAAAAGAGGGTTCCCCACCCCTACCAGGAGACTTCATCTCGAGGGTTTCTCCCATCTAGCCAGGCAGAAATGCCCCCCTCCATTTTCCTTTCCTGACAGTCAACATTATGTGGCTGCTGAGCATGCTCAGTCCTCACTGGGCTATTTTTGTTTAAAGGAAGAATTACCCACTAAGGATTTTATTATTGGTATTATACTTCTGCAAATCTCAAGGTTCTCCTGAGGAGACTGATACCTGTCTCTTGTTCCATTTCTGCCAGGAACCAGCATCTGAGTTTGCTCTGTTTGAAGGAATTATATCTGCAGCCTCACATCCGTGGTCCTAACTTGGGCATCTTGATAGTGTTGCTCCTCTATATGAGCTCTGGGCTAAGAAGAAAAGAACAAATGTGAATTGCATTTCAAACGCTTTGCTAATATGAAATTGCCTAAGCACAGCAATAATAAGATATTTCACTCTACAAAATCCACTGTCTCTAAAGGAGGTTTATATAGGTAATTGGAAGAGATATATAATTACTTCACGCTTGAAGGGCAAACTGAGGAGGAAGTCATTTTGTTTAAATGCTTTGCGTCTTAGGAACTAGATTGCACATATTAAAAATTACTGATTTTCGAGAAGTTGGGTTTTACTTCTGCAGCTTGAAGACTGAGGAAATGTCTGCATAAATTGTGAGACTGGTGGTGGTGCAAGCAGCTGGCATCATTCTGCCTCTTCCTCCAATGAAAATAGTGTGGATAGGAATATCCAAATAAGGATTCAGTGACTTTTAAGAACTTTAGAGGAGCTCTGCTGGATCTGGCCAAAAGCCCATCTCATCCAGCACCCTGTTCTCACAGTGACTGACCAGATGCCTATGGGAAGTCAAAAATCTGGACCTGAGTACAGTAAACCTTTCCCACTTGTGATTATGAGCAACTAATATCCCATTATTCTACTATGTTATCATTAAGTTACATAGTATAAAGCATTAGTTTTTGTTCAAGTTCAATCATTAGCTGAGGAAATGAACAAGATAATATAGTCACGTAAGCTTCCTGAATGAGGCAAATATAGTAATGGCCACGATGTCTATGCTCTGTCTCCAGGGTCAGAAACAAACAAACTAATAATAATAATAATAATAATAATAATAATAATAATAATAATATATTTATACCCTGCTCATCTGGCTGGGCTTCCCCAGCCACTCTGGGCAGCTCCCAACAGAATATTAAAAATACAGTAAAATATCACACGTTAAAAACTTCCCTGAACAGGGCTGCCTTAAGATGTCTTCTGAATGTCAGGTAGTTGTTTATCGCTTTGACATCTGCTGGAAGGGCGTTCCACAGGGTGGGCGCCACTACCGAGAAGGCCCTCTGCCTGGTTCCCTGTAGCTTCGCTTCTCGCAATGAGGGAACCGCCAGAAGGCCCTCGGCGCTGGACCTCAGCGTCCGGGCTGAACGATGGGGGTGGAGATGCTCCTTCAGGTATACTGGGCCAAGGCCATTTAGGGCTTTCAAGGTCAGCACCAACACTTTGAATTGGGCTCGGAAACGTACTGAGAGAAGCAGTAATGCTTCTGAATACCAGTTGCTAGAAGCTACAGGAGGCTAGAGGGCTCTTGGGTCCTGCGTATGAGTTTTCCACAAGCATCTGGTTGGCCACTATGAGAACAGGATCCTGGACTAGACGGGCCATTGGCCTGATCCAGAAGGCTCTTCTTATGAAGAAAAACCACTCATACTAGTAACCCTTTCTCTATCTTCTCTAAACTGAACTAAATGTGCAAATGTTGTATTCCATACTCAAGATCTGCTTCTACATTTTCCCATTTATTTGCCACTGGTATTATACATTTAATGTAATTGTTTCTAACAGAAATACGAACAATGGTAACACCTGTGCTGCTCAGCTAGATAGGCCACTGATCTGATTCATCAAGCTGTTTGTTCTTATGTTCATAGATAATCAATAAAGCAGAAGGTGACTGGCTGCAATAGAGAGGAAAATATTTTAGAAATCACCCCACGGAATGCATCTGTTCTGTGGAATGAGTGCTAGCTGGTAATGACCACTAAGCACATCACTATGGTAATGAGAATTACTCAGCGGGTATGCGGCACACTAAGGATTCTGGGAAATCAATGAATAGGCTGCCTGTGACAGTGGATGATTCCAATGGCTGACCTTTAAACAACTTCGTACAGTGCAAGTAAATAAAAGAGGGAGATGTAATGGAACAAATATGGTCAATAAAGTGTCTCCAGTGCCCCTACTAATGAAGAGGACTCTCAAAGCACTTTGCTAGAATAAGCAGCAATAATTAAGTTCTCATATGTTCACAGTGTGGGCTGGGGCTGCCTAACAAAACAGAGCTGTCAGCTGTTGAATAGCAACGCAGCACATGGTAGGATGGCGGGGCAAACCCCCCTACCAAAATGGCAACTTGGCACTCAGGTATTTGTCCTGCCTGCTTCATACAGCAAATACTTTTGAGGAACTTTAACAGTAAAGGTGACCAGAATCAAAGCAAACTGTGGGGAACTGTAGGGGAATAGGGGTCTCCTAACAATTCCCAACACCCTTAACAAACTACAGTTCCCATGATCCTTTGGGGGAAGCCCCGACTGTTATTGTAGTAGACTAGTGCTTTAAATGTATGGTTCGGATATGACCACTGTTTTGACTTGCCAGAATAATCTAGTTTATCACTGTTGTGGGTCTCATGACTCACCACTCTTGTCCTCTGTCTCAGTCTCTTTCTGTGTGTGTCTCTCCCATTTCAGTTTGTATTTCTCATTTCATCTTGTCCCCCAATACTGTGTCCTTACATCTCTGTTTATGTCCATCTACTAGCATTTGTGACTGAGAGAACAAAGTTAAGTGTAGAATATACATTGAACAAAGGTACTTCAGAGACAAACCGTAGTGTGAAATTGCTGAATTTACACTTATGAAGAAGTTCAGTTCCATCACTACCTGTGACCTGAATGAAAATAATGGTCTTTGTCTATTACATGTGTTTATTAGCTCATCATGAGCGATGCTACCCTGTAATCATTTTTACACACATTTAAGAACATCATTTCAGACATCTGATAAAGAAAAGCTTATGTCACAATATATTTCAGGCTGTTGTTTTTGCTGCAACAAATTACCATGGCTACCCCCCCCCCAAAAAAAATTATAGTTATAGAGGACAGTTATCTCCACCACTTATAAATTTTGGTAACTATGGTATATAAATAGTTGAAAGAAATAAAATAAATGAATATATCTACAAAGAACTGCCAGTAAGTTCTGGAGCTTACTCACAAGTAAGTGTACACAGGACTGGAACTTTAAAGGACCATGAAAATTATCTGTATCTGTATCCATATTCTCTAAACCACTGTATATACATATTTATTCTTAAATTCTATTGATCTGTCCTGCAATTCAAAAGAAAAATACCATTTTTCTTTGTATGCTGCCAAACTTGAACAGTGTTTAAGTGGAGACCATCTCTAGGCTGAAAAAAATTTACGTCACAGATGTAACTAGACTAGAGAGAAAAATACATGTCTGTGAGTTCTCAAGAGTCAATTTGAGCTGCTTGTGTCAATGCAGCTCAAAATATGCTGTGCTGCCCCACTGTCAAGTCTGTTCTGCAGAACACACAGTGCAATGTTTGTGCTCCTCTATGTTGACCATCACATGTGTTTGCTAAACTCACAATGTGCAGAGGAGGTTCAATTTTGCTATTTACTTTACCTGCCAAGTTGATTATATTATTAATTCCCTTTCTGACCCCACCCTGTTACTTCAGAACATCAGTCAGGTAATAAAAGCTTTTTCAGAATTCATTGCCAGTTAACGTCTCCATGTACTAGTTTTGAAAACAAGTAATTTATTAGAAATATAAGAACAGAATGTATCTGAAGTGAGTCTAGTCTGCAAAGAGACACAATTCAGGAGACCAGTTTGGTCAATCACTGGAAATTTTTATACTTATTTACTCAACTTCTCACCTTGCAGTACGAATCTGGGGGAAGAACTTACCAGGAGCAAGAAGCCTGGCCAAGGATAGGAAGGGATTGATTCATCTAACCCTGCTTCTGCAATGCCACAGGCATGGGAGACTTAACTTTTGAGACCTGCCTTTGTTGTGGGGGGGGGGGCTTCTACTTAAGCTGGTCCTGGGTCATCTTATGATATGACGGCTACCAATAAAATCCGCTTGGGCTAAGTACAATAACACACAGGACCAACCACTTGAAAGGGATCCAATACTTCCTCTTTATCTTGCCATGGTTGGAATAGTTCAGTTGGCTCACGGCCAGTTTAGACATGACCGCCACCATGCTGACTCTGACATAAGGCCCTTCCCCATGGTAACAGCAGGTGTGGTATTTAAGATTCATTGACAAGTTGGGGAGATTTGAGTAGGTAAAGATCTTTTAATCCTAATAAAGGCCACCTTGTGGGCTGGCATCATTGGGAAGAGCTTTACTGACCTCTATATGGGAGACGCATAATGGTGTGCTTGCCAGATGGAACAATCTCCCTTCTCCTCCCCTCATGCATGGTTCTGGGTGAGCTATTGACCCTCCCAAGATTTGGGAAGGGCATGCCGGGGTGTGTGTAGGGGGAGCAGAGGAGGAAGTCTCATTACACTGGCTTCTGCTAGAGAAACAACTTAGCTGAATCTGACCTATAATGCTTAAATCAGACTATGAAAGAAAGTGCTGATATTCTCTAGTGCGGTAATAATCTTGATTTATCCCTAATGCCCTTTAAGTGTGGCGTTGGTAACAGATGCCTGAACAAGACGATGGTTAGGGGAGGATAGAATTTCCCTTCCTAAAGACTGATGTGCACCAGACTATGTGTATCTCTCTCCCATAGGTTAACGTTGGTAGGAATGTCTTGTAAGTAGCTTTGGATGCTCAGATTTGCAAGGTAGGAGGACTGCAGGATTGCATTTGGCCTCTGGGTCCAATGTTGTCCCCCCCAATGATTTAAACATTGGTTTCATTTCATTTCAGGCAATCCCACTGTGTGCCTCAATGCATTTGCAGTACAGAAAATATCTGAAAAGAACATATTATACCTTTTTAAAAAACTCAGCACAGATGTCCGTGCAGCTCTAGCAATGGGCATTGCTGCCATGGCTAGAATTGCAGCAGGCATCCCGCCAGGCCAGATGCAAGACTAACGCTGATTGATTTCAGATTCATCCAAGGGCCATGGTGTTGACTGAAGGAGACAGAGTGCTCTCCTTCAGTTCCAAGCTCCTATTTTTTCCAATTAGAATGCTAGTTACTATTGGGGGTTCTGTGTCTGACAGACAAGAGAGAGACAATGACATGACAAACGACATTGCAGAGCAGCCTCCAGCAATCTGAAGTCATCAGCACTGACATGGCTACTATCATAAATAACCTCTAAATAAGAAAGCCACTTTCACTGAGTTCCAACCAGCATCATTTCATTTGGACATGAGGAAGGACAAAGGCAGGCACAAGGAAAGCAGAAGCAGGCACCAGCAGCATTCTCAATGACTTAGAAAAGCCACCAGAGGAAAAACCCCACTCTATCATTGTAACACAATGCTGGCATGTGCAGCAAAATAGCCACAGCTTGAGATCTCTGAAGGACACTGTCTCCCACCCAGATTTCAAGTTCACATTTCCAGAGCCAATGCATTTTATTATTCTCACTGGCATGGGATGTTTCCATACTAATTCTCTGGAATTACCATCCTTGTCTATTCACTTTTATGGAGCATCCAGACTATGTCCTTATCAGCCCATTGCATTCAAGGTTTGTCTCTCTGTGTTTTTTCATAACTGATTCCTTGCAATGTTTTTATAAGAAAATGCAGTTGCGACACCAGCCTAGCTTACATAAGTAAAGCACTATTTACATTGAACTTCTATGCACATTTTCCTGTGAATAAGTCTCATTGAACTCAGTGAGGCCTACTTCTGGGTAAACATGCATAGGACTACATTCATAGATTCTTCAGGACTCCTTTGCCTTTAATTAAATACTTCCTGTTTGCAAGTTCATCTCATTTTGTGTTTTTTTATGATATTTATTGAAAATTTTTGAATTACAGAGAAAAAACAAAGCAGAAAAAGAAAAAAGAAAAAACAAAGAAAAAAACAAACTACATAAAACAATACAAATTCAAAAAATAAAAATACACCGCAAACAGACAAAAATAAATCCATCATTCTCAAATCCTTAACTCTCATTACCTTCTTTCTTTGACCTCCTCCTCCTCCTCCCTTTTTTTGTATCCTGGTTAATAATTATCACAGCAAATCCTTTCCATATTTCATAGTATTCTGTCATTACAATACCTTAATCTATTTTCATCTTATCTTATAGAAAACCTTAAAAACTTAAACCTTTAATCTTATTTTTACCGACTTCTCACAACCATAATATTCTTACCTAATTCTTTAAACATTTTTGCTAGAGCCAAGTAATTTCGTTCCAACATTTTTCTAACATTCATCAAATTTTATAAAACAATCCTGGTAATAAAAACAATCCAATCTTCATCCAGTGTCCCTTCCTCCTGGTCCCGGGTTTTGTCAGTCCTTTTTATCCCATCGATCTAGCGCATTAACCTGGTAACCTAATATCCGAGGCCCTTAAATCTCTTCCATGTCCCTTCCGCAGCTCTTCTTCATATTCTCCTTTCACTCGTGGGAACTCCAGCTTGGTGATGTTTTTGACCCTTTTCAACAAACCAGCCCCTTTTCCATAGTCCAGACTCAACTCCATGTGGTATTTAAAAACATGTTTCAGAATCCCTCCAAAATTGAGAGCCCCCACAGCTCCAAACATCTCATGGCCCATTGCCAGACTCGGAAAGTCCAAACATCCCTGCATAGGGGGGTCTATCCAACCCCCCATTTCAAAACCAATCCAAACTTTATCTTTCCAAATCTGGCTTTTTCCAAGTTCATTTGTCAAATCCAAAAGCTCATGTTCCTGCAAGGACGCAACTCCCTCCATCTCTGGCGCCCAAGATTCAGCAACATCCTCTTCTCTCATCTGCTCTGTCAGGACACACTCCTGATCTAATTCCTGGGTGGGCTCCACATAGTTTCCCACTGCCTGTTCAAAAATTCTGGCCGCATTAGTCATCAAATCCATCTTCTCACTTAACTGTTCCAGTAGGGCACTTGTTTTACAGAGAGCACACAACAGAGCCTCTGAATACATTGTCCTACAAGGTCACAAATCCATTCCCACGATTGTAATCTGAGACAGCTGCAAGCTCCCTGGAATTAGTTACAGTTTCACAGTCTCCCTCTAGAGGGAGAACTTCTATTTGTTCTTGCAATAAAGTATCCTTTTTGAGATATTTTGTCAATATTTGTTCCTTTAAAGTGCGAAAGGGAACAGTGGAATTACTATGTTTCTCTTCCTTTAACTATCTGTCAAAAACGTTTGTCTCTGGTCAATGAGCTTCAAACGTCAGTCCTGACACCCCGCTCCAGGATCAGGACGGTGGAAAGTTACTTTACTTTAAACTCACTTCTGCAAGTATAAACAGTCCCAAAAAAAGATCCCCCTTCTTCTCCTGCTGTCAAAGGGGGGTTCAACGATTTTAAATGATGAAAGCCAATCCTTTAGAAGCTATTTTCTGAGCTCTAGTTTACGTTGTCTTTGCTTTATTCTGTCTACAAAGAAACGGAAGGCTGACTTCCTGTTTAGACCTTCCCGTTTCAGTACCAAATTGAAGTAGATTTTTAAGTCCAATTCCTTTCTGCTCATAAGTCCTTATTTAAAGTCCGATCATTCAAAGTTTAAGTACTCACGGGTGCTTATTTTAGAAGCCAAATTGTCCCAGGAAAAAGGCAGCACTCTCCGGCAACGGCTATGCGGTTTCGCTCCATGGAAATAGCAGTTGACTCACAGCACTGCGCCACATCCCCCTCTTCACTTCGGAGCCCGTTAGTGGGTTCCTTTGCGGGTTGGGGGGGCGCTAAGGGTGCCCGCCGAGTCCCATGGTCACAGGCTTCATCCGCCTGTGATTTTTAGCAGGGTCCCCACTTCGCCGTAGCGGAAAAGACCCGTTTCATGCAGAGCTAGTCCCTCCAGTTCAGAGGGAGTCCACCATTGCTGATGGCGCCACCCCGGAAGTCCTCGTTTGTTGCTTCGTGATGAGTGGGTGGAAGAGCAGTAATGAATAGTCTCTTTATTGCTCTGATGCCAGTTTTTGTTTCTTAGTGTGGAGATTTTAATAACAGTTTTTCTTCAATATTATTATTTTTATAGCAAAATAATGATATTTATTAAAAATGAAAGGAAATTGTTAACTAAACCAACCACTTTGCAAGCTTTAAAAATATGTTAGACCTGAATGGAAAATGACCTATCCCATAGACCCTGCAACTGCAAAACTTTTGTGATGGTGATAGTCAGTGCTTTTATTTCTGAGGGGTCACGTAGGGGGACACATACCCCTAAACATTTTCTGAATCTAAGTTTGGCCTCATTGAGGGGCAGTATTTCAATATGAGTAGGAAAATGAGTACCCCTAAACAATTTTTTAGAAAAAAAAATCAGTGGTAATAGTTCTGATAATCACTGAGAATGTACACAATATATACATATATCTGATTCAAACTCTGAAAGCATCAGTGTTTCTGTACACTATCAGAATAGCTGCTTGTAATACTTATTCAGGAGGAATTTTGAAGAGTCTCTTGAAATAAAAATCAAAATGTTTATATATATATATATATATATAGAGAGAGAGAGAGTCAAATTAGCTTCTTCTAAGAGAAAAGGGTGGGTGTATGACACAGTGTATATGAAGGCAAGTGGAGATGTTTTTTTAAAAATTACTTAATCACAGCCGCACAGCAGAGGTCTGATGTGGAGGTCACTCTGCTTGGCTTTTCTCCCTCTCCCTCTTTTGCATCAGCCACAAATTCATTCCTAATTGCTGCTGAGGAAAACAAACTGTCAGCGTGATGGTAAAGCGCAACACACAGCCCTTGCACTTATTGCTCATCAGGCAGAAAATGTCAGCACTTGCGCAGTGCTGGGGGGAAAGCCTCTGTTTTGTGCCAAGTTCTTTTAATGAAAAACAAAAACAAACTGTTCCAAGTGCTCTTTAATCTTATTGCATCTTTTATGATCCTGTCAGCATTATTATGCAGTGGGTGGGAAAAGTCAATTACACATCTTTGGCACCCCTTGCTCTTCTCCACTCTCAAGATATACTGACTGGCTTCAGGACAGGCTTACATTTTCAATCAAGCCAACTAATCTTAGACTAGCCAAGTATTGGTGTGTGGAGCATGATGCTTACTTTCTTAATAATGCCATTTGATTAAAAGGGGATTCTCTCCTTACCACCCCCACCTCCCAATCATAACCATTCTCTGGATTAACATTTCAATTTGAACAAGCTTTAATTTAATTATCTGATTCCTGGGGAAAAGATCTATCTTGATGTTTGATTATTAAAACGCCTATCATTATGATGTGTGGGTGGGTGTAGAGTGGGCATATAAATGACAAGAATTCTGGAGGATGCAGAGACACATTCCTCCTCCCAGGACCTCCTCTCACAGTTCTCAAGATGGTCATTTCCCCCTTTCCTTACAGGAGTTAATAGTAGTCATTCGCTTATCTGGAAGAAGGCAAAGGAATACAGACAGGGACACCATCCTGCATTAAGGATGGAGGAGAAAATAGATCCATTTTGCATCTCAAGGTGAACTTTCCCAATTATGGTAGCCTTTCCGAAACAGCACAGGAAACGAAACACAACATCATTTTAAATTTGCACTTCTCTGAAATTTGCAATGCAGTTCTCCAGCCAAGTATTGAGTACAAAAATGCACGTGCATGGGTGAAGTGTGCATAAACAGGCATATACTGATTAAAATGGCATACAAAAAGTGCATTATATTAAGGAACATTGCTTAGCAAAAATGTGTGTATTAGACAAAACTGTTATTAGGGGAAATGCCTCTTGCACTTCTGACACTAGAGGTGGTGCTCTTCAGCCCGTGCCATGGGTGGGCCAGCTCTGATCAGCACTGTAATCTACACCCCATAGCTCCAAAATGCTTGTACGTCACTCAGAACGTGTGTGTATCGTGTCTAATGCAAGGGAAAGACCACAGCTCAGTGGTACAGCATCTGCATTGCATGCAGAAGGTCTGGAGTTAAACCCCTGGCATCTTCAACTAGGGCTGGAAATGTCCCCTGCCTGAAGCTCTGGACATCCGCTGCTAGCTGGTGCAGACAAAACAGAGCTAAATTAATTATTGGTGTGACTTGGTATAAGGCAGCTTCCCATGTTCCCATAGCCTGCTCTGTAAGCCAGTGGATAGCCGGCACTGGTTATGTAAACCCCAGCACCAAACCTGGGAGGATCATTATCAGGACCTGTTGTCGGCAAGAGGCAAAATGGAATTGGCAGTTCCTTTTCAACACAATCCGTCAATGCTTCTCAGCAGGGCCCTGACTGACAACACTCTCATCTACTGAAGCACGTGGCGGGAGCATTAAAATTATTGACTTCTTCTCTCAAGATTATCGACTGCTATCCAAGAGCTGTGAAAGCTGAATCTGATTAATTCTAAAAGGGGCACAAGGATGAAGGAAGATTAGTGCTATTAGCCTTTTTTAAAAAAAGGCATGCTTGGGGGGTCAGGCATGCTTGGGGTCAGGCATGCTTGGGGTCAGGCCTAGAGACCAGCTGCTTGACCGTTCTCCAAGGGTAAACTCTGAAACATGGAACAGCTCTAAAGGGGAAAGTCTGCACTGAGTCTCAGACCATGAACAAGCGGAAAAGGCAAAACAGCACCTGACATTGGCTGAGAGGAGCAGTCCAAAATTTGAGTGGAAGCACTATGTCTTCCAGGGAACAATAAGCTCAAAGGAAGAGAGAATTCACACTATCCTTACCTGTAGGCCTTTTTGCACTGCTACTGCTTTCATCTTCGACCTTTGGACATGCTGCCTGGTGCTGAAGGGAATTGTAGTCCAGTAGCCTCAGGAGGTTCCTAGGTTAGCCACTCCTGCTTTAGAGGCAATTCCTCTTCTACCCTCAATAGGATATAAAGGAAGTGGAAAGTCCCACAACAGTGTAATGTGTCCAACTGTTGAAATGCCACTAAGCATTTAAGCATAGTTATGGTCTTTTGAAAGAAAAGCCTTAAGCAAGCACAATGTGTGACCACTTATATATATATGGTTACAGTAGGTCTAATTCCCGGAAAGGTCTACTGTATCTGTACTAACAATGTACACGTATATCTTACAATGTACACATATATCTAAATGTTTCTTCCTTAACAGATCAATAACGTTATAACTGGATGACATGACAGATAAGATCTATGTGAGCTGGAGTTTGCTCATGAAGAACAACATGAAGCTAAACTCAGCATGATTTTTTTCTCTCCCTCTAGTTTTTGTTTGTTTTAATATAAAAAATAAGGAATTTCCTACTCAGAGAAAACTTAAAGGTAGGCTAAAGTGTGCAAACCCTCTATAGACTGTTGCATATGAAAATTTTGCACACATCCAGTGGCGTAGCGTGGGGGGTGCAAGGGGGGCAGGCCGCACCGGGCGCAACATCTGGGGGGGGGCGCGCTCGCTGCCTCCGGAGTCGCCGAAGAGCCTCGGGCGCAGGCTGTAGCAGAGCCGCATGTCTCGCGGCGCCCGGCTGAAGGTGCCCGGCAGGCAGCGGCTCTCAGCGCTCGTCGCGGAGGACGCGCCAGGCAGCCCCTCCTCACAGCCCCGCCTCCGCCGCTGCTGCTGCAGCTGCTGGGCCGTTGCATTTTCCTCGCCTCTCTGCCCCCCTCCTCCTCCGGGCAAGCGGCGTCGTTTGGGCAGCAGCGCCAGCGGCAACTTGCAGGTTAGGGGTTAGGGGTGCGCAAATTACGTGCCTTGCCCCGGGTTAGGGGGCGCAAATTACTTGCGTTGCCCCGGGTGTGGACAACTCACGCTACGCCGCTGCACACATCTACTTCACAGAATATAGGAGCACTAAAACACTACAACTGCCCACAGCATCCCTACACGTGACATGCTGACACGCTTACACATGACATTACACATGACAAACAACTAACACCCTTCTTCCTATGCAAAATTTGCTTCTCATGTTACAAAACTGAAGCAGACCTAAGCCATTTCATTGCACACATTCTTTCCACATATGTGCCACTATGAACAAAACTACTTCAGCGACCCCTGCTGGGAGAAAGTTGAACATCTTAGGGGTTTTTTTCTTTCTTAAATCTCACTGAAATTCCTTTAATGCAAGGGTTCAGGTTTAATTTATAAGCTGATCAAATAACAGCATTAGGGAAGGGAATCTGCATTTTAAAATAAAACAGAAACTTAAGATGTATATTGAGTGACAGCATTTCAAACCCAACATACCAATATGTTTGGCCCTATTGACCTTCATGACGCTATCTATGTACAGAACACTTAAATTAAAACTGCTGATGGAGCCACAGTGAATTTAGTGTTAGTCTTTCATCTTAAGCTTAACCCCGCCCCCCTGCACAATGGTTTGAAAGCTAAAAGAGTTTACGAAATGCATCCATCTATTTCAAGGGTTAAGGTAAGAAAAAGGGTTAAACACTCCTCCCCTGGCCCCACTTCCCCAAGCAGGCCCCATGATATGGCTGCTAATTAGTTAAAAGAAGCATCCAGGGGAGTTCCAAATAATGCATCTCCTGTGTCTTTATTATCTACGTCCCCAGTATGTTATTCTATAGTAATCCAATTACAGAAGGGTGTGTTTCAACAGAGGTGGATTATCTGAGGCAATAGTCCTAGCTGCTTGGTGTTTAATTAGAATAATAAAATCACCAGGCAACTGAAGTGAAGAAGCAGGTAAGAAGACTGAGAATTGTAAAAGTCCAGGAATGAAAAGGTATTTGCCTTAACAGCATAAATCACTCACAGCAATGAATGAGACCACAGTGCATTATTTCCTTAATGAGACGTCAGTAGCTTGTTCTCTGTAAGTATACTTTGCACAGGTCGACCTGAGCAGACCAGTTATGGACTTCATCTAGGCATTAAGGTTTAATCCAGGTGTCCTGAACCCCGACTCCTGAAGAACAGCAAGAGCTCAAACACACTGCCATTTGTATGCATGAATCTCCCTGCAAGTAAATACAAGCTGTGCTCACACTGCTGATGGAATAATAAATCCCCCAAAGAAAACACTCTCTTGGAAGGAAGCTTTGAGGACACAAGAGGGTGGGAAATTTGCTAATGTCTGCTACATCCTAGCTCTCCCATGGCCTGAGGGGAAAACCCCAGGTGTCCTACAGAAAGGTCACAATCTCCAGGCTTTATTTGCCATTACATACACTTAGTCTATAGAGACGTGGGTGGCGCTGTGGGTAAAACCACAGTGCCTAGGACTTGCCAATCGTATGGTCGGCGGTTCGAATCCCCGTGGCGGGGTGAGCTCCCGTCGTTCGGTCCCAGCTCCTGCCCACCTAGCAGTTCGAAAGCACCCTTAAGTGCAAGTAGATAAATAGGTAGCGGGAAGGTAAACGGCGTTCCATGTGCTGCGCTGGTGCAGGCTCGCCAGAGCAGCGAGTCACACTGGTCACGTGACCCAGAAGTGTCTGTGGACAGCGCCGGCTCCCGGCCTCTAGAATGAGATGAGCACACAACCCTAGAGTCTGTCAAGACTGGCCCGTATGGGCAGGGGTACCTTTACCTTTACACTTAGTCTACGCACACAGGACACTTTCTTCTTGAATCAGTGGAGACTGAGTACTTATTTTGTCTACATAATCTATGCACTATCTAGCTCTATTGCATCTTTGTTCCTGAAAAGCACTTCCTGAGCAACTTGTTTCATTCTTAAAATAGCTCATTGGAGATTCCTTCTGCATTACCATCTGCATGTCCACCTGAAAACAGGTGTAGGCAGTCCTGGGAATGGGGAAGGGAGAGGGATATATTCACACCTGCCCAATAATGTTGTGGGTGGGTGCCTACCAAGATCACAACCACCACTTTCTTCTTCATTCTCCTGGAGCATGTCCCGGGGAGGAAAAGGCGTGGATAACCTAATCAAATGGTTTTCAAATGTATATCAAGTAGCAACACCCACCCTTGTGGACAGCAGAATTTAGAATCAGTCTAGATTGACAGCAGCATGTTGAGAATAAGAATGATTCCAGGTTGAAAAAAAAGAAAAATACATTTTTCTGCTGCATGCAGGTTAGTGTGTACACAACTGGAGACAGCATCTTAAAGTCCTCCCCAAGCCTGGTAGATGAGCTAGATGTGATTTTAAAAAGTTGGCAGTGTGAATGGATAAATGAAAAGGGGTGTGTGGTGCTTAGCAAGAAGTTTGTTTCTATATATAGCAGACTACATAGGACCAAGAGATATGGATGGAAGCTGCTGAAGTGACCTGTAACACTCTGCTCACCAAGTTCTGATGATGTGAACAGAAGCTGCTAAGAACCAGTAGCAGGTTTTTAAAATATGGAACGCTTCACAAATTTGTGTGTCATCCTTGCGCAGGGGCTATGCTCATCTTCTCTGCATCGTTCCAATTTTAGTATATGTGCTGCCGAAGCGAGCGCAGTAGCAGGACTTTTAAGCTACATTGAATGGATCTTCCCTGCTCAACCACTCCATTTAACAGTCTCTTCAGAAACAGTTTGTTGCTTTGTAGTTGACAATGAGGCAGCCTATTCATTTTAATGGGTTGCTGTTGTTTGTTGCCTCATTTTCTCCCATGATTATTATTCTAAAGAGATTCAATGCCTTTTTTATTCTTCTGCTTGTAACTCTGTTTCAGGATTCTCTTAAATGTTAGGAAACAAATGTGTGCCATAAATCATATTTTAAGGGAAGATTACCAACTAATCTTAGGTGCTGGGTAATAAGAGTTGGAGTCCCTTCAGGCCAGTTTTAGAAAGTAAATAATAATTAAACAAAATCTCAGACAGGTTGTGGAGTATAGCAGAATTTTAAAAGTCAAGAGCTTGTCTTGCCTCCTCATTTTTCTTACAAAACAACAGTTTATCATCATCAAGAGGCAGGGTGCTCAATTGAAGACATGCAAAATTAGGGTTGGCAGACCCCCCAGGCCTGACCTGAAGTCTCCAAGTTTGCCTGGCTGGCCCCAGGTGGCAGAGGGAGGGTTTGAATTTCCAGGTGGGTGAGAGCCCCTATTTTAAAAAGTTAACAAACTGATTGTGTGAGCAGCTTGCAAATTTCAGCCTGCTGGGAGCTGACTGCAAATTATTGCATAGACTCTAGTCTAGGCAGAGGTGGGGGCGTGGCGTTATTATTTTTAATGCTAAACAAGCACACAAATAAATCACTGCTGTGGTACACCCACAGTTGTGAGTCCCAAGATTATGATTATGTATCCCCACCTGTTGCCATTGGCTGCAGCCTACCTGTGACATCATGAACGTACATGGCAGCTGAGTGGACATAAAGGTGGGCCTTTTCCTCTTCTCCAACAGAACACAGTGTGCAACAGCTGTGACATTCAGCGTTGCCTTGTTTTCTTCCACTTGTAGGAGAATTGGCAGATGGACGGATGCGATCATCTGGTTGTGAGATGCTATGGAGTGATAATAAGGCAAGGTCACTTGCTGAGCAGGACTGCAGCTTGAAGACAGCCAATACCCACAGCTGGAAAATGGCTGGTGTCTAGTGATGGACTTAACAGAAGCTGGCAGGTGTTGGTGGGTGGAAAGTGATAAAGATCATATTCAGAAGCCAGTGGCTGGAGCTGGCTGGTGTTCATGGGTATAAGCTGCTTGGATTTCACCTTTGGAAGCTAGTCAACAGAAGCTGATGGATATTTGTCAGTTGAAGCCAGGGCATGAATATGAACTGGTGGAGAGTGAAAAATGTATGAACATTTTTTGCTGGTGTTTTTCATGGATGTAGGCTGGTGTATGCTTGTGTGTATGAATGGCCCCTATAAAAATGGGAGGTTGCAGTTGCGGTCAGGACAAATGTGTATCTGTATGAATGGTGGATATTCATGAACAGATGAAACCCATGGAAGATGGCAGGCTGAAATCAGCAGAAGTAGTTGCCAGGTAGAAGTCACTTGAAGTGTCTGGATGCTTTCAGGTGGTAGCCATCCCTTTCACTTGTCTCTCTGGTCCCCCCCCCCCCTTTTCAGGGATATCTGAAGCCAGTGAAGCTTTCTTGAGACTATAGATGAGAGCAATGAAGAGATGTCATAGGGTGGTCTGAAGCTGGCAAGGCTTTCTCAAGAGCTCCCTGCTCCACCCCCTGTGAAAGAAAGAAGGGAACTGCAGAGCTTAAATGCCAGCCAGCGTATATTTGTTGTTTAGTCGTTTAGTCGTGTCCGACTCTTCGTGACCCCATGGACCAGAGCACGCCAGGCACTTCTGTCCTCCACTGCCTCCCGCAGTTTGATCAAACTCATGCTGGTAGCTTCAAGAACACCATCCAACCATCTCATCCTCTGTCGTCCCCTTCTCCTTGTGCCCTCCATCTTTCCCAACATCAGGGTCTTTTCCAGGGAGTCTTCTCTTCTCATGAGGTAGCCAAAGTATTGGAGCCTCAGCTTCACGATCTGTCCTTCCAGTGAGCACTCAGGGCTGATTTCCTTAAGAATGGATACGTTTGATCTTCTTGCAGTCCATGGGACTCTCAAGAGTCTCCTCCAGCACCATAATTCAAAAGCATCAATTCTTCGGCGATCAGCCTTCTTTATGGTCCAGCTCTCACTTCCATACATCACTACTGGGAAAACCATGGCTTTTACTATACGGACCTTTGTTGGCAAGGTGATGTCTCTGCTTTTTAAGATGTTGTCTAGGTTTGCCATCGCCTTTCTCCCAAGGAGCAGGTGTCTTTTAATTTCGTGGCTGCTGTCACCATCTGCACTGATCATGGAGCCCAAGAAAGTAAAATCTCTCACTGCCTCCATTTCTTCCCCTTCTATTTGCCAGGAGGTGATGGGCCCAGTGGCCATGATCTTCTTTTTTTGATGTTGAGCTTCAGACCATATTTTGCGCTCTCCTCTTTCACCCTCATTAAAAGGTTCTTTAATTCCTCTTCACTTTCTGCCATCAAGGTTGTGTCATCTGCATATCTGAGGTTGTTGATATTTCTTCCGGCAATCTTAATTCCGGCTTGGGATTCATCCAGCCCAGCCTTTCGCATGATGAATTCTGCATATAAGTTAAATAAGCAGGGAGACAATATACAGCCTTGCTGTACTCCTTTCCCAATTTGGAACCAATCAGTTGTTCCATATCCAGTTCTAACTGTAGCTTCTTGTCCCACATAGAGATTTCTCAGGAGACAGATGAGGTGATCAGGCACTCCCATTTCTTTAAGAACTTGCCATAGTTTGCTGTGGTCAACACAGTCAAAGGCTTTTGCATAGTCAATGAAGCAGAAGTAGATGTCTTTCTGGAACTCTTTAGCTTTCTCCATAATCCAGCGCATGTTTGCAATTTGGTCTCTGGTTCCTCTGCCTCTTCTAAATCCAGCTTGCACTTCTGGGCGTTCTCGGTCCACATACTGCTTGAGCCTTCCTTGTAGAATTTTAAGCATAACCTTGCTAGCATGTGAAATGAGTGAAATTGTGCGGTAGTTGGAGCATTCTTTGGCACTGCCTTTCTTTGGGATTGGGATGTAGACTGATCTTCTCCAATCCTCTGGCCACTGCTGAGTTATCCAAACTTGCTGGCATATTGAGTGTAGCACCTTAACAGCATCATCTTTTAAAATTTTAAACAGTTCAGCTGGAATACCATCACTTCCACTGGCCTTGTTATTTGCAGTGCTTTCTAAGGCCCATTTGACTTCACTCTCCAGGATGTCTGGCTCAAGGTCAGCAACCACACTACCTGGGGTGTACGAGACATCCATATCTTTCTGGTATAATTCCTCTGTGTATTCTTGCCATCTCTTCTTGATGTTTTCTGTTTCAGTTAGGTCTTTACCACTTTTGTCCTTTATTATGGTAATCTTTGTACGAAATGTTCCTTTCATACTCCCGATTTTCTTGAACAGATCTCTGGTTCTTCCCATTCTGTTGCTTTCCTCTATTTCTTTGCATTGCTCGTTTAAGAAGGCCTTCTTGTCTCTCCTTGCTATTCTTTGGAAATCTGCATTCAATTTCCTGTATCTTTCACTATCTCCTTCGCATTTTGCTTGCCTTCTCTCCCCCGCTATTTGTAAGGCCTCGTTGGACAGCCACTTTGCTTTATTGCATTTCTTTTTCATTGGGATGGTTTTAGTTGCTGCCTCCTGTATAATGTTGCGAGCCTCCACCCATAGCTCTTCAGGCACTCTGTCCAGCAAATCTAAATCCTTAAACCTGTTCCTCACTTCCACTGTGTATTCATAAGGGATTTGGTTTAGATTGTATCTTACCTGTCCGGTGGTTTTACCTACTTTCTTCAGTTTAAGCTTGAATTTTGCTATAAGAAGCTGATGATCTGAGCCACAGTCAGCTCCAGGTCTTGTTTTTGCTGACTGTATAGAGCTTCTCCATCTTTGGCTGCAGAGAATATAATCAATCTGATTTCGATGTTGCCCATCTGGGGATGTCCATGTGTAGAGTCGTCTCTTGTGTTGTTGGAAAAGCGTGTTTGTGATGACCAGCTTGTTCTCTTGACAGAACTCTATTAGCCTTTGCCCTGCTTCGTTTTGATCTCCAAGGCCAAACTTTCCAGTTGTTCCTTTTATCTCTTGATTCCCTACTTTAGCATTCCAATCCCCTATAATGAGAAGAACATCCTTCTTTGGTGTCACTTCTATAAGGTCTTGTAAGTCTTCATAGAATTGGTCAATTTCAGTTTCTTCAGCACCAGTAGTTGGTGCATAAACTTGGATTACTGTGATGTTAAAAGGTCTGCCTTGGATTCGTATCGAGTATATACCAGCGTATATACCGGTACCTAAAGAAGTGTGTGTGTGTGTGTGTGTGTGTAACACACACACACACACACACACACCTACCTGTAGTGCCCACTCTTTTTCTTCGAAGACAGATAACAGAAGGTCAAACACCTGAGCTTATGGTGTGCCCCCCACACCCCCTGTATCTGTACACATGAAGGCTGAGCTGTAAATATTTTTAATGATAAACCCATAAACCAGGCAACTAGCAGCCTTTAAGCCAAATCTGGTCTCATGGGCAACTAAATGGCCCACTTCTCTTTCCTGACCTTTAAGTACAGGGAAAAGAGTCTTTAAGCCAAACAAAGCTTCTTTGCAGCTGGCTTCAACTGAGTGAAGAAATATTCTCCTTTACAGATGACAATATTCTGTTTGAGGGACTTTCAAAGCACAGTCCTCTATTGGGAGGGCTGTCTGACCCAAGTTTGGCCAGGAAGAGTTTGCTGGTCAGTTTTCTCCACTATGCTGAAATGTAAATTATAGTAATTATTTGCACATTTGCCTTTCTCCACATTAGTTAGCATATTCAAATTTTATGCAAATCTCCTGCTTTTTCTTTCTTTCTCATTTTGGGCAATACGTAAGGGACAACTCTATGGGAGACTGCCACATGGGCTACATATTTCTTGCAGGGTGTATCTTCCACCTGGCTCAGAAATCTAGTTAATCTAGTTTAAGAATACAGTTGTGTTAACAAAGGGGATGGAGAAAGGACTTGAGTCCTTGTCTTTCCAGTTGGCCAAGTACCTTCTTCTAGTTTGGATGATACCATGACCTCCAGCAGCAAGAAATGTAACAATCTCATCCCATTCCAACACAAACCAAGGCATTCTATGAAGCTGCCTGAAAGTAACTTATGTTGGTCCACTCTGACTGGCAGCAGTTTCATCCACTCTGACTGGCAGCAGTGAATGCAGCAGATCTTATCAACTCTGCAGAATCAGATGAACATTTGGAAGTGCTGCTGCTCTGATTAATGGATTCCTATGTCAATGGCTCTCAGCTACTCATAGGTCTTACACTTCCTGGCTAAGCAAAAGGGGCAGCTCAGCATATTATTAGATTTGCTGTTTTATTTAAAGATGGCTAAGGCATGGTGCATCTTTGCTTGTTGTTGTTTAGTCGTTTAATCGTGTCCGACTCTTTGTGACCCCATGGACCAGAGCACGCCAGGCACTTCTGTCCTTCACTGCCTCCCGCAGTTTGATCAAACCCATGCTGGTAGCTTCAAGAACACCATCCAACCATCTCATCCTCTGTCGTCCCCTTCTCCTTGTGCCCTCCATCTTTCCCAACATCAGGGTCTTTTCCAGGGAGTCTTCTCTTCTCATGAGGTAGCCAAAGTATTGGAGCCTCAGCTTCACGATCTGTCCTTCCAGTGAGCACTCAGGGCTGATTTCCTTAAGAATGGATACGTTTGATCTTCTTGCAGTCCATGGGACTCTCAAGAGTCTCCTCCAGCACCATAATTCAAAAGCATCAATTCTTCGGCGATCAGCCTTCTTTATGGTCCAGCTCTCACTTCCATACATCACTACTGGGAAAACCATAGCTTTTACTATACGGACCTTTGTTGGCAAGGTGATGTCTCTACTTTTTAAGATGCTGTCTAGGTTTGTCATTGCTTTTCTCCCAAGAAGCAGGCGTCTTTTAATTTCGTGACTGCTGTCACCATCTGCAGTGATCGCATCTTTGCTTACCTCTGCACAATAATCTGTATGGGGAATAAGATATGATAAATAATTCCTCGGTGCAGGATATAGACTAGATGGTCTCGGGGCTCATTTTAGCTCTTCGGTTACAATTCCACTAGCTCCCAAAGCTTATATAGCCTAAATTGAGTAATGTACTTTAAGAAGTATAAATAAAATTTGATGCTGATGAAAAAGTACATAGGGCCAAGGATGAGAAACAAAGAATTTCATCTTACTAAAACCTTTTGTTGTCTTTTAGGGAGCAAACAAAATATATTCCACAAGTACTGGGAATTATTTTTTTCTTGCTTGCTGAACCCAATATAGAAGAAAACAAAAGAATAACTCACTTAGGAGGCTGGCATTGTGCATTTGTAAAGGCAACCGCTTTCAAACAGATAATGAAGAAGGCTTGGCTTATGTGGTGAGTTCTTTATAAACTCATTTCCTTCCTGGAGTTCAGGAATTATTCTACTTTGGCCATTGCTGCAAGACTGGAAGAAGCTTCAGTGGGAAGACGCCAGCATTTATTTTCTTTCTTTTTTTAAGAAATAAGGTAAGGTGTGCAATTCAACCATCTTTTAGTTTATAGTTCTATGAGAAAACTTGGCATTACTTAAGTTTCTTATTAAATCACACAGGATACTCTGCTGCATAGCATTTGTTGCTACTTCTGTTTGGCAGTTGGAAACTCTCTTTTCATTTTCCACTAGATTTCATTTCAAGTTCTCTCCTTGGATAGATTCACACACACAAATTACTGTTGTTTTTTTGTGAGCTCTCAGTATTCCAGGAGAAAACCACTGAAGTGGTATCTTGGGCGTAACCAGGATTTTTGTTAGGGTGGGCAGAACTGACGTGATTGGTCACTTAGTTAAGTATTTCTATTGTTTTACTTGATCTAGGGGGGCAGCTGCCCCCTGCCCCCCCCAGCTATGCCCATAAGTGGGATGGAGTGTATGATTAGTTCACTGTTATGGCTACATAGCTCAACGAGGTGGCATGGCCCTCTGACCAGACTGGGGCCACAATGGGAGACCAAGGGTTAAAGCCCACTAATGCCTGTGCCTGGGTCTTAATCTGGGCTGGGTCCCTGTGCTAGCTATTTTTGAAAGAAAATTCATGTGCTTAAGGACACGATTAACATATTGCCAAGTTTGATACTTACTGGGCTTTACTAAGCTTGTAACTCTTGTTCTCACCAATATAAAATTAGGCTCTGGAGTAAATGTGGTGATGCCGATCTGGTGAATTGCCCACTTTTAGAGATAAAAGCCGGTTATTTCCTTAAATATGTGGCTTTCAGCACATTTAAAGCATTTCATTTCAGAAGTGTGTGCTGTAAACTTGTTTTCTTCAACTTAAATCTCTGCCTAATATATGTAATAATAAAACTTGTGGCTCAGGAAACATGACCTATATTTTTCACAATGATAGAGATGAACTTTAAAAGACCCTTCTGTACCAGAGTAGATAACTTTCATTACACCTTCAGTATGTACGCTCCCCCGACTTCTAAAAGGCTGAAAATAATACTCTATCAGGCTGGGGAAAGCTGTCCTAAACATAATGGTCTAAAACTGATGTTTCTGTTGGATCTTCCTCTTTTACCCTGATCCAACTCATTGTGCTTAAAAATGTATTTATATATGTGACTATTCTGTTGAAAGATGCTTAGAGACAATTTACATTATTGAGCTTGCAGAGTGATAATGTAAGCTGAATTATATTCCCTAAATTCTGCTTATTGTGAATTATGTCATTATTTCAACAGTACCATGCACTGTCTCTCTGTGTCTCTTACACACACACAGTTCCACATTTACCCTGCCAAAATTAGACTCATTGCATTTTGTGTGACATCTATAAGAAACAACCACTATATACAAATGCCCCCATCCAGCTAAGGAGATAGATCCATGCATATAAGCAGGCTTAAGCATGCATATATGTTAGTGGATCAGGAACCATAGATGTAATTCCAATGCATATCAGAATAAAAATTTAGCAAACACCATCTATATGCACTACAGTGCTTTCAATGGGTTGGCAATCTTCATTCTGGCACAACTAGTCAAACACTTTTTTTTTTTAGCACAACAAGATGGATCAGGGTGTTCGGGTAATATAAAAGGCTATTTGTTAATAAAAAGGAAGGATGGACACAAGAGAAATGGCATAGAACTCCAGGCTGGTTTTGCATATTCTTGTGAACACTTGATAATTCAGCACTTCAGCTCAGCGTGTTGACTTCATTGGAAAGCTGTGTATTTAAAGTACCATCAATCAGGTGCTATGGAATTTCTATCTATACTTGATCTGTGATGCATCCATTCATACTTGAAAATCACTATGGTGCTGCTGCAGTCATATGGTGAGCACGCATGTGTGAGTCAGCCCTCAGAGACAGAACAGAGAAAGATGAGGAGAAAGGAAATTAGGGTAATTTGGAGAGAAGTAGATAAATACAAACAACCACTTTAACCTCCATCTCTATCTAATGCATGGTAAAACTAAAATCCTCATCACATGACAATATGATACAGAAAGATACCCAGCAGTGAGTCTTTCTTCATAGTTTGGCATGTTCAGGAAACTAGTTCAATAAGTCATTATATGCAGATTGTAGGAAGTTCTGAAGTTTCAACCCTATATAAAACCAGCTTCTTCTAAACATGAAGTATCTTTTTTAAAGGGTTTTTTTTTTTTTTTGCAAATGGCCACAAATGAGAACACTGAAGCTTCTGACTGCTCAGCAACTGATCCGAATAAAATGAGGAATCTGAACAGTGCAAAGAAATCATCCTAGCACTTCTGAACATATGGAAAGGCAAGAATCAGTGGCTGGTACACCAGACACTGATCATCTGCTATCCTCTGTTACCTTGATATTTCAATGGAAAACCAAGTTCCTGAACCAAAACCACTGACCAGATGAGTTGCTATTCAAATATCCCCCCCCCCAATTTAGCCATGTACTCTGGGCAACACCATTTTCTAAAATAATGGGTTAAACAAGAGGGAGTAAACATAGTGCCCTCCAGATGTTGCTGAACTACAACTCCCATCAGCCCCAGCCAGCCTAATCAATGGTCAGGGATGATGGGAACTGTAGTCCATGAAGATCTGGAATACTTGGGGTAACCCTGAACATTATACAAAAGCAGCATGAATCTCTTCTATGTCTCTTGTTGCCACTTCTCCATATCATTTGAGGATGCTGAATGCCATATACTGTATAGGAGCAATTTGTGTAGCATATTTTCAAAGAAATTCTAGAATATCTATTGGTAGAATCCAGTGGGCAAAATTTTGCTTTCTTTTTTTGCTGTAAAAGATAGAGCAACAAATTGCATTGTTCATATTCTTGTCCCACAGCTGCGATCATGAAGAAAGTAAAGATCTCCTCCAATGCTGGGATACTGGTCATGCTACTGTTATTAAGCACAGCTCAACCCAAGCCCTGCCCTCCCTGTTTGTGTGAGCAGCAGGAAGACCTAAGGGGTTGGATATTAAACTGCAGCTCTATGGGGCTGAAGGAAATGCCTCCCCTGTCATCGGAATTATGCCACTCTTGCCATACCATCAACATTCTTCATCTGCAAAACAACAGTTTGATGACAGTTCCTCTTGGTGCACTGGACAACTTAATTTACCTGAAAGAAGTTGATTTCTCCAACAACCCTTGGCACTGTGACTGCTCTATTTTATATTTCAAGCAGTGGCTGGAAGACTTCAGTAACGCTTCTCTTGCCAACCTTCAATGTGCATCTCCGGCTTCTGTAAAATCGAGAGCCTTGAGTCAGCTGACTGGGAATGAACTGGAAGGATGTAGGAAGCCTCAACCAATCAAATGCCTTGATTTCTTTTGGAGAGACTTTGCTCTTATTTTTGTGGCAATTATTGTCTTAATTTTAGCAAGGTGCATTCTACAATACTCAAAAAAATTAACTTCCCAAGCTGCCAGGAAGCTACATCCTTTTGAAGTCCCACTGCTGCAGATTCATGACCTGGAAAAACAGAAATCAAAATGATCTGCTGCGGTGACTAATAGCTCTTCAGTAAGATTACCAAAGTCATCTGTTGAAAAGGTTGTGTTTGTTCAGGCTCCAAGCGCATACAGAGCCATGACTAAATGTCCCTTAGGCTAAAGAAATAGCACCAGTTATATTCTGTTTGTTCTTGCTGATTACATAAGAACTTGTACAATGTATGTAGTTACTTTACGTTTTCCCAAATGGCAATACCCACACCCTACCCTTGATGCTTCTGTGAGCCACTGGGGTGAAACCAAGGATAACCAAATTCTGTTAGCTGTGTAAATAATTATGTAGTAATTATTACTACATGTGCTAATACCATAGCATGGGGTAATGGAAATGTGCTCTCATGCACCATGGTTTCTACTGCTGTGGCACTCAACCGTATAAACATTCCCAAAGATAATTAATAATATCACTGCTATGCAAACAGAGCTATGTATATGAAAAAATAGAGTTTAAGTTAATCTCAAACTAAATTAGGTACCAGGCCAAAGAATTTAGAACTTTAAACTCACGCTCTTGCCTAAAAGGGATCTGGATTAGAGAGCTCAGTTTGCTGTTATCTCTCTTTTATGTTGCATCATTTATTAATGTCCTATAGCAAACTATTTTAGAGCCCAACCAAAAGCCTGCTGTGATTGGGATAGAATTTATGGTGTGTATTAATGTATCATATACCCCACGAATATACTCTGAATAGAGAACACCAGTTCTATAAGTATTTGTCTTTTAAGCACGTCTGTCTTCAGGAAATGGATGACTGAATTTCATGGCTTTGTCACTGAAACTTTAGTACTCTTTACTGATGAGTCTTCATCCATTGCATACTGTTGCTAACCAGTAAGCCCAGTAGTGACTTTGCTTGCAATAATGTTAGTTATGAGTTTACAGTTGTAACGGTCTGTACACCCCCTGCTTCAAGACACCATGCTGGCTTTATTAGGATGCATCAGAATGCCTTTTGTTATTTAAGAGGACATAAATCCTCAAAAACGAGCAAGGTGTTTGTTGGTTTAAATAAAGCATGCTGGTAGATCACGCTCAGCAAGTTCTGTGGCATGTTTCCACAGCTATTCTTTTTCCAGTTTCATTACTTAAACATACACACGGGGGGGGGGGATTGCTGAGTTCTCACTTAATGCCAGATATATTTCAGAGCAAGGATGGGGAACCTTCCACATGTTGCTGGATTACAACTCCCATCACCCCTGACCATTGGCCATGCTGGCTGGGGGTGGCTGGAGTTGGAGTCCTAAAAACATCTGGAGGGCCACAGGTTCCCCTCCTCTGGTTTCAGAGGATGCTATGGCAGTGACCCATATTATTTCTCAACAGCTCTTATGAGGATGGCATAATATCTGAATTTAAGAAAAGGGTATTGGGTGAAGAAATGAGTGGCTGCTCCATGAGTAGGAATTCTGCCCACCATTTCTGAAGTAGGAACTCTCTCTTATCAACAGCAGGGGTGCTTCCAGATTGGGTCTTTTAATACTACCCAGTCATTGCTCTTCCATGGTAAGCTACATGTGGAATTGAAAATGGCTATGGCCACCAAAATGTGGAAAGTCAATGTATGTGCATCATGCAAGGTTCTGTCCATGCTAGTAGGCATCATATAAGGAGGGCCAATGTGCCTGAACACACCATTTTGGTGAAATGTTTATTTTAAATTTTCTACTGAAATAAATTTGTTTTTAAAGTGCCATTGTGTTTTAAAGTGCTATAATGTTTTTAAGGCAGACAGAACAGAAAGCCAAAAATCTAAAAATGAAAAAGTCAAAATGTCACCACTGCTGATTGCTGGGTGATCATCAGATTTTTTTCTAGCAGTTGTCAGCTGAAATCCAATTCAGGAAGTAAAACAAAAGGCAGAGGCAAAGTCTGGAAACCTTGATATGTTTGCAGCGTGGATGAAATACTGAACATACATCTGTGCCAATTTCTGTAATAATTAGGGACTCTCGAAGAATCTTTAATTTAATTCTGGTTTGCCAGAAGTGACTAAGTCAAGTGACTTAGTACACATGACCCGGAAGCTGTACGCAGGCTCCCTCAGCCAGTAAAGCGAGATGAACGGTGCACCCCCAGAGTCGTCCGCGACTGGACCTAACGGTCAGGGGTCCCTTTACCTTTACGACTCTTTAAACAACTGACAGCACAGTAATACACATGTCAACTGAGAAGTAAGTCCTACTAATGTCCTGCATTTATTGCCAAATAATTGAGTATAGAATCGTATCCTTTGGAGCCTAGCTGCATTTGGATAAACACACAGTTCCTAAAATATATAATTGGTTGGCATCCATCTGTCTTGTGAGACAATGGAGGAGTGCACCTTTGGGGGTGAAGTCAAACTATTGGAAGGTTACAGTACCTGCTGTGGCTGTAGAAGCCAATACAGGTGTTTTGTTGGAGTGGGGGGCAGATGAAGCTTTTGCTGCTAAAGGTGCACCATGGCATTTCTTCTCTCTGTGCTCCTCCCAGCAGTCATTCCTCCTCCTCTGCTGTTGGTACACAAACTGTCTGTCTTGTCTCCAGGCACTGTGGTCATCTGCAATGGATTCCCACATGGCCAGGTTACATTTGCCAGCCTTCATGTCACATTTGCAGACACCTTTGTAATACAGAGTTGGTCTGCCAAGAGGCCTGGTGCCTGAAGGCAGCTCCCCACAGAGCACGTTCTTGGGGATCCTGCCATCTTCCATGGCTGTGATGATACTTCAGCTCATGTCAACTTAAAATGGACTAGCCCAGGAACAAATGAGAAGACTTCTGTGTTTGGAAGCTGTTGAAAGGCCAGAAATGAATATGGTGCAGAATGGTGAATGTGACAGTATTTCTTTGGAAACAAGTCTTCTTATGAAAGTCTTAGCAGAAGTCATTGTGGAGCAGCAGTCTTTCCAGTAAGCAGAATTCTTCTTATCAGGTGGGAACCACTGTGCCTTTATCTGGGGGAATCCTTCCAGAGCAGGAGCTAACAGGCTCCGAAAGAGGATGGAGGGAGCGTCACCAGCTTATCTTGCCCGGCCACTTCTTTCAGGAGCACTGGGCCACTTCCCACGCAGCCAATCAACTCCAGCTGCACAGTGCATGCTGTTGATTACAGTCCTTGCTGCCACAACCTGCAGAAAGGCAAGAAATTACTATGGCATGGATCTAAAATGGAACATACAGAAAAAGGCTTCTCCAAGGGATTTGCGAAAAGCCCCTCAAGGAGTCTGCTGACCAACCCTACCTTCACGTACGCACCGAAGAGTGTGCAGTGAATCCTGCCTGCAAAATCAACATAAATACTCTTAAAAAACCAAAAATAAAAGAATGCAGAGCTGTAAACAGATTGATCTCCTCATGTGTTTTGGACTTGAGGTAAGTGCCAGTATCTCTATGCATCTTTTCTCTCTGCAGTAGCTACACTCATGCTCTCTGTGCTGTCCATGACATGGTGTACAAATGAACTCTATGGTATATCCAAACATTGCAGAAATAATGAGAGAAAAGCACAAAAAGTTTAGTTTAGTTTTTTAAAGGGACCTGCATGCCCATAGTAGCAAAGAAAAGGTTTAAATATTTTAAGCGTTTTTCCCTTTCTTGATCTTTTTTTCTTTAAAGGTGGTGTTGGCAAAGTTCTTCATTGTATACTGTAAGGCATCTCAGTATTTTAAAAGGTTTTGCATTTAGTTGTTAACTAACAAAATTAATGGCCCAGAGTAATATAGAAGGATAACCTGAAATTATTCTTCAAATCAAGTACTGTTTCTTTAGCAACCCATTGATTTGGGTAACTGACAGTTTAAACGCTACTGTGTAAAGTACTTTGGTTTCACTTGGATAAAAGTACCTAGGTTTTTCCCAGTGAAAATAAACAAACTGATCTCCTTTATAAAATGAACCAACCACAGTCAACATGTTTGGAGCATGCATAAATCATAACACAGGGGGTAATTTAACATTAATGGCTTTAATTTGCTTTAACGTTTTCATTCACGATATGGTACATAATTAGATCTTATGAAAGGTTTGTTCTGTGCATTTCATGCATCACAAGGTTTTCCTGCTCATTTGCTACAGATAAGCCTTTAGCTCTCTTTGGAGAACACAGCAGGAACTGCTGCTGCATCAAAAAGTGAAAGCACACAAGAAATTAAGGGATGTTCTCAAAAGTGGGGTGGCTGGTGCTCAAAGTTTGTTAGCAGGGTGCTGAGCTCCTCTCTGATATCCTCCTTCCCTAGAACCAGGAACAATCTGTGACTGTTTCTTTATCCTGTTCTGTTTACCATCTATTAACCTGGGTAGGGAAAACCATTGCTAGGACCACCACTTGGCCTTAGCAGAATGCTTCTCAAAATTTCTTTTTGTTGGCTGCCTCCGTACCCAGAACTCCCCATCAGTTCCATGAGTAAGCATGTGGGTCTATATGTGCAGCTCACTGCCATGTGCTAAGACAGGATAGTTTTCCAACACTGTCATTACAAGAACAACGGAACAGGGCAGCTTTGCTTTTGTCTTAAAACCACAGGCAGGAAAATACAATTGGGTACAAAGCTGCAATTTATCCTAAGGTAGGCTGTACTGGCCATAGGATCCTCTCCCTAGCTAAATCTTCATGCCTCCCAAGTGTCCCTCCTCCAACCCCATAGGACACCCTTACATAATTTGAAAAAATAGCCCACAGGGCATTATTGTATGTGAGGCTTTGTTGTATTTAGATCAGTCCCACATGTCCTGCAAACACGGTGTGGGTTTTTCTGTTTATACCCAAGGAAACTCAGTCTTTTGAATTAAACGATGTTTACTGGGCAAAAGTTAAAAACTCTCTCTTCTAATATGTTAATCCATCTGGTCCAAACACTGCAGTGAATCCTGCAACCATCAACAAATCTGTAAGCAGGCACATCTATTTAGTGCATGGAGAAGAGGGATGCTAGTTTGAACTGCCATCTTGACTCATTTCCTGCACTCACTGTTCTTCGAAATGTGTAAGATGGTGATGCTTACATATGAAGTGTGTGATATATAAAATTATTATGAATTGTCCACAGAAAGCTTCAGGTTCACCACCTCTGAACAGCAAGCTCCACCAAATCCCTGAAATCTGCTTTCTTCAGACAAGATTCTCGAGTCTAATCCCACATTTGAAGAAGGACTCTTCTTGTCCCTTCAGAGGTTAGTATTTAGTTATAAAAGAGATAGCCCATAAGGAACAGGAAGCGGAGATGTAGTTCAAAGTAAGGAATGTTTTTCCCCTTCCTCTTCTCTCTCCCCCACTCTGGCAGTGGTCTCCTTGAATATGCCCACCAGAGATAATTCCAAAACGTCCCATAGAGGAAAACATTAAATCAAAAGTTAAACTGATCCTCAGTCTGATGTTTCAGCGATGGCCTGGTAAAACAAACAATAAATTATTCCCTCCAAAGTAATCTTCCCCTTCCCCATAGATGCCCACAGGCTATAGACTTCCTACATGGGAGATGAAACTGCAATGGAAGTGTGCAAAACTACAAGAAAGAAGATTCCACCTAAACATTAGGAAGAACTTCCTGACAGTAAGAGCTGTTCGACAGTGGAATTTGCTGCCAAGGAGTGTGGTGGAGTCTCCTTCTTTGGAGGTCTTTAAGCAGAGGCTTGACAACCATATGTCAGGAGTGCTCTGATGGTGTTTCCTGCTTGGCAGGGGGTTGGACTCGATGGCCCTTGTGGTCTCTTCCAACTCTATGATTCTATGAAAACCTATGTGTAGACTATAATGAGTGGCAAGAGCACACCTGAGAGTATACAATGGCATGCACCCATGTCACTTTGTGATGCATACAGAAGACCATCTATATGCAAGTTTCATGCTGTTTTGACAGGAAAGTGTAGGAAATCTATATCAGCCACTACTGGAGCCTCCCTTTATAGGAGAAGGGAACAGTTGATTCAGCTGCAAAAGTATAGAATGGGGAGGGGAGAGGCATTATTTCCTGTTAAAGTAAAATATTTGAAAAAATACTATACATTAGTACAACATTCATGAATGTGCTGTGACTTATTTCTTTGAACTGATGCCATGATTTCAACTTTCAGAATGGTCACAAGTCAAGGAATAGGATTACTGATACTTCTGTTCCTTGAAGCCACATCTGCAAACTCCTGTCCGCACCCTTGTACATGCTCTCCACCTGATCACAACCCACTAAAAGTGGACTGTGGCTTCAGAGAGCTGGCAACTCTTCCACTTCTACCCAGTTCAGCCCAAGAACTGTACCTCCAGAACAACAATCTGGAAACAATACCTGCAGGTGCGTTTGATAATCTTCAGGCACTGCGTATCATCAATTTATCTAGCAATCCATGGCATTGCGACTGTGGAATTATGTACTTGAAGAACTGGTTAGAAGACCAAACGGGGAACACGCTGATTAGCGACATTAGATGCTTCACTCCACCTTCACTTCACAAAAAAGTAATATCTGAACTAAGAAGGAGTGAGCTTCCTTCTTGTTCCACACCCCGAAGATTCTGTTCCGATTTCTTGTTTAGCGACACATTCCTCTTCTTCTTCATTTTTGTGCTCTTTCTCTTCCTGTGGGTTTTGATTACAAAAAGGCCTAAATTTAAAGTAGAGATTTGCAACAACAGCATGGAGATCCCAAACACATTACCTTCAACTTCTTATCAGCTGAAAAGAAGAACAGCAAGAGTCTAGAGTAATTTATCACTGCTAGTGATTACTGCGTGTTAGATTGCCAAGTGAGAAGAAAGGTCAAGCAAATGATTTCTGTTTATCATTAAAAGTGAAAAGAATTGTTATTATTGGCTTTTCATTTTAAGGGATGGGAAGTCAATTCATCAAGAATGTGCTCACTGCACGAAAACCGTCATATGCAACTTTAAAAGACTTTAGCGTCCTTATTTTAATCATTATGTTTCTGATTTATGATGCCTTCATGCTGCTGGTAAAAGCACATCCTGCAATTAGAGGTGCAACTCGGCTCTGAGATCTGGACCATTATCACAGTTTTAGGCTAATAGGTCAGTGCATAGGGCTTGCTGGCTCTGGCTGAGCTGAGCTGTTTCCTGGTTGTGATCATCACCATATTGATAACCCATCAGCCCAAGCCTAGAGGTTGATGTGGTAACATTTTGTACAAGCAATGGGGAAATACAGTGTTCATGCTCTGTTAACCCTCTGTTTATGCGACTGCTTGCATGTCAGAGAATTATCAATAACTGTACACAATGTGTTGTACATGGAGCTGCCCTTGAAGATGGGCCAAAGATTGCAGTTAGTGCATAATACAGGGGGTAGAATTCCAACCAGCGCTACTCAACACAATCTGCTGCAATGTTGACAGACAGACCCTTCACTCCGATCATATGCCAATGCTTTCCATGGGAACTTTAGTGGAGGGTGGCCCAGGGCCATTGGGTTCGGCCCCAGATATTGTGTTCTTCTCACTCCACCCTTTAAAAGAAAACTTAATTTAAACATTTTGCCTACAGGGAGGCTGGGCACCTGGCAAAGCACAGTGCCAATGAGACCCAACTACTAGTGCCTTACTTTGCCCATAGGCACATGCAGTAGTTGGTTGCGATGGAGAAGTAGGGATATGAGGGTGGGAAAGGGGCATGTTAGATGCTGAACAATACTTTTTTTAGCTTTAATATGTCCATAAAAAATCACTTGTTGCGGATAGGATTGTGGACAAAGTTGAGGGCCCAGTCTACATAATGGTGTATGGGACCCAGAAAATACTGTTGGCACACAATAGCTCAGAGTTAGCCATGACAAGAGCTAGAGTTCCTCCTTCCGCTCTGAAAACTGGCCTAAACCACCAACCATACATATAGATCACCATATGCAAATTTTATGTAAATTTGTGCCATCTCAGACACATGTGCATGCATGCACAACACATTTTCCTATCTCAAATATACTTTAGCTACACTGAAGTCTATAAACGAAACCCATTAATTTGATTCTTACGCCAACTTATTTTTTTTCTGATACCCATCTCTCACATACATGTGAAAACAGCTAGAAATGTCTTTGTTATGGTACATAAAACAGACAACTATTTAAAGAAGGAGCTAAATGTCCATCATTATGACAGATGGAAGGTGAAGAAGGGAGTTTATATTGCAAGGAATATCAGGGGAGCAGAATAGGCCAGTTCACAGACTACAGTGCTCTTGCAGGACAATATAGCCCTCTAAGTCATAATAGTTAATGTGGTAGCATGGTTCATGCACACAATGTTCCACCTAGTAAGAAAAAATCCAGACGGGTTGAAAACTCAAGTTACTAGCTCTCAGGGAGGAGAATTTTCCCCTTTCTCATCCTTTTATTGCTCACAAAAGATGAATTACATCTACCTCCCAGGTCCCACCACCAGATGTCATATGGGGAACTGCTGGATAAACCATCTTCATAGAATTGTAGAACTGGAAGGGACCCTGAGGATCATCTAGTCTAACTACCAGCAACTTTTCCATATGGGCATAGTACCTGTAAACTTGGTGTTAACAGCACCGTGCTCTAACCAACTCTGCTATTGGCTCCACACTTTCCCAGTTCTTAAATTCGAATGCTTCCATGGGATGCCTACTCCCTGGGCAGAGGTCTATTATTTAGAATCCCATAGAGCTATCAACAAACTAAAACAAAGACTAGCTTTCCCCGTTTCTTTCCTCGTAATAAAGAATCTGAGCAGACATTTTTCCAGTTCAGCAGAAATCACTCATCCAAAGCCCAAGCACGGGTAGGAACGAAAGCGCAAAGCAAAAGAATTACAAAGAACAAAGCATTTTTCTTTCTCGGATTACCTGTGGAGTGAAAAGCATTTTACCAAGGTTAATAAGAACTCGACGTACACTTCAAGCTAAGGAATGTTCATTTGGAAACACCACACTATTTCTCTCTGTGTTTTATTAGTACAAGTGAAAGGGTAAGACAGTTAAAATGGCAGCACGCTACAGAACAGGTCTCATTAGTATTCTGTAAGAAAAGTGGCCGATTTTTCTCTCACACACAAGACTTCAGATTATGTTCACATGCCTGGGCTGCTAATGCTTAGCAGCCAATCTTAATGAGAATCTTGCAAAATCAATCAAACCCTATCAAATATCTCATGGATGTCATGGTAAAAACAGAATGACTATAGTATATAACTTCTGCATGCTAACAAATAGTGTGTGTTAACTGGATATATTCTTAGCCATTTTAAACATTTGAATGGATTTATCCAAAATCCATTGCATATCTTTTACATTGTATTAATTGGCACCCAAGACCTGGTGCAAGATGTAAGTGTTGTCAAACCAATCCTGGGAACTGTACTTTGTTAGGGGTGCTGGGAACTGTAGCTCTGTGGGGAGTAAACATCAGTCTCCATGATGCTTTGTGGGGGAGCTATGTGCTTTAAATGTATGGTGTGAATACAGCCTAAGTAAAAATAACTGAAACAGGATAATCAGTACAATTAACCATGTGGTGGGGCAACATACAACATCCTGAACAACAAAACGCTTGAGAAAACAACCACATTTTAAGATGGCACTGGAATGAGGGGATATGGCGCCAGTCACACCTCAGAGGGGGATGCACTCCAGAAGTGGGACACCGCCATGAGGAAGGCCCTTTACCGTATTGTTGGTTGGAGGAAGCCTGCAGCACGTAGAGACACAGTAAAGAGAGGCTGCACATAATGTGCAACTCTGAGAAATGTGGCACTAAGAAGGGGCTCCTTAGGAGAACTTAAAGCTTGGCGGGCAGGACAGTAGAAACACAAGTTTGCACCTTTTTCATGGAAAAAAAAATCATTTACATGAAGTAGTTTCTATATTGTGTCTGTTTCAGAGGTGTTGTTTCCAAATACAAAAATCCCTAGGTAACCTATCTGAGATGATTTGAAGAGAAAATCAAAAGGTACTCACAATTTGGCTATATAGTACTGTATTGTATCAATCTGAAACCATTAACTGTAGCTGTCAATCTCAAATAATGCACACGACATGAACCTTCACACTTGTTTCAGTTGCCCATTCTCTGGTAACTTTTAGGTTCAATTGTTGCACTTCTTTATATTTGGGCTGCCTCTGAAGACAGTTCTCCAGCAAGGGCAGAATTCAGAGGTTAGATTACTAACTGGGACTAGAAGGCTTATAACAACCAATTCTGGCCTAAATGCACTTGCTACTGATTGGTTTCCAGGCTCAGACTGCTGGTTTTGACCTATAAATATAAAGCCTTAGGTGGTTCAAGAACTCAATACCTCAAGGGCCACCTCTTGCCACTAGCCCAGAGCCTGCAGTCTTCATCAGAGGCCCTTCTCCTTGTGCCCCATCCAAAGGAAGTGTGGAGGCTAGTTAAACAAGAATGGCCTTTGTCCCTGTGGTGACACCCCATCCGTAGAATGGTCACCCCAGAAAAACATACTTGGTACCCTTATTGTCTGTTTTTAGGCACCAGTCTAAAACATATTTATTTACCCAGGTGATCAAGTTAGCCTTTACAGGGGTGCACATGTTTCAGTTGGGTGGGATGGGGCGGGACAAGCACACACTATATGATAAACAATATGTTTCAAGTATAACCAAGACGTTTACAGCACATGCCTTCCCCAAAGAATCCAGGGAACTGTAATTTTCCCCTCACAGAGATACCATTTCCAGCAGTCTTAACCTGATAATTTCTTTCATAAAATAAATCTCTTATTGCTATCAGAAATCTTCTGCTCTATTAGGTAACCAGCCAAACTGGGCAGTTCAGTGACAACAAATATGGAATGGTTTGCACTTCAATGCATACTTTTAAAATGAAATGTTTCAGGCTAAGATATTTCTTTGATTCTTTAAAACAGGGGTAGGCAATCTAAGGCCTGTGGGCTGGATGCGGCCCAATCGCCTTCTCAATCTGGCCCACAGATGGTCCGGGAATTGGAGTATTTTTACATGAGTAGAATGTGTCCTTTCATTTAAAATGCATCTCTAGGTTATTTGTGGGGCCTGCCTGGTGTATTTACATGAGTAGAAAGTGAGCTTTTATTTAAAATGCATCTCTGTGGGGCACAGGAATTCGTTCATTCCCCCCCCCCAAATATAGTCCAGCCCACCACATGGTCTGAGGGACAGTGGACCAGCCCACAGCTGAAAATGGTTGCTGACCCCTGTTTTAAAAGGTAGAGCAATTTTAACTCTGTTTTCCTGGAGGGTTGTTTTTTTTTAAGTCATTGATTCAATCTGCTAAAAGTAGATTTAACTGTGAGACCCAAAAGATTGTAAGGATTGCATTTGTTTCTTAACTAGACTTTCCTCTTAGACAACTGCTTACATGGGCAACATTTTGTAATAGAAAGTTGTTCAAATGTGCAGTGCTGATAGGGGGAGGAGGTGAATTGCTTATATTACAAAGGCACTGGAATCTTTTACTGAAGGACCAGCTATTTTGGGTAGAACTGTTGAAAAGTAGACAGCTATGGGCAACCTTGCTTAAAGCAGCGGATACCATTTTCCTGTCCTTAATCTCCACATAGAATGTGGACCAGCTGGCTGAGCTGGAGATTCACCAACATCCCAGTGGGTCTTGGGTCTGGATAATCCCCTTGGCCAACTACCGTCTTTCAGGATACCCCAATCCTTCACTACCCAGTTTTCCATTCCACCATCCAGCATCCACTGAGTATGCTCAGTAGTCACTGGGCGATTCTGGGTTTCTTCTCCATGAGTGTTTTTCCCTAAGATTTGTTTGTTTTTAGTTACTTCCACAAAGCTTTGGATTCTACAGGGCTTGCTGATACCTCTATACTTTGCATGAAAGGTGCAGTTTTGATTATTTATTTGTTTGTTTTTAAAATTTATATACCATCCTTCATCTGAAGTGCACAGGGCGGTTTACAGTATAAAAGCATAACACATTACATAAAGATCCAGTGCTCTATGTTGGCAAGGGGCCGTGGCATATGCCAGTACTCAAGTCTTGATAAAAATGATGTGGGTACCAGCACAACATGGCTGCTATGAGTAGCCAAAAAAAAAAAAGAGGATGGAAAAGATTCATACTCTGAGAACTGATTTGGCTACATAGCATGAAACAGCTCTGTTGGCATTACACATGCACTCACTTTCATGTGCTAACAGGTTCCCATCTGCTAACTGTGTACATTTTTCATTCTGTTCAATAACAATTTAAAAAGCATCATTTCTGCCAACCATACTATTTAAAACATCGAAGTATTTTGAGTGGCTAATCTGAAAATGGCAGATCTGTAATCAGCAGTAGAATGGACACTTACTCTGTTGCTATCCTATGGCAAGACATGTCTACCTGGAAGTAAGTTATGCTGAGGTCTGGAGTCTCACTTTTTTTAAAAATAATGTAATATGTAGAATTCACACTTGGGGGAAATGTCCCTCTACAGCTAATTTAGATCTAACATCTTCAGAGCAGTCAGTCTGGTTCTCTTAATGTTTATAATTGTATGAATATATAGATCTATGCTTTTTAATCATTATTGACTGGCCTGAAAAAGCTGCACAATTAGTAGATTGCAGCCTTGTGGCATGCTATTTTAAAAGCTATTTATACTCCCCTCCCCACCCCACAATTCTTAAGGCAAGCCTTCCAACGCAGTCTACATTAACCTGATGAACACAAATACCATTTAAAACATCGTATCATTTAAAGTATCATACTGAAGTTAGTATATGTGCAATTGTACATTCATCATCATGAAGCACCACAACAAATGCTTCATATTTTCCTATTAACCATCATAATGCAGGCAACTCAGCCATGGAGGAAAAGCTTGTAAGAATAAATCGTTTTTAGTCGCCAGCTCTAGAGTTCTCTCATCTCAACTGATGGAGGGAAATCTCACTTTCTAAAAATTGCCAACAATCCTGCATTGCACTGTCTAATTAAGCTAAGTGTTCTCGGTCAAACAGAATAGCTTTGGAGCATTAATGGAGTCAAACTCTGACATGATTACTCTGGCTGAGAAATGTGCTCTTGCATTTCTAATAGTGCCCCCGTTTGAAATCTGGGCCCCGGGGACTGGCATTTGAAAAGTTAGCTATTCTCGTCAGAGTATTGCAGTGTCACTTTTTCAATAAAAGCAGCAGGGATGAAATCACACATTTTCCAAACTCGGTTTTTCCCTGGGAAGCTTTTCCCCCCAAAAAGGCAGAAGCTAGAAAACAGAGAAGTTCTAAGGTGCACTGGGGAACTGCTAAGGTTCTGTGAGGGGAAGGGAACACACACAAGAGAGAATATTGTTACAGGGAGCAAGAATCCTCACACTGTGCCTCGTTCTCCCCATACTGTACTTTCTAAAATTAGTAAGTGTAGGGCTGGATCAATGGATTTAGAAAGGCCTAAAAAAACAAATCACGCCAGCTTCTTCAAGGTCAGAGCCATGGTTGATTTCTGCTGGCATCCAAGACTGTAGGCATGGGAAAAACAAGACCCTTTTGGAATGATAATGCTATGAACCCCTCCATTATAGGCTCAGGTTGTATATATGTGTAAATAAACCATATATCCACAGTCTCCGCTGTGTCTTATTCAGAAAAGAAAACACAAACCATGGGTAAGCATTGGAACCCATGGGATCTTGCACCGCTTGGAGATTGGGGTGGAGTGCAACAGTATTACGAATTGTAATAGGGATCAGTTCATGCTTCACTAGCTTTATATTTAAAAGAAAATAAAAACAGATAGAGTAAGAATGAAAACACGACACGTTACTAATTAGACACTAGTTTAAGACAATATACATTTTCTGCAATGCTTTACTGATCCCCGGAATGATCATTTTAGTACTCCATGTAGACTCTGCATAGATTGTTACCTACTTAAGTGATTTAAAAAAGACATTTCAAAAGCATTTTCTCAACTAATATTCTGTCCTGAACACTGCATAGACAAGGAAATTACACTATATTGGATAATTAATACTACAAAAAACAAACAAACAAACAAACAAACAGGAAGACAGTTTAATTAGAGTGGGATTAGATTACTCGGGCCAGTAGTCAGCAGATTTTAGTCAATCAAATTCAGCCTTGTGTGGAAATGATCAAAAGCAGCTCCCAATTGGTGCTCAATTAAAATTTATGTGGGGCTCTCCCTTCTGTTTAGAGACCTGACCAGCTATTAATCTAATAAATACTACAAGTAAAAATATGAATTCGGCCAAATGGCAATAGAAGAAACATGGATGATGTGGCACGAAGCCCTACAAGTGCGGAAGCTACCCAATCACCATCAAAAAGTGAAAAACAGCAGCATATGTTTGTGCCTGAGCAGGCAGCCTCAGGCTCCTGATAGCACAGCAAGGAAAGAGACAGCTTTTAACTGCTGGATGCGCACCAGCGAGTTGTCAGATTGTTCAAAAAGGCAACCTGGGATAATTTTAGCCCAAATGTTGAAGGGAAAGCAATCTGTTCCTAGGACTCTAATGCTGCCCCACCACTTGCCTCACCACCATTTCCCAAGCTGCACTTGTGCACAGCATTTGCCAGCCTAATTAAGATGTGATTATTTTAACGTGGAGCAAAACGGAGAATGGGCGAGAACTGTGCAAAACACTCCAAATATTACTGCAGAGCAACCTTGAGTATCATTCTGTCGGCAGCATTTCCCTTCCTCTGTCAATTAACGCGTCCAGAAATCAATCCTAATTATCTCTTCTTTGTGGCAATTTGCGCTACCTGACACTATACCAACCAGCCTGCCAGGACATCATTCTAGCAGTGCCCATGGCTCAGGGCAGATTACACCCACACCTAGCATCCAAATTCAATTGTCGTGCAATTGCTATTTATTGTAATGCACCCACATACTTGGGTGTGGGTTATGAAGCGGCACTTTATTGTTTGAGGGATGTACAGAAGCATCTACATGAATGGGTGAGAGATCCACACAAAAGTGCTAACTGTGTGGAAGTGACCAGAGAGCTCAGCTCCTTTCCTTTCCTGCCTCTTGCCCTGCACTACCTTCCTCCAGCTCCTTCTCCCAGAGGTACAAGCAGCCCGCCCAGTTTGAGCACATGCTCTACCTGTGCTGGGATGACAGACTATCACCCATCTATTTTGTCTTGAGCAGAAAGCTTAGGGATCTCAACTGTGCCATAGGGATGCAAGAAAGACCTTTCCAACTGCAACTCTATCGACCCCCCCCCCCCCAATTCTTAATTCTTTCAAAATGCTGTTGAAAAATTATCAGTACTTGCAGGCAGTGAATTTTGTACATGTATAAAATGATGATTTATTGGAAAGGAATAACATCCTTTAGAAAAGCTGGAAGGAAAAAGCAGCTGGAATTCCCCAGAGCAGACAAAACATGGATAATTAAACATGGAGACCTTAAAGTGCTTTCTTCGAGTTTAGTATATGTTCCGTTAGCAATGGATGGCTCGTAAGCTGGATCAACATTGTCACCTAGTGGCCACTGATGTCCTTGGAAAACAGGAAAACTCACATTTTTGCACTAATGCAGTACTGTGACACACAACTACATTTATTGTTGCCATTGCATCGCAAACCTGATGTTTTCCCCACCATGAGATGACGCAAGTCTAGCCCTGACCTAAAGTCCTAGCCAATTAGAGCATGGGACAGGGGTCATCTGCCCCTCACATATGTGTAAGCCTTGGGTCAGCATCTAGGTTTGGGTTCAGTATCTAAGGGATATTTTTATATTAAGTTCTGGCTCAAGCCCCCACTTAGGAAACCTGGGACTCCAGTTTAGTAGCCTTCCCACAACACACATACATACACACTCCTGAGGTACAGTGGTACTTTGGGTTATAGACGCTTCAGGTTACAGACTCAGCTAACCCAGAAATAGTACCTTGGGTTAAGAACTTTGCTTCAGAATGAGCACAGAAATCGTGCGGCGGTGCAGCGGCAATAGCAGGAGGCTCCATTGGCTAAAATGGTGCTTCAGGTTAAGAACAGTTTCAGGTTAAAAACGGACCTCCAGAACGAGTTAAGTTCTTAACCCGAGGTACCACTGTATGTGCAAACAATGATATGTATTCAACAAACAATGGTGGATCGACAAGAGATTAACATTGTAGAGAGCAGTACAAAAGGGTACTTTTTGTTTAGAATGTCCCACCTTCTTCCATGGTCCACCTTTGCCAAAGGAAGTCTGTGCCCTTAGGCCTTACTCACAGTGAGTTTGGGGATGCAACCAATAAGCAGGGTTCTTCTGAATTTAAGAAAGTTGCAATTAAGAGACTCCAGGCAAAAATGAAATCTTACACTACAGCATCTAAAAAATTACAGAAATGCATAGGTTGGAGAAATCCTCAAGAGGGACATGTACACAGGGAAGAGAATTCTGCATGAAGCTAGAACTTTGTCTGCCATTTTCATTTGCAGTTCTCACCACTCTTGTAGGAACAAGTCACTGTTAAACTGAATAAGCTGCATATCTCTTTGGCAACCTTGAAGAATCAGAAATATTTTCCTCCAATGCTATTTGTCAGCTCATTGCAATCCAGACTTTCTTCAGAGTATGCATAGAGACAGGAGCAAGATTGTGACCATTTGCAGCAGCTGCTGGCTCCATCCCTGCCCCCTATATTTGCTTAGTAGAAGTTGTGAAAGGGTCTACATGTCTACAAACTGTTAATGCATAGGCTCTGTCCCCACAGTAACAGATCCATGGTTAGGCTGTGATTGCTGAGACAAAGCCTACAGACATGCACTTTATACTTCATAGGCCCTTTCAGACCCTTCCTCCAAATGGTGGGGCCAGAGGCTGTGAGTGGACATAATTCCTCTTCCTCCCATATGCACGTTCAGAAGAAGAACACCTGAACAGGGCTGCAGTCTCTATTGTAATATTTTTAAATGTATTGACCTAGTCAGTACAATGCAAGAATTAAAAATGCAGTATCTGTATACAGTGGTACCTTGGTTTAAGTACTTAATTCGTTCCGGAGGTCCATTCTTAACCTAAAACTGTTCTTAACCTGAAGCACCACTTTAGCTAATGGAGCCTCCTGCTGCCGGAGCACAATTTCTGTTCTCATCCTGAAGCAAAGTTCTTAACCTGAGGGTTAAGCGGAGTCTGTAACCTGAAGTGTATGTAACCTGAAGCGTATGTAACCTTAGGTACCACTGTATATTATTTAATCTGGCTTTGTTAAGTATGTAACAAGGGTGGTCATTTCCACACTGCCATGAACACACATACTTTTCTTTGGCAACGCATCTGTTTCTAACAAGCTGGACTTCTTAATATTGGCAGGCTCCTCTACTTTTCCCTGCCAGTGCTACATTTCCAAGTAACTCAGAATCCAACAGCACTTTGGATGAAAAGGCTCCCCTTTTATTCACTCTTATAACCACATAAGCCACAATAATTTTCCTTATGGATCTTCTCCAATAACCCTGCTGATTAAAAAGGTGCATGTGCTGTGTGTTCTTTGCTCAGTTCAGTGTAGATCACATCTAGAAGTTTGGAGAATTGTGCAATGTGTTGAATCCCCTTCCTTGAAGGAAGCCATGCAGTGTGTATCTTGCCTGGGGCAAGTAGCAATTGCTCTTAGGTGAGCAGCTAGGATGCAAGCTGGACCTGTCTGCTCTCCTTCTGCTGCCCTTGCTGCCCTCCTTCTGCTGCCCTCCCAGGTCAGGAAAACACAGCACAGTATCTGGACTCATCCCCTCCCTCATCCATTCATCACCGAAGACAAAAGTGACAACCACAATCACAGGGGCCATGGCTATGCACTACAGCAGCTACACTCCCCAGTGGTTGGAAGGGAGAGAGTAAGGCTGTCAGCTGTCACAGAACTGCTGTGCTTTTTCTGGGAAACGAATAATAGTGCTGTGACAACTATGTGCCTTTTTCTTTCTTTTCCCCAAGGCATAATGTGAGGGGGAAAAGGGGCTGCACTGATGAGGGGGTGTTGTAGGAATGGGATTTCCTGAACTGGTAAGTGGGTAAATGAATGGACCTTTAGGTTCCCACCAACATTAGGATTCTATTTCAATGGGGGGATAGCACAAAGAAACAAAAAAAATCAGAAGTTGGAAAAGGAACAAAAAATAGTGGAAGCAGAGTAATACAAATGGCAGGCAGAACAAAGAAAATTATCGTATTTTTTGCTCTATAAGACTCACTATTTCCCTCCTAAAAAGTAAGGGGAAATGTGTGTGCGTCCTATGGAGCGAATGCAGGCTGCGCAGCTGTCCCGGAAGCCAGAACAGCAAGTGGGACTGCTGCTTTCACTGCACAGCGATCCCTCTTGCTGTTCTGGCTTCTGAGATTCAGAATATTTTTTTTCTTGTTTTCCTCCTCCAAAAACTAGGTGCGTCTTGTGGTCTGGTGTGTCTTATAGAGCGAAAAATACGGTATTTCAAAACACTGGACCCTTCCCTGTATAATTTTGATGCTTTCCTCTGGTGTCTCCAAAAGCTGTTTATTCCCTGCCACAGTTGAATGACTGTATTTGTTTTTAGGGCACAAAATTACAGGCAGGATTGAGGGACCACACACTGGTGAGAAGCCCACAGCAACACCATTTATTGATCTTTTCCTTTATCATCACTATGAAGGTGGGCAAGGCCTCCTTACCTGCTACTCCCCAGTCATGCTGATTCATTGCCATGGTGGCAGCTCTGCTGAAGTGGAGTGAGATGAGGCAACTGGGCATACAGGAAGCTGTCTGGTACAAAGTCAAGCTATTGGTCCAGCCAGTTTAATATTGTTTACAAGATATGAGGGTGATCTGGCTCTGACTATGTCACCCCACTGATCTCCAAGATTGATTCAGCTGATCTGGTTGGCTAGGCAGGTGTCTCCTTCCTCCCTCACCGCTCCACGTGGTTCCCTCCTAAAGCTGACACTAAAACACTGGTTGAAGAGGGGTTCACTGCTTGAAGCTTGAACCTGGGACCTTTTGCGTGCAAAGCAGGTGCTCTACTACTGCGCATGTACTTTCAAGGAAGTGCATTAAGGGCCTTCACATAAATGGATAGCTCTGGTTCTTAGGAGCAGGTTCTTACACCATTTTGTAACAGGAGGTGGATATTTCAGCAGAACAGTGGAGAACAGTAGCACTGAAGAAGGAATACACCTCATTTTTCACTTTTGATTCTATCTTTGGCCAAGGCCAATGGAAAATTGATTGGAATCTGTTGGGAAATTTACCTTGGTTTGCAGAAAATATTGAGATATCGGTCTACTTGTACAAATTGTTGTGAGGGACTTTACACATTGCTTAAATTATGTTCTCTGTTTATCAGATCAAGAAAAGCATGCAGGAGAGGAAAACATTGGCAGCTAATTCTTATGAATTATAAGGCTGTCAAAGTAAGGTGCCCCCATCTAACTTTACTTTGCAGGTTCTAACAGGTTCTCAACTTTTTCCCTTTGAGTGAGGCTGATAAAACATTGTAGATTTTCATTCACAGATATGTAATACCTTTTCAATTTGCACAATACCTTTAACGTACACAGGGAATGGCCAGGTATAAAGCAAAATAATGGCCTGAAGGCAGATAATGCTGTTGCACCATTATAGCTAAGCGGTTCTTGGCCTTCTCAGAGTTTGGATGGAATGTTTATGATCATAATACGGCAACAACTCAGCATGGAAACTCCATATAGGTCACTCCAAGTTTTCTGAATGAAGAGAGGACAAAAGGGCAAGAAATAAAACCAAATAAAACCAAAAGCTTGCCAGGCTTCTGTAGATGCACTGCCCCTAACCTATGAAAAAACAAAAATGGTAACTGAAAAGGGGAGGCCACATTACCTGGCTCTGGGTCTTTTATTTCCTTGTGCTTCTGACAGTAAAATATAATTGAACAGTCATAACATGGATGAAGTAATACGGAAATGTAGATGATCAGTTTTGTGTATCTATTTTTATGGCTTCCCTGTGACTCATGTTATATACTACATCTCCCAGAAACCACTTGAGTGGACCTCCACCTGACGGCTTATCTCAGACACTGTAATATGTACAATGTTTTCCTATATATTACTGAGTGCCTCCATAACAGCTTCTGACAGCGTAGCACTGGAGTAGCAAAGTAGTGGCATGAAGATACTGCACATTATACAGAAGAATGCTGTGGTGTTAACAAATTCTATTGTAGTAGTAGCAGTAGAAGAATGTTCTTGTGTCATGTGGAGGCCATTCCAACCATTCTCCAAATGATCATTGGTCCTTGCTCAAGGTCAAAATCATGGGAAAGCCAGAGAAAGCATCACAAAGTAATTCCTTGTGCTTTTCAAACCCTTAAGCATTGCACTGGGGTAAATGATGCCAGCTGACACAACGATTCCCAATTTGAAGTTGTGTTTCAACTGATAATATTATGATCCAGGCTAATATATTATTTACTAGCTGATACTTCTACCAAAAAACAATTCAGAATTCGACTGCTATGCCAGTTCGATTTTAAAAAAACCAACACTTCTCTGAAGGTTTAATATTTATAATATATATTCATTTTGGTTAAAAGCCAATTTTCATTCTACAGCATGAAGAGAATATAAATATATACAAATCTCTGCCCAATACACTTCTATATCACGGAGCACTGAACACCATATGAGTGCTTAACTTGCCAAATTCATCCATGAAGAATCTGGCAATATCTACAAAAACATTGGTTAATATTTTCCACTTGAAATTAAAAGCACAACTGTTCCACCTAAAAGTTATTAGATTGTACTAGAAAAACAAAACAAATCAAAACAAAACAAAACAAAAGATACTTTTGTAGATTTCCCAAATCCTACTGAAGCACAGCACTCAAGAATGTGCTCAGTTTTAAGTACATGATAGACGGTCATTTAATTTTCATGAAAAAGTACTGCAGAGAGTGTTTAGCACAGAGTCTTGCACTTAGGGCCAAACTAGATCAGATATCATTCATACAAAACAATTGTGTGAATGGCTTTGTAAAAGTAAATAGCAGGCCTTCAGATCTGCACTGCTACCCTGGCAGGGGCTGGGGCAGGGGCTTTAACTCTTTGTCCCAATCTGAGGTCCCAATCTGAAACAGGGATCCATGTGCTTGCTATTTGCATGGGAAGAAAAGCTCTTCCTTGCACTATCTGAAGACTTTCTTCCAACGCAAATAGCAAGCAGAGGGACCGCAAACCAGAGTGGGACAACAGCGAGGGTGCAAAGGGTAGAGCCCACCCCCCACCAACAATCCCAGTATGGATTAGGAGTCCCAGACCTACAAATTACCAAATTGGGGGGGAGGGGTCTTTACCATAACTGCTAGTTGTGTGAATGGCACCTCATCTTGTTTGTCCCTTAAACTCCTCTGGGATTTTTAGCCCTGTCCATGTCAAGTTAACTGAGAATAAGGCTTCTGCCTTAATTAGTAAGAAAAGAAACAAGGACATGGAACTGTCACTTTTTAAGAGGTAAAATTTGGTAAAAGATTACTTTTCTTGGGATGAATGTTTGCAGTAGGCATATGTACACTTAAGAGTTACTACTGATATTTTATGATGAATAAATCTACATAAAAATACTGGTAGTAATAAGGGGTGTTTCAAGGTTCATATAATGTGTCAGTTGAATAAACCTAACTATAATAACGTCTCTAAAACATCTGTTTGATCCTCCTAAGATTTATGAGTATTTCTTCATTGATTCAAAATACCTATACCCCGTGGCTAAGAAAATCGTATTATTATATTGGGCAAAAAAATACACAGGGAAGGCATCAAACAAACTTGGCCAGAAACATCTTTTTTAAAAAAAAGGGGAAAAAATATACTTCTCCTAGTAGCTATCCATTTGTCAAAAGGCTCACACTCCCTTTTCCACTTGCTTAAACACAATAGCACTTTTAGCTTTGCATATATAGTATGGTCAGTGGTGCTATTGTTCTAGAAAAAGAGGTCCTGGATCTCGCCATGATCACCTCCTTCATTCTCTTAACATAGCAATGGCACTTACTTGAGAGGTGCCGGAACTGAGTTTTAGCGAGTTTTGGCTGGAAAAAAAGCCCTGAGTATGGTACATACAAATCATAGCTTTGTGCTCAAGCTACAGTTTCTTACAAAGCTTTATAGCTGCTTACATAGCTTTCTTGCATGTGCAAACCAGAGGTACACAAACACAGAAAAGAACATAACCCACGAAAATAGATACATAAATCCACAGCGGTGCTTACTTATCAAAAACTTTGTTTTTGATACCTCCCAGCTGGCAACACCACTTTGAATGAAACTATGGCAAAGTTGTCAATTCTAACACATTCTAAAGCAGCTGCTCGCTGAAAGTATATTGTAGAGATACACTCTGTACGCTTTTAGAGCAGGGGTGTGGGGGATCTTATTACGTCACTCAGTGAAATAGAACAATTGAGAAAAGGCATAGAAAATTAACTGCAAATGTTATTTTCAATCTGTTATTAATATATGCCATGTGGTATTATCTAAACACCATAGCAACAGTGCAAAATTTTAAATCAAAGAACTTTGATTCACAGCAGATCCCAAAATTACAGATAAATTCTTTTATTTATAGCATTTTTTACAGCTAACGAATTGTGGGTGATCTCTGTGCTAAAACTGCAATTTTACATTGGCATGCTTTAGTGTCATTTGACCAGCTGCAGAATTTAATTTGTGCCAAGGCTCAGCTTCACAACCTATTTCTTTATGAAACAAAGAATACACAGGTTATGAGAAGGCCATCTTAGCATGTGCTGAACATATTCCCATCACTGAGTAACCAGAGCCAGTTCCAGTCACTGTTGTAAGTAAATATGGCCTGAAATATGGAAAATCACTGGGACAGAATAATCTTAAAAGTATTTGGAATAGTATGCTATCAGAACTCAAGATTCTGCAATACCATTGCTGAGAACCACAAGAAGAGCAAGGCAGGAATTGTCCATCTCTTAGCTAAGAAAATGCTAGTCTTGCTGATTCCGATCCCCAAACAGAAGCTCAGAAAAGAGGAAATTGAACTCACTGATATCTGTTGCCTCCCCCTTACCTCCATGCTTACATAATGAGTCATACTAATCAAAGTAAAAGAGGAGAGATTTGTGTGCATTTACCTCTTTCTGCTTGTACATCTGGATCAGGACAACTATTGTTTTAACATGCCTTATCTGAGTGGAAATTTGAACCCTGGTTTCCCATGTTCCAGTCCAACCCTCTAACCACAATACCACACTGTCTCTTATATGTCACTGTTTCACAGTGGACCACCCAAAGGAGTTTGAAACAGAGGGGAATTTTTAAAAGATCATTATATGGTATGGTGGTGAACTGCTTTCAAAGAACAAGTAATAACAAAATCCCCACTGCTCATCTACAAATAACAATATCAGCTACTTAGACAGATGCTAACATGAAATTGAATTCATGTTTGGGAAATAAGGGGCAGTATCCAACAAAGTAGTTTTGTTAGCACAGAGTGTTGCATTTATGCAACAGAACTTTTCATTCCTCTCCTCTCCTCCATCCCCCCCTCCTGCCCTCCCCAGATCTGCACTAGAGGGTTGGGGTAACCCCAAGAACAGATTGGGGAAGGTAGGAAGAGGAGAGGGACGGGGAAGTCCCCTTTTGCAGCCTTAGGTCCTTGTGCTAAATGGAAATACTTTGTTGGGTACAGCCCAAGGACATTTTTTGACAATGTTTGTAATCCTGCAGATAGTTGCTAAGGAGTAAATCAAAATATGATGATCGCATTCTAGGGGAAGGCTGCAAACCTTTGTTTTGATCCACAAGTAGTGATTAATGCAGTCCATAGTTCTAAAATCACTGACATGAAAGCAATCTATTTAGTTTTCCAATGAACTACATCATGTTGTTACCTAAAAGAAAAAGATTGGCAGCCCTAGTACCATTGTATCATAGGTTAGGACATTGATCACTTTATCAGCAAAATGCAAACTAACAGCACAATTTACTGCATACCGCTATTAGTATTTTATTTCCTCATTAACAAACTTATTTTCTTGACTCACCAGTGTGCTTTGTAGCTGGCTTTTTAACCAAGCTTGAAGATCTGCTGGATAAAGTAGACAGATATTGGGAACAGGACCTATTACACAGGGAATTTAAACAACATGAAACCACGTGACTTTCACCAAAGAATCCTGCATTATAGTTTGTTAAGGGTGTTGGGAATTGTAGCTCTGTGAGACTTAAACTACAGTTTCCAGGATTTTTTGGAGGGAAGTTATGTAATTTAAATTTATCGTGTGTATGCAGTTGTATATACACTAACCTATTTTTTATCACAAAAATGTACCTTTCCTTAATCCAGAATCATTCATGCTTGCTCTCAACATGCTTTCAGTCTAGATTTATTTTAGATGCCACCATCCACAAAGATAGGTGTGGTTATTTGAAACACCTTCATTAGGTTATCCATACCTTTTTCTCCATGTCCATGCCCCAGGTGAATGAAGAAGGAAGTAGTGATTGCAACCTTGGTATATGTACAAATATATGTAACTGGGCAGATGCAGTTACACCCCTCCATTGCTAGAAACAACACCTACACCCAGAACTTATTCTCAGAGGGAACTTACAAGAACTCAGTCTGGCACCTCAGGTGGGTTCCAGAACCTCTCAGGTGAGTTCCAACACCTCTCGGGTGGGTGCCATTGCCATTCTAAGAAAAAGAAGTACATTCATGGTGAGTTCCGGCACATCTTTTTCTAGAAAAAGCACTGCCTACACATATTTTCAAATGGACATACTGCAGAAGAATGCAGAATCAATCTCAATGAGCTTTTATTTTCTGAATGAAACCAGTTTTCAGGAGCAAAAAATATGCACTTGTGTGGACTGCATAGAAAAAGAACAAGTACTGTCTCCGCTGATTCCATAATAAAATGTCATGTGAACACACCAGCATCTGGGGCTGGCGAGGAGTTTAATGGCATACTCATTTGAGTGTTCAGGAATACTAAATGAAGCTGGATGATGTGGAATAGTATTAGGCTGCCACAAACTATGGGTTGCCTTAGGCTATAACGGTACAAGTAGTGATTTTATTATGAGGGGGAAAGATACAGCCTAAGGTAGCATATTTGGGTGCTGTTTTATACAGTTTATTCTCCAGCACAAGAAGGATTAAAGCAGGGAAAACGAATCCACTCCACAAACATGGGATATTTCCCAGGGCACAATTCTTACTGCCATAAAAAGGGCTAATTTCTTTTCTAAAAAACCAATGTCCTGGAATATCACCCTATGACTTCACTGAACTTTACAGTGGAAAAAGTGTGGTGCCCCCCCCCCACTCAAATGGGACTACTTAACATCAGAAGGAAGGCATACTTACCTAAATAGCCCTCACAAAATATTCTACCATTCTTCATACATGGCAAGTCAAGAGACCGTCTCCAGCTGTCATAGTTGATTCCCTCCTGCCTTTCCTTCTCTGTTTTGACAAGGCAAGCAATGAGGAAGATGGAAATTGGCCTCATGTTGCTTTCCAGAACCAACTATTTCTGAGATCAACAGTGCAAACCTATACCAATGGGACTTAACCTCTAAGCAAATCATTGGATTTCAGCCTAAATCTGCATCCCTATGTAACATAGCCTATGTATACTTGTACCTGGGAATAATCAGTGGGTCTTCAGAGGAAACATCAACAGGACTGCCTTATGGGGGGAAACTTTTTAAAAGAGCTTGTTCACACGTGGCTATCCAAAGGACTAATGAAGCTGCCCAGCAAAGGCCAGACCACAAGGAAGGTGGATCTGGGTTTGTTTGTTTTTAATTTTAAAAAAATGGTAGAGCCCATTCGTTCCACTGGGATCTCTTCCTCCAGTGTTCTGCTTGCAGGCATTGGAAGACGTTACACAATTTCGGCCAAAACTCACGGGGTACCGCCTAAGGCAGCAGCCTCACCCTGCCCAATGGCTGGGCGGCTCTGCTAAGCACATACACGTGTTCTTAAGGTTCCGTACACGTGGTAGGCAAATCCTCCCGCCCGCCCTCAGTATAAGGGAAGCGTCTTTCTTTTCCTAAAATTTGAGGCGCGGCCCTTCTCGGGCGGCTGCTTCCCCTCGCGGCTTCGGGCTGGGATACCCCTGCGCTGCCTGCGCCGGCCCTCAGCGCGAAGTGTGAAGGCAGGTCGGAGTTTCCCCGCCCCTCGTCCCGCCTGCCGCCACCTGAGGCGACGCTTCCCTCCTTCTCGCCCGCCCTTCCTGGCAAATGCATGAGGAAGAGCTTGCGGCTCCCACTGCGCATGCCCAGTCACCCGGTCTGGCGGGGCCGGGGACGATGCTGAGGCGGTCGCAGTCGCGGCCCAGACAGGCGCTCAAGGGGCGGCGAGCTCAGCGCTAGGCCGGGCCCGGCGCCGCGGAGCTCCCCGCCGCTGTGGCGCTGAGGAGGCCAAAGGAAGCAGCGGCAAGAGGTGCCCCAGCGCCGCCGCCTCCGCCATGCCGGGTCCCCCCGTGGCAGGAGCGCCCCCCGGGCCGGACCCGGAGGAGCGCTACGACTTCCTCTTCAAGCTGGTGCTGATCGGCGACGCCAGCGTGGGCAAGACGTGCCTGGTGCAGCGCTTCAAGACCGGGGCCTTCGCCGAGAGGCAGGGCAGCACCATCGGCGTGGACTTCACCATGAAGAGCCTGGAGATCCAGGGCAAGCGGGTCAAGGTGGGGGTTGGACCGAGTGTGAGAGGAGGGGGGGTGACAAGCAGGGGGGGGGCTGGCCGGCCTGCCTCTCGCCACGACCCCCCCGCCCCAGTTTGCAAGGGAAGGGGCTTCCTGCTCCTCCCACCCCCACTAGCCAGGCAGGTAACAGGTGTGGGGGAAGGCGGGCTTAGGTGGCACCAGACCTCTCTGTCCTCCTCCTGACATCCACAGAGGTGCACTGAATTCATTGCCAACAGACTTTGCTGAAGGGTTTGTGCTAGAACTTTACCCTAAACTCACTATACTAATTTCAAACAAACAAACTTTGCTCCCCCCCCCCAACAGGTAAGGGCATCAGATGTGGTAGCTGAGAAAGTTTGGACCGTGTGCACTTCGTGCGATAACACACATACATTGGTACCTTGGTTCTTGAACTTAATCCGTTCCAGAAGTCCATTTGACTTCTGAAATGTTCAAAAACCTTCTGATTGGTGCAGGCGCCCCGGAAACAAAAACTGACAACTGCATCGGATGTTCGGCTTCCGAAAAATGTTTGAAAAGCAGGACACTTCCGGGTTTTCAGTGTTTGGGAACCAAGACATTTGAGTACCAATGCGTTTGAGAACTAAGGTACAGAGTTGGATGCACAATGTCTTCCCTGGCCCACACTGCTGGTTGATCTAACGAGCATACTGCAGGAATGGTTTTAATCCATTTTGTGTCAAGGATGCGCTTCTCAGGTGCTTGCTGCTGTCATCTATATACAGTGAATTTTCTTAGGCCACTTCCTATTGTGGCAGAGGGATGTAGAGCACATTGATGCACACCACTTGGGAAACTGCCTATCTGGATGTGCTGATAGTACAGATAGTAACTCCTGTTTTGTGCAAAGTCTGATTATTTCAAAATATTTATAGATCAGTTGATTGTACTAAAACCTTAGAGCAGTTTACAAAAAACAACAACAATAAAATCAGTAAAAATCAGTTAAAAACAAGTATTTAAAACTTTTTTTAAAAAATCAAGATATGAAAACACATGTGAACCTTCTTATGTCTGTATTGGCTTGCCTATATAAAAATGTTTGTAGGAAGCCCCGGAAAGAGTATAGTGAAGGCAGCTGCCTCGTGTGAGTAGGCAGGGAGCTCCAGGTGTGGGTGGCTACCACAATGAAAGATCAACTTCTTACAAGTGTTGAACAAGGATTATGTGGCACTTGTAACAGTGCCAGTTCCTCAGAGTGAAGCAATTGAGTGGGCATATAATATTGTAAAAAGGGATATACAATTGAAAAGTGCTATGTGCAAAAGGGCTCTGCAAAAAAATGTTCCCTGTGCATTTCAAACCTTATTTGTATACATAACCTTGTATGGAAATCCCTTTGGGAATGTTATATACCTTTCTGCAATTGCTTGTGAATTGGAAATACTTCCAAGGTTATTTATGAGGAAGCTCCAGGATAACCTCAGTTGGAGCATACCTAAAGGAAACTTCAAAAGGATGTTACATAAACTGTTCAAAATCACCATCACATCAGTGGCGATAATAAAATGTACAGGATATGGTACACAGTGCTCTAATTGTCAGAGTGTGTTCTGTTATCACCTAGTTAACTTGGTTTTAAGCCATAAAGCTCCCAACAGTCCACGTCACACATCTGTTGAGTCCTGCTAACTACAAAGGCTTGTGCTGTAATACTGTAAGCTTTTTCTTTTCTTTCTTTTTTTCTGTTGCTACACACAGACTTAGGATCCATAGCCTATGTGTTTGCTGTGTTTACGTACTAATGCTGCACACACAGGGACTGGCAAGTCAGTTTAAACGTGATTTCAGCCTCATGCAACCCTAAGGTTTTGTTTTTGCCTGCCTAATGTCCTTTTAAAATCATGCTAACACAGTACCTTTCTAAAAAATTGACATATCTTTAGGCTATTTGTGCCTCTTACGTTGTTAGACCTCACAGCAAATGCCATTTTCCCCTTTTTGACTGAGAAATGGAAGCTAAAGGATCACACTAAAAACCATTTTTGAATCTCCCTGTCCACAATGTGACATGTACAGTACCTAGAATGCACAGTGCATATAAGTAATAGGAGAGAGCCTCAAATATGTTTGGTGTTATGACTGTATCCTTTTCTTCAGCATCACACCAGGATTTTCTAAGCTGGTTTGGAAAAGTGCTTCAGACGGTGCTAAACAGGTTTAAGAATAGGCTTGCAACAAATGTCAACAGACTTGTCGTGCAACTGCTTTATCATGTGACTCATCTTTCTAAAGTGGCTTAGAAAACTGTCCAAAGTACTAGCAAAGTAAATAGAATGCTTTTCCAGATGCCATCTTGGTTTCGAAACAAATAGCAGAGCAATACTGTTTTCCCAAGGGCAAATGCTCATTACCCTAAACATCACTATGACTGTGCAGTGCAGAGTGCGTCCGTACCAGGATTAGAACTCAAGATACTCTTTGCACTCTCAGTACAACCTCATCAGATACAACCTTGGAATATTAACTAACATTGTCAGGCTATAGCACAGGGATGGGGAAGCTGTGGCCCTTTAGATGTTACTTGACTCCAACTCCTTTCAACCCCAGCCAGCGTGATCAATAGTCAGGGATTATGGGAAGTGGAACTCACCAACATTTCGAGGGCCACAGCTTCCCTTCTGTGCTGTAGTATGTGTGAGAGAGAGAGACCTACAGGATTTCCTGTGTGGTAGATGTATCTACTTTTAAATATAGGCTATGTAAGCTGCTGGGGTGGGGGTGAATGAAAAATGTTAATAAACATGGTAGTTTTACTTTACATTTCGAGGGCCACAGCTTCCCTTCTGTGCTGTAGTATGTGTGAGAGAGAGAGACCTACAGGATTTCCTGTGTGGTAGATGTATCTACTTTTAAATATAGGCTATGTAAGCTGCTGGGGTGGGGGTGAATGAAAAATGTTAATAAACATGGTAGTTTTACTTTACCTTATGTGTTGGAAGAGGATTCCATTAATTAACACCGCCAAGGTTTATTTTTATTTTTATCTAAATATACATTTATATTTTTAGTCTCTTTTTTCCTTTTCCCCCAGCAAAAAGGCTGTTGAGACATTTTTCCTCTGAGACTGAAGCTTGGTCAAGTTTATATGCCAAACACACGCATGAATTGCAAATATTTTCCTTCCTGGGACTCCACCTAGTACCAGGTGTCTCTCTGAAGGGCTCTTGGAGTAGAGCAGTGCCAGCTGAAAAGCTAAAGAAGGCTTCTTACATGTGGCATAAAATAAAAATAAATTTCCTGTGATTGGCAGTTACACATTACTGTAGAAGAAACTAGATACACATAGTCTGCTTTTAGATCCCACTAGTAGATGGTACATAGGTTTTTTGGGTATTTTGAACTAATTTTGGATAGTCTTACATTTGAGAAATTCAAATGACATTTCAGACTTCCTTAGCGGTTTTCAGTACTTGGCTTGGTTTAAATGAGCTTTCCCATATGTGGAGCTTTGACCCTCATGTTGCAGGAAGATAAAATGGGACTGTTGTCTTATCTGTGTGACTGCTCCTCTCATAAAACCATTGTCAAATGGGCAGTTTTTTACAAGTTTGAAAACCTTCCATAAGCTTGAATTTGTGTTCTGAGAAAAATACTGCATGCTGCATTTACATTCTTCTTGATTACAGGGGTACCATAGTTTTATTTTGTTCAGTAAAAACTAAAGGTGTTTATTTTAAGAGGTAAATCAGGATAGTGTTTTTAACTGCAGAAGGCTGTGGGGATAGTTGATGTGTTAAATAACCACAATTCTTTTCAGTCTCACTGAATACATGACACATATAGCATCCCGCAACCTTCCAGAACAGAATGAGGGTGGGAACTGAATGTGAGAGAGGGAATTGGCAAAATAGTCTGTAGAGTAAAGAAAATAACAAGGAGCAATCCATCCACATCCCTGTTCTCCCAGGCATCACAGTGATGAGCAGTGCCCCCATTTGCTTTGCAACTACCCCTGAAACCTCCCTGCCTTCCTCCTTCCCACGGCTGTTATCACTAGTATGTTTAAGCTTTGGGGTTACTGCATGGGAAGGGCAGGTTAACTTCCCACCTCATATAGTATTAATCAGGATGGGAGTCATTTCTGTTGTCTTCTCCCACCCCATAATTGCTTTGGTGGGCAAAAGCCTGAAGTGCCTCTCTCCTGTGAGTCACTTTGGAATTCTGACTTGCCAACTTCTATTAGCTTTGTTGGACCATCCAGCTAATGTCTCAAGACTGAGTTTGTGTATGAAACAAAAGAACTGACAAGGGATTTATCCACCTTTTGTCTGGAGACTGGTCAGTTTTGGTTCCCATTTTAGTTTCCTCTTCGGACGTTGAGTGCTAGTGGTTAGATTCAGGATATGGTTTGGGCATGCGGGAAGAAGGATTTATATTGCTTGCTCACCAATGTTACAGTCATTATCCAGAAGTGTGGCTGGCATGTTCTAGGCAGCAAACCAAATTACTGGGGCCTACTAGCTGTGGAAAGACCTGCATCTTCACAGCAGTAACTTTGTGCTTTGAACTGGGAAAGTGCAGTGTCATCATGAGAAGTACTTCCTTGAGGCAAGTTGAGAGAATACTGTATAAGACTGCTCTGCATCCTCTAAGTCTTTGTTTTATCAACAGATAACTGCAAAAAGCTGTTACTGTGGTAGGAAGGTCAGTGAAGAGATAGCATTTGCGGATCATTGCAGCTAGTTATCAGATTGCTCCATGTTGACACTTCTCTCTCATTCTATTTCACATGCATCTGGCAGGATTTCCTGATCTTGAATGCTAAAATAGATCTTTTTGTTCTACCCATGCAAATGCCTGAAGCAATACCCTGACAAGGTTGGTTAGTTTGTGGCTTGACACTGGATAGCTGTCTTCTTATGAACAAAATAAAAAAATTCCTTCCAGTAGCACCTTAAAGACCAACTAAGTTAGTTCTTGGTATGAGCTTTCGTGTGCATGCACACTTCTTCAGATACACTGAAACAGAAGTGGCCAGATCCTTCTATATAGTGAGAAGGTGGGGAGGGGTATTACTCAGAAGGGTGGTGGGAATGGGAGATTGGCAGATAGCTGAGATGAGCCTGTTGACGACTCTTAACGACTGTAATAGGTCTTACAGGAAAGGGCACGGGGTGAGAAGGTGAGAAATGGCTTAGTCATGTATAATGGGATAAGAATCCAATGTCTTTGTTCAAACCAGGTCTCTCCATGGTTTTAAGTTTGGTAATGAGTTGCAATTCAGCAGCTTCTCTTTCCAGTCTATTTCTGAAATTCCTTTGTAGTAAAACAGCTACTTTGAGATCTTGTATAGAATGTCCTGGGAGATTGAAGTGTTCTCCTACTGGTTTCTCTGTTTTGTGATTCTTGATGTCAGATTTATGTCCGTTTATTCTTTGGCGTAAGGTTTGGCCTGTTTGTTCAATATAGAGCTCTGAAGGACACTGTTGGCATTTGATGGCATACACAATGTTAGACGATGAGCAATTGAATAGTCCCGAGATGGTATGTGTGATGTTGTTGGGGCCAGTAATGGTATTGTCCGGGTGTATGTGGCAGCAAAGTTGGCATCTGGGTTTATTGCAGGCTCTGGAGCCAGTGTCCGTGTTAAGTCTGGTTGTAGTATTATTGTGGGTTAGGAGTTGTTTAAGATTAGGTGGCTGTCTGTAGGCAATGAAAGGTCTTCCTCCCAGAGCTTGAGAAAGAGAACTGTCATTGTCCAGGAGAGGTTGTAGATCTCTGATGATGCGTTGTACTGTTTTAACTTGGGAGCTGTATGTGATGACTAGAGGTGTTCTGTTATTTTCTTTTTTGGGTCTGTCTTGCAGCAAGTTCTCTCTGGGTATAAGTCTGGCTCTGTTGATCTGTTGTCTAACTTCATCTGCTGGGTATTTTAGTTCTGAAAAGGTTTGCTGTAGATCTCTTAGGTGAGAATCTCTGTCTGTAGAATTGGAACAGATGCGGCTGTAACGTAGTGCCTGGCTATATACAATGGACTGTTTGGTATGTTTGGGATGGTAGCTAGAGGCATGTAGATATGTTTGTCGGTCAGTTGGTTTACGGTATAAGGTGGTGTCTATGCGCCCATCCTGTATTTTTATAGTAGTGTCCAAAAAATGTATTTCTTGCATAGATTGATTCATTGTAAGGTTGATTGTGGGGTGAAAATCATTAAATTTCTGGCGAAAGGTGTCCAGGGTCTGTTGACCATGTGTCCAGATGATAAAAATATCGTCAATGTATCGCAGGTACAAGAGAGGTTTGAGTGGGGAGGAGTTTAGGAAACGTTCTAAATCTGCCATGAAGATGTTGGCATACTGTGGGGCCATGCGGGTGCCCATTGCTGTGCCGCTGATCTGAAGGAACAGATCATCACCGAATTTGAAGTTGTTGTGGGTAAGGACAAATTGGCAGAGTTTGGTGGCAAGGTCCGCTGTGGTTTTATCTGAAATGGTGTTCCTTATAGCTTGTAAACCATCGTTGTGTGGGATGTTGGTATACAGAGATTCCACATCCATAGTAGCTAGTATAGTATTATTGGGAAGATTATTTAAAGATTGTATTTTCCTCAGAAAATCTGTGGTGTCACGTACATAGCTGGGAGCACTGATGGCATATGGTTTCAGAACCGAGTCCATATAACCGGAGACACCCACTGTAATAGTGCCAATACTTGAAATGATGGGGCGTCCTGGATTTCCTGGTTTGTGTATTTTAGGTAGAAGATAGAAAGTTCCTGGTCGAGGTTCTGTTAGTGTGTTGGTGAGGATCTGTTCTTGGACGTGTGGGGGTAGCTCCTTAACAATCTTGTTCAGTTCCTTCTTGTATTCTTGTGTGGGGTCTGAGTCCAATTCTGTGTAAAAGGCGGTATTGGAAAGTTGTCTGTGAGCCTCCTGAATGTAGTCAGTTTTGCGCATTGCAGTAGTCCAAGCGAGAGATAACTAGAGCATGCACCACTGTGGCGGGACAGTCTGCGGGCAGGTAGGGTCTCAACCTGCGTACCAGATGGAGCTGGTAAACAGCTGCCCTGGACACCGAATTGACCTGCGCCTCCTTGAACAGCTGTGAATCCAAAATGACTCTCAGGCTGCGCACCTGGTCCTTCAGGGGCACAGTTACCCCATTCGGGACCAGGGAGTCCTCCATACCTGCCCACCTCCTGTCCCCCAAAAACAGTAATTCTGTCTTGTCAGGATTCAACCTCAAACTGTTAGCCACCATCCATCCTCCAACCGCCTCCAGACACTCACACAGGACCTTCACTGCCTTCACTGGTGATTTGAAAGAGAGGTAGAGCTGGGTATCATCCGCATACTGATGAACACCCAGTCTAAACCCCCTGATGATCTCTCCCAGTGGCTGCATGTAGATGTTGAAAAGCATCGGGGAGAGGACAGAACCCTGAGACACCCCACAAGTGAGAGCCCAGGGGTCTGAACACTCATCCCCCACCACCACTTTCTGAACACGGCCCAGGAGGAAGGAGCAGAACCACTGCATAACAGTCCACCCAGCTCCCAGCCCCTCTAGACGGTCCAGAAGGATGTTATGGTCGATGGTGTCAAAAGCCGCTGAGATATCCAGCAGAACTAGGAAACAGTTCTCAGCTTTGTCTCTAGCCCGCCGGAGATCATCAACCAGTGCGACCAAGGCAGTTTCAGTCCCATGATGAGGCCTGAATCCTGACTGGAAGGGATCCAAACCCATTTCTCCTCTCAAGTTTAAAATTTTTATTAAAACAAAAAATAATTGTACACTTCTGTAGTAAATACAGTGGTACCTCGGGTTAAATACTTAATTCGTTCCGGAGGTCCATTCTTAACCTGAAACTGTTCTTAACCTGAAGCACCACTTTAGCTAATGTGGTCTCCTGCTGCCACCGCACCGCCGGAGCACAATTTCTGTTCTTATCCTGAAGCACTATTTCAGGGTTAGCGGAGTCTGTAACCTGAAGCGTATGTAACCTGAGGTACCACTGTATCTCCCCCCCCCCCCGCTGTTGAGATAAGACATATCGCCTGAGAAATACAACCAATATCTTGTAAGACCTAACCACTTCTTTATTTTTTTAGTTGCAGATCTGGGACACAGCTGGTCAAGAACGGTTTCGGACCATCACCCAGAGTTACTATCGAAGTGCCAATGGAGCTATTCTAGCCTATGACATTAGCAAGAGAGGCTCTTTCCAGTCTATTCCTCGCTGGATCGAGGATGTGAGAAAATATGCAGGTTCTAACATAGTACAATTGCTGATTGGTGAGTGTGGGGTATATTTTGGAATGAGCTAGAAATACAAATTGCTATGCTTCTACTTAATAGGACAATAGCAGCCAGTGCAGAGATATTTTCTTTATTTCCTGGATATCTTGGAGATGAAGAGACATATATTCTCAGAGTTTGGAAAGCTTGGCTTTTGGTTCCTACTGCAGTTCACATTTCCACATCATGCATTTTTGTTTGCTCTTGGGAAAAACTGGTTTAGGATTCTATAGCCTTTATTCTTTTTCAAATTCAAAAATGCATTTTAAAATACTAGGAATTATTTGAGCAAAGCACTATTGTGCCTTCAGGTCCTCTGGGATTTGACTCTTATAGTTTATAATATATGGTAAAGCTCCAGCATACTTTAAACCAGTTCTGTTTTTCTAGAAAAAGAGGAACTCACCATGAATGCCTCCTTTGTTCTTTTATAATGGCAACGGCGCCCACCTGAGAGGTGCTGGAACTGAGTTCTGCCTGAAAAAAAAGCCCTGCTTTAAACTGAATAGCACAAACTATAGCTTATGTCCAATATGCCAAATGTACTTTGTTACGGATATATTTTACTCTTCATTGCAGTTTATATATACAGTCTAGAACTGGCACTGTAGGTAGACATTCAGAATCATATTACTTCCAGAGATAAAAGCTGTATTTAAACCATAGTTTAATGTTACATCCTTGGTGGTGAATCTCATCTACAGATTGTTTGAATCAAGCCAGTTTCATGGTTTGAAGCTGGCTTGTTTCCACCTTGTCCAGTTAAGCTTCACCACCGTTAGCTGGCTTTGGATGATATGATAAGCTGCAGTTAATAAAAAATGGAAGTGAAAGCTTTCATTCTTATACTTGTGGCTGTGCCAGAGGAGGGGGTTTGGGAATTCCATTCCACCTTGCTGCAGACATGTGACATGTAACAATCCCACATATCTGCAGCAAGGGTGGAATGGAATTCCCAACACGGAGCAGGAATCCTAACGGGGGATTGGGGAATGCATGAGCCTGGGTGGAGGTTAGACTCATTTCATCAAGACAAACCATGGTTTATTGTGATGTCCAAACACCGCCAATGAAATACAGAATAAGGAAAATGAACGTTAGTATAGGAATTTATAGTGTGTGGGCTGCACAGAACCTTTAATTAGACAAAGTAACTATGTTGAAGGTGAATGCTTTCTAAGCATCAAAACAGGATGAAATTTTAAATCCACAATCCAGAGTGAAAAATGTTATAAACCTATAGTGGCTCGGATTTCTTCGTCCTTCCTCCACAGACTTTCTATCAGCTTCTACTTTCACCTGCTCTTTCTCATCTCCAAGATAAGTGGCATCTCATCTCCAGCCTACTTCCTTCACCTGTGCGATTCTGCTGCTTTCCAAGCACCCTTCCACAAGTCACTGCTTTGTGTCTCTCCCCTCCCTCCCATGGCTGAACTCTTTCCCTGACCGTAGGAGATGCATTTACAAAATTAATCTGTAAACAATTCCACTTTCTCCTGCCAGGAAACAAGTCTGACCTAAGTGACCGTCGGGAGGTTCAGCTAGAGGAAGCTCAGAGTCTGGCTGAGCATTATGACATCACCTGTGCCATAGAGACTTCTGCAAAGGACTCTAGCAACGTGGAGGAGGCTTTTGTAAAGATGGCAACAGAGTTAATGATGAGGCACGGAGGCCCCATGTTCAGTGAGCAAAACACGGACAGCATCAAACTTGACAGCAAGGATGTGGAAGGATGGGGGTGTGGTTGCTGATGCAGGTTATGTTATCTCTAACTCTTACTGGAATTACGAGGGTACCTGTCCTTCCCTTATAATTACACACACACACACACCGTGCTGCATAACAAAGCAGCAGTATCCTTTTCCTGCAAGCCCAATATTTTTGTAGGTTAGACATTAACATTTGCAGGATAATTTTCAATATGAAGGGGCTTTCTTTTGTAGATCTAAAAGTTAGCCTTCTACGGCCATTACTCTGTAGCAGTTTCTACCACCTTCTTTTCAGAGGAACTTGTGCAATTTGAAAGTTAAGTTGCACAGAAGGAAGCCACTGGGATCTCTTTGTATGAAATTGTCTGAACAAGAAATTACTGTGTTACCTGTTGTAAATCCCTGTACTTGGGAAGAAGACACTTCTGCTTTTATGTCAGTGAGTCTTAACACTGCCTCTGTTTTTAAACTCTCAGCATTCCAAGAATCAAAGAATCAGAAACCACACAGTGTCATTCAATTTCTCTGCAGGGACATTTCAAGTATGAAATACTTGAAAGTTTCCTATATAGGACAAATCAGCTAACATTTGTTCAATATGAGGAACCTCCATAGAAGATAGGTTTTTCTAGACATTAAATGTAGCATGTGGCGAGGGTTGATTAATGCTGTGGGTGCAAAGCTAGCTGGACAGTTTTTTGTCTCACATTTTTCAGGCAAAGAGAGAAACCATTATTTGCAGAACTGAACTGAACACATGGGTCACTAATTTATTTTCTTTATTTCCATCTTGGAAGACTTGATCCTAAAAACATTTCATTGAATGGAAGTCCTACTGATTTCAACAGAACCTTCTTGGAACGTAAATGCATTTGAAAATTCATCAGGCTCACTTCCAAGTAAATAGGCTTAGGATTGTAATGTCAATATTAAAGTTTGTTCATCATTTATTTTGCACATTTTTATAGCCCCCTTCTTGGACATAACATTGTGTACCTCTAATATTCAGTGTTATTAATTTCATTTAAAGTTCATATTCAGTACCTATGAAAAGATGATGTTTTTGTTTTTTTACCATTTGCTTCTTTAATTGCTGGAGTGCATCAAATCATTTTTATTGAAGCTTAGTTTCAGTTACATATGCTGATCATTAATGTTGTTGCTGGAGTATTTTTTCCATAGGATGTCATCCAGCTAGAGCTTCTTCCTATTTAACTTTAGATATTAAATTTGTGGAGGAAATTGCAAATCATAAATTATTTAAGGTTTTATTTTTTGTGCCATGAAATCAGCTCCTCGTGAAGTTTGTCTGGGCCAGTTTTGTTAAGAAATTGATAAGTGTCTGTAAACTGCACAGTCAGGTATAGGTGATCCCTGCTAATTTTCCTTAAAAGTCCACCCATGTTATGGAGCCCCTATAAATCATGAAGCAATTGCTCTCATGTCAGAAATTGGCTCAGGAGCTCCCAACGTGGGACACATTTTGTGAGTTGTAGGATAACCCTTTTAAATAATTGAGCCTGTTCTCTTGTGGATCCCCGCGCCCCTGCCACTATTAGTGCCACAGCACGTTCTTTCAAATGGCATCTTCTTGTTTCTGTGTGAGAGAGAAAATCTTTTTTTTTTTTTTGGTAGGTCTGCAATGTATTAATGAAACTATGTGACTGTTTCTGCTCAGCACATTTAACTTAAGGAGAGTTTATGTTCGTCTCAGGTTAAAGTTATGCCTGCAGTTAAGATGTGCAGATGTTGCCCACGTTTCCCCCCTCTTTTTAGCACCTTAAAACTAAAATAGGATGAATAAAGGATTGAAACCAGAGAAATAATGCGTCAACGGAGGCTAAAGGAAGCCGACTTTCCCACTTGCAGAAGGTGTCTCCACCTGATTTTCAGGGATCTCCTCTTTCCTCTCAGTTTTCTCCCCCCCCCACCCCCGTGATACATCCCACTCCATACAGCAGGGATTGGGGGGCTGTCAGAAGAAAGAGGGGGTGGAAAGTAAACTTTCGGTGCACTTTTCTTTGGATTCAACTCCAAAGTATCTGCAAGCTGTTAAGCCAGCTTTTCAGTGCTTAATGTATTGTACCTATTAAAAGGCCTTCAATTCAGAGCAAAGGACAAAGTCTCTGAAAAGCAGGTCCCTGCACCTGGACACTCAGAAGTCCCTGATTGTGTTAGGAAAATGCATATTGTAAATTCAGATTATAATTCAAAAACATCAATTTATGGTTATTTCAATTAGCATTAAAGAGAGAAGACCTGGATAAGTTTGGTATCTCAGATCATTTTTAGAAATTGATATGATTAACCAGAAAATCCACCCATAGCTATAAAAAAATTGGCACCTTCTGTCTGTTTTGGTTTTTGTCTTACAAAGTAACTGACTGTAAAATTTGTTTAATTAAAAAACTCATCCCACTGTTTCCAATCAAAGATGGACCCCAAATGGGTTCTGTTGTGTTTTTGGTTGTAGTTTTGAGAGCAGCGGCTTTGATTTCAAGTGTGTTAGATATTATAAATAAAGAGGCCTTACTTTCTGTTAGGGATAGTTTTCACAACTATGTTTTACATAGAAATGCAGTGTGAGGTGTGACAAAGAAGTTTTGCTTCTAAATAGGACTTCATACCAGGAGACGTCAGGTCCACTGCATCCAGAAATTAAAAAAGCACTGATTGCCCAGCAGTAACTAATCACTGTACTTGGGAGTTACAGAAAACTCCAGTGATTACCTTAACTAATTGTTGGTATCAAACAAATGTTTCTACACTGTGAGTACAGTCCTCCAGGCACTTCGGTTGCATAATTTAAATGAATAGAAGCTGATTAGCAACTGTGCCTAGTGGGCTTGGATCCATCCCCTTTAGGCCAAGCCCTAAACTGATGTGCCTGTGTTGTGCAGGAAAGTTTACATCATAGCCAGGTCTCAAATCAACTGAGGGCTGTAAGGGTCTCCTCCAGCTAACTCTTTGATTAACTGATGCCATTACATCTTTAGGATCCCTTTGGACGGATTCTGACATGATGGTGCTCCCACAATGATGATGGTGATGATTTTAGAAATTGATCCTTAAATCTACATTCTGGGTGTGATCTATATAAGATTTCCAGGGTTTAAATGAACAGGATCCTGTTGGATTCTGCTCACAAGATTGTAGTCACAGGCTCCCAGTTCAAGACATTATTCTGGGACCACCAAAGGTTTCAGAATCGACTTGCTGCCTCCGATCTATGCACATTTTATAGCAAGTATGTTGAGAATACACAGAACTCAGCTGTTAGTGTTGTCTCGACATTCTGTATTCTGATGTAGCCTGTGAGTGAGTGAACAGAATACAATGGATCTTTTTCCAAATTGGGTTCCTTGTGAGCCTACTCTTGTAGTCCTTGAATAGCCCTGAATTTGCTACAAGTTGAGTTCTTTCTCCAGGCCAGTCATACAGATAAGATTGTACTGTACTGTACTGTAGCTCACCAAACATTGTGAAGGGACTGGCTTTTGTTACAAACAAATGCTTGTTGCTTCTTTGCTAACGTAGGTAAATTTGAGACCTAACTTTAAAGAGTAATACGAACCTATCTCGTATTTACAGAGTGTTCTCACACCCTTTGGAGCCAGTGCCTAGTAAAAGGGCATGAGCTGTTAACAGGCAGCTGCCAAAGCCACCTGTATCACTGTGGATCTGTGTGTGTTCTTCCAAGTGTTTCATTGAAAAAGTGGTAATGAGGTTGCAACAGATGGAATGGCTAAGCAGCTACTCTTTGTGTGTGACCCCTCTCTTCCTAGAGTGCTTAAACCTGATGCCCTACCAGGAGATGGTGGAGTTGGTGGTAATGATTATTTGGGGATTGGTGAATGTGTAATAGGGGCTTATCTGTGGTTGGGAAGGCGGGAACAGATATGCATCCATATACAGAGACAACAATGACCTTGTCTTATACTCAAGTGGCATGTAGTGCTAGTTGTCCTAGGGATCTCTCCTATGGAAGATGGCAGAATGCACTGCAGGATAGAATTCAGGATTGTATCCCTAGACTATTGGGTCTGGTCTTTTAATGGGGGAACTTGGTGAGAAAACATTCAAAACAGTCTCTTATCACTGGAAAGAAACTAAGCACTTTGTTTTTCCTCAGTCTTTTTAGTACAACCAATAGCTGGTTCCCACAAGTTTATTGTGCAGGAAATCTTTTAATCAGACGGAAAATGCATCTCTTAAAAGAAGCTTCCCAGTACAATATAGAAAGAATCACCCATCTTGGACACTGGGAAACAAGAATCCTTTGCTACAAATAAACACATTTTTCTGTCTAGGATTTCTTTTCTTTCCCTCAAGACTCCGAGCTAAGTCACATTTTACTTTAGCAGTGGCAGCGGAAGAGCATTCTTCTGGTTGTTTTGCCACTGGACCAGATCATGTGCATTGGCCCTCAGCTACCCTGCAGATGATCTGTGGAGTTTGTCTGGTTCAGTCAGAGGTTATATAAAAATAAGTTGCAAATTGCTTTGCCCTAAATCCAGTTTTTTCTTTCAAAATATTGTACAACTCCCTTAGATGAATGAAGTAGCCTTGTATCATTCAACATTGCTAGATCAGAATAAAACACACTTGCATGCTAAAGACACAAAACAATAGAAGAGGGAAATGCATTTGCCAAAATCAGTTTAGCATAGAATGTAGATGCATAGGCAGATTTCACAGATATCGCTAGAAGCAGCACATAGAGCACACACAAGATTCTGATGCTGATACTAAATAGATAATCATTTGCACTAAAGACAGTTCTCAATTAGGGTTTGGGTGCTTCAGATGTGCCACATTTGTTACATAGAAAGCATGTTTTGTGGCATATTTTCTGCACAAAAAATTGCTGTTACTAAACCTGCCTGTCCAGTTAAGCACATATGTACATTTCACAATTGATGGCACCAGACATGCTTTTTACCATTTATAATTGGATTCTTTTTGTAGCAGAGCTTTTTAAAAAATAAAGTACAAACACTTACTAAAATAGAGTTCTATTTGTGTCCAAATTAACTTGGCAGTCTTTCATTAGAAGCGAGTACATTAAATCTTGCATTAGAAGGGAGTACATTAAATGTGTGATTATGTAGCCTGTGAGGAGAGTTTATGGCCTAAATCTTTGAAAACTGTTTCCTGGTAGTTGGAACATAATCTAGACTTTTAAAGAGTAGCTCATAGTTTTGAAAACTTTTCTGTTTATAGCAATAGCTATCAGCCTTAAAATACTATTATTTGTAGTTCTTTTTTTTCTTCTTCCTTTACTGGCTTGCAAGATTAAATATAAATTTTGCTATACAACAAGGAAAATATAGTTTATAAGTACTATGGATTTCACCATTTTTATAAGCATAGTACTTGTCCACAAAAATATTTTCCAAATGGCATAGGTTTCTTTTAGATGCTCGCCTTACTATCCTATTGGCAATTTCCATCTTAATGCATAATCTATGCAAATATTTGTTAATCTAAGATGTGAATTTAGTACAGTGCCTTCCTTTTGTGTTTTTTCAAAACATCTGAAATTAGGTAATGTTGGACATATATAGAGATACTTGCACCTAGTTATGTTTATCATTGACCCAGTACGAGATTGGATTATTCTTTATTAGACACAAAGGTCTCCAAGTGACTTACAAGACATTTAAAAGCAAAAGACCAGATTCAACTAACTGGTCCCACCAGTGGAAGCCCACAAAAGGGCTTTCCCCTGTCTCCTCCTCCCTGTGCCCTCTCCGTTTGCCCTGTGGGGGTTGGGAGAACCCGCAGGATGGTGTATGGGAAGAGAAGAGGGGAAATTGTTCCACTGGGCAAACAGAAATGTTTGTGCTGACAAACATTTGTACCGGTGCGCTAACAGAATGTACGTGGCAGCAAATATCGGCCACCATAGTAGGTAATACATCACACATGCAATCAATCATCCAGCCAGAGTGACTTTGTATATTACCTAAAAGTGTAGGAAGAGACGTCACACTTTTGGCTCTTTTCACTAACTCTGTAATGTTGAAGGAGGAACTTGCACGTCTCTCATGGAAAGAGGAGGTGGATGAATTGGCAGAGCTGTTCCTACTTTCTCTTCCATTCTGTTCTCTTTTTCAAATGTGCAAAGTCACCCTGGTGGTCTAAATAAATACAATCTTTGCTTCAGAACAAAATGGTGAGTTATATTAGATAAAGCACCAGTTTCTCTGAATCCTCTTTCCCTACTTTTAAAACCGATCATCCAGGCAGCGACAGCAGAAGTAAATGCCTTCTGCCTTGCTCTCAACATCTGTGTTTGCTTTCCTTTCCTTCCCTCTTCCTGCTCCTCCCTGACGTTTTTCTGGCCCTGTTACGGTCATGGCTCTGCTTTGCGCTTTTATTCCCAACTTTTAAAATAAACAGGGAGGTGGCAGCATCAGAATTAAGGACTTGGTGACGGCAACTTTTGAATTGCTCAGATGGGCAGAGCTGTCAGAAGTGTGGAAAACCTGGAACTTGAGAAGTGTAAGGAAAACATGCTGGGTATTATGGGTGTGATTTAGTGGATGAAAACTTTCCCCTTGGTCCCAAATTTGGGTACCAGGAAATAACATGGAATGGGACCTCTCTGTATTTAGGACCAGTGTGTAAGCTCTCTACCTCACTGCACGGCGATCCTGAATCCCTTCTAATTTGTACAACTAGGAAAGAAATTTACAGGGTATAGTAAATAGACAATCTGGAATGGTTTGATACTATGGTTGCCTATGGTGCTCGTACACTATCTTAGCTGCTTTGATTGTATTTTGAGAAAATAAAAAGTGCATGAGTGAGACACGTGCATGCTCTTAATATATTGCTGTTGGTCACAGTCCTCTTATTGTGATGCTAATAATTTTGTAGTTTATGAAATCTGGTTGCTTGTACTGTGGTATACAAAACTGTAGGGAAGTTTTTGTTTTTAAGCTCTCTGCCTGGGGCGGGGGGCGGAGAGCGGATGTTTGAGAGATTCTCAAGCTTTAGAGAACTATTCCCTACCTTCCCAAAATTTTAGCTCTCTCAAGAAAGACATGCACGCATGTCCAGCCTTCCATACACAGTTTTACTTCATTAAGACCCACGTGCAAATTAGCTCTATTTGTGCAACTGCATTGTGATGTGTGTTCTCCAGTCCCCATCCATAGTGATACAAAAGATGTAATAGAAGAACATAGTGCCCCTAATCTGCCTAAGATTACAATCCTACACATGTGTACTGGGGAATAAATACCATAGAAATCAATTGACCCTACTAAGTATACATGATTGGGATTGTTTTTATAGCCAGTGGAAAATAAGTGATATGTATTGGGCCGCAGCTCTTTAAGTCCTGCTGAGATTAATGAGATCTAACGACAACTTCGCATATCTTTATGAGAATCAGTACTTTGATGTGAGCAGGTTAATCCAAATACTATCTCTAGTTCAGTTTACATACACTGACTAAAATAACTTACAATGATTTGGGCAGTAGTAGGGAAGGACAAGTTAAACCTTTTCTTTCTCCCATCTCTGCTCAGAAGCATGCCCTTCCTGCAGCTGTTTGCCCATCCATGGGGGCAGATACAGAGATGTGTCAATACCTATTAAGTGCAGCAAAATTTGTCTTGTGTGTGTCTATCTATCACACTTTTTGCTGTTGGCAACTAAGCCTGACCATCAGGTCATAGTCTGATGGTAGAATCTGTAGAAAGATAGCACAAGGCTATAAATTCAGGTATTGGGGATGGGGATGGAAATGCAAGTCTGCGATTGTGGTGTTGGCACAGTCTGGAATGTGACAGAGATAATGCCTGCACTACTTTTGAAAGTGGTTTTTAGGGAAACATTTAGTGATGAATACTGACACGGTCTTTGGAGGTTCCTCATGTGCTCTGTGTTGTCAGTGGCATTTCCTATTCTGTAATAGTGCCTCAGATGTTGGTGTGTGGTTAAAAAAATAAATCTCATGTCCCAGGGACATGCAGCTTCCACTAGCCATAAAAAGGCCTGGCTTACATACATAACGGGGAGAAAGTTCTGATTCATATTGAATTCATTCACTTCATTCCAAAAAGGACTTTAAAAGGTTTGAAGAACTCCGGTGTAAACTGAAGTGTTCTGCATTTTTTTAGAAGTTTTATTGCTTGTAATAATCAAGGTTTCTGGGAACAGGCCTAGAGCCCATCTTTCTGATCTCTGGCAACTGTCTTGCTTTTCCTAGCACAGTGTTTACCAGGTGGGGTGGAATGCAAGATGGCAAGGGAACAAAGCTTGCGTACAATAGTCAATTTTGACGTTTTATTGTCACCTATTTATGAATTTATAAGAAAAAGAAGTTTATTTTTAAAAACTATGAAACCTACTTTTTTTGTAAATTTTAGCAAAGTCTGTAGCAAATGCATTGTAATGTGTATAATAAAAATGAGCATTTGGCTAATTTGTGTGTGTGTGTTTTTTCATTAACTGCATATAACTACAGTGTCACTATTCACTCAGCACCTAAAGGAAAATAGGTATTGAACAGAATCAGCAGATTTGCTCCCCCTCCCTCAGAAAAGTAGTTTTCTCAATTTTCACCCCAACTTTAAGCTCACCAGAAGGAGCTTAAATGGAGATCTTGTAAGTGCAGCTGCTGACACTTTTTTACCTCTTTGGCACACAGGGTTCAAGCTTCATTGAACTGACACGTTCCCTTCCCATTTGCTTGGCTGAATATTCCAGCGACTTAACCCTATTTTACATCTGTAACAGAGAAGTGGAAATGAGATGGTAGACAGGACTGTGCTACTTCGTTGTAAGGAACTGTTTGTATTTTTAAGATTTAAGAACCTTCTCCTCAAGGTGCTACATTTTGGAGAGAGGGACACCCCACAATTGTAACCTGAGTGCTGAGTGCTCATTCTTCAGCAGGTGTAGATCAGATTTTAAGGGCAATTTGGGAAAGGAGTAAATAAAATAAGTGTGTTGGTCAGAATGTGACTGAGTGGTGTGCATGTGTATGTACAGCTGTTCAAAAGTCCGCTTGGTCTTTGCAAAGTTGGCTGGACTCAAGAATATAGAAAAGCAGGAGAGTCATAGGTGTGGGTTTTGTATTTTTATAAATCAACCAACCAACCAACCAACCAACCATGCAAGGTCCAAGTAGAATTTTGAACAGATGGGGAAGTTATACTTTGAGATTGAGAAGCCAGTATCCTGAGATGCTAAAGCAGCAACTTTTAAAATCTGAGAAGTTGGTCTGTCCACAGCTGCTGAAACCTAAACGTGTGTACCTACTGTTGGATATACATTCACATGGCTTGGCATTTGATTTGTGCTGGGTTTTTTGGAGCAAGCAGGGCCCATTTTTGTAGATCTGCAGGAAATTATTATTGGAAACAATGTGATTCCCAGAATCCAAATGTCCCTGCATCTGAAGCTAGATTGCTATAGCTACAGTGGAAGCAGGCTTCACTATGGCTCAGCTGCTTGCCACGTTCATAGAGTCAGCTGCCACCTCCAAGCGTAGATTAAGCAGATGGTTATCAGTGTACACGACTCACAAATTACACTATCCATTTTAAAATCATGATATTTTTTTATTTTCAAAAATTCCCAGACATGGCAGGGCACTCCCTGCTAGTAGCCTCATAATGAAAGTTCTGCTGCCTCAGATCAATAATCCATCTAGACAAGCATTTTGCTTCCGACATAGGCTCCCCCAAACAGCCTGATGGCATTAGTACTTTCTCACCCTTCAGCAACTGGTATTTACTGGCCTGCTACATCTGAATCTGAAAGGTCAGTCTTGCCTTTGCAGGTTTCATTTGTCAATAGTGATTAATCACAAACAGAATGCTAGTGTGGAATTTCCTTGTCCAGAGTGCCAGCTACCTATGCCCTTTTCTAGGACACACGTTCTCTCCCCTGACCCTTCTTTTTTTTTTATTTGCCTCAACGGATTTGGCATTCTGTCAGCACTGAGCTATTTGTATTTCTCTAAACCGGGGGTTGCTTTAGGGACTTCTGCTTATAGTTACAAGTGAGAAACTCACAGGCAACACAAAAACACACCTTGCAACCATTGGCCAAAGTTCAGCTTGGGGGAGTCAGAAGCCTTCTGGTGGCAGGGAAGGCCCATGGCCACCATGTTGGTGGCACCTGTTCTAAACCTTGAAATACTTGACCATATCAATATCATCTTGTTTCTCGGTTTGGGTACAGTCCTGTTGACACCCAACTCAGTGTGCTAGTAGGAAGAACTTTCTGCCAGTAAGAGCTGTTCAGCAGTGAAACGGTCTACCTCAGGAAGTTGTAGACTTTCCTTGGAGGTTAGATGACCATCTGTCATGGATGCTTTAGTTGAGATTCCTGCATTGCAGGGGATTGGACTACATGACCCTGAGGTCCCTTCCAACTCTGATTCTATGATGTGTTTCATCACATTTTAAAGCCATCTAAGCTAGGGGCATCATGTGACAGTACCCCAGATTAAGGCTCCCAAGATTTCCCAAACTGCTATATTCAATCATATACACTCCCAGGTACTCAACAAAAAACCCATTGAAACAAAAAGCCCACCATCAGCTTCTCATGAACTTGCAGGCATTGGACTCTTTCAGTTTGGAATAAATGCAACAGAATGTGGGCATTAGGAAGTAGCTGCATTCAGTATACCTCTAATCCGTGTGATGCTTACATCTTGTGAGAGAAGTGGATGCCATGAATCAGTTGGGTGTCACCCTATGAAGGGCAGAGTGTAATGAAGGGAGAATGATTTGGAGAACATGGCTGATTTCTGCCAGCAATTGCTGGGCCGACTGTGAAACTTCCCAGTCCTTCTGGGGCCATATTGCCCTTCTGTTGCTTCAACTTTCCACTCACTGAGCTGCATATGAATGACACTTGTTAATAAATCAGTTCTGGATGTTCTTCTGTCAGTGCTGTTGTTCATATTTTGTCATGCCCCGATGGAGCATGGTACTAAAAGCCAAATACAACATACAATACAGTGCAGCTCTATACTAGCAGAACCAAAGAGTAAGTGTTAATTAAATACTGCATAAAATTCTGTTTGCTTGTAGTTTGAACAGCTGATAGACAAGCTGTTTTGCTCTACTGCCCTCTAATGGATAATGGAGGGAATACTAGCAAATTTGTCTCTTCCACTCACAAGCTCTTAAATGTTCTTCAGTTGCGGCACAGCTGGTTCACACTTAACGCGAAACCATGGTTGGACCGTGCCTTTGGGTCATGCGTTAACCTTGCCCAGTACCTTAAAAATCTGAAGCCACGGTTTGTTGTTGGCTTACAAATCTTGATTTGTTTTAACTATGACATGGAGTTATGAGCAAACCCAGCACCTGTCTTTAACCATGGCCACACCTACGCAGATTTTATTGAGCTACAAAGGTATGTGACAAGAAAAATAAAACAAACTTTGCACAAACAAGGCATGGTTTGTCTGATCATGGTCCATTCTTGTGTTGTTTTTAAAAAGCGAGGGCTTAGGCCCATTTTCAAACCAAGCCAATGGGCGGGGGGCGGGGAGAACCGACTGTTTTGGAATTGACAGCAATGTACCAAAAATTTCCTGCTCCACTTTCAGCCAATATATTAGGAACAATTAGGAAACAATATTGTGCAATTTGCTTTTTGAACACCGCGTTCTCCAATGCTTTCAATTAAATGCTGCTTTCTAAGTGCTCCAAATTTAGGGAATATGGGATGCTTCCACAGGAAAAATGGACAGGAGACAATGTGATTTCTGCCGATTCCTCCTGCAAAGCTGGAAGCTGCAGTGGGGAAAGGGAATTGGGAAAAGTCTGTTTCTCCAGTGAGAATCTCCACTGGATCTGATGCAAGAAGAATGAATGCTTCAGTCCACAGAAAGCACCTTCTGGTTCCAACCCATAGGGGGAAAATTTGGAAAGACCAAAGTGAAATACCTTTGTGGTTTAGATGCTGAACTCTACCACAGCTCTCATGGTCTCCTTTCTTTCATCACCATCTTGGTGGGGTAGCTGTTCCTGTAACTCTACGACTATACAGGCTTACATTACATTACATTACATTACATTACATTACATTACATTAGGCTCTACCATGTGAAGCTTAAAGTGGGGAAAGTGAGTTTTCCTCAATATTTATATATGTACATATATTTTGGGGGAAACAACCCTATTCTCCCCACACTCTGCAGCATTCCTGCAACCATTTCTGTCAATCTCTCATTCTCTGGCCAAACAGCTCTTTGTACAGCTAAGCTCACCCCAAGCGTCCTTCCAAGGGAGAGCAACCCCATTCCCCAACCTGCCTCCTGAAGGTGGGGAACATCCACCCCAAGAGCCTTCTCCTTCCCAGGATTCAAGCAGAGTTTATTGGCCCACCTAAACACCTAATGTTTAGGGGAGTTTTTAATGTGTGACATTTTAATGTATTTTTAATCTTTGTTGGAAGCCGCCCAGAGTGGCTTGGGAGACCCAGCCAGATGGGCGGGGTACAAAATAATAATAATAATAATAATAATAATAATAATAATAATAATAATAATATGACTGCTCCCAAAGATCTGCCCAGCGCCCTCAGGTCTGACAAGCACCGCTGTTGTGAATGAAAAGCGCCACCGCTGGCACGGCACATCTTTGGTAAATGAGCGCACAAAGTCAAAAGTCCTTTAGTGAAACAGAAGGTATACATTTTGGTAATACCTAGGTATATATGTATTTTGTTTTTCTAGCTTGATCAAAATTATTTATTATTTCATAACAGGTAGATAGTTAAGAGCTTAGGCTGTTTCAGCGGCAGGCGCCTGACACCGGCCAGAATTTGGGGCCTGGGTGCCCTGCACCCCTTGCCACCCCCCCCCGGGTAAAGACGGCCCTGTTTGTATAAATGTTCAATAGCACTGGGGAGAGGATAGTACTCCGCAGAACCCCACAGGACAAGTGCCAGGGGTCTGAGGAACACTTAACCCAGTGCTACTCTATAGTCACAACCCTGAGGATACAAACAGAACCACTGTAAAACAGTGCTTCTAATACTCATTTCACTATATCAGTCCAGAACGATACCATGATCAATGTATTGAAAACCACGGAGAGATCAAGCAGAAGTAACGGGGTCACACTCCTGCCTCTCTCTCACAATAAAGGTTGATCAAGCCTGATTCAGCTCCCATACCAGATCTGAATTCAGATTGTGGTGGATCTAGATAATCTCATCCAGGAATACCTGCAGTAGCTCCATAATTACCCTCTCTGCCATCTTCAGTAAGTAAGGGGTCAGACGTATGACATATACAGAAAGCAGAAAGAAAGATCCGTAGGCAGTTTTAAATAGAAAATACTTTACTGGGCAGGGTTTTTTTTAGTTAAACACAATGCTTTATAAAACTGGTAATGTAAGAAATAAGTTATTATTTAAAACTTTACATCCATGAGATACATGGCCATTAAAGACCAGATACATGATACTTCGCAGAGGGAAGGAATCACTAGCATGTTCAACATCGCCACTGTGGTTTGGAGTTTCAGGTTTAAGAAAGTAGCTCAAACAGCTACTGTGCATTCTGCAGTTCAGTGCAGGAGAAACACCGTGATTAATAACAAAACTTGAGTGTCTTTAAGAGTTTAATGATAAATCCAGACAGATAAGGGATAAAGCCTACCAGAAACTTTAGCTCTTTAGAATAAAATATTATACCACTCAAATCCCATTCAGCCCATTGGTGTTTTCACAAACTTATGGATTGTGCCATAATTTTAGTCAATTGAGCTTGAGCTGAAATCCAAAGAAAAGCACTGAACACAACGTTTCCCCTGAAGTGCAGATTCTATTTTCCATAAAGGAAACAGAGAAAAGAGTACAATGAGTCAGTGACTTTTTTTGGATGGAATTCGTAGCTATAGAAAGCAAGATGTTACGGAGGGGAACACTATAATCCCTTAGGAATAAACATATAAATCAGGGTTGGCTAACCTATGGCTCTTCAAACGTTATTGGACTACAACTCCCACCAATTCTCACCATAAGCCATGCTGGCTGGGATTCATGGGAACTGGAGTACAACAGGATCTGGGAGGATAGCCACCCCTGCTTTAAACTCAGAACTGCATAGAGTTCATTACACACTATCTAAAACAGATTTGCCTTGACTGCTGAACACAGCTGATGTTCTTCCTCACTGTTCAGAGCATTAGATTTAACTCTGTGGCTAAATAGTGAAGGCAGCATGCAGAAAACAATTCCTATAAAAAGCACAGTCCATAGCAAGGGTGTTGGACGCAAAGGGATATCAGAGCACAGAAACTGAAGTTAGATATCAAAGGAAGGTACTGTTAGAACAAGCAGGAGTGTATTAGAAGTGTTACATATAAAAATATAAACATGTTAGGAAGGATATGCCACTAAGTGCTTCCGTTTGGTTTTTCAGGAAGAAAAAGTACACAGAATACACAAGGTTAAGAAAGTTATTAAGGAGTCCTGTAATTTTCATTTGGTGCAAAGTTCTCTAGCTGGAAGATTAAGTCGACAGCAGCTTCAACATCTGGAACAATGTGGTTTGGTTCTACTAAAGCAGGATCAAACCTAAAATCCCTGTGCCCATGAAACACAGTCTCAGTTATGCACTCCCTCGTGTCAGAGGGCACCTCTGTGTGAGGGTTGTAAACTCCGGTGCAAACAAGGACAGACCTACAGCTTGTGGCAGTCGCAGGTGCTAATTCACTTTCCCAAGTGTTTTCGAGTTCTTCTTCCTGAGAGACTGTGGCAGATCTTGAGCCCCCGGCAGCTTTGGCCTGGATACGTGCCTTGGAACCTCGTCTCGAGTTCTTTTCTTGAAGGTAGCGGTTGTAAAGATTAGCACCATAAATATCTGTCATTAGGTTATCCCTAGGGAGTCAAGAAAGTTACATCAGCATAAACATTTTGGGTATATGCGCAATGCACCTGCTGATAGAGCTTGCTATTTCCATTATTACAGTGCACAGACTCTCCTCTGCATACTGTAGTCTACGGGCTTTACAAGTGCACACTTCTAAGTTCCCTTTCTGGACATCTCACCCCTGGTCTAGCAGCTCTGTGGATCTAAAGCCCAATGAACTGTGTCTCCTTGCCTTTGGGACAATAAACTTCACCCTAGTTCATAGAATCTTTTGTACATCCAAACAAGACAAGAGGAATGACGTGAAAACCAACAAATACTATAATATTAGTGAAATATGCACGTGTTACAGGTTCACACATTTTACCACATTTAAGCCATTCATACTTTTCACACACACCCCCACACTGAACCAGTATAGCCAAGGCTGCATATATTTTGCCAGATGGCAACAGAAGTCAAGAAGCTGACATATCAGAATCTTAAGAAGAAGAAGAAGAAGAAGAAGAAGAAGAGTTTGGATTTGATATCCCGCCTTTCACTCCCCTTCAGGAGTCTCAAAGCGGCTAACATTCTCCTTTCCCTTCCTCCCCCACAACAACACTCTGTGAGGTAAGTGGAGCTGAGAGACTTCAGAGAAGTGTGACTGGCCCAAGGTCACCCAGCAGCTGCATGTGGAGGAGCATTTTTAAGGTGCCCCCCCCAAAAAAAAACCTTATCACAGGAGTGAAGGCTGAAAAGCATGAGCAGGATGTGAGGAAAAGAGAGGCTGACAGTGACGGAGAACAGAGTTTCAGTGTCCTCCAGAGCTCTCTACAGCAGCAGAGGTCTCCTCTGATGGGCTTCTTTCACTCCACTGCAAGCCAATATATTCCCAGTACAGAGCGGATGCAATTAGACTTCATTAACAGAAAGCAAAATGAAGCTCAAAGCCATCTCAAATCTGAATAAGTATCCCAGCATCAGTGATTAACCAAAAAGGCATAACCGGAAGTGATTGTGCTGCAGTCCTCCCAAGGTGAAATCAGCATGATTTGGCCCATGATCTTTCAACACCACGTGAACTAAAAGACAAGCTTATGCAGATAATTAGGATCAAGTCTCACTGAACCCAGTGAGACTTTCTTCTGAGAAAACATGCAGAGAAGTTGGCTGTAACTGCTTAAGCAGACAGAAGCAGGTGGCTTTATTTGCCACTGACCACTGATGAAAAGATCTGAAAAAGGAGGTTTCAGATTCACCAGGAGCCAGACATTGTACAACTATATAGCAGATTCTTTCACTTATTTACTGCCTGGCTAAAATTGAAAGAGGAAGGGTGGTTTGGACAATCTGCAATGTCACTGGATAAGTCTTAAACAGGTTTTCAGGGGGAGAATCACATTTATTTATTCCAGTCCCTTAGCACTTTTAAACTTCGTAACAATAGCCTACCTAAAATGTTCCCCTTCTCAACTGACTGACAAACCATGAGTTTTGACTCATTCGTTTTAACAAGTTTTATGAGTTGCTGTTTGCAACAGGAATATTTTACGATGAGAAACATCTTACCCAATGGCATAGAGGGTTTGAATAGGCTTCTTCCATTGTCTTGCAGTTGCTTGTGTCCTGATCAGGTATTCTGCATAGTGATATGTCAGTTCACTTGGCTTTCCCATCAAAGCCTCATATTTCAGCTCTTTGCCAGTGATCTTTTTGTAAATGTTTTCCAAACAAACCATGAATGTTCCATGCCCAAACCTAAAATATACAGAAAATAAAGCTTCGTCAGCGAGAATGAATGGTTAGCTAGAATAAAAACAAAATATCACATAAAAAGGGAAAGCCATTTGTCCAACTTCTATTGAGGTAGATTGTGAAGACTGAATTAATTCCATTCCATTTTACATAAATAGGCAGGTGAGTTGCTAACACACATGCACTATGCTATCCATTTTTAAAAAAGCAGTGTTTGTTGGTCTCTTAAAAAATCCCGGGCAGTGCTGGGCATATCCACTGGTTGCATATATTTTGTAGTGATGGAAAAACCCCCTCACCCATGAACATGGCAAATTAAACTATACCCCTAAATCAGAAAATAGTAGTTCAGTTAATTCCAAGCACAATTACAAATCAAAATGGGTCCTGTTCCCTATAACATTACTGGGAATGGAGAAGCACAACCCTTCTCAAACCTGCTTCTCTGGAAACAGTAGATGTGTTAGTGAGAAATCTCCATCTCATCCTCCCCACCCCACCCCCTGCAACCTGCAATGCTCCTATGACAGGGACCCAAGCACTGGGTGTTTAACAGGCATCATCAGGAGCGTGAAAGGGATTGTTTTTGGTTCTTAATTAGTCTTCCCACTGACAGAGAAACAGCCAGGTAAGTGCACAGACAGATGGGATGGGATAAGTTCTCCTCTGGCTCAGATTTTAATCCAAACTGAGGTATTCCAAGAAGTCATAATGCTTGCCTCATAAGTAAGTTGAGCATTATGGATCAGTGAGGCCCACTCTTCAAATCAAGGAATTATGAATGTTTGTGACATTGATGATACATTTTCGGTGTTGTATGCTGATAAGCTCGGTGAACTCTTCAGATACCAAGAGTTCTCCCTTGCTGTTTGTACATATCTTGAAAAATCTGCAAGCACTCACTGCCCTTGCCCTACCTTGGAGACTGGGCTTCAGCCATCCACATTAGATCCATGTTGCAAGCCAGTACAGGAATGTGTGGGTGAGTTGCCTGAGCATATGGATTCCCAGGATAGCCACTTGTCAAAAGAACATCTATGATCAACTGCAGGTTCGTTTCCCATCTCACTGGCTCACCAAATAGAACAATCGCTACAAGGCAATCAACAGGGACACAAATTAGGTACACCATTCTACACAGCTACCACAGTGTAACAATTCTGTCCTTGTTACGTTCCATGAGATGGTACAAAGCCCGAAATGAATAGAGCAGAATTCCACTGAGTAGTAACTTATTTGCAGCTATATTGTCTTCAATCAACTTTCGTCTTCAGAAATTCATGAAACAACTCCAGGGTCCATTGTTACCTTCATTCCATTCTTTCACTAATGCTTGATCAGTGTCTGTCTGAAGTGGGCTGCTTCTACATACACACACACACACACACACACACACACACACGTTTCAACATACAGGATTTTCTCCACAAAGATGGCAACCCTGTATGTGCATGGAAATATGGCTGTCAGATGTGTCAATTATCAATGTGGCAGGGCTAGAACTGTGCATTCCCACAGGCCCATCTATGTGTTGGGTACCCACATGTACTGAATGCCTGAACAGGACTAGACTATTGTACAAAGGTGCAGCAAGACTTTACATCTTTCATGTTAAGTAAACACACCCCTAGCTAAGATTTTGTCAATCGCTTCAGAATGCCATATGGCAAGTGCTACATAAATGAAATTAATAATGGTGATGGTAATTTCTGTAGTATGGAATTTGGTTTTGGAAGATTTGTTTACGTATGTAAGTTGTTTTATACAGCAGTTTTTAGTAACCGTCTTTTTTCCTGGCCAGGGAGTGGGTGGGTGTTTAGTAAGCTAATGCCTAGTCAACTAGTGACACAACCAGCACAGGTCATAGGGTCTACCTCCTTGCTTTCAAGTTCTAATTTGGAATAGGGATTGTAAAGCTAAGACTTAGATAGCACTGACAGCATCATGGCTTAGCCTAGAATGGCAGTGTTACAAGAGAACTTACTGAAAGGAGACAAATAGGTAAGTTAGTGTTAAAGAGCAAGGGAATATAAACTCTACATGCCAAGTGCTTTGCGCCTACCAGTCAGGTTCATCACAACCGGCCCCTGAGGCCATCAAAGTAGTATGTTTTTTTAAAGCCACCATGCATGCTACTTCACTTAGAAATCATGGGCTGCAGGACATACTGACCCTCAATCTTGGGAAGTTCCACTTCAGGCGGATGCTGCAAAGGGGAAAAAAAAACAAGCTATCATTACTAAGAAAAGCATCCTGGGGTTTTTCTTTAACTCTGACAGGCACACAAGTCCTGTTCAGATGTACCATAATTCTTCGCATGCCCACTTACATTTCTAAGAAATAAATGTATACCTATTACAGCAACAAGGAACTGGAAAGGGACCTCTGTTGTTGAAAAGTACTTGCTGCTGGTGGTTGCTTTGGCTTCATATCATGCTTCCATAGCAGCTGAAGCAATTGCTTGAGCCCCTTCACTCACTAATGCAAACCCCTGCTATGTGTTTTAGGGGGGCAAAATTGCCTCAAAACGAACACTTCACTCCTCTAGGTCTAGTGCAGCATTGCCTTGCATGCTCAGGACGTTTGCATATTACCATTGTGCCCAAATGGATTTTACCCTTTGCACAATACTCAGCAACACAATACCCTAAGTGTAAGGATGAGATAGCACTGGGGTGTGGGAAGATGCCGTTGTGCATTTCATTCTCTTCTCTATTTAAAAAAAACACACATTTTAATAACAATCAAAGTCATTTTGTTGTCAAGAGAAACAAAAATCCTGCACTCCCTTCACAGTTAAAATTCACAATTTTCATGATAGGATTCAAGCATACACTTTTCATCTGATTATTCCTTGCAGGCTTGCGATACCATCCTCAAAACAGGCCAGACAAATTAACTTATTATAGAAACCCCATGAAATTTGATCATCCTCTTCCACTTCCTTTCCTTCCCCCAAAACGAACTTAGATGTGTGCACATGCGCACTCCAGCATAAGGAAGAAAGGACACACACCTAAGAAAGAGTAACCTAAAAAAAAGTTTCACAAGGTAATGCAGCTACACATGACTACTTTCCACAAAGGAAACGAGGAAGTACAGGTAATTAAAGGGCTGGTCAGTGTCCCAGCCCCTTCCTCCTGAACTAGTCTGGTTCAGTTCAACTCTCCTGTCCTCTTCAACCTGACACAATACTTGGGCAATGCTTTCATTAGTTCTTGGAAACATTTCCTCATGTTTATACTCTGCTCTTTTCATTGCAGCCTAATCTATTGTGAGATCAGTCAATATTGGGTAACCTTCAGAACAAACTGTACAACCTTTTAAATGCTGTGGACAATATACAGGCAATTAAATTTGTCTTTCATTTGTCTATATAGAAACTGCTTGGAAATAGATTTTGTGGAGTTAAGCTAGTAGAACATCCTAAATTTATGAGCACATGAAGAGTGGTCAGAGAGACTTCAAGGGTCAAACCAGGCTGTTAGGTAGGACATTTTTGTTAAGGACAATACAAAGCTCTCAAATCAATTATTAAGAGAAATGATCTGTAGTAAACAATATACTTACTGAAACTTTAGGTCTTCTGTCATGGTCAACCATGTCCAATAAGGGGAAGTTTTCTCGCAGCCTGTCGATTGTAATAGGCTGACAAAATCCAACACTAGCAATGTATTTGGTTATGGATAACAATACAATTTTATTGCAAAGTTTTCCTGGAATGTACATTTCTGCTTTATGAAACAAGCAATAAATTTGATTCGGCAGCAACTTCTTTTTTTTCAAGCCACACAACCAAGAATTACTACTACTACTACTACTACTACTACTACTACTATTTTAGGATCCACTCCTGCTGTATTCATTCCCTGCAGCTAAGACAAGAACCCACAATGGCTTCAGAACGAGCTTGCAGTCTCCCTTTCACACAAACACACAGCATAACCACAGCAGTGACTGGACAGCTGTTAGCGGCAGCCTCTCTGTGTAAGCCAGATACAGCCTGCTCAAAGAGAGCGAGAAACCGAGGCAGCAACCAGGAGCTGGAAAGGTTAATAAAGAAAATAGGAAATGTTTCCTCTTCTTTGCCTGCCCCTCATTTCCCTTGCTGCATTATATATTTCAAGACCACACTTAAGAGCTGACTGATTTCATCAGAGTTCATGGACAGCATAAACTACAAGATGCACCTATTAATCACTGTACGAAATAAACAAAAGCTTTTTTCCATATACAGTGGTACCTCTGGTTACGTACTTAATTCGTTCTGGAGGTCCGTTCTTAACCTGAAACTGTTCTTAACCTGAAGCACCACTTTAGCTAATGGGGCCTCCCACTGCTGCCACCGTGCAATTTCTGTTCTCATCCTGAAGCAAAGTTCTTAACCCGAGGTACTATTTCTGGGTTAGCAGTGTCTGTAACCTGAAGCATCTGTAACTTGAAGCGTACGTAACCCGAGGTACCACTGTAACCTGGAATAAGCTACATCTTCCAAAGGATACTGCTTAGCGATATCAAGAAGAGGCCCCTGTCCAGACACGAGAACACATTTGTCATGGTAACGTCTGAACATTCGCAGAGGACTGTGGGACATCATGACTTGGTCTTGGGAAATCTGTGAGAGAAAGAATGGGAGATCAGTTCCTTAATTAATAGGCTCTCTTTTACCTGTGACATCTTTGCTCATGAAAATAGTACTGAAAAATTAATTCAGATCAGATTTCTGTTTTCACAGCACACAACCAGTGCTTAAAATAGTTCTTGCCTCAGTCTCTCTCCACACCCAGCATCTGATTCTTGTTTCAGAGGTAAGGTTTAAATTAAACCATATACAAAACAATAATGAGAAAACAGCTTACAATTCATGAGGTTAATGTTACTTGGATAGAAGTACACACAATTTGCCCTATAAAACATGAAGCTGATAAACATTTTAATCCCCTAAGAGAAACCCTTGAAATGATTTGGAAGATATTGCATCTATTTTAAAAGACACCTGTAAGATTTGGAACTGAGATTTAAAGTTGTTGTCTTTATGAAGGCAAGACAAGAACTACTGAAGTAGACTATTTATAAAACAGAAATATTCCTTCATTATTCATGTGATTTAAAAAACACACACACACACATACACATACAAAAGGCGTTAAAATTACTCACTGGCACTCCAAGAATATGAGACAACTGGTCTGCTTTCTTCTGACGAAGGCAGTTTCCTGCATTTGTGACAAATACTACAGGAACCGAAAACTCTCCCTGAGAATTAAGCAGTTTTTGAAAGGCTTTTCTTGCGCCTGGAATTGGTGTCTTTCCTCGTACTAGTACTCCATCAATGTCAAACAGAAAGCCAAAGGTAGGTTGTACGTTGAGCTGAAATAAAAGAAAGCTTGCATTCATGATACAGTCATACCTCAGGTTACAGACGCTTCAGGTTGTGCGTTTTCAGGATACGGACGCGCCGAAACCCGGAAGTACCAGAACAGGTTACTTCTGGGTTTTGGCGCTCGCGCATGCGCAGAAGCACTAAATCACACTTTGCACATGTGCAGAATGCCGGATCGCAACCTGTGCATGCGCAGCGCTGCAGGTTGCAGATGCTGCTGGTTGCGGACGTGCCTCCCGCACGGATCATGTTCGCAATCCGAGCGTCCACTGTACTATTTATTTGTTTGTTATATATCTCCTGCCTTTCCTCCATGTGTGGTTCTCCCTACAACCACCACCGTAAATCCCACGTTGGTGTAACTTCTAAGGTTTAGCAATAACATTCTTTGGCCATGAAAAGCCATTTTGTTAGACAACATTTTAAGACATGTTTGAAGAATGAAACGGATGCGTATCAGATAAAGAACAATTAAGCTGGGGTTAATGCCAGAGGCCAAATGCTATATGTGCTATAAATATTTCCAGTTAAATTAATTATGTGATCTGCTTCATCTCAACCTACACTCAAATAATATATTATTCCTTCTAAGCCAGTTTGTACTGTTATAATGGGCACAGTTGGCAAGAAATTAACAACAACAAAATATTTATTTAGGTCAGTCAGCAAATCTTCCACTAATGGCTTACAGGACTAAGGAAGCACCAAACAAACACTAAGATGTTACTAAGGCAGTATATGGACTCGCACAGTATGTGGACTCGCACAAGTTTAAAAAAAATAAAAAAAATAAAAAAATACACAGTATCTGAAGAAGTGTGCATGCACACGAAAGCTTATACCAAGAACTAACTTAGTTGGTCTTTAAGGTGCTACAGGAAGGAATTTTTTTATTTTGACTATGGCAGACCAACACGGCTACCCATCTGTAACAAGTTTAAAAAGCAGCTCCAGAGTGGGTGTTGGGAAGACTACTCCTTGGAAATGGATAATACGTGATTACATGTGCTGCTTGCATATTCTCACATGCATAAAGGAAATTACCAGCTCAGTGATATTTGAGGTTTCCTTGCAAAAATATACTTTTGTTTTCCTAGGATAGTGAGAAATGTTCTCCCTCTATAAAAACATGTCTTGGCCTCATCTTTAAAATCAACCTGTTTCCAATGTTAAGGGGGTGAGTGTGTAGTTGCTTACAAAGCCAAAACGGCATCACCCGACAAGAGGTGCAGATATGGAGGAGATCTTGAGATTTCCACAGGTATAAAGATTCTTTTAAAAAGTAAAAAAAAAAGGGCTAAAAAGCCCAAAACACAGGAGAATTCATTCTGTGTGCTTGTGAGTAGATTGGGGGGGGGGGGAGATGATTCAGCTGCTATGTGAAATAAAGAGTGTTATATTATTGGGACTAAAGGAGAATCAAAAGGCATTGGCGGAAGAAGGTAGGTGAGGTGGGGGCACAGCGCCCCAGGTGTCATCCGGGGGGGTGACATTTGTCGTGCCGCCCACCCATGACTCACACTCCCACGCCTACCGTGAGCCAAGCAGCGCAAGCCATCGGGGGAAGCGGGAGCTGCTGCACCGTTTTGCTGCTTTGCTCGCGGTAGGCGTGGGAGCCCGAGTCACAGGCAGGCGGCGCACTGAATGTCACCCCCCTTTGCACCAGTGGCAAACCAGCCCCCCCTTCCCCTGGCGGCTTGCGAGTCGCAGGAGGGCCCTCTCCACGCCCCGTCCCCCTTGGGAGCGCGCCTGCCCTGGGCAGCACAGGCATATACTCCGCCACTGTCAAAAGGTAAAATTTTCAGTCTCCATTTCTTCCATATGGTCAAATCTGATTCTAGAAAATGTCTTCTCGTGTCTTGTTGTCCATTTTCTATTAGGGGAGTGAATGCATAAAGTCCTGGAACAGTTTTTAATGAGATTCTAGGCTGGATTAACTTCTACTGGGAATATAGTCAGCAAGCAACACAATCTGCAGATCTTACGGATTTAGTCTCTCTTTCCTCAGAATAGTGTAATCAAAATGGAAAGAAAATTAAGTTTAACTTTTCTGGCAACATAAGCTGATTTCCCTCTGTCACGAAAAGCTTAGAAGGAGAATCACTACATTTCAACTAGAATAGACTAGTACAAACACAGTGTACACATTAAAACTTTATTTAAAATATCTGATCAAGGGAGTATTCAAATTAAAATCTGGTTATTTTTAAAGGTGATACTTTCCCTGACAACAAGGTACGGACATGTTTCATTAGAGCCAACTGCTGCTAGAATAAATATATTTTAAATTTTTTTTTTAAATGTCCAGTAGCACCTCAGAGACCAACTAAGTTTGTTCTTGGTGTAAGCTTTCATGTGCATGCATGTGTGCATCTGAAGAAGTGTGCATGCACACGAAAGCTTATACTAAGAACGAACTTAGTTGGTCTCTAAGGTGCTACTAAGGTCCGTATAGTTAAAGCTATGGTTTTCCCAGTAGTGATGTATGGAAGTGAGAGCTGGACCATAAAGAAAGCTGATCGCCGAAGAATTGATGCTTTTGAATTATGGTGCTCTTGAGAGTCCCATGGACTGCAAGAAGATCAAACCTATCCATTCTTAAGGAAATCGGCCCTGAGTGCTCACTGGAAGGACAGATCCTGAAGCTGAGACTCCAATACTTTGGCTACCTCATGAGAAGAGAAGACTCCCTGGAAAAGACCCTGATGTTGGGAAAGATGGAGGGCACAAGGAGAAGGGGACGACAGAGGACGAGATAGTTGGATAGTGTTCTCGAAGCTACCAGCATGAGTCTGACTAAACTGTGGGAGGCAGTGGAAGACAGGAGTGCCTGGCATGCTCTGGTCCATGGGGTCACGAAGAGTCGGACACGACTAAACGACTAAACAACAAAGGTGCTACTGGGGCATTTTTAAAAAAAAAAAATTAAAATATATTTTGACTGAGTCAGACCAACACGGCTACCTACCTGAATCTGCCGCTAGAATAATTCAGTAAATTACCATCTGTTCATGCAAAGGTTTCAATGCTTCATCAATAGCTCTGAGTTTGTCACAATATTCTCAATAAATATTTTGTCCCTGTCTGACATTACAACATCAAGCTATGGAAGGTGGAAGCATTCACAGTTGTAAACACCGCTGTGTCCTTACTGCAATCTGCCACTCACAGCAACAAAGGAAACTCCTCCAGGATCGGTCTGCTCCATCCCTTTTCAAGTTTAATGCCACAGGGCTTGTGGCTGTGCCACACAGATGCACAAAGGAGGCAAGGGTTCAGTTCACAAGGGTGGCTGAATTTAAGTAGCTGTGGTTTTTTTTAGTAACATTTGAATTTATAAGAGTGTTTCAATGGTTACCCAACCACCCTCAAGGAAGGTACCATATTTTTCGCCCCATAAGACGCACCGGCCCATAAGACGCACCTAGATTTTTGGGGGGGAAATAAAGGGAAAAAAATTATTTCCCCCCCAGGTGCGCTGCGCTACACCAGGAGCTTGGGGCGTGCGGAGCTCAGCGCGCCCCAAGCTTCTGCATGCCGGCAAGGTCTCCGCTAGCGTGGGAGAGCCTGGCGCCTCTCCCACGGCTAGCGGACCCCTGCGCTAATCCAGAAGCTTGGGGCGAGCTGAGGTCAGCGCGCCCCAAGCTTCTGCGTGCCGGCAAGCAGTCCGCTAGCCCTGGGAGAGCCGCGGGGCTCTCCCAGGGCTAGCGGATCGCTGCACTACACCAGGAGCTTGGGGCGTGCTGAGCTCAGCGCGCCCCAAGCTTCTAGGTGCGCGCAAGCAGTCCGCTAGTCTTGGGAGAGCCGAGGGGCTCTCCCAGGGCTAGCGGATCGCTGCGCTACACCAGGAGCTTGGGGCGTGCTGAGCTCAGCGCGCCCCAAGCTTCTAGGTGCGCGCAAGCAGTCCGCTGCCGCCCCAAGCCTCGCGCACCCGGTGGGACCTCCTGCCGGGCGCGCGAGGCTTGCAGGCATTCGCCCCATAAGACGCACCCCGATTTCCCCTTCATTTTTGGAGGGGAAAAAGTGCGTCTTATGGGGCGAAAAATACGGTAAATACTACAAATGTAAACAAATAAAGTTAATGCCCGATATGAATATTTGTCATTTGATTGAAATACCTTATTGCTTTCAATAAAAATAGGAATTGAAAGAATCCCAAGAAGTGTGAGTACATTATGCCTTTCCTGTTGGGAAACTATGACCCACTGATGTGTCTACTTTGCAATTCATGATACAGGCTTATGTGAAATAAGGTAGGACCCTACCCTGTCGCCCAACAGCTATCACAAATTTCAAATATGAAACATCTCAACACACCACCTATCTACACACTTTATATTTCTTAAGTTTCTTGTTTACAGGTGGCGACTATTTTAGGCACGTCCAACTGACGCATGATCACCGGTGTGTGGGTCCTCTTGGACCCAGAAGAAGGCAGAATGGGGGCAGAAAGAGATGTGGGGCAAGGCGGTGGAACACTCTGCTAACACACGCAGGGGCCAGAAACAGAGCCCCCGCATGAAATGGTTACTGCCTGTAATTCTTTAGATCTGAACTCAGACTTCACACAAATTAGCATTCAGATTGCTTATTTATTTGAACTCTTTATATGTCATCCTTCATAATATTTATTCCATATTGATTTACACTGTACTTTTTTTTAATCCCAGGGCAGTTTACAGTTACACTTTTTCAGTTTCTGGGATCATGAAGATGGTTGCCAGTGCAGTGTGCTATGTTTGATTCACAACTACATACCCTGCATATAGGTAAAAGATAAAGGACCCCTGGATATTTAAGTCCAGTCAAAGGTGGGGTGCCGTGCTCATCTCGTTTTTCAGGCCAAGGGAGCTGGTGTTTGTCCACAGACAGCTTTCCAGGTCATGTGGCCAGCAGGACTAAACCGCTTTTGGCACAACGGAACACCGTGATGGAAACCAGAGCACACAGAAATGCCATTTACCTTCCCACCATAGCTGTACCTATTTATCTACTTGAACTGGTGTGTTTTCGAACTGCTAGGTTGGCAGAAACTGGCACAGAGAAACGGGAGCTCACTCTGTCGTGGGGATTCGAACCGCCGACCTTCCAATCAGCAAACCGAAGAGGCTCAGTAGTTTAGACCACAGTGCCACCCGCTCCCTCCTTACCTTTTACCCTGTATATACAGCCATGCAGAGGTATTCAGGAACCATCCCAAAATACATGTAGAATGGTGAGGCTAATTTGGGATCAGAGTCTGAGTGAGAAGTAGTTAACCTAAACAAATAATCATTTCTCAAACTTATTTATTCACATAAAACATCTCAATCTCATGCTTCAACTTCCTATTGCCATCATGCTTCAACTTCCTATTGCCAAGAAAGAAAAAAATAACCGCTGCTGCACTGTGTGCATTTGCTATAATGTTGATTTATGTTAAATGAACTTTTTAATTGTTGATTTTTTCAGTGTTATGTTGTAGGGATATTATATTTTTTATAATGTATCATTATCATATCTCTGCATTTACACTGTTTTTATGTGAACTGCTTTGAACAAAGATTTATTTGTAGGAAATGCAGTATATAAATAATATGGCCATCAGTTCTTGCAAGGTATACAAGAGAGACAGGGAACCTATGGTCCTCCAGACATTGTTGGCAACCAAGCCCATTCAAGCTGGGCATTTAAACCAGCGCTATTCCAGAGCCTTTGAAAATCCCAGGAGTCTGCAGTTCAAATGCTCAGCTTGCATAACAAAACTAAAGCAATCACTGCAGGTGCAAACATATCCCAAATTTGCTTTTCTCTTCAGGATTACTCCATGCATATGTAAATAAAACTGAAACAAGCTAAGGGAATGTTTATTAAAAGATTAACCTGTTGCATAAGCAAGCCTCTTCAGCTGCTGGGGGTTGTTTCAACATTAATGTTAGTCTGTGATTCTGTGGCTATACTCTAGAGAAACAGCATGGCAGGGAAAATACCTGTTCTTGGTAATGGAAAAGGCAGCACATACTCAAATACCATTATTTTGTTTTATTTACACGGGAATCACTTTATTTTTTAAAGCATTTATTTATCATCTTTTTTTTTAAAAAAAAGGAGATAACTTCCTTTAAAAAGACACCTGAATATTAAAGCATTCACTCGCGTCCTCTCAAATCCAAGATCAGGACCCTCCAGCAAGCATTGGGTGTTAAAAGCCTGCTGTTCTATGTAAAAAAACAAATTACAGGAAACAATGTATGACTACTGAGGTCAAGCATTATTAGAATGACATATCTAGGTCATGTATTCTAATGTTGTATCTAGACTGTCAACCAAGTAGCATGGGCACTTCATTTCCTTGTCATGCATCTGACAAGGAAACTCCTTTGGGAAATGACTGTAGCTTAGTGGCACAGCATGTGCTTTGCATGCTGAGGTCCCACATTCAGCTCCATTGAATGTCCACATAGGACTGGAAGAGACTCCTGCCTGAAATTATGGAAAGCTCCTGCAGGCCAGTGGGTAGTCAAAACTAGGTTTGGTGACCTCTTAGCCATTCTATTGACAGCTGCCCATATGGAGATAGTCAGATGTTGGGAAACTGGCACTGAGCTGAACATGGATTCTTGGTATACCAGAGTAAGGTCAATAACATTGGCTGAGAAACATACAGCCCTATGCCTGTTTATTCAGAAGTTAAATACTATGTAGCTACTAAGCAAGTGTTCTACATACTTATTTTTTAAGTATGTGGTCATGCTCAGCGTCCTTAAGTAGAGGGCAGGCCGCACCAACCACAAATTCTTAATTTCCCATTTGTTCTGCAAAGCAAAAGTGCTCCATGACCAAAGATTCTGGATTATGCTTCTGCGCAGCAAGAAGATTGTGTTTTAACTGGCAAGAGTTACATATTAATTGCTATGGCAACCTATTAGTATATATACTCATACAGAAAATCTACCAACAAGACAGGAATTGGAACCAGCCCTTTTTCTACCATGTCCCTTTCTCATTCCAGAATTGAGAAGTACTAACAAGAAAAAGAACATGTTCCAGGGGGTGACTCCTCATTCCTTCACATGCTTAAGACCAGTCTTGACACCACAGGTGAAGAGAAGAGTAAATTTTAAAAAAGAAGCTGGAAAGGGGGTGGGGAGTAGGCTGGTATGCGCCATTAGGCAACTACGAATGCCCTAGCACATTGTGAGAACTCACCACTGCACAGCAGCAATTGCCAAATGGCAGTGATTGCTTCTCAGCAGGCAGGCAAGCAAGCAATGTTGAAGATGACCAGGACAGACTGCATTCACCAAGTGAGATCTAAGCAGCACAGGGGGATTCAAACCCAACCACTGCCTGCCCAAAGTTGTGTAGAGTTGGCAGATGGCTTTGTACTTGTCCCTGATGCTAAGCCAGGTGAGCAAGTCGCAGGGGTGGGTTCAAGGACCCACCACACACTTTCTGCTCCCCTATCTGCTCCCTCTGGCTGCTGCCCATGCTTGTTTGAGAGACCAAACACAGAAGCACAAAAGACTTGTGTTGAATCTGCCTCCCCTAGGAGGAAGATTTGCACCCAAAAGTGTGCAGCAGCAGCAGCATCCCATCTCAAGGATGGACATTTTCTTATATGAAAAAAGGAAACAGAAGTGATGCTGGGGATGGGGGTGGGGAGATGAAATGAGAGGTCCTAGTGGTGCAGCAGTAAAACTGCTGTCACATTTGCAAAGCTAAGCAGGGTTAAGTATGGTTTCAAACTGGATGGCGAATGGGTGTTTTGAGATTCCAGCATTGCAGGGGGTTGGACTAGATGACCCCAGGCTCCCTCCCAACTCTGTGATTCTATGAAGAAAGAAAGAAAGAAAGAAAGAAAGAAAGAAAGAAAGAAAGAAAGAGACAGGAAGGGGAAAGAGGCAAAAAGAAGAGGCAGGTACCTTGAAAAGAATGAACGGTTAATGAAATGCCCTGCCCCACAACAACAAAAATTTCCAGCCCGTTAATTCACATAAAAGGTGCCTTTCCGTGGCCAATCAGCATTCCCAAGGAACTTACGAAAGAGGAGGAGGAGGAGGTGGCGGCGAGGGAGCAGACTAAGAGCACAAAACAAACAAAGCAGCAGCTCAAGTTAAAAGTTAATACAGCACTAAGCTAAGACCATGAAGCCTCAAAGGAAGGAAATAAGACCCCTTTCCTCTTCCCCCTTCTCGGTTCCCTCCTCCTCCTCCTCCTCAGCTCCTTTCGTTTTTCTTTCCTTTTTGTTTAAGAAACAGTCCAATCCCTCCATCACCCGCTCAAAAAAGAAGCTCGGAGAGGGAGGGAGGCCGCCCCATCCCATGCCCGCAGCCCGAAGCCCAGGAGCAGCTCCAGCCCTGCGCCCCCGACCCCCACTCAGGGCAGCGAGGTACCTGCGAGCCCGCCTCGCTCTTCCCCGGGGCGGCAGGAGCAGCCGAGGCGGCGCCGGCGCTGCAAAGCCTTCTCAGCCCCGGAGGTGGCCGAGGCCGGCGGAGGAGGAGGAGCGGCGGCGGCAGCAGCAGCATTCCCCTCATGGCGGACCCTTCGCGGAGACGGAGCTCCCAGCCCGGCGGCGGCGGCGGCCCCTCCGTCGGGTCTCGCTCCTGCCAGTGTCCAGTCGGGCGCCGGCGCCGCGCCGGGCAGCAGCGACAGCCGACACCGGCTTCGCCTCATTCCCCGCCGGCTCCTCCTCCTGCCTACGCTGCAGCCCCGCGGGGTGGAGCCTGCTCGACTTGCCCCGCGGAGCTTCCTCGCCGACGCCTCCGCGTTTCGCCAGCCAGGCCGCGGCTTCTCCAGCGCCGCTCTCGCTTGGCAAAAGTTCCAAGTGCAAAGCAGTGTGTTTTCTCCCTCCCCCCCCCCCAGCCCGCAGCTCTTTCTATTTATTTATTACATTTCTATACCACCTTTTTCTTCCAAGGAGCTCGAGGTGGTGGACAAGGTTCTATAGCTCCTCCCAACCACCCTGTGATGGAGGCAAGGCTAAGAGATGGTGAGCGGCCCAAGGTCACCCAGTGAGCTTCATGACTTAGTGGGGATTCAAACTCTGGTCTCCCCCAGATCAGTCTAACGCTCTAACCATTAGGTCATGCTGGCTCTTTCCCCCCTTTTTTTGTTTGCTGCAGCGGGTTACTGGCTTATAGGGATTATGCCTGGTTACCTTATCCTCTGCCTCCAGCTCCCCACACTAATGCACATTGTTGACACAAAGGGGTAGGAAGGCAGACGGCAGAGGGAGAAATGGGAGTAATGGCAACCTGCAGCAGCAAGGCAAGGGCCTCCCTGGTCCAAGACCACGCAAACCTACATTTCAAGCCCAATCTTATGTACGCACAGTATACCAGCAATCATCAGCCTATTCAAGCCCAGGGCCCACATTTAACCCAAACACGCATAAAGATTATAAGCCTCACAGTAATCCTATAGGATTTCAGCATACATGACTCCTCTACACCCACACGACTGTTTTCTAAACTTCTGGTATTTCCTTCAAGGATTTTTAGAGCATCATTTTTTAATTTTATTTACTATAATGTTGCAAGCAAGCACAAGTTGCCTGAATGAAAAGGGACTGGTGGCATAGCTTCCATACCAAACTGGTACAGTGGTACCTCGGGTTAAGCACTTAATTCGTTCCGGAGGTCTGTTCTTAACCTGAAACTGTTCTTAACCTGAAGCACCACTTCAGCTAATGGGACCTCCCGCTGCCACTGCGCCACCGGAGCACGATTTCTGTTCTCATCCTGAAGCAAAGTTCTTAACCCGAGGTACTATTTCTGGGTTAGTGGAGTCTGTAACCTGAAGCGTATGTAACCCAAGGTACCACAGGACTTGTAACAAATCAAACACTGTGACCCAAGGGACTGAAGCAGTATAAGGCAACAATGTGTAGGACTAATGTTAAATTCATTACAACCAAGAATAGGATAAATACATGTAGGATAAATACATGTAGAAAACAGAGAGAGCACTACTAAAAGTTATGGTGCATTATAGCAGTGACTAAGATGTTTGGGACACCATTCATTCATTTCAAATGCTACTTTTCTTACTGTATGCTTTGTGTTTTGGAATGAAGCTATACTAAACAATCCCCTGAGCAAGTTTGATGGTTTCTAGATCACAAGCCTATAGAGCAAACTGAAGACATTGGAATTAAGGAGTTCTGAAAATAACAATGGGGATTCATTTTATACAAATAGAATCATAGAATCATAGAATCATAGAGTTGGAAGAGACCACAAGGGCCATCGAGTCCAACCCCCTGCCAAGCAGGAAACAAAGTGGTCTTCTAGGTGCTGGTAGCTGCCAAATCACTAGAATTCAGGGATAACCAACCCATGCTTTTCCTTGGTTGACTTTTCCTAATATAAATCTTGTTCAACTCCCTTTCACAGCCACAATAAGCACACAAAGGACACATGAGTACTAGTGGCCACACAAGCTTACATAATTTTTTGGTTTGTAAAAGCTATTTTAGGAAAGTAGGTCATGATAAATCCCATGCTTTACCTGTGAACTGGACTAATACAAGACAAGCACACACAGTGACTGCACTGTAATATTCCTTTGGAGAAATGGCCCATAAAAATGTGTACCAGCTTCACCTGCAATATTACATCTTTAAAATGGTTTCCATGCACATACATTTCAGATAATGATCTTATTGGTATCGATTTATGGAGTCCTAACATTTCTTGATTCTCAGTTTATTGAAACCTCCCTCGCTCATGTGACAAAGCAGATTCTGGCAGCTAAGAGGCTTTAGTAGTCTTATGACTTTCCCATAAAGAAATAGACGTATTTTCAAGCCACAGTAAAAACTATGAACAAATGTGTCTACATAAAAATTGTTTTACTGAACAGATCCGAGTGATATTACAAAGGTGAAACAGTATTTACAATATTAGTTGCTGAAATATCCAGCATTTCAGAAATCCAACCAAGTGGGTGTTCACATCGAGCTTTGAGCATGCTACATAAAGCTGTATTAGTTGTGCAGCGCTTCAGTTCTGCTGTGAAGTCAAACATTAAAAAAAAAAAAAACACACTGCAACAACTGCCTTCAATTCTGTTCCAAATTTGTAGGCAATTAGGGTGAGCAGCTAAATATGGCTTTATCTAAATGCTGTTGTATTTTACTGAGACTGGAGAAGCATACTGGAATGCTAATTTCTAATTTAAGAGAAACTGAAAATGCCATATAAAGCAGAAATTAAGCAAAAAGGAAAGCAGCTAGAAAAGGACAACTCAAAGACAAGCTGGCTAGTTATTTTGAGTTTCGACTACTGAAGCTGAAAACAAAAAAATGTACAGAATAGGGCAGAGTAAAATGCTTGCAGTGTAATGTGCTTGGGGAAAGAAATCACCCTTCGTTTCCAGCATTTGTAAAGAGTACATCATTTTTGCAGAACCAATGTGCTTTAAGCAACTGCTCCCAGGATGCTTTAGGATGGATTATAAAACAGAACTGTCTCAACACACGCTACAGTCCTAGAAGTCTCTTAGCCTCTTCACTTTGAGCCATAAGAGCTTCACTGGCATACTTCTGAAGAAGTTCCATCTTCTTTCTTCGGACAAGAGCTTCCTCAATCTGCAGATTAAAAACATTCAGCCTTAAAATAAAGTATTAAAACTTCACAGATTGCAAATGATTTAGTAAAAACAGCTGATATGTACATGCTGGCAATGAAAAGGAACTACCTAATGAAAGCTTTGAAGAGAGGTGTCAAAAGATTATTGCTGTGGCCAAAGTCTGATGTTCCTTGACTTAAGTTGCCAGTGACTTTTAGGATGCTGTGTCACCACTTTTCCAGAACTGATACAAACTCTCCTTGCAAAGATGCTGAGGTATAGGGGTGCATTTAACTAACCGGATGTGCTGGTAGAAGCCAGGGCAAGAACTCTCACTAGTGCAGCAGCACAATACTTTCCTTTTTATTGCACATTATGCTCAGAACCTTCTGAATTGGGGCTGCAGAAAACCAGTTTACCGTTTCATTGCAACAGGCACATTATGGTTTGCTGCAGCCCAGAAACAGAAGTTCTAATATACCGTATTTTTCGCCCTATAGGATGCACTTTTTCCCCTCCAAAAATGAAGGGGAAATCTGGGTGCGTCCTATGGGGCGAATGCAGGCTTTTCGCTTTCTCGCTCTCCAGGCTTCAGGAAGCTATCCGCAAGTCTTGCAAGCCCGGCGGGATGTCCCGCGGGCTCGCAAGGTTTGCGGGGCAGCAGCCTGCACCCAAAAGCTGGGGACAGCGGGGAGGCGCAGCGCCGCCACCCCGCTATTCCCCAACCTGATCTGGGGGGGGGGGGAGAAGCTTGCTTCTCTCCCCCCCACCAGCCCCACAAGCTCGGGGGATAGGGGAATGGCGGAGCGCCGCCACCCCGCTATTCCCTGACCTGATCTGGAGGCTGAGGGGGGGGGGAGAAGCAAGCCTGCTTCTCCGCCCCCCCCCCGCCAGCCCCACAAGCTCGGGGGATAGGGGGATGGCGGAGCGCTGCCACCCCGCTATTCCCCGACCTGATCTGGAGGCTGGGGGGGGGGGAAGCAAGCCTGCTTCTCCCCCCCCCCCGCCAGCCCCACAAGCTCGGGGGATAGGGGGATGGCGGAGCACTGCCACCCCGCTATTCCCCGACCTGATCTGGAGGCTGGGGGGGGGGAGCAAGCCTGCTTCTCCCCCCCGCCAGCCCCACAAGCTCGGGGGATAGGGGGATGGCGGAGCACTGCCACCCCGCTATTCCCCGACCTGATCTGGAGGCTGGGGGGGGGGAAGCAAGCCTGCTTCTCCCCCCCCAGCCCCACAAGCTCGGGGGATAGGGGGATGGCGGAGCCCCGCCACCCCACTATTCCCCGACCTGATCGGGAAGCTGGCGGGGGGAGAAGCAGGCTTGCTTCTCCCCCCCCCCCCCGCCAGCCCCACAAGCTCGGGGGATAGGGGGATGGCGGAGCCCCGCCACCCCGCTATTCCCCGACCTGATCGGGAGGCTGGCGGGGGGAGAAGCAAGCCTGCTCCCCCCCCGCCAGCCCCACAAGCTCGCAGGATAGCGGGCCAAGCTGTCCCTGAAGGCAGAAGAGGGAGACGGAGCGCTCCGTCTCCCTCTTCTAGCTTGGGGATGGCTGCGCAAACCTGGGGGGGGGGGAATAAAAAAATTTCCCTTGATTTCCCCCCCCAAAAAACTAGGTGCGTCCTATGGGCCGGTGCGTCCTATAGGGCGAAAAATACGGTACTGAGTGGGAGGAGCAATGGAATCCCAAGGCTCATTCTTGTAATACTTAAGCGTTGTTTCACATGGTTATGTCTGAACAACCCCTTTATAGTTATCGAAGTGCAAAATGATTCTCTTCTGAGATACAAATACTTTCTGAACCTTAGTCTGGCTTTATTTTTCAGCTAAACTGCTAAGTTTGCTCCAGTTATTTCACATAAATTTGCAAAATGCACTAATGAAGTCAGGAATGACAGAGAAAACACAGTAGCCGCAAAAAGGTGCCACAAAATGTTTTTTCCTGGAGTAGGCAATGTAGCTATTCCTCTGGAAGTTCAATGTACCTGTACAACTTTCATTTTCTATTTGTTCCTTACCTCTTGTTGTGATGGCACTGGGACATGAGCAATAAACTTCTGCTGACTGTCCTCTCCTTCTTTTTCCTTTCCGCTTTCTTCATCAGACTGCAATACATTTAGAACATTCAGTTTATGCAACCACACGCATCATGCCAGTGAAGAAAAAGTCAATACCAGGCGCCTGCTTTTGTTCTAGCTGGACTGTCCACACTTCTGCCACAAAGCCAATGGCATCAACTGTCCTGTAGGAAAGAGTATCAGGTGCTGGGCAGCAGATAGGAGTGCACCTTGCTCAGAGAAAGGGAAGCAGTTTCAATTCAGTGGGGACTGCTTCTTGCTCCCTGTGCTGTTCTTTGAGGTCACCTCCAACACAGGGATCACAAAGCCCTTTGTAATCTTCCCCATGCTCTCCTTTACACCTCCAATGTTGAGGTGCAAAGGAGAATGGAATACATCACAGAGGGCTTTGAAAGCCTCCCCTCATTTCTCCTTTCCAACTCTGATGCTGGAGGTGATAAAGTGAAGTGCATGCATGGAAGAAGTAAACGAAGGAAAGAAAGTCTCCCCTTCATTCCCCACTCCCACTTTGAGAAGCGCTGGGTGGGGGGAGTCTACATCTTCCTGCTGCACCCATTTCATACAAATTCAGACAACACGCATTGGGCTGAGCTGCTTTAAAAGTCAGATTTCTCCAAAGTTGGAAAATAGGTGAGGTTTTTTGTTAACTACATTTCCTAACTTGGTCAAATGCAGACTGACTAGCTTTCAAATTCCATTATAAAAAGCCAAATGTTTTCTTTAAACCACACAAACACACACCCATAAGTCCACAGCAGGCTTCATGCATGCTCTGTGTGTAACCAGTACACAGCAGGAAGTACAGCCTAAATTAAGACTTGATTCATCTTGATGTTTCATTCCAAATTCAGAAACACACCCCAGCGTCTGACAGTCACATTTTATCCACGTAGCAAAGAAATTGCACTTATCACATACATAAAGACACTGAAATGCACAGACACTGAAACGGGCAGGCCGATCCAAGTTTGCTAATGTTTATGCCACTCTGCCTTTTACTGTTAATGAATTCTTCTACATTCATGACATGCTGTTATTAGCAGGACTGAAACCAGCACAATACCTCATCATCATTTACTGCATAGATGTTTATTTCCTCCTCCTCTTCTTCTTTATCACCTCTTGCAAGCCGCGCTTCTCTCTCCGCTTTCCATTTTTCCACTGCTTCTGCAATAACTGGGCAAGTAAAAAAAGTAGTACTTTATATTTGGATTTTAAGAGGTTGACCAAATTCAATTCAAAAAGCACCAGCTCTTTCATTTCAGAGTCAATTATAAGAGTCAACTTTTGGTGAATCCACAAACGTATTTATCAGTTTTTACTTGTACTGTTTGAACTTTGCTTCCTTGAGAAGGGAACAGTAGCATTGGAGAAGGCATTTAGAAGGGTACAATTAGCAGAAACTTACGGCAATCCTACAAAAGAGTTATGGGCAGGGTTTTCTCATGTTATAGTTACAACAGATTGGGCCAGAAATAGGGGTGGTGGGTATCCAAGAGTGTCACTCAGTTGATAGCCTTCCGTCAGCTGAACAGTAAGGGAAGCATCCCTCCCGCCTTGTCCCCCATTTTGATTCAAGTTTGCAGCACACATTACTCCACTTTATCCAGATAGAAACCGACAATGTCTCCCTCTAAACCTTGTTTACCTTTAACCCAGTGCTATGATAAGTTCTGAGAAAGCCTGAACTTTATTATACTTTAAAATGGTTTACTATACTTTAAAATGGTTTGCCTTTCCTGTACTGTATACATAAAGAATTCTTTCAAGTTTATGAAGTGTGACTCCTGTTTACAAAAGCTAGGCTGACTTCACTAGCATACATTTGTATGTGCTCAGTTTTTAATACTATTTTTAACAACTCATTAAGGAATGAAGTAACCTCTAGGTTAGATTACTGCAATAGGACTACCTCTGAAGATGGTCTGGAAACTTCAGCTAGTGCAGAATTCAGCAGCCAGGTTGCTCACTGGGGCAAGGTGGTCTGAGAATATTACATTGATCCTGGCACACCTGCACTGGCTACCAATGAGTTCCCAAGCCTTTGGCTAATTATGACCTTTTAAACGGGGGGTATTTTTGTTTGTTTGTTCTGTCTTTTTGTATTTTTATACTGTAAGGCACTGTGATCCTCAGAAGAAGGGCAGTATGGAAATGTAATAAATAAAGTAAGTTAGATGCACTATATTTGAATAACCTTTTAGAAGCTGAGATGTAGCCATTTTTCCCACTGAGCTATAATCCTTCCTCCCTCAGAGCTGGTAAACATCTGCCTTGGATGCAGAAGTTTCCAGGTTCAATCCCCAGCATCTCCAGATAGAACTGTGAATTTTCCCAGTCTAAAGCCCTGGGAAGGTGAAGTCGGTGGGATTTACTGCCACGTAAGCGGTCAAAACAATGTAGCCTTACTGTGATGTGAGCTTTTCATAAGTTTCAGTCTATTTTATTAAATGTATGAAGTGGCCTGGAAACTTGACACACTTTTATACAGTAGGAGAAACAGGGTTCAGTGTCCCACCAATGGTAATTTAAAACCCCTTCAAATTAGGAAACTGGAAGTCAGGTTGCCTACTTCCCATGATCTGCTCAAAGGAATAATAAATTTAAGGAATGTAGGTTCCTTAGGGATGCACTGGTATATATTTTAACTGAGAACTAGGTACCAACAAGAGATGTTCTGTCCCTTTTTCTGCTGAGTCTGCGCTCAAGTAGGTCACTGTAGGATATCAAAACAACCCATTTTGTAACCTCACTGGGTGGGTACTATAGGCTTAACAATACCGATTGTGACTCCCTTCAAGGGTCTCTTCCTCCTCCAGGGACTGGAGCAAACGTGCTTAGCATTTGCAGCCCCTTGCATTTGAAGATGAACTTGTCTAACAAGCATTCTTTTCACCAAATATTACACTTCAAGAGAATGTATATGAGAATGCTCCATAAAAGCTGAACATCTTCAGCTTCTGTGGCACTGCTTCCTGTCTTACTGATTCCACCATCTTCCTGGTTCCCTCAAGCAGTCCAGAACTTGTGTTATGTTCATTGCTTGACTTAAACTCATGCAGTTTTCAAAGTACAGTGGTACCTCTGTTTTTGAATGTCTCAGTTGACGAACATTTTGGTTTTCAAACGCCATAAACCCAGAAGTAAATGCTTCGGTTTTCGAACACGCCTCAGAAGTCGAACATGCCACGCGGCTTCCGCTAAGTGCAAGATCCTGCAGCCTAGCTCTCAGCTATTGGGTTTTCGGTTTTTGAACGTTTCAGAACTCAAACGGTCTTCCAGAATGGATTACGTTCGAAAACCGAGGTACCACTGTATCTACAATTTCCCTTTCTAATAGCCATGTTCCTGTCTGAGGCTTGGCCTCTCCTTTTTGTCTTTGTTTTTCTGTGGCAACACAACCCTGCTTGAAATCAGCTTTAGGGGATGGGAGTTTGGAGCCCTTCTTCACTTCTTAAAGTGGGAAAGGTGTTGCAGACTATAAAATAAGAAGTCTGTTAACACTCTTAATTTCCCCTTTCTCACAGCCATGACAAGGCAAGGGCTCAATTTAGAGCAAACCTAACAAGCAATTCTGTACTGCTATAATATTTACAGTTGAGAGAGAGGTTGGGGCAGCTCTGGATCCATTTCTAGAGTGGAGATTCTATCAGGGAGTGATTGTTCAAGATGGAAAATACTTTGCTGCAGGAAGTTTCAACCTTCCTGCTTCCTGCATTTAGAGCACTATCTACTGTAGGCCAGGAATCAGGCAACAAGCAAGTTTGAGACCATTGTTGGAGCACCAGGGCAGAGAACAACTAGAAATTAGTGCTGTTGAAAACAAGCTACCAAAAACCAGCCCCTGCATATTTAAGAGAGTCTTTTCCAGCTTGCCAAACTTTGCTATATAGCTCCAGAACTGGGTGTTCCAGAACTTGCTGCCAAATCTGGCTTTTCAGAACTGCCTAAAAGAGACCTGTTCAAACATGTCACAATTCACTGTTCTCTCCTTTAGCTGAAGTAAAATGTTCCTACTTTCTGGATCATCATTTCTGCCTTTGGCAAAATAAATATTTCAAGCGAACTATACAAAGACACTTCAAAACCAGGGACCACAGTTAGAAAGGAAAAAAAGAACAATATAGGTATCTTACAATTTATGTATGTAATTTAAAAAAACACTTGGACCACACCTGTTGTTCTATATGCCTTCTGTACAAACAATGCAAGTGTCTAGGAAAAAAGTGAAGAAGTTACTGGAAAACACAATGGGTTTACTAATACCAATTTGTAGTTCACAAACATATGCAAATGAACTTGGAGGTAAGTGTCATTGGGACCAATGGAACTTACTTCCGAGTAAATATTCATAAGTTCAGACACCTTGTATCATCATCTGATACAGTAACAGGCTGAAATGAGAAGAGTACAGCAAGACTCAAAATTGTGAAGTGAGAATGATACTTAGCTGAACACTAGGGCTTAGTCTCAGGAAATGAAAGGTTGATACAGCCATAGTGCAGGATCAAAGCATATTTGGGAAAGGCATGAACTTACTGTGGAGAACTGATGAATGCTGCTTTCAGAACCATGTGCTACTTATACGCCAGTTTGTCATTAGTTGAACAGGTGTTCAATTTTATACTCTTAGATATGCAACAGTAATTCAAGAAGTTCTGCTAATTTCTGTAGAGATGTACAACTCTTCCCCACAATAAGGTCTACAGAGCATAGCAAGCCAGATTTTCATAATGTACAGACTTCAAACCTCAAACCCCAGGTAATGTAGTATTGTCAATGAAATGCTTCTGATAAAACAATCTAAGTAAATTACTAGCGTATTCATTTTTCAAAAGGCAATAACCAATCTTCTGAACTCATAAGCAAAACAGCAGAAGATTTATCTTATTTAAAAGTACCAGAATGGTGGCAAGAAGGCAACTCTGTTGGGGGATAGTTCATGCCAACTTATAATGCTTTGACATAATCAACAGCAGCAGCTTAGTTATTTCCTTATAGTAGTTCATCTAATTTTCTTGAGGCTGATTTCTTTCCAAAAGACTTGAATTAATTTCCTCTGTACCCATGTGATTATCATCAGCATAACCAAATATCTATTTATTGGAGCGAATTGCCAAGGAAGAAGATCCAGATGAGGGAACAGATAAATTTCAGATGTATTTTCTGAATAAAACAAGACCAATATCATTAGTAATGACATCTGACTGCCTTTTAGGAGGGGGGAAAACTGCACTTCTGTAGCAGAAAAGCTCCAATACTGATTAACTCAATTTTTTTATTTAATAATGTATATACCGCTTTATGCAAAACAAACAAACAAACAAAAAACCCTCCAAGCACTTTACAAAAGATAAAACTGTAAAATTGGGCGGGGGGGTCACAACCCTGTTTTAAAACATACAAGAGTTAAAACAGTAAAACAGATTAAAATCACCTCAGCTTTCTAAGCAGCTGCATAGGTTTGTCTAAACAGGAATGTTGTTAGCAAGCGCCAAAAAAATTAGTTGAATTGTCAGACAAAATTTGTAAAATAACAGCGTCTGGCATTTGACTTCGGGGCAATATAAAGGTCATATCAAAAGCTTACTACAGGTTATTTTATCCAGTATAAAAAAGTGGATAACGTGAACAACAGGTAAATACAAGCTTGATTAAAACTGGCTTCTAAATTGATCTGCAAATATTCAGTCAACAGATCTTAATAGAATCTTAATTTGGGGAAGGGGACATACCTTAGTGACACATGCAGAAGGTCACACATTCATAGATCCCTGGCATCTAATTATTATTTTTCTAAGGGTGTTGAGGGGATAAAATCAAGTAGCACATGATGGAAAAGACTGTACCTCAGACCCTGCCATTCAGAGCAGTCAGTACAGGGCAAGACAGACAAACAGCCACACTCCTGTGAGGTAAGAATCCACATGGAGAGAAAGAAGCAACACTACTGAAGTACTTAATACACAGCGTATGCCAAAATGGAAGATGTGCCCTCAACGACATGCCCACTACCGTTTCTTAAATAAGAAGCAGAAATAAGATCCTTTGAAAAGAACTGAACTGTTTTACAGTGGTACCTTGGTACTCAAACTTAATCTGTTCTGGAGGTCCGTTCCAAAACCAAAGCGTTCCAAAACCAAGGTGTGCTTTCCCATAGAAAGTAATGCAAAAATGGATTAATCCGTTACAGACTTTTAAAAACAACCCCTAATACAGCAATTTAACATGAATTTTACCATCTAACAAGACTACTGATCCATAAAATGAAAGCAATAATCAATGTACTGTGCTATAAAATAAATAAGACAGTATTGAAGATGATTTTTTAAAAAAATAATTTCTTACCTGCACTGATGATAGTCATTTGTCTATTTCCACAGTCAATCAATCAATCAATCAATCAATCAGTTGCTGGACTGGGTTCCACACAGTCACAAAAACAAAAGTGCCAAACTTAATTCGTTCTGCAAGTCTGACTGACTTTCCGAAATGTTCGAAAACCAAGGTGCAGCTTCTGATTGGTGAAGGTGCCCTGGAAACAATAGCTGACAACCGCATTGGATATTCAGCTTTTGGAAAACGTTAAAAAACCAGAACACCTCTGGGTTTTTGGCGTTTGAGAACCAAGGTAGCACTGTACTTCTTTGTCTTACAGGTAACTAGAAGTGGGGTCTCCTGTAAAAGACACTTAAGCAAAGCAACAACCGATCCGAGGTTGACCATGCCTACCTTTCCTTTCATGTTCCTGCTCCAACGGTTCCAGGACACCATCATCCTCATCTCTGTAGCCATAGTATTCTGCATCAATAGCCTTCATAAGTTCAGCTCGTGTTTTCCTGGGAGGAGGAAGGGCTGAAGGAACAATTGCAAAGTCACTCTCCACCCAAGTAAGAGAAAATGGAAGCACATAGCTTTACCTGCTGTGACTAGCTAGTCATTAAGATTCAACCAAATAGCCAAGGACACCTACAGTATATTCAAACCACTGGGCAAGGCATCCATAGGAAACATGCCAGCAATGACTGTAAGAAAGAGGAACTTCCAGCCCTACCTGGAGACGCCAGGGCCTATTCCATCAATGTTTCTAAATTAAAACAGTAAATTTTAAATTAAAAATAAACAGTAGCAATTGCACTGCAAAAATTGAGCAGAGCAACCAGTTGCATATGTATTTTCTCCTCCTCTTAACATTTGCATTAAACTGAGGGGAAACTACAGGAAAATAACTCCCAACACGTCTTATGGGAAAACGTGTGCTACTTTGTAAAATTTTATACTAGATTTAATTTCTCTATTCATAATGAACTGAAAATGATGTTTAAAATAACCTTTGTAAAAAACAACAACCCAGAAGCTTTTCTTTTGGGAATTATAGGGACAGAACTACCTAAATTGTATAGAAATTTATTTATGTATGTGACTATAGCAGCAAGAATGCTACTTGCACCAAAATGGAAAAAAGCAGAAGTCCCAGCAAAGTAAAAATGGATACAAAAACTTATGGAATATGCAGAAATGGCTAAACTTACCAGAAGAGTAAGAAATCAAGATAACAAACTTTTTATAAAAGAATGGAAATGGTTTATTGAATATTAACAGATAAAAACATTGGCAGGATTATTGTAATAACCTGCAGTTTCGTAAGAGTATATATTTGAAGTAGATAATTAAATGAGCAAATTAAATGAATTTGGATATGCAGAAGATATTAAAAAATAAATTTAAGGAACCACAGAAAGAGGGGGAAGGAAGTCAAACTTTGAAATGTTAAAATGATTGTAAAATTAATGAAATGTATAAATTTGAAAAGTATAAATAATTTTTTTTAAAAAAAGATTTAATTTCTCTAATGCATATGCCACACGCACAAAAATACTTACGTTCTTTTTCGAAAAGCTCTCTGACCCCAGGCAAATCTTTAGCAGCTCCAAAATATTTGTAACCCCTGTTTCCTGGAACTTCTTTCCCTTCATGATCAAGCATTTTGGGACCAATTCTCTTGAGGGGGAAGAAAGGGGTAAAAGCCACAATGCTTAGTATTTCCTCTTGTGTGACTAAAACAGAACTTGTGAGTACAGGCAGAGTTTCATGTGGTTTGGGCAGACTGAGATTGGCATGGTCAAATCTGGAGAACTTCATACAAACTATTTATAACATGGAAGACCCAACAATACATTTGAATTATTGAGTTACCTATGTAGATATCCACTTACACAAGTCTTGGAATAACTGGGTATGAGAATGGGTTAACTTCCTTCATGAGTGTAAATCACCCCATGATGAGCTAATCACAAGGTTAGCCAACGTAGTTCCTATGGTAATGGTCTAGTGCCCAGACTACATCTGTGATTAATATGTCAGCTCAGTACTCTGTTACTCTGTAGTTTATCTGTCTGTCTGTTAGTCATTTAGCCATGTTCAGTGTTATGTCTTGAATTGCTGAACTTATTTAAAGCAACAGAGATACCTTGTACTTGTAGGTATCTGTATCTGGAAAAGCCTATAAGCTGTATCTATCCATGTCCAGAACTGTTTTACTGAGCCTTATCTTCTGCAACAGTATACTATCTGAACCTTTCTCTGCTTCAGTGTGGTGAATGGTATTGAGAGCCACTGTGTGGGTATCTCACCTGAGATTCCCAATGATGAGAACCAGGCAGTGGTTATTATTTATCAAATTATAACACATAAATTTGTATTGTGTTTGCACTTTCCTACATATGGATCTAATAATTTTTGTATACTTACTGCATAATCGGGTCCTCCCAGCTCCTTTATCCGGACTTCCCAGTGCCCCTTTTCTCTTAGGAGTTTGTTAATTTCATCATTCAAGTCACGAATTCTGAATTCACCTAAGCCAGCTTTTTTAAAGGAAATGGGGAGGAAATAGCTGTTTCAGTCATTGATATACATTCTCTATTCTGAATTTTTCCAGGTACTGTAGGACAGTGTTTTTCAAACTATCTGATGTGGTAGACTGGCAGTTTCTTTCCACCCCGCAATGTGCCAGGCAGGGAGCAGGGCCATATTTGATCCCTGAAGTGTCCTACCAACCTGGATTGAGGTGGAGTTACTGCAGAGTAACAGCTGATGACTCATGAACCAGCACCGATCCATGGACCACCACTGTAGAATACTGCTCATTCGTATTGCTTTATTTCTCTATGTCACATGAAGACATCAGTCCCTCTGCTTTTAGACAACTTTTATAGCAGGCTTCTTATTAAAGTAAGTTTTAATGTGTGGATATCAAAAGCACCAGAGCCAGTTATTATTCCAAAGACTCAAAGCACATCAGGATCAAGAAGGTTGACCCAAGACTAGCTTGGCTAGATAGGCTTGTTGAATACCAGAGTCACAATTCAGATATCACAGCATCCTTTCCAACAAAAGCAGGCTCCAGAGCAGTAGCTCCTTTTATCAGTTCACTATCACAAGCCTAGACCTCAGAGCAGTGACAGCTCTTCAGGGTCAGAGATAAAAAGAAGTCTCAAGTGTAAGAAATGCTAATGAAAAGTACAATCTGCAGGCTCATAAGGATATTAACCCTGCCCCCCATTAGGAATATTAACACCGTCCCTGCATTAGGAACTTACCATTTTGAATTTGTGCCACTTTCTTGGAAATTTCACCAATAATCTGTTTAAAAAGAGACATTATACGACAATTACTTTTTCCCTCAAACAAATCAGCAGTATCTATTTTAGAGGCTGTATGACGCAATACCTTTAAAAAGTTTTTGTTTAATGAATAATAATTTTAAAGCTATTTGTTTAAGGTACTGCATCATGCAATCATTATTCAAAGAGCATTTCCAACATTTTCTCTCCCATGACCTGAAATGGTTTCGCAGACAACCAATTTTGACAATTCATAGATTTAAAACTTTGGAACTGTTTTGTTAAACTACAACAGCTGGTTTGTAGTTTAACACAATGATGCCATGGTGTGCATAGGCCTAGCCCTGGCACTAGCCAAAGTGAGCCCCTTGCCTCAGGTGGCAGACTGGGAGGCGCAACAAAGCATGCTCTTCCTTGCCACGGCTCCCCACCCACCTGTTGCTGCTATCAGCATGTGCAGACCAATTCCTGCAGGCCTGTCCACTACTGCATCTTTTTCGTTTACCATCTCCTCATCCGTGACAAAGCAGAGAAATACATGAGTACAGTCGTACCTTCAAAGTCGAACAGAATCCGTTCCGGAAGTCAGTTCGCCTTCCAAAACGTTCGGAAAGCAAAGCACAGCTTCTGATTGGCTACAGGAAGCTCCTGCAGCCAAGTGGAAGCCCTGTCGGACGTTCGCCTTCCAAAACAACGTTCAAAAACCAGAACACTCACTTCTGGGTTTTGATCGTTTTGATTTGTTCGGGAGCCAAGGTATTTGAGATCCAAGGTAGGACTGTCTTTCAATAAATAGACAGAAGTTGGAACTATGTTATCAGGGGTTCATTTATATACTTAGAGGATTGTTATTCAGAATCCTCAACAGCAAATACCTGCCGCCTCCATTTCTCAGCTTTTGGCAGTTCATTACATTCTGAAGCAAGAAAAGGCCTTCGCTCCTGTTTGAAACAAAGAAATATAATATGATTATGGTATCTTCAGATTTGTGTATTTTCTGTATTTTCACAGTCTGCACATACAGCCAATGCAACTCTCAACATTTCACTCCCGATACTTTCCACATCTCTGTAATAGTTCCAAGTATGCACAAAGTAAGAGTCTGATTTCCTTTGCCTCACACTGCCATTAGAATATTGGTTCCTCCTTTTGTGCACCACATGCAAACAACCTGGACACAGTGTGGCACTACCAGTGGCTGCTCTGGATTTCTGAAATTAATTTCCTTTTGTGAGTCAAAGCTTTCAGGAATACTGGAAACCCTTTTCTGGTCAAGCTGCTGTTGACCAAATATAAGGTAGCGAACATCTCTTTGATACAGGGCAAGTCTTAAATAAGACTGCTTTAGGGTCCATCAACATTTTTGAGGCACTTATTCCAAATATCTCTCTTGGGATTGAAGCTTCTCTCCCTCCTATTTCAACCCCAAGGGGGGGGGGCAGATAATTCCATGTGTCTCACACTCAAATTCTGGAAGCCACCTTGACTTTCTAGCTGTTATTTTGAAAATTTAAAAATACATAAGTTTTCGGTTTCACACTGCTTTCCCACAAAAATCTGCACCCTAAGCAGTTTGCATGGTTGTTTTTTAATCAATAATTCTTGAAATTGCTGGCATTAGCGGCAGTTATATTTTTTACAAGTTATTTTATGAGCCTTAACATGCAGTAAAACCTTTCCTAGGTGATATCCAACTACTCCAAGTATGATTAACACTTTATATCATCCCTAGCTTACAGGTTTAATGTAGGCTAACAAAATATCAGACAGTGAGTTCTTGGGTCAAAAATATTTACCCCTTTCCCCACTATAATAGAGCATGTCTGCCCTTCTGTCACAATAGAGGCAGCCATTAATTTTGCACTGCTGCTATTACCTTAATACTTTATCTTGTCAGAACAGATGCCAAAGGCTGCTTTATAGATAATGTGCCACCCCTGTAGTTTTTGTCTGGCCAACCAAACTACAGACACCATTGGGGACATTTGACAGTTGAACAAGTACAGTGGTACCTCAGGTTAAGTACTTAATTCGTTCCGGGGGTCCGTACTTAACCTGAAACTGTTCTTAACCTGAAGCACCACTTTAGCTAATGGGGCCTCCTGCTGCTGCCGTGCCGCCAGAGCACAATTTCTGTTCTCATCCTGAAGCAAAGATCTTAACCTGAAGCACTATTTCTGGGTTAGCGGAGTCTGTAACCTGAAGCGTATGTAACCCGAGGTACCACTGTATTTAATATTTAGGTGGAACTGGACTGTCTTGCCTGCAGTGGAACTCTGCTAACTGGACACTTCTGCAAGTACAAGTGGAGGAAGCAGCTCTGGGCAGCTCTTCTTTCTCCCTGTAGCCCCCTGCCCCCAAAATGCTCCAGACAGTTGGACTTCCCAGAACAGTCAGGGAAGATGGCAAAGGGAGCTTGCAGGGTGAAGAAGAGGCAGAAATTACCAATAATCACCTCTTTCCCTTTCATCTAACTGGTTTGATGTCTATTGGACATCTGATGTCTATTCCTTTGCCCCATCACTCCCTTTGTCACTTTTGGCAGGACAGGTTGTTATTTTTTATATTTGTTTTATGCCGCAACCTGTCATCAGCTTGTGAGTGCAACAATACACAAACATAAAACAAAATGTAACAGCTTTATTGTTTTACAAGATAGAAAAGGCATTGATTTGTAAAAGTTAAAATGAGACATCACATGGCTGTCCATTGGTACAGCATGGTATCATGTGGAAGACTCGAGTTCATAATCACGCCAAGAACAAAATGCTCAATAGTTGATTCTCTAGTAAGACAATTATCAAGGAGGCAAAAGTTTGGAGACTCACTTCCAGTTTCCTTTGCAGAATAATGAAAGATAAGCAGAAACATATGACCAGGTCAACAGTCATTTATTAATGCATCCGTTCCAATGTTCTAGAAGTTTGCCTGCTATGGTTGCATACGACTTTCAGTGGTCTGAGAAACCCTGATCTACCCCTACATTATTAGAAACTGTTCCTTTAATCTTCCTCCTCAGAAGCCAAACTGGTTTTCTGGCTTACCTTAACTTTTCCTTCTTCTAGCTGTGCTTGGCGAAATCTCGCCAAGGCCGTCCTAAAAGGAAGAAAGTTCCACGTGAAACAGACAATATGCAATCATAATGCTCATAACTTATGTGTCACACATTTATATGATTTAGCATGGGAAGAACCAAACATAAGCCTTATAAAGAAATGGAGAAAATATTAAAATTGTGTGTTTTAGGAATACTTTTGTCACAGTCTGAAACACCATGTCCAAAATGTAACTAATAAGCACAGGCAGAATACCAAGATTAACATATTGTAAGCTGCAGAAGTGCAAAGTAATGTTTCTTAAACGGTTATGGATCAAAGGAAGAAGACAGTTTAACTGTTATAATATGCTGAAAATATTCTCAGTGACAAAATATCAATATTCAGACTACTTACATGGCCTTTTCTGCATTTCGAGCCTAAAATGAGAGAGTGGGAGAATAGGTTTTATTTGAGAATTGAATACCAGTAAAACATAAGTCTAGAGAATATTATGCAAGGATAACTGTAGAAACCTAGCCAATCAAGATGGTAAAAGGGTCAGATTTCCCAGAGAGCCTTATTATTATTATTATTATTATTATTATTATTATTATTATTATTATTATTTTATTTATATCCCACCCTCCCCTGCCGAAGCGGGGCTCAGGGTGGCTAACAACAATAAAATAATACAACATTCTAAAATCATTTCATTATAAAATTAATTCAAATCAAATTGATGGCAACCACTGGGCTAGAGTTCTGTGAAGATTGCCAAAGGAGGGAGTCAGGCTGTGCCCTGGCCAAAGGCTTTGTAGAACAGCTCTGTCTTGCAGGCCCTGCGGAAAGATGTCAAGTCCCGCAGGGTCCTAGTCTCTTGTGGCAGAGCGTTCCACCAGATCGGAGCCACAGCCGAAAAAGCCCTGGCTCTGGTTGAGGCCAGCCTAACCTCTCTGTGGCCTGGGACCTCCAAGATGTTTTTGTTTGAAGATCGTAAGTTCCTCTGTGGGACATACCAGGAGAGGCTGTAACGTAGGTACCCGTAGGTAAACTTTATAGTGCAGCAGCATCTAAGCCACATATATTATACCTAATTAGACAACCCTCTCAACACTACCGCCCACACACTGTGATGAACTATAGCTAATAGATCACTGTGAATGTTTCTAAAAGGAATCATTTGCTCCTTTCCACTTGCACTGGGAGAAAACAACTACCATCTCTGGCTCTTTATTACATCTGAACCAGGGACCACAGTTGGTTTCATTCTCAACAAATCCCAACTCATAGCCAGAATTTGCTTGTGACACGTGAATGGAACCATGTTACCATTCACTTGAGGGTGAGGACTTTTTTTGCATCAGTAACCAAGTCCCAGCAGCTGTTAAGGTCTTCAAAAAGATAAAAAGAGCCAGTCAACTGTTTTGGAATATATAAAAAATGGTGAGGTATTAATGTTTCCACCATATATGAAGCTGAGACACAGGGTAGAAATCGTTTGATCATTAAAGTTAACTAAGCAGTTGAAGAATATGGACATTTATGCGTTTCCCACTATAAAACGTGTTGCTTGCAAGTTTAATACAGATACCACCCTCAGTTTTTAGCCACACCAGTACAACCCCGCTGTCTGTTGCTTTTGAAGAACTCGTTTGGTCATGATGGGTTTGAGTGTCACCATAGAGAGGAATGAAGCAGAACTGATGGTGTGAGGTTACCCAGAGCCAAGAGATGACAGCTATGTGAAAATATAAAAGAGACTGCTGTGTGCATTTATTTATGTATGCAACGTGTTTAGACATTTTAACATTCCAAAACAAAGTAGTAAGGCAAATACTCAGGAGAGACAGAAATTCAACAGGTTCAGCATCATTTCCAGGAACAAGAAGCTATGAAATGGTCTTACAGCAATTTTTGTCTACTGAAAATGTTGATATCCCATCCTTGCACTGTATTTGTAGCGCTCAGGCCAGCTTGCAGCAGTTTTTCTTTTTTTTAAAAAAAAAAAACACCAATAACGAAATAATGCAGGCCCCCCCCCAAAAAAAAGGGACATGGCAAACTACTGTTGCGAAATAAGTAAAGAGAAATAGAGGAAATGGGAATGAAGCCCCCGGAGGATGCCCAGAAAAGCACAGACTTGGCTGAGGCGCCGGGGGAGGGCGCGCGCGGATAAAAATACGAGAGCGCGCCCGCCCATTCACTCACCATGGCGGAAGATCCGCAGAAACGTAAAGCTACGCCGATCGCGGGGTCCGAGGCGGAAACGGCTCCTTGGCGGCAACGCGGTGCAGGCGCACGCGCGCAGCGGACACCGCCCCGGAAGAGGCTGGCCTTAAAGCAGCGCGGGGGTGCTGCAATCGCAGCAACTTCCGGCTCTAGGTCTCAGGGTGCTTTTCATGCGGGGCGAGAAGCGATGGGAAGAAATTAATGAGGCAGCAGCTAAGCGGGGAACGGGGCTAGAAAGTTCACAGGGCTCATTGAATTTGTATACCGCCTTTTGCAGTTTCTGCTGCAAAAGCGCTTGATTCCCCACCCTGCCGCAGGGCTTTTAATGCTGCATGATTTTGACTTCTGTTTGCTCTCCTAGCAGCAGCGGACCCAGGCAGACCCTGAGCCCCGATCGGAGCCAGCCTTCGCGAGGGAAAACACGGGCCAGGGAAGACCGAGCTTGCTCGGTGTGTCACGGAAGAGCACTGAAAAGGAGCGCTCCGCGCAGCGACTTTTTGTTACGTGCCCCCCTTGTAATCAGAGGAAGTTCAACCGATGGAGATGCAGAGATGAGAAACGTCGCTTTGTTGAATTTCGGCCTTTTGTCTACGTCAAGGCTTCCTCAACCTCGAACCTCCAGATGTTTTTGGCCTACAACTCCCATGAGCCCTAGCTAGCAGGACCAGTTTTCAGGGATGATGGGAATTGTAGTCTCCAAACAGCTGGAGGGCCGAGGTTGAGGAAGCCTGGACGTCGTGTTTTTTTTAAAAGCGCACACAGAGTAAAGTCCTAGTTGCAGTGCTTTGAAAAGCACCGTGGCTGCTCTCCACAATTGCAAAACCAAGCCGCTGAGGCATAATTATTTGGCACAACGGGGGTAAGGAGAGGTTCTGTGTTTCCAAAGCCTATGTGACAAGTAGATATTCAGCAGGCACACCTACCGCCCAGCCCATGCACCTACATATAAAACATTCCGTTCTTCTGACAGGGAGGTGTCAAATGTGCACCTTCTTCTATTGATATTAAAAGACTGCTTAGTTAGCAGCCCTTCACTGGCCCAGTATGTGCTAGTCCAAGCATTTCTAAGATGGCTCCTATGAGCACAATGACACTTGTGAAATTAGTGCCCCCCCCCCCGCAGAGGGCCTAATCTCTGAGCTTTCTTTAAAGTCAGTCTCAAGCCCCCCTAGAAACAATGTTATGAAGAAAAATTGGCAGGTACCCACCTAAGTGATTTTTATGAAATTAGCCAGCCTGACTGCTCTCACTGTTTTTAGCCAATGAATGATGTCAGATGATTAGTAAGTGATTTGTTTGAACACCAGGGAATAGTAATCCCTGTGTCCCTAAAGAGTTGTTTTCCTCTTGTCTGCTTCTGTCTTTTGTTCTAGTCTTTGGAATCCATGTAGTTTGCCCTTCCTCTCTCACAAGCAACCAGGATGCATCTTTCCTATGGTAGGTTTGTCTGAGATCACCCTAGAAGTTATGCAAATACACAGTAAGTATGGGCGGATATTAAAGATTTCAGCCTCCCCACAAAAGGCAAATGTGAAAATTTTGACTGTCCTGCTCTGGATAAAATATTGCAGCTTTACCTTCACATGCAGTATCTTCAATGACATTCATCTATCAGCCTAATTATAAACATATTTTACTCTGAATAAAGCCCAGTACTAAGCTTGAGACTGAATTGCCTAGACACCAGTAACAATAGGAACATAGTTTCAATCCACAATTGAAATTAGGAGTCTCAGATTGTTGTCGTGTCCAGAAAATCCAATCATAAGTGCCAGCAGTACACTTGGAGCTGCGGAAAGAACAAAAGTAGAATATACGGGTATATTGAGCCAAGGATTCACTGGAAGACCTTGAGATAACTTCATTTTCCAGATTCAGCATCAGCATCCCCTTCCTCTGCAATACAGAGGTAAGAATAATGGTCTATGGTGTCATACAATTGTAACAATTACCAATATATTTGTTCTTTGAACACCTAAAACAAACTGCTGTATGGTTAACTGAATTTTAATGTTAATCCAAGCATGATAAGCTCAATAGGGTGGGGGTGCTGGTGTTTCTTCCCTCCCTCCCCTAAAACCACACAGAGAACTTATTTACTATTGTTTTAAGTTTCAAAGGTGCTAGAAGCTTTTTGCTATTCACAAACTCAAAAGCATTTACCGTATTTTTCGCTCTATAACACGCACCAGACCATAACACGCACATAGTTTTTAGAGGAGGAAAACAAGAAAAAAATATTCTAAACGAAATAGTGGATATATGATTTTTGTTGTTCATGCTGTGGCCACAGACATGTGATCTGACAGTGAGTTTGGAGTAGCCCAATGCAAAAATCCTGAGGATCCATGTGGATCCATGCTTTGTAACCACGGAGGAGGGAAGGAAGGGGAACCATGGATCCTCTGCTCACGACTGCAGCAGATCCCCCCGCCACCCGCAGGCATTCGCTCCATAACACGCACAGACATTTCCCCTTACTTTCTAGGAGGAAAAAAGTGAGTGTTATGGTGCAAAAAATACGGTACTTTCTTCTGCCATCTGATGGATGCATGCTATAACTACAGGTCCGGGAGAGGACAAATCCTTCTGTTTAATGAGGCATTTTTACAGCATGATCCTAAAGATGTTAATAAACATCTAGCATTCTAGCAGCAATACTGCCTGGTCCTGTGGTGTTATGTATACCCATGTCCATTTAAATATGTGTTCTTAAATGTACCTAACTCTGCACAGTATCAAAGCTTTAATTGTATTGTTGTTGGCATCTGTCTGTCTCAAGAGACATAGTGTGCCTCCCGGGGTGAAGTCAAACTGCTGCATTAGCAGCAGTGAAGTGACCTCCCCAGGGTGTAAGCCTGGGCAGTGTGTATGGTGGTCCTGGACTGCCCAGATGACAAGACCCTCCTCTTGACTTCACTGATGTGGATCAAAGTAAAGCAGAGCAATACATTTGGGACCAGCTGGGCTGCAGGAATTGCTGGAAGGAGGCATACAAGGCGCCATCCAGTCTTCTTAGGGACTTCACTTCGGATCTGTGTAGGGTTTACTCCTTAGTCTTCTAATGCCCCGAAGATATCCTGCGAGGCAGTGGAGGTTTAGGATCAGTTTTCCTTCTCCCAGGTGGTCTACCTTCCCAGGTTGATGAGCTCCATCTGCCCCTCACTTCCCTCTACAGCATGTGCAGTAACCATTTTCTTAATCATTGGCCCCACTACTGGTCTCTTTGCATGCAGGGATGACACAATGGCTACCCTCACCTGGTTTAGCCGGACAGTCAAAGCCATTCCTGGACCGCTGTCACACACCAACAGGGGACCAAAGGTGGACAACTACCCCAGAAGCACAGCATGTCCCCCCCCCCGAAGTACTACCTCTCCCCTAACACTCCATACAACCCAACTATGTAAGCATCAGTAATCTTTAATGCTTTTGATGGCCTAATACAGGGGTCTGCAACCTTTAAGACAAAAAGAGCCACTTGGACCCGTTTCTGAAGGGGGAAAAATTGGGAGCCGCAAAACCATTGCGACATTTAAAACAAATATATCTCCAGAGCCGCGATCTGACAGCGGGCGGGAAGGTGACGTCAGGACGGTGCGTGACTGAAGCACGCAACGCCCCCATGCGATGTCACAGCCAGTACAGCGCCTGCCACAGTTGGGAGTGTCGGGGCACACAATGCGCCTCCTCCCCTTGCTAGTATCCGCCCCGGAGCCGCGGCAAAGGTGTAAAAGAGCCACATGTGGCTCCAGAGCCGCGGGTTGCAGACCCCTGGTCTAATACGTTGTATCTAGAGCTGAGATCCTAGCTAGCTTATGACTGGACATGTGATTTCCGACCTATAATCCTCTTAAACACTGTGAAACCCAAGGATGATAAATGTGAATGGCAGCCAATGTAGTGCTACTTGTTCTCTGTGGAGATACTCCATGCTAAAGGTTCATGGAGAACAGAAAGGTTCTGATGGCTCAAGTTCAATAAACCATAGGAAACAACAAATCTCTACTAATTCTATCATTTTCCCTGATCACAAATTACTCTGAAGGAGTTAATTCCTCATACAAATTTAATCTTTCTACCAATGCATTATAATTTTCAAGTAAATTATGATGGATCATTGGAAAAGTTTAACATCAGTGATAACCATACGCATAAATGAGTAGAAGCAAAACCTCGCAAGAACAATGCTAGCTTTTGTAGCAGTGTTTAACTTGCAAGCACTGTGAAATACCATTCAATAAACACAGTATCTCAAAGCACTGAATGGGTGTCATGATGGATGAGATAAGTCATTGTTTACGGCATACTAAGTCAATCACAGTACTTTCTACATCGTGTTTTTAACAGTAATGTACTGTTTGCACTGCCACACGGTGAGGTATAAGCTATAATTATTCCTCCCTGTTTTATCTGCAGAATGAGAAGTAGATTCCCCATAGGCCCATGCAATACATGCAGAAGGATGGAGGATTCAGAAAGGAGGCAAGTTATATAAGAGGACATGATGTGCTACAGCAGTAGTCCTCAACCTCTGGGACCCACGTATGAGGTTTTAGTGGCACATGTGTGACCCACCTTAGGTGAGGTATGGGTCCTGGCTCCACCAATTCCTGAACCATCTTGCTCAAGGAGAACTTCCGTAAGTAAATTAAGACCATACTATTGGTCAAGTGCATACAGTGCTAGGAGCATATCAATGTGAACTCATCCTTAGGTTCACATTTATAGAGTCAAGCTGGTATATGTAATTGAAAATGAGGGGAAATCATTTTGAGACATGTTAGCGTACTATACATTTCTGTGGGAAATGTTACACAAGAACAGAGAATAACTCGCTGTAACAGTATGCTGCTAGTGTATAGCGGCAAGCATAATGAATTGGCAGCTGTATTCCTTGGGAAAGTAAGTTTTCTAACAAAGGAATTACAGTGGTGCCTCGCAAGACGAAATTAATCCGTTCCGCGAGTCTCTTCGTCTTGCGAAGCACGGCTATTAGCGGCTTAGCGGCTATTAACGGCTTTAAGAAAAAGGAAACAAACTCACAAGACGTTTCGTCTTGTGAAGCAAGCCCATAGGGAAATTCGTCTTGCAGAACGACTCAAAAAACGGAAAACTCTTTCGTCTTGCGTGTTTTTCGTCTTGCGAGGTACCACTGTAAGGCTGAAGGGTAAGGTACTTATTTCCAGGCATAAATATGCAGCTTCAGTGTCAGGGAATTGCAGCAAGCATACAAATGTTTACCCAACTAGAAATCTTAGGATATTTGTAGTACAGAAATACTAACCTACCATGAGCAGTTCAGCAAGGTTGTATACAAAGCTGTATTTTCTGTGATTGCACAGGAACGAAACACAACATTGAGAAAGAAGAGTATCCTTAGAAACTTTGCATTCACTAACGATGTAGGCAATGCCTGGCCGAAAACTCAGGAAGATGGTATTGAGAATTTCTTGTAATGAAGCCTTCAATACCCTCTCGCACAAGCCCTACCCTTCATTGGAGCTTTTGGCCCCAGATGGTAATGTGATGTAATGTCTGAAAAGGGTTCCCCGTCAGCTCTATGACAGGCATGTACACAGAACTATACAAAGCCGATAACAAAGTTTTTCATGCAAGTTGTAAATGTGAACTTTCATCGTCCAACAGCAATGTGAATCTTTGCTCCTGAATTACTTTGACCTGAATGTAGTGCTATGCATCTTGAACTGTAAAACCAAGGTTGTAACTCTCTTCTTAGCATGAAGGGAGGTTGGTTGAGTGAACAGAAGGGACACGTTCTATATCCCTTTTTGTTATCCAGGTTTTTTGAATATTTTTACTGGATTGTCAGAAATTCCAGCTTTTGTGAAACATCTTCATTTTTGTGTCCAATAATGTCCTAGGCCTAGCTCAACAGCATTTTAAAACTAGGGGCCATATCAAATGAAATCCAGCCCTTAGTACACCCACTGAAATTAATGGACAAGTTCACTTTTTCCAAGTATCTAGTCTGACTAACACTGGCTATCACCCAGTTAAGGTTATTAGTATGCTATATTAATTCTACGTAAGACTAAAATCACGAACTTCTTTTGAAGGCTTTGTCATTTGAGCATTACCCTACCTGTGCGTTCAGTATCAAAATGTGTGTACCAACCAATTTTTATGGCAAAAGAAATCTGTATTCAGAGAACACATCAGACCTGCATTACTCATTCAGCTAATGATTGTGCTATATTGGGACTGACAAAAAATACTTTGCTAGGCTCTTTCCACTGTATTGCACCAAAGAAAAACAAAATTAATGGGACGTTGGTTAAGAGGGTCTCACACGTATAGTACTTTGCTTGTTTATAACAGACCATTTTTTGTATTTGTCACAGAATACTATTGGCCATGCAGAATCTTCCTTTTCCCAGTGCTATATGTTCAGCTCTTAGGGTGCACTGACCAAATTTTACCAAGTCTCATTAGCCTCCACATAGCTGAAATCCAGTTGACGTTTCAGAGCTGAAATGACTTCCAAGAAGTTGTCATTGACAGAGACCTGGTTCTAGCAATAAGCTTTAAGGGATATAGATCAAGCAGTCTTGTTACCAGATATTTTGCTGTTTGAATATCCATGCATTTTCTCCCCAGCAGGAAAGAAGAGAATCTACTTCTATCTTTAGTCAACCTCAGCTACAGCCTACATTCTCGTCTCCCTTACTAGTAACATGGTCTCGAATAACATGCCAGTTAAGTGAATTTTTTTAGTATAAAGGCTGAAGAATTGCCTAATTTTTTTCTCCCAAGTTAGTGGAAACTTTTAATGTGATGGGTAATTGGATAAAGACTTAACATAAACATCAATTGCTAGGTAAATCATTTAACCAGAGCATGGGTCCCTTTCAACTTCCTACTAGGGTCACTTTCCAGCAGTAAAGCATCAAGTACCTGCAAAATCAGAGGGTGAAGGTCCATATACTTACTTCCCACTCCTCCTAGTTCATACTGACAATGGCCAAAGGTAGGCTCCTGCTTGCTCCATTTTTCTCCCAAGGAAGAGCTGGTCACACAAGGAGCAGTTTTCCACATGATGAAATTTTAGTCCTCTTATTTTAGATGTCATTGTCTCAATATATATTATTAGACATGCTTTCTAGCACTAATTGCCGCCATTGGGAGTATTTAGAAATTCCATGCAGGCCTGTTTGACTGCAATATCAGCTGACAGCATTTATTGGTTTGATATAAGCCACCTTTGGTACCACAGGTAAATGCGAGGGTGGGGCACACACCTACAAGTTTGCCCCTTCACTGCTAGTTCCATGTGATTACTTGAATGAAATGTACTCTTCACATACTTCTTTCTCCACCACAAAATGTACTTTGTCCATAATGTAGTTTTCCTAATGTGCAATTTGAAAGACTACAGGATTTTAACACAAGATATATAATTGTGTTCTTGGACAGTATCTTTAGGAATACTATATATAAAATCATTTTCCTAATGACTGGCTATTCTGCGGTTTGTCAATCTATGCAGAGAAAAAAGAATGCAAATATTGCTGCTGAAGTGATGTATTTGACAATTCTACAGTTTAAATGATACAGCAATTAACTTTGTATAATACAGTTGTGGTACAATAGTCAATGTTCAGCTTTTATTCTTCCACATTTGCCTCTGTAATGTTAATTTGTACTATGTATCTGAAAAATAAACCCCAAACAAAAAACTTCAGCCAAACTCCCCTTCCTCCTCCAGCTTTATTGATAGTTTAAAATTACATTTCTATATTCTAGGACTTCAATTGCTTTTACCATCTGACTTTAAAAACTGATTACAAGCAAATGAAACTCAACAGTTGTCTAAGTGATATAGTATACAAAAATAACATCTTGATTTCTGTGAAAATGCATTTCTTTGCAAGTCCTGAATAGCTCCAAATTGTGTATGCTCTAAAGCACTGATGTTCTGGGTTTGATTTAATTTGAAATATTTAATGTTTCCCATTACCTTGTTATCTCAAATTAGACATTCACTTATTGTATTACTGTTACTTCAGTTCTCGATTTCTCCCTCACTCTCGTGGCCATTAACAGGCATGTGCATTGTTTTGTTTATCCCACTTAGCTATACGCTCTAGGTAAGGCCTGATACAGATACTCGGTGTTATAACAGTTATTGAGGTCAGATAATCCAAGGCCATTATTGTAATTAGTTACTGTGGAAGTTCAGACACTTCCAGTTTGTTTTCCTCCTGCATATGATCACTTCCATGGAACCCAGGGAGGCTTTGCTGGTCTGACTTAACTCTTTCCACTCATCCATCCCTATTCACCAGTGGCACGGAAAGGGGGTTCTTTAACAAAGCATTATACATAACACCTCTACCAAACTAAACATAAACATTTTTGTAGTTAAATGCAGAAAGTCGATTTTTCCACCCCTTTCCTCCTTTTACACGGCAAGTAAAGCTCACTGGCCTGGGAATAGCCTCTATCTGCCAACCTTTGGCCAGTGAAGAGGATTCAGAGAAAAATAATACAACCATCAATCAGAAAAAGGAGGGGCGACAAAGGAAAACAGTTAAGCTGTAGCCTCAATTGTGCATTCCCGTGCAAGGTGTCCTGACTCGCCACAACGATAGCAGTTGACTTCGCTAGTCTTGCTGCAGTTGATGGCTACATGGCCAGTTTCACCACACCTGCAATCAGACAGGACAGAACTTCAGTCCCACACACAAAGAACATCCACAGAAACACTACTGTATAGTATTCGGGACATTGCAGACATGATTCCTATGTCCCATGTTTTCAGCTTCTTCACAAAATAAACTCATTCTACACTTGTACAGTCATACCCTTACTGAAACCTAGTTGACCCTAAAAATTTTGGAGTTTACCCAAGTGAGCAATGAGGTATTAGCAACTTGAGAAGTTACAAATCACGAGTTCTATGATAAGAGCACAAAATAATTTAATGGGACACAGAAAGAAAATCAATAAACAAATTTTATTACGGTAGAAACCGTTGCAAAAAAAATAATCCAAATGTTAACTAACCCCATATATTTTATTGTAAATACACAATTTGTTTATAAGAGACCTAAAGGTCAGCATAATGGGATTAATATACACATTTGTTGATTTACCTATAGCATTTCACTTTGGTGCAGTCCTTTTGGATGTGTCCAAATTCCCCACAAGAATAGCACTTCTGCTCATCTGCATGGTCACAGTCGCGAGCCAAGTGGCCAGGTTTGCCACAGTTGTAGCAGCACTGCTCTCTCTCTCTCTTGGGCTCTTTGCAGTCCTTAGCAATATGGCCACCTCTACCGCAGTTATAGCAGGCTTCCACAATAAGAAAAAGGAGACAAACAAGACTATAAAACCTGGAGCGAGTTGCAGAATATGTGCTTAACATTGTGTTACGTCCCATAATTAACTGACAATGTTTCTCCCCATCCAAACTTTAGAAATACTTACCATCCTCCTGAAGATCACAATCCTTGGCAAGATGACCAGATTCACCACAGCGATAACAGATGTCTGGGAGTGATGATGACATAAACTGGAAGCCTATTTAGAAAGATAAAGCCATTTAACAATTCAGTGGCGGTACTACATGTACCATAGTTAAACCACATAATGGGACAGAAAAGAGCATACCAATTTATTTTTGCTCACTCTATTGCACTGTAAATAGGAACAATATTAAAGCAGCTGTGTAAATAAGCCCACAAAAAAAACAGTCAGTCAGTAAAAAAACCAAACCAAACCAATCATGACATCTCCCAGAGATACTGGCAGAGAAGGAATGACTCTGCTCACCCCTTCCATTGCATTTCCGCTATTGTGTTGGAGGAAAACTGTACTTCCACTGTGGCTCTTTTCAAAACCTAAAGGACTAGGTGATCAGTCCCTCCTTCCATATACCTACTTATTCACCTACATGGAATTCCTAGCAGCTGTGGCTAGGCTACCAAATGAGTTGTTAAAAGAGACTAACTAATGTTTACTTTCAATTTGTACAATATGCTTTGGGGGTGGGAAAATACCTCTGCCACGGCTTCGCATTCCACGCCCGCGACCCATTCCAGTAGGGCACTCCCGAGCCCAATGGCCAGTACGCCCACATTTGAAGCACTCGTTGCTGCTCATTGCTGCAATTAGGTTTCCTAAGAAAGAGGGAAAATGTTGTTAGAATAATGTATTTATATAATAACATTTACAAGAGCTGAAGTGCTTGATGCCAACTTGTAAACTACCTATAAATACTGTTCAAATGTAAACTGCTTTCATTTTTCACAGTACTGACACAACTTAACCCAAAATTTCTAATAATACAGCATATTAAGTCCAATGGCTATACTCTAAACCTAACATGGAGGATAACATCCAACTCTACCTGTTACAAATTACTATTGTGAACCTCACTTTCCTTTATCTGACTTTACTCATGTACTAATTTCATTATTTACATTTACATACCATCATTCTATTGGCATTATCTCATCTTCCATACAAGGAGCCCAAGCAATGTAACAGTTCTCCACCCTTCCCTTTATTCCCAAGAGCTCAGGAGATGTAGCTGGTTCTTCTCCACCCTATAAGATCTTTATCTGCTATCAATGTGAGCAGCATGTGAACAGGGTTGAATAGCCAATACAATTAATATGAATCAAAAACTAGCACCTAAGCCCTTCCTGTCACATTTTAAGAGTCAGCTCCTTTCTATTAAGTTATTTGGCACATTCTTGCTGGAACTCAGGGGTACAGATGTCCATCTTTCAGCAGGCATCCTGTGAGTGTATTGAAATATGACATAGGCTGCTGTCAGCACCAACTAGTGTCTCTTCCCTACTCTATACTGGCTCTGACTTATCTTTTGTCTCATTTGTTCCTCTTCCACCAGTTCTCCACTCAAGCCACAATTCTTCCCACATACTGCCTCATTTGGCCTTTCACATAAACCTCTTCCTATACCTTCTTATCCTTTCATTCATTCTAGTTCATTCATCTTCCCTTTACTCCATTTAGGTATAGTCCATCCCCATGACTATTTTTCCAACACATAATCCCCCCTCAGCAACCACATGAGGTAAAAATCTCTGATACGTTATGTCACTTCCTTCCAAGTATATCCTATTACTTTTTGTTCTCTCTACTTTCAAGATAAATCTCCCCTTCCTGCACCATTTCAATGACTCCAGAGAAGGCAAACAGATGCACAGTATAATAATATAGACACCCATCTCTGTGTTAGAAAAAGCTTATATCCATGAACTATTAATAGCAGGAAAATTTTGCGCCTTGTAAAACTTGGGCAATTCATGAGTCATGTCCCACATGCAGCCCTCACAAACCTACAATGTGATCCATCAGAGGCAATGTTTGAAATCATCAGGCGCATTTTGCACCTGGTTATCAGCCACTAGCGACCATGTGAAGATGCCCAGGCACTAGGATGCCGCCTGACACCTCCACCATCTGGAGTTGCACGCCTGGGGATCCTTGGATCTTTGTTTTCACACACCAGCAACACATGCTGTAGAATTCTATCTGTTATATTTTATCTGCAGAATCAGAATGAATTTCAGGAACCAAATGCTGTATTTAAAAATATGACTTTAGAGCAGTCTGACCCCAAAATGGTAACTAGGAATTCCGTTTTGGCGACTGTAACCATAATTTAAGGAGCCATTTGGCACATAGCTTACATATCTGAGTGTCTAACAATGATCACAGGTGCCCAAGGCACCTGCCCCCAACATTTCCTGACCACCATCAAATTTTGCTGCCTTGGAGTAAGTTCAATTGTGATGGGAAGCATCATCTTCATGTGCCTTCTACTCCTTGTAAATGGCAGAGAGCACTCATAGGAGATGGAAGATGCCTTTCTCCCCATCACAATCAAGAAATAGTGAGAGTGTATGATAATAGCCCAGCCTTACACTGTGTTTGGCCATATCCAATGGCAAGTGGCTTAACTGTTCACCAACCACCCATGCAGCCCTTAGGTGAACTATGCCTACATTATAGGAATATGGTCAAGTTCTCTAATACTCAGGGATAACATGGGAAATAGATAGGATCAGATTTCCAACTCGCACTATGGTGAGAGGCACTCAGAATGCTTCTGAAATGCAGTGTGAAGGCAACGAAGAGAAATTTACCAGAAAATGATTATAAACACAATTTGATACCTTTCTGATGAAATCTTTATTGTCACTATGAAGCAATTATTTTCCACCTTTTGTCCCACATTTATCACAGTAGACTTTGCCCAGATTTTTCAGTTCTGTAAGTTAATAGCTGCCATTGGAAAGGTCAAGACCCAGCACAGCTTAGGACAGGCATGTCCAAAATCTGTTTTGGGGACCTAATCTGACCCGCCAGTCGGTTTAATCCGGCCCCTGTGGCAGTTTATTTCCTGGGGTAAAATCCTTAAAAAAGCTCAACAACTTTGGTTGGCCCTCCACTTCATCAAATCTGGCCCTCTTTGGAAAAAGTTTGGCCACCACTGGCTTAGGAGCTCAGACAAGTATATTTATTTAATAGTTAGCTTTAACAGTTCAGCCAAAGGGACACTCCAACTAGGCAAGGCTTTTAAATAAATTATGTAGCTTGGGCATCTGTTTTTAAATCTGTTTTAGTTTTGGGGGTGCAATAACTTGTGCTTGTTATATTTACATTGTCTTTGATTTCATGATTCTATGCCTTATTTGTATTCAATTCTTCTCTTATTTAAGCAATTTAAGTCACCCAGATAACTTTTCTATGAGGCAGCATAAAAATGCTTTAAATGACAAAGTAAACATATGTTAAATTCCTAAAGGGCAACAGTATGAACCTGCTACAAACACTTAATAATCCTAGAACATTTTAAATGCAAATGAAATTATAGCAGCATAAGCAACTGAGACCTGCATCAATATAAACTTCCTTGAGCACTATAAAGTGACCAGATTAGGACATACACAAGTATGCCACTGCCTTACTTTCAGAGGACCTGCAGTTACCAAGTAGTGAAGAGCATCTGTTACACAAAATTCACAATTGTGCTGCAGCCAGGATTCAACTGGGAATTTGGTAGTTATGATCTGCCCAAGCAGTAGCAACAGAATCAACAACGTGCAAGATTTCTATGTAGTTCTGGTTAATAATGCTCTGGTGCCACTTTTTAAGTCACCTGCTTTTTCAGGCTTCCCCCTCCCAGATTGTTCCTTAGTAACTGACCTCTCCATCAGAACACAGGCTGCTTGGCTCATTTGAACTCTTCCTCAGCCTATTCCTTTAAATAGTACTCAAGTGATACAGAATACTACAATAAAGTCCTTGGCTAACTCCACTGGATTTTACACTGTCAAGTCCTCCAAGCACCGTGCTTGTCCCCCGTGTTACTTAAAGCACCCAGCAGTGCATCACACTTTCGCAGAATGATCAGCGGTTCACACACGTCTCAAGGCTGCAAGCACATCCGCCTTGCTTGAGATCAAGTCCACTGGAGCCAGCGGGGCTAGTTTTCCAACTGAGGGTCGGGCGCGCCACACTCACCAATGGGCGGACAGCAGCACACGCCATCTTCGAGCGTCACAGACACGGCCGTGAATTACAATGGATCGGCTAAATAGCTGGCTCCTCTTGCGAGTTACTCAGCCGAACACGTGGAGGGCGCGCGGGGAAGGCGGCGGCGGCGACGCCATCGGAGACGAGCACCTTTCCCGAACTAGCTAGAGGGCGGCCCCAGGCGGAACGCCTCGCTTTGAGGTCCCGAGCCTCCCCACGAGGACACACTCCCACGACGACACTGTTCTGGGGAGCGGCCGTGAGGGTGGGGGAGAAGAGAGAGCAGCCTCGCGTGCTGAGCGAAGGCCTCTTCTCCCTCCGCCTCATGATGTGTCCGCGTCCAACTCCAACCCTCGCGGCCCGTTTGAAATCTCACGCGCAGGCGCGCAGGGCCTGCACAGGGCCCAGACCAAACGAGCGCTTCTCGTGACGGGCAGGACCCGCCCGTCCCGTCTCCCTCCCGAGCGCGGGAGGTGGCCCCCGTCTCCTTCCCGGCCCAGAAGGCGGGAACGAGGAGCCCACCTACCTGCAACCGCCTCAGCCCTCCCGCGAGGGGGTCGACCACAGAGCGCCCTCAGCGAGCCCTTCTTCCCGTCTTCCTCAGAGACAACTGCGGCCGAGTACGGTGTTTTTTTCTTTTCCCGCGCAGTAGGCCGGAACGAGCCAGCGCCCTCCTTCTCTCACCCCGCCCAGAGCTTTTCTCCTCACTCAACCCCCCCCTCAAACTACGCCAACCCCGTCGGCCTACCTCGCCGAGGGTTACCTCTCTCTCGATTTCGGTTCTGTCGTCGGTTGAAGCTGGACCTCCCCCGCGCGGCGATGGACTCTCCCCGCTCCTGCTCTCCTGCCCCCTCCTCTCCGCTGCTCCGCGTGCGCGCGACTTGACTTGGCCTCTCTCTCTCTCTCTCTTCCACCCGCTGCCGTTGAGTCCCTGCTGGCTGCGCCACACGCGGTTTGCACACGACCCCGCGCACCCTCCCTGCTGAAGTGCGCACGGCTCCCTAATTCCGATCACCCCGGCCAATGGCCGCCCGCCGATTCTTCCGCGTGGCCTATCGACGACAGGGCTGGAAGGGACCAATCAGCACCGTGGAAAGGGGGGAGGAGTCCGCCTACCGGAATCTCCTACGTTCATTCTCCTAGCGTGAGCCGAGGGGAGGGACGAAGAAAGGGAGTGGGCGGGAGGGGAGCGCGAGAAGAGGCGCTTTTCCCGCTCGCTGCCTTTCTCGGCTTCGGCTTTTCCGCGGGAGGCGCTCGCTTGTTCGCCGGCAGCCCTGTTGTCGCACCTGAATTGGGAAAGGCGGCGCCTCGCCGTCTTAGTGCGGCGTCGCCCTTCTGAGGGCTGCGGCAGGCGCTCCACGGGGTTGTTGGAAAATGTCGCAGCGTACAAAAATACACCAGGAGCGGCATCCGTAGTTTTCCGCGTTACTTTTAAATTTCCCCTCAGGATGCCTGAAGGCTGCGCTCCTGCACACATTTTATCGGCAGGGAAGCCCAGTGGGCCTTAGTGAACCGCCCCAGATCTGTAGGTGAAGGGCGGTATACAATTTTTGATAACAAAATATAGGAAAGGCAAAGGATTGGGTTCCACAGTGTAACGTGCGAATGTCGCCAGCTCACGCCAGTTCGCAAACAGCATCGTGAAATTAATTTCACCAGTGAGAAACTGCAACTGGCTGAGACTCCCACGTCCAGTGAAAACTTGTTGACAAAGCCAAGATCTTCTGCCAGATAATATATGAAACAGCAGTTAGGCAATGTCTTCTTAGCTTTGCCACTGCAGCTTATCTCGTATTTCCTTTTTTTGGAAAGGCATGTGGACTGAGTGGAACAAGTGAGTAACATTTCTAACACTTTTAGGCTGCAATCCTAGACTATCATATGGATGGATAAGGAGAAATCTTAAGAGCAGCCAGCAGAGTTTGGGATATTTTTGCAGCAACCAATCAACCAGCTGAACTGGAGAGCGGTTTCAAATAGAGGCGAGGGCTTGTCAATTCTATTGGCTACAGCAAAAACTTGCACACAACCAGAAGTACAGTACATGTATTTTACAACCCCTTGCATGTGAATAGGGTTTCCAATGATTCTGGCTTTGCTGTGCATATAAGTGCAGAAAGGACACAAGTTTGGGGGATGACAACACATGGGGTATGTTTCAGCAAATTCTTACAAAAGCAAAAATGAGGCTCAGGAGCAGCAGCTAATCAGCACTTTAGGGTTCCCTTATTGCCCTAGTGATTCTCTGAAAGTGCAGAAAGATTTAAAGCATTTTGTAAAGGATGGTGTTGTGGTTTTTTGGGGGGTGGGGGTTTAAAGTCCTCTTCAGTGCAGTTATACTTAATCTGTTGAATTCTATATAAGGATAGTATGCAGTTTTAGGGAGTGAGTCATGTGGATGACATTTGGGCAGACAGAAATGATACCACTATAAGAAAGATTTACTCAAATAGATTATCAATAAATAAATTAGTTAAACCTCATGTTACTAAATTTCCACATACATTTGAATAAAAATATAAAGACAATTTAGCTCCATCAGCTTAGCTGACGAGCTGTAGTGCTTTGCATACTTTTATATACTAAAAATAGTCCTGGTCTCATTTTAGGAGCATGAGAAATCACAAGCAGAGGGTTAGTAGCAGAATCAGAAAAGGGTGCATAGCTGGGAGTTTCAAAAAGGAGAGGTCTCTAGAAGTGAGTAGTGGATTAAAAAGTTAAGTGAATATTATCTATAGTTTGGGTTAGAAGAACTTTAATTACATAATATTTATTTCAAACCTTGTTTTTGTATTTTAAAATGTACCACTTTTCAAATACATACTGGGAAAAGTCAATAAATTTTTTTAAAATCTAAAAATAACAATAAAATTAACTACCGACGCTCTAGCCATTTCAACGATTGTTTCATTGCCCTCAGCTCCAGGGAAAACCACAGGGCTGTTCAGGCTCCATGCAATTGGAGAGGGCGCTTCGGAGCCAGACAGTCGATAGCCCTGGTTAACTCCACATTCCAGCGGATCACCAGGGAATCGGCTGGAAGGCCATCAACATAGGGTAAAATATCTCCTACCACTCTCTGGAAACCATTTGGGTCCATTAAGTAGCGGGGGCATACCATCTGAATCAGTCCCTCCTCCCTGCAGAGGGAAGGGTCGTGGAGAAGTCCAGTCTATGCTCTGGTAAGCTCTAGGTTGGATTAATGCACTTTGTTATACCTTAGCTGCCTTCAAAGATGGTTTAGAAACTGCAGCAGGTGCAGAATTTGGTAGCCAGATTGTTCACTGGGACAGGGCAGTCTGAACATAGAATTCAAATTCTGGCACAACTGAACGAGCTGCCACTTTTTCGCCTGGCTCAACGTCTTATGCCTGCTCAGGACCCCAATGCCTCATGGACAGCCTCTTCTCACATGAACAGTAGAGCAGTACTGTACAGTCCCTTAGTCCCCCTTCCAGGTGACCACCCTCTCTCCAACCTCAGCAACTTTTTTGCCTCTGTGCCAACCAGATTGGAGCCAAAGCAGGACCACTTGAACCTAGGGCTGTTGGCATTATAATCAATCTGGGGCATACATGTGGTTCCATATTACAACTATGATATGTTCAATCATGTGAAAGTATTTTACCCTGCATACTTGATGAATAAGTATGGAGATGGGATCCAGAGTCAACAAAACAGATTAGAAGCAAAGGAAGCTGACCATTAATGACCTCTGAAAGAGCCTGTTACTATGCAGATAAGGTCCAGAGGTTCCTGAAGGACTTCTATAGTCACTGCCTCTACCAGGTCCTCTGCTAGGTCACTGTCTGCAACAGGGTGACAGCTGGTCATAAAGCTCTCAAACATCAAACAATACTGTAGTACATAAATAAGGATTTTACATAAATGATACAATTTACATAAATGCTATGAAATTAATAGAACTCAGCACTGCCCTCCCAAAATTCTGTCTTTCCGGTTGTGTCACCACAAAACCCTTTTCTGAGCTTGGTCTTAATGCTGGCTAGAGGGGTTCGCACTCAGAAGCTAAAACTATCTGTCCTTCATAACATAAAGAACATCAACAAACAAGGAACCAGTTTTCAAGAATTCACAGCTTAACAAAAAGCAAACAACAAGCATCATCCAAACTGTTCTGAGCTAATGCATTAGTCCTTAATGGTGGCCACTCCCACTGCACATGTGTAGTTTTCTTAATGCAGTATACAGCAGTGGGTTACATATGCCGTTTAAGCACATGCAGTGGTGGTCTTTAAAGAGATCCAGCAAAAGTTTGTATTCTGTGATGCACAACAGGTTAATCTCAAATTTAGATCAGATAGATTTAAATGAAATATGGAGCTCAAAAATAAATTTCAGCTAGCATGTTGGAGGTCAGCTTTACATAATATAAAGTTTTCCTTAGGATCTTTGCCTAAAGTTGATAGAGCAAATTGTTTTGCAGAAGGTTAATTGGATGTTGGCATGGTCTAAGCCTGTGGGTATTCAAACCAATGATAGGTGCTGGAGGTGTGAGCTGGAGCAAGCAGATTTAATTCATTTGCTTTGGCAAAGCCCAGATGTTGTCAGTTTTTGGAAAGTGGTTCAAACTAGAATGCAGTAAGTTTAGTTTTGACTGCGTCTTTAGAAATTACTGGTGTAAATGCAATAGCTGTCTATGTATCAAATAAATGAGGACTGGCAGAGGGAATTATTTAGCTAAAAGAATAATCTTGAGGCACTGAAAATTTGCAGCTGGTTGCTCATGAAAGGGTCCCATCTGGTAAAATGCAGAAGGATGGCCACTTCAATTTATATAATTCTAGATATATATAATTGTATGCATGGGACACAGAGAAATATTTCTGTTGCTATTATTAATAGTATTTTTAATTTTCCATTTCTATTTTTGTTTCTTTAAGGAAGAAGGGTGGGTTATGTTTTGATGGGTGAGGAGGAGCAGGAAGTTTGCTGGAGTACTGCTGTTAGATGCATTGTTTGCTGTATGAGAAACTGTCAAGAAACCATTAACAAACCCGTTTATATTTATTTTTGGAGGCTTAACTACGCATTGCACATAAGTGCGTGTAACAGACAACTTTAGGAGGGGTGATACGTAGCAGAGAAACAGTGGGGGAGAGGTTGTGTGTATCTTCCCTCCATTTTTCTGATAGAATTCCCTTCCTGTATTCCCTACTCCCCCCAGTGAGGGAGAAAGCAACTGAGAGGGAGAATTTGCACTTGAAATGTTTTTATGCTTTTGGATCTAGTGCTTTGGAAAATAGTCATACTTGGCCCTTTATGGTCAGTATAGCGTTCTCTGAGAAGGTCCAATGTGTTGTGGTTTCTCAGACATTTTGCATGACTGTATGGAGAAAAATAATGCTAGATGGCATTGGCACATTCAGTCAGTGTGAAGTGTTTGCATGCCTATTGTTTCTTAAGAGCGCATGCTCTAAAAGTTTATATACTCTGTCAGGGACTAGCCACTTTGAAGGCAACACCAAGAGAGAGAAGCAGCAAGGCCCTTTTATTAGTGATCTTGATTTTTTTCCCCCAGTCAAAAAGGAAAGGTACAATACAGAAGGGCTGTAGCTCGGTGATAGAGCATCTGCTTTGTATGTAGAAGGTCCCAGGTTCAGTCCTTGGCATATCCAGACAGGACTGGGAGAGACCCCTGCCTGAAACCCGGAAACAAAGAGGCCTGCCAGCTAGTGTTGACTTAGTATAAGACAGCTTCCTATGTTCCTAAATACTTTGATATTAAATAAATAAGGCAAAGGATTAATGCTAATATGCATTGTTTTAGCAGTGGAGCCACTTAAGAAACATATTTGGTTCATTCACATTCCCCAGCCCATGGCTGAACTCAGGGAATACCAGTCCTGCCAGTTTGCAGCAGAAGTCAGCTGCGCACAAGACTTAATAGGTTTGTGATGCCACGAGAACCAGCCATTCTCTCCCTCCAATTTTGGAGTTGTTTTACAACCCTTTAAAAATGTACCCCCCCCTTTTTAGAGCCACAAACCAATGTTTAATGAATATACTTCATGCTACACTTTACAAAATAAACAAGTTAAAGGGCCTGCCTGATGATTTGGTGACAGAAGATAGATGACTAAGATCAGCATTCAATAAGATGATAAATACATGTGTTGAGAAGGCAGGAAAAGCTGGTTCGCTCTATAGGAAAATAAAATAAAACATGTTGAATCCTGTACATCTGTACACAAACAAAAACTACCGAGAGGAAACTGAATGGAGCCCACTGAAATATTAAACTAGGCCAGTTTGCCTGTCATTTTTTTTTTTTAATTAGCACATGTCATGTGTGGTTGGGTGCATAGCTTGTGCTGGAATTGGAAAGATTATTAAGATTCATGGCTGCCGACGTGATGGTACAAATTAAGTGCAAAATAAAAGGGCTGAAATAAAGGACAAGTGGTGCAACAACAGACAGCTTGGGAGCTGCATGCACACTTGTGACCCATGGTCACAGGATGCCATGGTCCTTTTATTTTCCCAGGTAAAAGCACTTCTAAAGGGGTGGATTTTGAGCCAAGAAGTAGGAGGATGTACTACTGCTTCTCTATTCCAACCCTGCCTGCTGCTTTTACCCCTGTTGGATTTTAAAAGCACATTTATGAGAGCAAACAAAGGGTGGAAAGTAGTTTGGGGCATTTAGAGTAGTGAATTGGATAAAGCTATAAACACCCCAACCATTTTCTCCTATGCTGCTCTATAAACCACCTACTCACAAAGTAGTTTTTTTTAAAATAAAATAAAATAGGAGAATAAGGCTGCTGCAGTTTGATTATATGCTTTCTGCCTATGAAATTGTACCACGGAATATGTTAAAAATCTTGGGAGTGATTTACATCAAAACCATCAAAATAAAACAATAACATTTGGGGTGGGAAACTTTAAGCATTCATCTCTTATGACATTAATCACAACTAAGTTGTCCAAGACAAGATATCGAATGAAACTAAAATGGGAAGGTACACATCTATCTGTTTTTGCATACGCCACACAGCTGCTGATACAGCTGTTCCAATTACACAAGCCTGGGAAGGTACCTTAAGCTTCTCCACCCTACAATTAAAGCCATTCCTTATGACAAAGCTGGCAACAGACACTTTCCCCCTGTGCTTCTTTATGACAAAGCGGTGAAATTGCAGGAAGGGATGTAAGAGAAATGAGAATTTAGATGTAAGGTCAGATCTACCAGTGCTGATCCAGCATTGTTCACGGGGACTAATTTCTTTGGTGGCTGCTTAAAACATTTTTGTTTAGGAAAGTCTATCCAGACATGTACATATCAATGTGTTCTAAATGTTCTTACTGTTAATTTCAGTTATTTTTAATTATTTTAAACAATTTTTATTGATATTTTAAATATTTATTGTAAACTACTTAGAGGTTTTAAAACAATCAAGTGGTATATAAATTTTGATAAATAAAACAATATATATAAACCTGTCACAGATCTCTTGAGTGACTTTCTTGCTTAATGTCTGAATTCCTGACCTGGACATTTGCCAAAGTGACAAACTACAGAAAGTACAGAAAGTTCAAAATACCTACCAGCTTGTCCAAATAATATTGTGTGTGTTTTTAAATCCACTTTTGCCAAAAGTTCTTCCAATTTCCTTTCTCCCCACCTGGCACTCATATTCACCAGACTGTCAGTTAATAAAGAGGTGTGGGCTAGCCAGACACTGTACAACACAGAGCAAAACAGTAAAAAAGGAAAGGGTTTGTGTTTGTCTAAACAGGATTGTCAGGATGAACAAGAAAAAATGTGTTCTTCCAACTTAACTGATTTTGCAGAAGCTGCTATCACTGAACCGCCTGACCTGTTTCTTGTCAGGTCCCAGCATTCACTTTCTGAGCAAGTGAGGAAAAGTAATTTGGGAACCAATTAGCCATAAGTCTCATGAGATTAGAAAGCAGAAGCCAAGAGGTAGAAAGTCAGCAAGTATTGAAGGCTCTACAACTGTAGCAAATCTTACCTGTTCCCTTCTGTTCTGGTGGGTGATGGCAAACGGGCTTCTTGGGAGGGAGACTTCTCTTGCTAGGAGCCACTGCCTTGTTCTTAAAACAGAAAAGATGATACTTGAATCAGATTGTCTGACTTCAGCAATTATTATTACAAGGAATGCTGTCAATAGAAGGTCAGGAAGCCAGGGATTATGAGATCAATTCCATAAGTAGGTCACCAGCTATGCAGAGTTGGGGTTATGGAATTAGGGGTCACACCCTCCATGAGTAATAATGCAGGAGGCATCAGCTTTGTTGAGTCAGCCCTGACGAAAGGTAGAAATGTAGAAACTTGATAAGCATATGGCAGGGGTGGGAAACCTCAGGCTCTGGACAAATGCAGCTCTCCATAGGTCTCCATCCATAGGCCCTCAAAATGGCCCAGGCCACAACCCTCAATGCCCCTATTCTCTACCCTTCTGCAGTATTTTACCTTGCTGGAATGTCTCATTGAACTGTAATTATAGTTAAGTTTGTTTGCCTAGATGGACAGTGGTGTCTGTCTGGTTACTTTTGCTACACCCACTACTCACATGTGGCCCCTGGAATGTTGCTTATGTAAGAATGTGGCTCTCAGGCTGAGAAAGGTTCTCACCCCTATACTAGAGCTTTGGGGGCATTACTGGATCAAATAACACAACTGTGAGTAACAATGGCCTCTTTTATTTTTATTATAATTAAGGATCTTTAGGAGGGAGCAATTCTGAGCAAAGAAAGGGTGAGGAAGTAGATGCTTAATTCTTCTCTTGCAAGCATTTTCCCACTCAAAATTGCTTCCTCCCCCAAGGTTCCTGATGCATGTTTACTCTTGCATGTTTACACATTTTGAAGGAAAGAATTAAGCACTTTCCGCTACTGGCACTTCTCCACCCCAAATGTTCCACTTCCCAAACTGCTACTTTTTACAAAAAGTGGCGGCTGTTGGGGCTTTAAATGGATGCAGCTTCCAATGTGTACTTTGCCCCCCTTCCCCTGCTATACACTCACAGGAAATCTTATAGAAAAGAGAACAACGAGGGGAAAGCTATTTGAGTACAGAGTTCTGCCTCTATAGCAGCTTAAATGGGACCCTGCCAAGCATATTTAATGCAAGCCATTTAAAGACAATCCAATGGGTTTAGTAAACCTCTGAGCATGGACATATGTTGACTCCTTCCTTTCACCCCTCCCCTACAAACAAACAATAGATTAAGTTTTAGAACCAGCATTTTTTGAAGTAGCGCAAATCATGTAAACAGTCTGTAGTGAAAACAGAATGCTGCCGTTACTTTAATGTGAAAGATGGCCAATTAAGATCTAAAGTTTCCGTGCACTTCCACTCTGAATCATATTGACATTACTCAGCATTTTCTCTCGAAGTTCCCAGTGGATCAGACAAGTGGAGTGGAAAGGGGTGCACATCCCACCTTGAAGCTGAACACTGCCCAACAGCTTATCAACTTGGAAGAACAGAACTTCAAGCTATATCTGCCAGCATCAGCTATAAAATTAAGATGTCACATATCTCAGGTGGAATGCAAAGGGTAGTCAGCATTTCAAAAGGACATGTTGTTGCACGTTGTAGCTCAGTTGCCATATTTTTTATGACGGGTAGTGACGCAGAGCAAATCAGTGTCCCAGGTAACAGCAAACTTGTCCTTTCAGTGTCTCTCAAGCATGCCTCACATATGCCCCTCCTTTTCTGGAGCTTTGTCATTTGCATGACTTTTGTCACAATTAATAACAACAAGATCACTAATAATTTTATTATTTATACCCCACCCATCTGGGTGCCTTACAGCACATATAAACAACATAGTAAAACATTAAAAACTTCCCGATACAGGACTGCCTTCACTTGTCTTCTAAAAGTTGTGTAATTCTTTATCTCCTTGACATCTGATGGGAGGGCGTTCCACAGGGAGGGCGCCATTGCTGCGAAGGCAACAGAGCATTCACACACTGCAACAGAGCATACTTTCAGGTATGGGTGTAACCTTTAAACTGCAATGAGAAATTTACATTAGCAGAGGAATACCAATGCTCCCTTGTGCACTTGGCAAGAAGGTATATTGGTGCCCCCTGTTACTTGTGACAGCCCACGCCAGTGACAGGCTTCCTCCACCGAGGCACCCAGAGGAGCCTGTGCACCTTGCCCAGCTGCCCAGAGCAGCGGAGGAGCAGCCCAGGGAATGTGCAGGCAGGTGGGCTCAGAGTTACTCCAAGCCAGAGTGGAGAGGCATGATTTTGTCGTCATCCCCACTCGCCTGTGCCCTTGGCAGGGGCCAACCTAGCCAACTCCTAGGTACACCCCTGTACCTCAGGGTTAGGGAACCTATAGCGCTCCCAGTGTTGGTCTACAATTCCATAATCCTTGACCATTGGACATTTGCCTGGGGCCAATGGAGTTGGAATTCAACAATTGCTGAAGAGTAACAGGCAGGGCCCTTGTGGCACACCACAGAATGGTGCTCCCCCCCACCAAGGAAGCTCTATTCAGTCACATCCCACCAAAGTCAGCCTGCACAATGAAAGCTGATTCCGAGCTCTTGCAAAACCAACCTGCTCCTCCAAAAGATCAGACTTCTTGCAATAAGGAAAGTGATGAGAAAATGCACTGGAAAGTGTGGGATAACACTTGGCAGAAGGTTGCTTCACCACCCCACAAACAAATTGTATGAATGCTCATTAAATAGATGACAGTCGTGTAATTTCTCCATAAACAACTCAGTCCAAATGCTCGTCAAACAGGCAGTCCGGAAGCAAGATAGAATCCCTTTGAGTTGACTCAAGTCTTGTTGCAGTCTTAAGCCCACTTACCTGAAATAATCATTGAAATTAATTGACTGACCTCTGAGTAAACATGGCTATAGAGCTGTAAACGTTGGCTTTGTATAGCAATGCTGTGTCTAAATAAGGACTTATGAGATGCATTTTGCTCAGCCCATAACCTGGGACTGGGAAAGGCTTTAAAACAATAGCTGCACCTTTAATGCCTAGTTCCTCTTTTCTAGTGTGTAGTTTGGTGGCACATGTGAATTCATAAAGGAGCAGGCCTCTGTGAGATGAAGAGTAGAATAGGCATTTACCATACAAGCAAATGAAGCACAATGGCATGCTTACACAAAAGGGTGTTCCTTCAGCCGACACTTATACTTCAAGATCAAAGCATGGATGGTAATATTCTTGATTAAAATGCATGGTCATATTCCTCATGCACACCCTATGCTTGGAAGCCTAGAAAGCTATGGGACCATTGATTAACACTTTGGTTTAGAAAGACATGCAGCTACTTCTCAGTGGCTATTTTCCCTTTCTCTTTGCGTTGTTTTGCAAAGGTTATAACAGAGAAACCAGGGCCAGCTCAATACACCTGAGCAGATTCACAAATCATGCTCCCTCCCCACCAGGGAAGAGGGTTGATCTACATCAGGAACAATGGGGAAGAAACATTGGGATCTGCTGCTCCTAGTGGATCTTGCCACCTGAGGTGGTCCCCTTACCTTGCCTCATGCCTTGCCCTGAGAGAAACACATCATTTTTTGCTTTATATACCCCATTCCCTTTTGCTGTTGTGTTTCTCTGCAATACCAAGGATAAACTTTGGGCTCAGCCATACATTGAGTCAGTGCCTTTTTTCTGGGGGGTATGCTGTGGTACGCATACCCCTAAACATTTTGTGAATCTTTGTACTTTTGTCCATTTACTGTATTTATTTTTCCCAATTTGAACTATAAAATGGTGACTTTCTTGAGTCAAAATGAGAGTACTCCTAAACATTTTTTTTAGAAAAAAGCACTGTATTGAGTTAATGTGAACAGTAAATTACAGTCAATTATCTGTTGTTCATAAGCTGGTTTCCTCCAAATCACTGCCTCCTCACACTTGCTTCTCCCTCAATCTATATTTACTCATACCCCTCCTTTTGGAAGTATCCCTGGTACGAGAAAATCTGGACTGAGGAAGGGGAAAGTGTGGGAAGGCAATGATTTGGAGGAGAATGTCATATGGAAATTTAAGAGTTAATGGTGGTACGGGAAGCTTGCCATCCACATTAAATGACAGTGTGGATGAGCCCTTTAACTCAGGCTATTGACTGCAGCTTTCTTGTGTTACAATTTAAAAAGCAACAGCTGATTCCAGTGAGTCACTCTTGTATTTGTATGTTTGCGTGTGTAGTATATTTGAGGCAAATATAAATATATATCTATGACTTAGAATGACAAAGGTGTCTGCCTTCCCATGGGATGCATGAACTGAACAGAACTGGAGGTCAGTAGTCCACTTGCAGATACCACAGCTATTTCTTTCAGGACACCTTGCATATCCTTTCAAGAGAAAGGGGAGCTTTAAAAACTTGACATTAAACAGTAATGTGAGAAGCAGCCCTAAGATAAAGAGACAGCACTGTCTAGCTAGCCTAGTTTCTAATCTCTGCATCTAGTACAATGTTTACATATATTTATTTTTTAAAATATGAAGCAAAATAGTCACCTTTACTTTGAGATTCTGGTTGCTCAACAGCTTCAGGCTTTCTGTATTATGTTCAAAAATGTTGAATGCTTTGGCATGAACAATGATTTTGGACATTGTGCTTCCAAGGGCGGTCACTTACAGAGCTGCCACTGTTCTATATTTGAACAATTACAAGGCTGAGCCATATGGGAATGACGGGACTGTGGCTCAGTGTAGTATGAAATACAGAATGCACAAGGTCCGCCTTAGAAGTTTCCCCTGACGTGTGGGATAGGATGGGTGGCATTCCTGCAGATCTGATTACAAGTTAATACTATTTCAGCTTCTGGCGTTCATGTCTGTTGCACTGCCATTGGTCTCTGCTAAGTCAGTTGTGGCAGGCGGCCTGTAGGTATGTATCAGTAACTCTGGAGATTGTCCTAGAAATGACCATGAGTTTGTTTATTAATATTTATTAAACTGGAATCCTATCCTTGTTCCAAGAAGCCCTTGGTGGTGTACATGGAATAATCACATGGAGTGATCCAGTGAGAGAGAATACTTGCCAGAGTTGCCCACTGAGCTTTGTAACTGAGCAGGGATTTACTATACAGTGTTACCTTGGGTTACATACGCTTCAGGTTACATACGCTTCAGGTTGCATACGCTTCAGGTTACAGACTCCGCTAGCCCAGAAATAGTACCTCGGGTTAAGAACTTTGCTTCAGGATGAGAACAGAAATCGTGCTCTGGCGGTGTGGCAGCAGCAGGAGGCCCTGTTAGCTAAAGTGGTTCTTCAGGTTAAGAACAGTTTCAGGTTAAGAACGGACCTCCGGAAAGAATTAAGTACTTAACCCGAGATACCACTGTATCCACCTTTTCTGCATCCATGTCTAAGAGATTACGCATTTCACCATTCTCTCTGCTGTTCTTTTTTTTTTTTTTTACTCACTATAGTATGCTATATATATATGTATATTTGAAGCTTACCTATTGATCACAATTTGGATTATAGGACAGTTTTCCTGGGAAAGCCTGATGCCATTGCACCAGATTCCAAGTGAAGAGGCAGGTTAGGCATGGTGTAGATGTAAATGCTGTTGCCTGATCTCCAAACCATGGTTAGGTAATCAGGAACACCCTGCAGTGCAAAGCTTGAGGTTTTCCTCCACTCTCCTCTCAGGATAGCATCCTCCCCTATTTGGTTTTGCAGCTAATTACAGTTCTGTTTGAAGTGTACCGGCATTTTTGTTAAACGGAGTTGGCACCAAACCTGTTTGCAGCCATGGGTGGAAGCAGCTTTGCAAACCTAGGCTAGTGACACCTTGATGCAGGTGTGACACACCAAAATTGAAAGGGAAGGGCCAGGGAAGAAGTGTGTAAACCCAAATACGCTACTGATTGGGGCAGTTTTATGTTTCCAAAATGTCAGAATGTTCCAGCAGCAAGGGTGAGAAAATGAGAAAGGAATTACTTTCCAGCAATTTCTAAGGTGGCATTGCAGGAATATTGGATGCACTGTCTGAGGAAAGGCTCATTGGTGATGGAGGGCTGTGGCAAAAATAAGCACCACAGGGAAAATGCAGGGAAGTATCGCTGGTTTTAGAAGCTTATTTCTTCTTTGCTCGGTACCTTAGAATGGGGCTTATGTGGGTAAAATTGGCCTCAGAATTAATAAAATCTGTGCTAAAGCACCCTTGAGATGTCCACTAATAATGGGCGGTCTTGACGCTTTCCACTTTAGTACTGGGAAAGAAAATTGGATAAAACATGTGAAATTAAGGTTTCAATCCTATCCTGTGTCTGTTTACCTGGGAGTAAAACCCATTGAACTCAGTGGGACTTGGTTCTGAGGTGACAGGCGTAGGGCTATACTATAAATGTTCTCCTCACGTGTTTGGCCACCATGACAGTAAGAAATAGAAACCAAAACATTTACTTTTTTAAAAAAAAAAATATTTATTGCAAATTTTTAACAAACAAACAAAAAATCACCAATCATATAAAATACCATCACCAAAAGATAACAATCAAAAGAAAACAGAGAAAAACAAAAGAAGTAAGCACAGAATGAAAAAGATACAACGAAATCCACTATCCATAAATCATATTTCCATAACCTTTGGACTTCCTCACATCTCCCTTTCCTGCATTCTCGATAATAAAGTTATAAACAGCAATTTATTACCTTGTTTCAATTCTTATTTTATAATTATCAAATATTATGTCTCAGGCTTTAAATATTTTTGTCAACTGCTTAACTGCTTAGTTTAAACATAATATTGCTTCAAATTTCATCTTTTTCTTAAACATCACTTATTCTCATCATATCCTTCAACTAGATTGCTGATGCCATGTTGTTATCTATCGTGCATTTTTTTAACATTCATACAACTTATAATGTTTTTGTAAATAGTCCTTAAACTTCTTCCAGTCCTCTTCCACTGTCTCTTCTCCCAAGTCTCGAATTCTGCCAGTCATTTCAGCCAACTCCATGTAGTCTATCAATTGCGTCTGCCACTCTTCCAGCGTGGGCAAATCTTGTGTCTTCCAATGTTTTGCGATGAGTATTCTTGCTGCTGTTGTTGCATACATAAAAAAAGTTCGATCCTTCTTTAACACCCTCTGGCCAACAATGCCCAAAAGGAAGGCCTCTGGTTTCTTAGGAAAGGTATACCTAAATACCTTTTTTAACTCATTATAAATCATTTCCCAAAAGGCCTTAACCCTCGGGCAAGTCCACCAAAGGTGAAAGAATGTTCCTTCAGTCTCCTTACATTTCCAACATTTATTGTCATGCAAATGGTATATTTTTGCAAGCTTGACTGGGGTCATGTACCACCTATATATCATTTTCATAATATTTTCTTTCAAGGCACTACATGCCGTGAACTTCACACCGGTGGTCCATAACTTTTCCCAGTCAGCAAACATAATGTTATGCCCAATGTCCTGTGCCCATTTTATCATAGCTGATTTAACTGTTTCATCTTGGGTATTCCATTTTAACAGCAAGTTGTACATTTTCGAAAGTACCTTAGTCTTAGGTTCTAACAATTCTGTTTCTAATTTCGATTTTTCCACCTGGTAACCTGTTTTTTTGTCCAAATTAAAAATCTCCCTAATCTGAGCATAGTGTAACCAATCTCGCACTTCATCCTTTAATTTCTCAAAACACTGCAACCTCCAAGTAGAAACCAAAACATTTACATCAATGCAGTTCTCTTCTTTGGGTAAAGAATGAGCAGTCAGTACTCATACACACATTAGAGACGTCATGCTATTAGTGTGAATGAATGTGTGACATCTCTTATTCATGACCTGTAAGGATGAATCAAGCATAAGGCTATCTTTGGTTTGGACATGTGTTCTTCAGTGAGTGCTATTCTAAGAGTCACTGCGGAACAGGGAATAGTAGGGATGAACATGGGAGACTCCCCTTTAAAATTTCTGTACTCCCGTTAATGTCTCCAAGGGGCTTTTCAAATGCCATTTATCTTTTAGCCTAAACTACCTCACAGAGTGCTTGCAGACAATTGTTTCAGTGGCTGAACCATATATATCACAAAGTAAAAGGTGCTGGAGATTTTTCCTGGCATAGAATTCTCCCCGCCTCCCGCCAGGAAGAGGTCATGAACTTCTGGACAAGTTTTTCTTTAAAAGCTGAGAGTGTGCTTTGGCCACAAGAGGGAGCCAGCAACATGTAGTAATAGACCTTAAATCTTTTTCCTAGTGATAAGTTTTTGTGACATCTCTAAGCTTTGATTTATAAGAGAAGGCAGTACAAAGAAATGAAGAGAAAGCAGACGAAAAATAAATTGACACCCTATCTTTTCAGACAGATAGATAAATACAAAATATTTATTGTAACCAATCTTTTGAATTTTCATCTTGAATTGTGCCCGGAATCCTTCTGCAAGCTGTGAAGTAATGGGGAAAATGTGCTTCCAGAAATCCAGTCTCATCTGCACCAAATGTTTAAAGCACATGGCTTCCACCAAAGAATCCCAGGCAGTGTAGCTTATCTCTCACAGACCCAACGCCCTTAACAAACTACAATTCCCAGGATTGGCGGGGGAGTCACATGCTTCAGGTCTTCGCATGATCCCATTCAGGGGGTGCAAAATTGATGGCTGTGGAACCCCCAAAAGGAGTATTCCAAAAACAATTTGATTGCATATTATCCTTATGCTTTAAGATAATTAAGACAGCACATAACAATCATTGTCAAAATGGCACAGAATATCAAAAAGGGGGAAAAATAGATTCCCTGCTCCAGAGAGTTTACCATGTAAAAGGCAAAAGGCAAGGGGAATGTGGGGACTACCATTGCTTTAGGTGTCTGACTTTAAAATCCGTGGGACTTCACTAAGGCTTGATTTTGTCAGGTGTGTGCTCAGTGTAGCTATGATTTACTGCAGAAAGAAGAATGTAAATCTGCCCTTTGTCTTGAAATTGCCCGTTCCACCTTTTCCTCTGTCAAAATATACATGGTAAACTCTCTGGAGAAGGGAATTTAGCTTGTGGCCAAATAGGTTTATTTATTTTTTATTTTTTAAGGAAGGAAGGCATTATATTCTCAACAAGTTTGAACAGAAGATGCACATATTGGAATTAATAAATGTACATTCCACTGTTTTTTCCAGGCAGACATTGCAAGGAAAGGCCACATTGGTTCCCAGCACCAATTCTTATTTCCCAAGGCTACTGCTTTATTTAACACACAAAAAGTGATATAGTGAATGCCTATGAAAAACTGAAGTAACTTTGAGTGTTATATAGCCAAAGTAATATGACTTTAATATCTGGAAAGCTCCAGACAGTAATAACTGACCTTCATATAGTATGTTCTATCTGCAGCAAATCTTTCCCCTAATTTCAAATCTAGACAATTAGCTTGCTGAGCTGAGGTTGAGGCAAGATTAGAGACCCCAACCTGTTTTGCTGCTAAATCTAGAGACTACTCTGCATACTATCTAGCTTCTTAAAAATGGCTTACTCCATCCAAAATGAGCAGGAGCTCATTCCAGCACTCAGGGACATGGTACAGGACTGTACCACTTCAAAAGGGGGGGGGGTTGTAACTAGTTTAAATTACTTTATACAACCAACCCTCATTTTGAAGGCTTTCCCCGAGATGATGAGCTGCTCCCTTGCCAGACATCAGAGATGAGAGATAGGTTGGGTGTAGAATGCATTTCCTTGCAGGCACAGCTCAGTGCATTATTGTTAATTGCTATTAGGAAAGAAAGGTACATTTCAATTCTCTCCAGCGCTGCAGCTCTAGAAGAAAATGGTGGACACATATTTTCTTTTCCCCACAGACAGATTTGAATCTGCTGCAAGCCAAGAGTTCTTCAGTCCTCCTCCTGCAGTGCCTGCCTAGTTTGAGAAATACACAGATTAGCACAGGGTGCCAGAAAGAAAGAGAGAGGTTCATATGAAATGGAACCAAATGTAAATTGTAGCTTAAGTGCTGCTGCTGCACCAGTACTGAGTCAGCAGTGCACGCTTGGCCCTGTTACAGGCAGGCCAAAGGAGCAGCAGAGTATGCAAACTAGCTTGGCTTGTTTTACTTTGTATGCAGATACTGAGTTACATAAGAGAGGGAGAGAGAGACCTGCCGTCAAGAACTTAGATTCCTTCTGAAAATAGCCAAAAATATGAAGGTAACGTCAATGAATCATTTATATTTGTTCTGGAAAGGGGCCATCAAATCACCTCATGTAGCTTTCTCCACTGACTCAATTAATTCCCTGTCTTTTAAAATACCTGACTGTGCCCTTAAAGAAAACTGACATCCACTTAACCTCCCTGGAATGCCATGTCAGATAAATTGAGACTGTGCTGAACAATGGATAATGGAATGAGAAACCTGCCAAACGCTTGAAATTTAAATGAGGGATTTCCCAAGTGCCCTTTAGGTAAAAAGAAAGAAAGAAAAAAGCTACAGCTAGGGACTTTCCTGATGACCCAAAAGGCCAGCTTTTTGTGCTAGGGTTGTGTTTGGGCTGACAATGCCTGCAGAGAAGTGGGTGGGTAATGTTAAGAATGTAGGAAGCTGGCAAGCACACTGAGCCCAAACATTGGTCTATCTAGCTCAGTATTGTCCATGTTGATCGGCTGAGACTGCAGGGTTTCAGCCAGGGGCCTGCCTCTCTTCGCCCTACCTGGAGAGGCCAAGGGCTGCAAAGGAGTAGGGCTCTTATTCACTGCTTAAAATAATAATCAAAGGAAATGTGTGCTGTATTGCGGTGCCACAGAAGGAAGGCCCACACTCTTCAGAGAATAACTACTTCTGTAACCACTTCTGCAACTGTACTTCCCTTCACAATGAGCGTGAAGGAAAGTGTGTGTTTTCTGAGGGTCAAAATACTACAGGGTCAAATACTGAGGGAAATAATTTATCTCATAACAAAATGGTGCCTCGAGGAATGATAGTTTGAGTCACTCACAGCAAATATAACAAGTTCACATTTATTGCCTTATAATTAGTGTAATGAATCCTGATTGAAGATGTCACATGAGTATATTTTACGAAGGCAGGAGTGGGTTGATAATGCAGAGATCATACTGCTCATCAGTTGCTATCATGGCCTTGGCAAATTAGGCCCTGAGCTGATTTTTTATTATTATTATTCTCCATGAACAAATTCAGCATTACTATTTATGTATTTATTTCTCCCCATGCCTTCACCATAACATTTCAGGGTGCGTGATCTCAGAGGGTAGGGGGAAAGATTCAACGAATATTATGCAGTACAATAAAGCCAGTGTAGAATCTGAATATGGGATGCTCCATACAGTTCTGAAATCAAAGTACAAATATGTATGTTTAAAAGGTGGCAACAAATATACTGAGAAATGGGGCCCACCCACACTTCCTTTTCTCCCACATTTATAGGCATGGGTCTGGGCTTTCCAGGTCCATGTCTTAGTGGGCTTCTTTTTTTGTCCAAGCACTTTCCCAGGAAAACCCATGTTTTACCACTGGTGGCAATCAGATTTTCCTCAGTGGTAAAATGCAAGTTTTCCCGAGGAAAGCGCTGGACCCCCCCCCAAAAAAAAAAAAACCACCACCGCTCAGACACAGACCTGGAAAGCCAAGTCCTAGCCCTAGAAAGTGTGGAGCAAAGGTAAGTGTGGATGAGACCATGGTCTTCATTCATTTCTGGAAGTCTTACATTTAAAAAACTCTTTTCGGTGGAAAAAGGACTTTGTTGGCATAGGTGTGCATATACTTCCAAAAAGCTAAGAGGCAGGGGACAATAAGGGTATGTCTTTAGGGAACCTTTAACCAAGAACTGCTTAGTGCAGTGGTTACCAATTAGTTAAGTAATGCAGACACCCTATTTTTCAAAAGCCAAGCCATGGACTTTTGAAATTTTTGATAGATTTTGTTATGTGAAGGGTGCCACAGAGTCTGCGTACCACCACTTGGGAACCACTGGCATAGAGCAGTGTCAGTGCGTTGGGAAGTCATCAGTCGTGATCACACTGGTAGCAGTTAGACAAATCCACATCTCAGGCATGCTTAGCATTTATTTATTTATTTATTTGCCATATTTAGGCCCAGATGCAAAAGGCCTTGGTACAGCCGGCAGGTTCAGGAGGAACAGCCAGGGGCCACAGACATTTCCTCAAAGTATCTGACGTCTGAGGAGATTCCCTCACTCTATCTAATGACAGGACTGGCCCTTTACTACTGAAACTCTGGGGAGACTCTGCTAGGCAGTTTAGACTAGACAATATATGCACCTGAAACGTATGATTGCAATATAGCAAGGGTAGCTGATCATTTCCCTTGCAAGGGCTGCATGTAGCCTTCGAAAACTCTCCAGGGGCTGCATGCCAAAAGTGGGTGTGTCGCCATCAACATGTGTTTCTTAACAGCTCTCCACTTAAGTAGCCTGGCGAAGCTGGTTTTCATGAGCCAGCTCAGGGATTCCTTGTTGGGCACAATTCTGTAGCTTGCATTTCCCCTTCATATCTCAAATATTAGTTAGATTCTGACATTTGTTAATTTCTTGGGTTTAGGGGAGATCTCCCCATCAAACATATAGCAGTATTTTGCCAGCACATGCTTGTAGTGGATGAAGCTTTCTTGCATGCCATAGCTGTGAGCAAGACTGTAGCCATAGGCACTTACAGAAAATCATTAAGACTGTTAAAAGTAGAAGGTGGTTTTTTTTAAGTGTAAGAGGTATTTACAGTCCTCATAATCCCCTGGAGTTTCAGATGTAATATACTATAATTAATATGGGCTTTATGTTGCTATCATTATCTGAGAGCCACATGCTTCTAAGCTATATATAACGAGAGAATGAAACCTAAAATCTTTGGAGTTGAGCAAAACCATTCACAATCTAGATGCTCTTTTTAGCCTTCAAACAACACACTGCATTAGCTCCTTGTCTAGCCCACATGTGAATGTGTGGTATAATCAGGATCTCATGGGCAAGCTAAGCAGTGACAAGGAAGCAAAAAAATCAGCCAGCTAAATCTACAGAACAGCTTTAAAAAAGTTATTTTCACTGATGGACTCATTCAGCTAACAAATCAAAGTTCAGTGCAAACTTTTCATGTGCTTATTTTGAAATTATTGATCACTGCTGGGGGGGACCTTATGCACCAAATGAATGGCCACCATATAGTGCAAAAAATAAATAAATCAACACCTTCAACAGGAATTGAAATTGAAATTGAATTTGTGTTTTTTAAAAAATAATATTTATTAAAAGTTTCAGAATTACAGAAAAGAAGAAAAAATAGGAAACAACACTACAATGCATAAAAGAGAAGGGGGAAAAACAAAGCATAAAAATCAATACAGCAAAAAGAAGAAAAAAACACACAAATCCCATATTACCTATCTTTAACTTCCATTTGCTTGTTTCATTGACCTCCTCACACCTCCCTTTTTGTATTTTAGTTTAATTAGTTATTTCAGCAAATTCTTTCCATCTTTCTCAATTTTTATTGAATAATTTATCTTAACAATTTAACCTATTAATTAACTCAACAAATCCTTTCCATCTTTCCCCATATTCTGTTATTCAGATTGCCTTGATTTATTTAACCTTATCTTACCGTAAAATACCTTAGAGCTTGAAACTTAATACTCATTTATACATGACTCCTTATATCATTTCTACTAAAGCCATATAGTTTCATTCCAACATTTTCCCTAATATTCATTAATTTTAGACTAATTCCCTAAATAAAAATTTTTCTTTATAAATTTTCTTCCAATCTTCATCCAACGTCTCTTCTTCCTGGTCTCGGGTCATATCAGTCCTTACTGTCCATTCCATCTAGTCCATCAACCTGGTAATCTTATGTCCGAGGCTCTTAAGTCTCTTCCATGTCCCTTCTGCAGATCTTCTTCTTGTTTATACCTGCACTTTCCCTTGTCTTTTGTTGGTCTCTTTCTTAATTTCTTTCCTTTCTCATTGAGGAGTAGGTCTCTGGGAGGTTCCAGCCCAAAATTATCTCCATCTCCCTTCATCAAACTAGCCCATTCCCCACAGTCCCACTCCCCACAGTCATCAGTGTAATCCAAAAAATATTTAAGAGCATATTTCAAAGTCCCTCCGAAGTTAAGAACCTCCTCAGCTCCAGACTCCCCCTGGCCCACTCCAACTTCAATCTTCAAAAACAGCGGCTTATGCTCCTGCAGGGCCTCGGATCTCTCCATTTTTATTATTTGAGGTGCAACCGCAACCTCCTCCATTATCTTCTGCACTTGCACTTGCCCAATCAATACAGGTTCCTGAGTTGGTCCCTGAATGGTTTCTGTATCAGTATTCCCTGTTTGTCCACAGTTATTGACCAGTCCGTTTTCTCATTCATCAAATCCATCTTCTCATGCATCTGTTCCAACAAAGCACTTGTCTTGCATAAAGCAAGCACCAAAACTTCCTCCCAGCTCATTTTTATTCAAGGTCAAAAGGACTGGTCCCACGATCTTAATCTCACAGCTGTAAAGTCCTCAAGTAGACTGCAGCAACAATTTAACAAGCTCCCTCTAGAGGAGACAATTTCTATTTGTATCCATCTTTTTAAGGCAAGTCCAACAAAGGAAAATTACTTTCATTTTTCAGATATTTTGTTTCTTTAGAATGCAAAAGGAAACCTAGTTTCCACGGAGCCAGTTCCTCTGGTCGGAGGAACTCCGCCATTCGCCAATGGCGCTAACCCGGAAGTCCTGAAATTGAATTTGAATTTTAATTGGAAGGATGTGGACCGCAGATATTACACTTCCAAACAGAAGAAGAGGTATCATGTAGCACACAGGGAGAGGAATAGCAAAAGATGAAAAGTGATGTGTTGATGGATGGAACTGAGGGAACCAGGAAGTAGTGGGGAACATAAATTATGTAGGCTTGGTGACATTGCTCAAGGTCTTCTATCAGCTTGGTGCTAATGACTTGGAATTTTAGTTTCCCTATCTTTAACTAAACCATAGATGCACATCAGATAAACTAAGCTGCTTTTTTTCTTGCAGAGGTGGAAGGTATTGGTAAACATTTGACATTAATTGGGGTTTTAGCACCTTTTTGGATTGATACATTTCCCAGAAATCTGGGGAAAGTCGTAACTGTTTAAGTGGTATAAAATGTATGGTATGGATGTGTCCTAGGAAATTCATCAGGGCAGACTCCCTCTGCCATTGGGCTATCCATGCTGCCCTCCCCCTTTCTTAATCATCTAAAATGAAATAGGGCCACAACAATTAGTCAATTAATCCGACTGATTCATCAATTAAATACCTTTGTGTTGTTAAAATGCTGCGATTCAATGCTTTGCACCAGCATGGAAGTAAAAAATCATGAGGGTCTGCCTTCTTATTAGATCTGGTTGAGAGATGCATAAGTTGTGGATCTCTAGTGACAGATTTTCCTACTGTACTTGTATTTCTGATATCCAGAGTGTAAAAAATTCTGACAGGAAGTAAGCACAGCTGGGCTGCACTTGATGCAGTGTTACTATTACCATTGCACACACATCCTATTGTGCAACAGGATATGTATTTCTCCCTCCCCCACATTTCTTCTTGGTGCTGTTGCATGTGCCCGTCATCTCAAGCTGACAGCAAGAGCCTAGAGCTTGTTGACAAAAGCACCCCTAGACAGCTCCCTGCCCCCTTGCCCTTCTCATTGCTAGTGCTTGTTCATCATCACTCTTGCTAAGGCTCAGGTCCACCCCCCCAGCCTCTCCCAAATGTCAACACTGGGATGTTGAGATAGCCCCCCACCCCTAATATTCCTAGTGCTATTGTGCATGTGTCTCAACTCATGTTAAAACAAGAGAGTCCTCTTGTCTCTTCCTGGCAGTGACATGCATGCACCTTGGCAGAGAAATCCAATACCACCACTGACTTGCCACATTTGCTCTCTGCCCTGTGCCCAGCTGGCATACATTCTTAACCTAGACCTGGACAGTGGTACCCCCACGGTCTTCCTAATATTGCCTTGCTGAGCTGGAGAGTTCTGGCTAGGGAAGACTCAAGGAGTCCCAAGTGCTGCCACAAGAAAGGTCATATGACAAGGGCCTTGAGCTGTGCGTGCGATTCTGACTGAGTAGGTCTGTTGTCCTTTACGCATATTAAATACACATAAAGAGGGGGCAGTGAAAATCTCTTCCCGGTTTTAAAACATGTGTGTTGATGTTTTGCTTAATACTTAAATACAACTTTAACAATTGTACAGATTAATCGGCTGAAAATAAAGAAAGCATGCTCCCATTAGAATTATTGGTTTTATGCATATAATGCCAGTTTAATACATGAATTACTCGGTAAGTCACGTACACTTTCTTTAACTGAATAACAGCCCTCTATTGATAGGCACACAGCAATCCTGAAGTGCTTTAGTTCTAGCTCAGGAAGACAGTTACACCATTCTCATGGTGTAATCTAAACTTGGACCTAGAAGGCAAAACATCCACTTATCCCTTAGTACCATGGTCTGTAAATCAGATTAGATTCAATTTCTCCTGCTTGCTCATTTTCAATAAACCCAGAACTAACAAACAAGGCAGACTTGTTTCATTTTCACTTGAAGCAGGGCTCCCCAGATGTTATGGGACTCTATCAGCCCCAGCCAGCGATGCTAATGGTCAATGATAGTGGGATTTAGATTCTAACATGTGGAGGACCACAGGTCCCCCCCCCCGCCTGATTTAGAGCATCTCAACACATTGAAAGTTGCATGGCATCCATGCAGATAAAATATCAGTGGGTTATCTGTCCATAAAGATTCACAAGCCATGCACAAGGGATACTGTCCACATTGAGGGAAGCAGCATATCATCCCTGCACTATATTCCTACTCTTCCTGGTCACTACATCTTCTTTTATTGTGCCCTTAGCAATATTGTGCTATTGACCTTACAGCTCAATCCTAGAACATGCCCACTGAGAAATAAGTTCCACTGAGTTCACAGGGCTGCCACTTGCATTTTGTTTTGTGGCTGGATGTACTCCAACCCCTACTCGTCCCTTGTTTGAAATGAGAAACGACCTCATGCTAGCTTTGTGCAATGAGGCAGAAGGATGAAGACAATTTGCACTGTGCCAAGAGGGTGGAGGATAACAAGGAAAGTGCACTGATTAAGGAGAGTGTCAGGAAAAGATCACGAAAGAGATGAATGTCAATACTGTAGATGGGAATGCTGCATTTAGACCCCTGGTATTATTGTAGTAAACAGCTCTTTGCATATATCACCCTACCCTCTTGCTGATCACCAAACCAGTTGGAATTGTTTAGCAGATGCTGTTCATTTTCTTTCAGTTGTGTAATTTCATATAAGGAAGTACAAAGTGTACCTATGGCATTTAAACAAAAACCTGTCAGCAAGTGACAAAGCTGCAGTAAATGTCCCACCAGATTATCAACGGTGCTTGTGATGATAGATTTCCTAAGGAGAAACCATCTCATCTTAGGCAAAAAGTGCTGTTTTGGTATTCCTCAAAAGGCTCAGAACAACACAACTAATGTACACACCCACAACGGAAAGCTTATAGTATGTCAGCAATAATTCTAATTTTACATAAATTGCACATGGACCTGAGTTTTCCCACATCAGCCCTATGTGAGCAACTGCATGGCTCCAGGCTTGCAGGGCCCTTTATGACGTCAGAGCAGCTGAGCCAAAGGCAAACAGCTAGTAAATCCACTTTCAGAAGTAACACAGGCCCATATTTTAGTGATGATACGTAGGTGTCTAGAAGTATCTTTCATCAACTTCATCTGGCAAGAAGGTTGTGGCCTCTTTTGACATTACAGACCTGGGGAAATGATTCATGCTTTTATAACCTCAAAACAGACAAGTGTAATGGCCTCTACACAAGTTACTCAGAAGCTTCACTGAGGACAGAATGGAGCAACCTGCCTCCTGATGAGGATGGGCTACCAAGAACACGTCATACTAGCAATTCCCCAGCATTTGCACTGGTTTTCTGGGCATGACTCATGGTCCTTGTTTTGACCTATCAAATGTTAAACAACTTAAGCCATACAGTACTTACTTCAGGAACAGTAATGTCCACTAAATTCTTGGTAATTGTTTTTTTTAAATAAAAACTTCTCTGCTGTCCCGGGGAGATTTTAAAATGCTGGGGGTCGACAGCGAACGCTTCGCTCCCGCCCGCCAGCATTTTAAGATCGCCCGGGGCAGCGGAGAAGTCTCCGCTGTCCCGGGAAGGCAGGCGGGGGGGAGCAAAGACTTTTGCCCCCCGCCGGCCTTCAGAAGAGGTCCAGGACCTCTTCTGAAGGCCGGCTGTGGGCAAAAGTCTTTGCTCCCGACCGCCAGCAAATTAAAACAGGTCCCCGGAGATTTCCCTATGGGCTTTCGTCTTGCGAAGCAAGCCCATAGGGAAATTCGTCTTGCGAAGCGCCTCCAAAACAGAAAACCCTTTCGTCTTGCGGGTTTTCCGTCTTGCGAGGCATTCGTCTTGCGGGGTACCACTGTAATGGAGCCAATCTCGTACTTTGGTCTTCAATTTCTCTTGACTCTGTAATTTCAGTTTATCACCCTCTTGTTCCAAAATTTCCCAATACTTTGGCCATTTGGCCTCCATATTGAGTTTTTTCACAGCTTTAGCCTCCAATGGTGACAACCATCTAGGAGTTTTGTTTTCCATCAAATCTTTATATCTGATCCAGACATTGTATAATGCTTTTCTAACAATGTGGTTTTTGAAAGCTTTATGCACTTTGACCTTGTCATACCAAAGATATGCATGCCATCCAAATACATTATTAAAACCTTCTAAGTCCAAGATATCTGTATTCTCGAGGAGCATCCACTCTTTCATCCAGCAGAACGCTGCTGATTCATAGTACAATTTTAAGTCCGGCAGGGCAAATCCCCCTCTTTCTTTTGCGTCCGTTAAAATCTTAAATTTTATTCTGGGCTTTTTGCCCTGCCAGACAAATTTCGAAATATCCTTCTGCCACCTCTTGAAACAGTCCATCTTGTCAAGAATTTGCAATGTTTGAAACAAAAACAACATTCTAGGCAATACATTCATTTTTATCGCAGCAATACGGCCTAGCAGTGAAAGCTTCAAATTTGACCAAATTTCTAAATCTTTTTTCACTTCAACCCAGCATTTTTCATAGTTGTCTTTAAATAAATTCCCATTTTTTGCTGTTATGTTAATCCCCAAGTATTTGACTTTCTTAACCACTATTAAACCTGTCTCATTCTGAAACCTCTCTCTCTCAATTGGTGTTAAATTTTTCTCTAAAACCTTGGTTTTTGACTTATTCAGTTTAAACCCTGCAACCTGACCAAATTCTTGAATCAGTTCTAAAACTCTTTTAGTACTAGATTCTGGCTCCTGTAACGTCAATACTAAGTCATCTGCAAATGCTCTTAATTTGTACTGTTTGGCTCCGACCTGTATACCTTTAACCAACTGGTGCCGCCTTATCATATTCAGCAAAACCTCCAGGACCGATATAAAAAGCAATGGGGAGATTGGGCAACCTTGTCGTGTCCCTTTTTCTATCTTAACTTCCTCCATCACCACATTATTTACAATCAATTTAGCCTTTTGTTCAGAATATATAGCACTTATACCATTTTCAAAGCCTTGGCCTACCTCCATACCCTGTAAGTTTTTTTTCATAAAAATCCAAGAAATGTTGTCAAAGGCTTTCTCCGCGTCCACAAAGATTAAAACTGCCTTAGTGTTTATGTTCACTTGTAGTTTTTCTAAAATATTAATTATGTTTCTCACATTATCAGATAGATGTCTTCCTGGGAGAAAGCCTGCTTGGTCCTTATGTATCTCTTCCACTAGCACTCTTTTTAGTCTTTTAGCCAAAATGTCTGCAAAAATTTTGTAATAAATTCTTGGTAATTGCACTCAGTGCAACTCCTTTCCCCTGGAGGCAATGATGACCCCATCCTTGACGGCCTTCCTTCACCAAATTAAGACATTCTTGTTCTCCCAGGTCACTGGAGGTGCTGGTTAAATTAGCTCTGTTCTTAGTGTTGTTGTCAGCTGCTGTTTTATTTAAGCTGTTTTTAAAAGTGTGCTTAATTCTTAAAAAGCACATTTTAAAAAATGTATTGTAGTATTGGTATTGTTTAATTGGGCTAGAAAATTATTTGGGACCACTATTGGCATATAAAGCCATATAGAAGCAATAATATAGAAACAAATTCTGTCAAAACATTTAAGAAGTATCTTTTTGGCTCATCTGTTGGGTTTGATTAGTGAGGGAACCTGTTATTATAATGGCTTATTTATGTAAGTGCTACCTGAATACATGGCACTTTATAAGTAACGTAAGCAAAGGAAAGGTTCACTCCCCAAGAATCCTGCAATTTACATTTAGAGTGAGACAGAGATGGGTAAATTTATTGATTATTTATCTATTTATTGGATTTATATACTTCCCTATACCCGCAGGTCTCAGGGCAGTTCACAGAATCAAATAAAATCAAAATCAAAGTAAAATAAAATGCAAGCAACAGATCCACACCATATGTTTCAATTACATTCCACACACATGACTTCCTCCAAAGAGTCTTGGGAACTATAGTTTGCTAAGGGTGCTAGGAATTGTAGATATGGGGAGAAACTATAGTTCCCAGGATTCTTTGGGGGAAGTCGTGGAGTGATTTAGATGTCCAATGTAGATCTGCCCTACATGGATAGGTTTAATTAGGCTTTGTTTCTGATGGGGACCAACAGCAGATCTAATCATGACATGCAAACACACTTGAGGCCCTGACATACTTTTGTTGTTCAGGTATGTGTGTATTCTGCAACATGTCATTGACACAATAATAATGCCTTAGTTGTGAATTTATACCGCTGTCCACACATCATTCCGCTTTATTTTTCTGCAACGCTTCCTCAATGTACAGTAATTGCATTAAGTATTTATTTCTGGGGGGCACTCTAGCCCTTTAGGCCAGCAAAAGCAGGATCAGAAATAAACTGAAACATTTGTGGTATAAAGTTACAGAACTGTAACAGAAAGTTATGATGCATACACGGACTGGAAACAAAGCAGTGTTCGTGCCCCAAAACTTTTGCAGGCACAGCTAAAAGCAGGATTGCATATAATTGTCCCAGTACCAGGAATGTGAGCAAAGCTGCTTCTGTGCTTGTTCTTTTGGCAGCCCTGGGGTTGGGAAAAGCAGATGACCTGAGTCTCCCTACTCTTTGATACTCATCTGCACCTCTGCCATACTTGCTGCTTATAGTCTGCCGAAGGATGTCCACATGTGGAATAAGATGACCATACTAAGCAGTTAGCTAGTGCGTTGTCAGTGCTGAAAGCTCCATGCCATAAATCCTTACAAGAGCCCTTTAGGGCGGTATTATTATCTCTATGAAGGGATGCAGGTGGCGCTGTGGGTTGACCACAGAGCCTAGGACTTGCTGATCAGAAGGTTGGCAGTTCGAATCTCTGTGACAGGGTGAGCTCCCGTCGCTTGGTCCCTGCTCCTGCCAACCTAGCAGTTCGAAAGCATGTCAAAGTGCAAGTAGAGAAATAGGTACCGCTTCAGCGGGAAGGTAAACGGTGTTTCCATGCACTGCTCTGGTTCGCCAGAAGCAGCTTAGTCATGCTGGCCACATGACCCGGAAGCTGTACGCCGGCTCCCTCGGCCAATAAAGCGAGATGAGCGCCACAACTCCAGAGTTGGTCATAACTGCACCTAATGGTCAGGGGTCCCTTTACCTTTATTATTATCTCTATAGAACACAAATTGACAGGACAGACTGAGAAAGTGTGGCTTGCTTAAGGCTACCGAGCAAAATTTGAACTAAAGACTTCTCAGCCTACGGCTCACAGTGGCTACACTGAATTACATGCCCATGGTCAAAAATAAGACCTATGCTGCAGTCCTTTGCATGTAGTGCAGATCCACTAAGCCATGGGTAGGCAAACTAAGGCCCGGGGACCGGATCCAGCCCAATCGCCTTCTAAATCCAGCCCACAGACAGTCTGGGAATCAGCGTGTTTTTACATGAGTAGAATGTGTCCTTTTATTTAAAATACATCTCTGGGTTATTTGTGGGGCATAGGAATTTGTTCATTTCCCCCCAAAAATATAGTCCGCCCCACCACAAGGTCTGAGGGACAGTGGACCGGTCCCCTGCTGAAAAAGTTTGCTGACCCCTGCATGACTAAGCTCTGTGGAATGGACTTCTGTGTAAGCATGCATTGGATTGGACTACATTGCAAGAAAAAATGCAACAGACCTGTTGGCTGCGGCTTGAGAGCCATTCTGATTTAGGCAGACAGAGTTGCTCAAGCTTACCTAGCAGTTCTTGCTCATAATATACAGTGGTGCCCCGCAAGACGAATGCCTCGCAAGACGGAAAACTCGCTAGACGAAAGAGTTTTCCGTTTTGGAGGTGCTTCGCAAAACGAATTTCCTATGGGCTTGCTTCGCAAGACGACAATGTTTTGCGAGTTCTTGCTGGTTTTTTCCCCTCCCCCCCTTTTTCTAAGCCGCTAAACCGCTTATCAGCTGATCCGATCAGCAGATAAGCCGCTAAAAGCCGCTAATAGCGCTAATCCGCTAATCCTTCAATGGGCTTGCTTCGCAAGACGAAAAAACCGCTAGATGAAGAGAATCACAGAACGGATTCTTTTCGTCTTGCAAGGCACCACTGTACCTCATGAGGCTCTGGTTGCTGGAAAAGGTGTCTGAACCGGAATAATAAGTTCTCAGGGTTTTTAGAGGCAAGCCATGTCTGTTTAAAGTGGTATGATACTTTTTTCAATATATATAGTGCAGATGCCCTTTGTGACCTTTTAAAGGGGCTGTAGTTATTCTTGGTGGCTTTTGTAGACTGGTAGTGGGGGTTTTCTGCATTACTATGTTTCAGTTACTAAACTGGATTATTTTGTTCTAATTGCTTATTGTTTTAAAGATAGCTCTAAATGTTACTGTGTTTTTATGTAAACTGTCTCGAACCTGAAAAGGCAGAATACAAATATTATAAATAAATAAGAATATGCATTCTTAACCACTGTCTCAGACTGCATTTATGTGAAACTATATCTAGATTGGAGCCTGCGAGTCTAGCCGTTAAACGGAGAAGGGATAAAGCATCTCGGATGACAGCTTTTAAAATAGGAGAGGTCTCTCCAACTTGAGAGCTTGCCCTGCCCTGTCCTCTTCTACCAACACAGCCAGCCTAATCAAAGGTATAACCTGGGTCACGTTTCCTATGTGTTTTTCACTGAGGCTATCCAGCCAACACTCTTGTCATCCTAATAATGATTTCACTTTTACCTAAAAACATCTAATTCCCATTTCTTACTTTAGCACTGCCCACAGAGGAGCACAGTTATTATGGGAAAAACTTTGCATCTGTTTACAAATGTAGGAGAGTTGACAGTGTGGGAAACTATCTTTCACAGAGATTAGTTGCAAGGCACTGTTTATTGGAAGAGATAACACAGCCCATAGAAATGGGGGCCTTAAAGAAAACACACTTGTACTTTGCCATATAGCAGTAGAGCTAGTGTTTACACCAGTGAGCAAGATTCACTATAATTATAAATATTTACATATCCAGTGTTTACAGGCTTTGTGGGTGTCCGCTTCACTCATCAATTTACCACACTGTGATATTTATGAGCAGAGGTGTAATGAATCGTTCATTTTAGAAGTCATATTTTGGCTGCATACACAGTAACCCATTTGTAGCAAAAAATGTATTTTTTCTCAGTCTGAAATCATTTGTGCTTGTCCTCAGCATGCTGCTTTCAATCTAGATTCATCCACGAGGGTGAGTGTAGTTACTTGATAACACATTTGAAAACCTTTCCCTTGATGAGGTTATCCACGCCTTTTGCCTCCTGGCACATGTCACAAGTGAATTAAGAAGGAAGTGGTGATTGTAGTCTTGGTCTACGGCCACCCACAATATCATTGGGCAGGTGTGGACTCCTCCCTACCCCCCCCCCATTTCTGGGACCACCTACATCTGTTTTCAGATGGACACACACATCGAATCATTGAGTTGGAAGGGACACCAAGAGTCATCTAATCCAGCCACTTGCAATACAGGAATCACAACTAAGGGTAACGCAGAATCAGTCTGCAATGAGCTTTTATTTTCAGAATGAAACCAGTTTCTCAAGAAGTGCAAAAAATATGCAATAGATTTAGATTGTGTATGGACTTCATAGAAAAAAACAAATGCATGGTTTCCCTTGATCATAGAATCATAGCATTCTAGTTGGAAGGGATCCCAAGGGTCATCTGGTCCAACCCCCTGCAATGTAGGAATCTCAGCTGAAGCATCCATGACAGATGGCCATCCAATCTCTGTCCCACTGTCAAGCAGCTCTTACTGTCAGAAAATTATTCCTGATGTTTAGTTGGAATCTCCTTTCTTGTAACTTGTATGCCTTGGTTCGGGCCCTAGCCTCCAGAGCAGGAGAAAACAAGCTTGTTCTATCCTCCATGTGAAAGCCCTTTAGATATTGGAATATGGCTATCATATCATATCTCCCCTCAGTCTCCTCTTTTTGAGGCTAAACAAACCCGACTCCTTCAACTGTTTCTCATAATAATAAATAAATTTATTATTATTATAAGGCTTGTTTTCCAGACCCTTGGTCATCTTGGTTGCCCTCCTCTGAGCACATTCCAGCATGTCAATATCCTTCTTAAATTGTGGCACCCAGAACTGGGCACAGTATTCCAAGTGTGGTCTGACCAAGGCAGACTAGAGCAGTACTATTACTTCTCATGATCTGGACCCTATAGTTCTGTTGATACAGCCTAGAGTAGCATTAGCTTTTTTTTGCTGTTGCGTCACACTACTAAGATCCCTAGATCCTTTTCACATGTACTACTGGCAAGCCATGTGTTCCCCCTCTTATATTTGTGCAGCTGGTTCTTCCTTGCCCAAGCATAGAACCATTTGTCCATATTGAAATTCATTTTGTTAGTTTGGGCCCAGTTCTCCAATCTGTTACATTCATCCTTATTCTGTCTTCTGTGTGTATACAGCCTTTATCATTTTGATCCAGAAATCCATGTGGACTAATCCCTCTGCATGGCTCCTTTCATTGAAATTAATGAGGAGGTATTTTGGATGAGGGAGCTCTGTGCATAGGTCTCTGGCTCGGGATGACATATAACAGCAGAAGCTCAAGCAGCTTTCTGTTTTTCTTCTTTGGCTTCTAAATGGGATTGCATTTGGCGGAAAAGAGATAATGTCAGCCAAAACATTTAAAGAAGGGTTTGCTTAACTCCCAAAGAATTAGGGCCAATTCACACCATCTGCTTCTTCTTTTCTTCTGCTTGTGGTCATCTGAATCACTCACCACATGCAGAATACAGAAGGTTGGGTCACCCACTGGTGTGCTTGGCCTGTTCACATCTGGAAGGTTTGTGGTGGTGAGCAAAATGCCTGGTTTTGCTTTTGGTGAGTAGTTCAGATGACCTGTTTGCCAAGAGCATAGGTCACCACAAGAAAAGGAAATAATGGAGTAGGCCCAGAGGAATCCAAAGATCACAGAATCCATAGGAAATCAAAGACCACAGCCTTTCCTGTCAGTGGTGCTTTAAGATTTGGTGAAACTCTTTCTACCATAAGCTCCTGATGAGTGTTGCTGGGTGAACAGAATTTGACCTTGCCCCAGAATTTGGCACTACCTGGCAGACTTATTTCGTTCATGGCCATTGATAAGGTGGAAAGACACATCTCCAGCTATGTTTCCATCAGCTACATTTCCTCAGGTAGGAGAAACTGCAACAGTGAGCTACTGCCCACTATACCTATCCAGGAGAACTATGTCTAAGATGAATTACTAGCTGGCACCATCCTTATGAAAATGTATATACACCTGTTTTGTTCTGCTACCAGATGAATGTTAAAATGCTTTTCAAGGTATTCTGGTTTGATTTTGGAGTTCTTTCTGTGCCAGATTGGGTAGCAACGTTGCCTTATATCTGCATAATTGACCTCAGCGTGCCACATGGATGCACCCAGACTTGCTCTGGTCCGCTGCAAGTCCTACATCCTGGTATCTCTCTGTTCATCTGATCATTGCTGCTCTGAACTAGTGATGATGGAAAAAGCAACCTTGAATTGCTTTTAACTGCCTTGCCAGGGATGAGGAACCTCAGGTTCCGGGGGCCAAATGCAGCCCTCTTCCAGGCCTGTCTGGCCCTCAGAACTGTAGGCCACACACACACGCTTTCCAGGCCACACCCATCCTTGCCCCTGCTTTGCACTCTGGATGTTTTTGACCAGCTGGAAAGTGCCCTTGAACTCTGAGCATGCCTTTTGCTTGCCTGGATGGAGAACAGAAAGGGGCATGTGACTATTCCTAGAAGCTAGCCTACTGAACCAAGGTAAAATTTACAATTATAAAATTTGCATGTGGCCCATGGAAGGTTGTCCAGAAGGAAATGTGACCCTTGGGGTTAAATAGATTCCCCATCCTGCTATACATCCTCCAAACTGCTTTCTTCCATTGTCCTTTCGGGCAGTTGATGGATGTGAACCTCTGGCAACCTCACAGCTTCTGTGTTACCCCCATCTTCTAAAGATGCCATGATTAGGAGACTTGCAGCGTCCTTTGTCTGCAACTTCATTCTTGCTGGTCTGCTAAAATAAACCCATTCCAAGCTTGCCTTTTAAGGTGTATACATTCCAAGGTGGTTTACATAAAATCAATGAAATACCATATCAAAATTCCAAAATTTAAAAGAGAAGTAAAGAAAAGTAACCACATTAAAATTATAGCAACAAATAAAAGCGTGTGTGAGTTCCAATACTCAGCATACATAGATTGCTCTCCTGCTGGAACTCTTTTTCTCTCTTCCACCAGCAAATCCTAAGGTCACTCTTTCATCTAGAGATATTTTCTCTCTACTGATCCTGATCTCTTTCTCTCTAGGCCTAGATGTAAAATGGAGGTTGTCAATGCTTTTGTTTTTCCCAGTGCTTTCAAGTTGGTGCCCTCAGCAGCAGCATGCTGTCGAGGCCACAATTCCTGGCACTCGGGGACTTGGGATCCAGTTACATTTGCTGGTGTCATGCAGCCTCTGCAAGCCACTGTATTAAATTGACAATCTAAAAATAAAAGAGTAGGAAAAGCACAAAGTTAAAGAAAGCCAGCTTTTAAAATTGAGGGGGGCAAGTAGGGAGGAGGAAAGAATTGCAGGAGGGATTGTGAAAGACATGCAGCAGCTCCAGAGAGAAAATCTGAATACCTTGGATGGTATTTAAATTGATGCTGTGGCTTTACTGCCTTTTTAGTTTGTACCAGCCATGTGATCTGCTTGAGTGTCTCCAACTAATCTGCATGGGGAGCTGGGAATGGCAAATTGAGCTGTCAGTCTTGGGCCCTTCCTCCCATCCTCCTGCTTAGAGTCAACATCAGCTGCACCTTGTTTTCAAATCTGCCTATTCTCTTGAGCTAGTTTGTTAGATTTCAAAGCAAGTGAGATGCCGTCTTAAGAAGCTGTTCCTATTAGTTCTCCATCAAGAGAAAATAGGCTCTCAAGACTACCCTTGGTAAGTCTCAATAGAGCAGTTGTTTTCATAAACATTCCCAGATTTGTATAGTTTTGGATTTTATTTTCTGGGCTTGTGAAAAGCAAAAGGTAAATTTTGTCTAGAATCTATCAACACTACATGCCAGGGGTTATTGCTGTGGATAATTAGCTATGAATTAAACAAGTCTGAAAACGACTATGTAGCTATGTTTGTGTAACACATTATGTGACCATTGTGCAATGTATTAGGTTTTAGTCTTTTTGGGGGTGGAGGGAAATATTTAAATATTGGTGGAATGCACATTTCCCCCCAGTGTGACACTTATGCTGTCATAACCACCAGGATTTGGGTGTGTTATTTATTTGAGCCATTTCTTTTGTCACTGTCCTGCTCCCCTAAACCAGGACTTCTGTCAACTTCTTCTGAGAGGCTCAGCTGCTGAGTTGCTCCTCTGGAGGAGGAATCTTTTTCATGCAGGATAATTAGATTGGCTTTTACATTTCATGCATCCCTAATAATTAGAGCATAACATTTACACTTGCAGGAATGTACATGATGAAGGAGGGGAAAGCTTTCTTCAGCTTTTTATAGCTTTGTTGTTACAAATTACTATGTCAAACTTTATAGGTCACCAGTGTCACGTGAGATCACTTGATGCAAACCAATTGTCGTTTAACAACAGAATTGAATTTGAACTTATGTGATTAGCCCTGGCATTTATGAAGTTTGTCTGACCATGTGCAGAGTTCATTCTTTTCATCAGCAGAGACCTTTTCCATGCAAAGTGTGTGCTCTACCACTAAGCTATGGCCCTCCTCATAATGCAGGCAATTCATAATGGAGGCTAAAAAGTCTGGTGAAAACTCTGGAATCTTTGCAGCCATCTGTCCTCAGAGTGATTTTCTCCCAACTAGTCTAGCATCAGATCTGAAATCTCATTGGGGGAGCCTTTCTGCAGAGTGATAAATAAGCCATAGGTGGCAATAACATGTGTGTGGATAACACATGGATCTGCCACCATCATATTTAGTGTGGACCTCCATGTAAAGCAGCCTTTACATGTTCAGTTCTCATTGCAGAAGGCTCCTCCTCAAGAAGCCATCACGTTCGTTATTGTTGTTGCTTTATATTGCCTGGAAATCGTAATCCTGAAATCAGTACTCCAGTTTATTCCTCCATCATTATGGTTTGTGTAGCATGGGAGCGAGGGTATCGATTTCTCACCTGAGTGCAGAGAGCTTGTGCATGGGATTGACACAGGCATGTTAACAGGGTGGTGGAGTTAGATTCATTTCATACCTTGATTGCATTGCCAGCATACCAATGTAAGTAGGTCTGTGCTAGTATGAAACACCCTGGGCACCTCTCGTATCATAGGCAATTCATTCCACTGTTTATACTGTAGCCAGGCACATGTGCAGTCTTTGGTAACCTAAATTAAGAACCACTTCACAAGTTACAACTGGTTGGAACAGGGTCTGTATCTAACGCAGTTTTCCTGTACAGACTATGATGTGTCATATCACTTGGATGCAGGAGTGGGGAATCTCAAGACTGGGGGCTGAATGCACCTCACCAGGCTTCTCTATCTGGCCTTTGGAACAATCCCCAAGCCACTACCCGCCTTCCTAGGCCATACTCCTCAATGGCCCTGATTTGTACCCCAGTTGTTATTGTCTGACTAGAATAAACCTTTGTGCCTTCAGTGGTAAAGGCAAACCATTGGAGAGTTACAGCTCCTGCTGTGGCAGTAGAGACCAATACAGGAGAAACAGATTTTATGGCAGGTATGGCAGATGAAGGCATCCAGTTTTGCTGTTACAGATGCACCATGGTGTTTCTTCTCTCTCTGTGCTCCTCCCAACGGTCATTTCTCTTCTGGTCATTCCTGTGGATACATGGCCTGCCTGTCTGTATCCAGGCACTGCGATTGTTTGCAAGGGATTCCCACATGGTGGGGTTAATGTTGCAAGCCTTCACAGAAATCTTTAAATCACAGAGTAGGTCTTCCGGTGGGCCTGGTGCCTGAAGCACATCCTTGGGCATCCTGCCATCTTCCATTCTGTGGACATGATGAAGCCAGTATAGATGTCACAGACAGGAGTGTGAACATATTGGGAATGTGGACTTGCATATTGTTATGTACTAAGCTTGGATCCTAGAACAATAGGCAAGTAGGATCCTAGAATGCAACAAATGATTGGCTTGCAGGAAAAGGCCAGTCAGGCTCCAGGAGGAAGTTAATCAGCCTATTAGGCTGGTAGGTTTGTAGAATGCAACAACTGATTGGCCTGCAGGAAAAGACCAATCAGGCTCCAGGAGGGAAGCAGAATCAGCCAATCAGATGGGACTCATTGTGTAAATAATGTATATAAAGGCCTGAGGTTTGGGGGGCAATTCAGTCACTGTTTTACAAGCTGCAATAAAGAGCATGAAATCACTACAGGACTCAGAGCATATTTCAGAAGAGCACATCTTTGTTTGAGTCTCTATCTTGCTGTATGAAGCCCAAAGTTTTCCTGATGCAGGGCATACGGAAGATGTTGAGATGTCACTCCTGGCGGGTGTAAATTGCCCACAACTCACTTCCATAAAGCAGTATGCTCAACACACAAGCCTGGTAGTCCTTCATCATGGTATTGGTCATTAGCATCACATTCTCCCATACCCTTTTGGAGAGACGAGCCATTGCTGTAGCTGCCTTAGCAATACACTTGTCAAGTTCAGGGTCAATTGAAAGGTTGCTAGTTATGGTGGAGTCCAGGTAGACAAAATCGTCTACCACCACAAATGTGTAGCCACTAATGCTGATGCATTGTGTGTTGGTCCTGACCCAGGACGTTGGTCTTTATCAGGCTGGTGGTAAAGCTGAACTTCCTGCAAGCTTGGGCAAAATGGTTGATGAGTCTCTGCAGAGCTTCCTTGGAATGTACTGTCAAGGCTGCGCATCTGCAAAAAACATCTCATGGATAAGGAACTGCCACACTTTCGTCCTGGCATGGAGACGTGCTAGGCGTTGGGGCGAGAAAACAGCCCTGATTCACACTGTGAAATGAACCCTTGAACTCCAATAATACTTCTTGCTTGTCTGGATGGAGGTTAGAGAGGGTGTGTATAGAAATTACAAAGGTAAAAATTGCATTAATTGCCTCTCCCACTTTTGCCCTTGGCCCCACCCATTACTGGCCCTTGGAAAGTTGCCCAGAAATTAATGTGGCCCTCAGGCTGGAAAATGTTCCCCAATCTTGCTTTAGGGGATTTCCCTAATTTAAGAAAGAGAAATATATCAATGGGTATTATCCATGATAGTTAAATGAAACCTCTATGTTCAGAGATAGTTTATCTCTAAGATGCAGATGCAAGGGATTTGTCAAAAGCATTTGCTGGATTCTGTTGAAAGGTAAAAGAAAAAGAAAAAACGGTAAAGGTAAAGTAGGATTCTGTTGAAAATGCAATGCTGGACTACATGGATCTTTGTTTTGATGGTCTCAAGATGATAAACGAAAAGTAATTTCGGTGAAGGTTAATTGTCAGTAAATTAACTGTTCGGTTAGGTAGGTGCCAAGGGATGTGAATCACACCCTAGGGCAGGCCTAGCCAACATGATGACATCCAGATGTTGTCAGACTCCAACTCCCATCAGCCTCAGCCAGCATAACCAGTGATTGGGGCTGATGGGAGCTGGAGTCCAGCAGTGTCTGGAGTGCACCAAGTTGACTACCCTGCACTTGGACTATAATCCTAACCATATTCACTGAATGTCCACTGACATCAACAGGCTAATGAGCCCAGTCTGGCCCAGCACAAGTCCCACTTGGGCTTGTGAGGCAGTTTTCCTCAAACCACGCCCACCTGACATCATAGAGAAGAAACTGGATTGGCTGCACATGAGCTGGTGAGAGGTGACTTCAAGCCTTCATCTGATGTCAAAATGATGTGAGGTGACTGACAGGTGGGTTGCCAAAGTTGGCCCTCAGGGGTGGGAAAAGATACGGATACAGCCCACTGAGCCAAAAAAAAAAGTCCCCCAATCCTGGGGGAGGAGATAGCTCAAGCTCAGACCTGTGATTGGGCTCAGGCTCTGCACGGAAACTAATTTACATTAAGTTGCCCAGTATGTAATTTCTCATCTTATGTTTACTGTTCATTGAGCCCAATAAGTCATTATTTGAAGTACTGCATTAAAATCCATTAAGTACCTCTTAAGCCTCTGCAGCTACATTTTAAAATTGATGAGATCTTTTCTTGCAGACATTCCAGGATCTTAAGTGGTTAGAGAAATACTGATTTACAATGTCAGTACATTAATGGGCAGGCAACCTTGTATGTCCGTATTCTCTTATGACCTGAATAGCCTTGTTTAACCTAAATCTGAAGCCTAGTTACAGCCCTCCGGTAGTCATTTTAGGTGATGTCAACTCCCCAATCTAGTCCACAGTGGTAGGTTAGGAATTCTTTGGGTGTATCAGCCGCTTCATCTAGCTTTGGGCATGTGAGAGAAAAAATTACAGGTTAGTTAAGGCATTCAAAAAGGAAAGAAATGCAGCATAATTGGATCAGGTCATTATGATCAGTCGCACTGAAACCAGCTGAACGGCATTCTGGGAAGTTGGGCTGTGTTGCAAATTCCAGGAGAAGAAACAGGAGGGGCAGTGAGAGCTGTAAACGTGTTCTGTGCAGAGCTTTGGTTTTGAAATGACAGAAACATTTTTTTTAGATTCGACTGAGGCAGCAGATGTTTAGTTGCTACTGCATCTGGGGAAAGCAAAACACAGTTTAGCCTTTTCTCGCTTGAGTCAGCATAATAAACTCAAGTTGCATTGGGGAAAAAGAGCTGCAAGGTTGGCACATTTAAGAGGAATGGTATATTTAGAGGTGGATCTGTAGAGGTACATTTAGAGTACTGTACTTGTAGTGGCAAGGCATTTGCAGCCACTACAGGTTTTATGGAATGTGAGTGTGGTTTTTCTGAGCTGTGGTACGTGCAGGTCTGTCTCTCTGTCTTGTCTCCTCCTTACGTGGCAGATTGTCTCCTTTGCAGTTAATTAGTACTGCAGTGCAAAGAAAACATTATGGCTAACCTATATTCCAGGTTTTTAACATTTTGTATTGTCCAGGTGGCTTGCAATAAACACTTTAAAAACAACAACAACACTGCCCAACAGTATAACAAAGCACAAATAATTCTTTTAAAAACGATAAAAGAGTGAGAGACAATTTTGCTTGCATACCAAATGTGTGTGGTCTGGCATGAAGACAAAGTGATGGGAAAAGCTTCACTAGTTGGATGTCTGTGGCTGTTTACGCACTCCTGTTTACTCTGCATCCAATGCGTGTCCCACCACTGGCTTGTGAAGCAGTATATACATGACTTTACCATAATCTATATCTGTCTTTTATCTGTCCTGTTGTTTCTTATGAAATACTGTGTTTTCATGCATTTTCCCCAAACCAGCTTTGATAAAAATTTTAGATAAAAAACAAGCAAGCTGTATTGTAAGCTAGTAATGTGTGCACAGCCTCTGTCTTAGGCTGTTGTTAAAACCATACAAGAAGGGACAAAAAGAAGTCAGTGACCCTGTTTTGAAGGTTTAAGGCTGCATACAATCCTATAGCCACTGAACCTGGGTGCTGGCCTCCTTGAGCTCCATGGGACTTACTTACAAGTAAACAACCACAGGATTATGCTTTAAATGAAATTTAAAAACCCTGCCCATCACTTACTGTGCAAATTAGGTGCAATCATTAGCATATCTAATTTTAGAATTGGAAGGTATCCCATCATCATTCAAGTTCTAAGCCTTATTCTTAAGGCAAGACTCTTTGCACTTTGTAAACTTTTGAGGCACAGGTATAGGCTTTTCTAAGTAAGTTAAATAAGTACCCTCTCTCAAATCAAATATACTAACATTCTCTACAGCCTCCTACTTCACACAATCAAGAGGAGAAGTGTTATATCACCTGCTAATGTCTGTAGTAGATCAAGTCACAATGGCAGTTGCACAACTGGCAACCCTACCACAACCCCAGTTTTTGCATCATCCCACTTCACCCTGCCCCATATTGGTGATTTCATGTTCCATCCAATCGTATCTTGTTAGTTGTTCATTGCTCTGTTGATGTAAGGATAGTGCAATCATGATTATAAATAAATAGGTGACTGCATTCCAGTACTAGGAGCAGGGAGCATGTAGTAGCACAAACCTTTGCTTTTGAAAAGATTCATGAAGTCAGTTGCTGGATCTCCAAAACAAACCATCCTTGATGGTGATTGTCAAAAGAAATATCTCGTTTCTTGGGGACAGGACCCAGTAAGGGCTAAACCACTCCTAAACGTGTCTCAATTTCCAGAAGGACAACTGTGTTAGTGTTGCAGCAAAAACAACAAAAAGAGTCTCGTAGCACCTTGTAGCAAATGTAAACATGTTTTCATGTAACATATAATTTGGGCCTGAGAAAGAGGAGGAAAGGGAATGCAGTAAGGAGAGGCCTTGTTTGCATGGCACATTAAACTGTAGTTGAAAACAAGCAATGGTTTAGTGCGAATGTGCAGCATTCTGATGCATGTTCCTGAAAAGTTCTGCTGGTGCTCCCCCCAGCTTTTACTGCTGCTACACCACCAGGGAGCAAGCCAGAGTCTGACCTGTCATGATAACAACCGAACCTGTGCTTGTGGTTTATTTCTCTCTAAACAAACCTTGAGTAATAAGCTAAGAACAAACCTTGGTTATTGCTCAAGGTCTTTTGAGGGGGGAGAAACAAACCGCAGGCCTGGGTTTGGAAATCAAGTCAAGCCATGCTTGTTTCTTGGGCGGAAGTAGGGGAGGGAGCAGAGTGAGAACTTTTCAGCAGCATGAAGAAGCAGGCTGCATGTTCACACAAAACCATGTTTTTACCTGTGGTTTAATGTGCCATGTGAACGAGGCCTTTGCTTATTCCACTCACTTTCCTCTGCTTTCTCAGGTCCAGGTTATGTGTTGCATACAAACATGTTTACATTTGTCTGTCTTCTGTTAATCTACCAATGATTTAGTGTGCTGTTTCCACCAGGTCAGAGTTGGGTCAAGAAAGAGCGAGGGTCAAACTAGATGTGGTCTTCTGCATATCACAAATAGCTGGGGGTGGGTGGAATATTGGGTATTGTGCTCTGGTCCCTTTCACCAATCTAAATCCATTTCTTTCCTATCCTGAAGATGCTGTTTCCCCTGTAGAGCAGGTAGCACCTTCAGGGACCAGTGATGGAAAGGCCTTCACATGGCACCAGAACCAAGGCCCAGTTTGGGCTTTGTTTTTTCAATGCAGAAAATCCAATCATGGATCTCCTGCCTTGTCTCGTTGGACCCTGCTGCTGATTTTAACCCTTCTTCCAAACATTGCATAAAGAGATGAGATGATAATGGTCAAAGAAAAGGCTTTGCAGAAGAAGTAGGTTTTAAAACAAGGAGAAGAAGCCTGATGGCTAAGTTGCTGCAACTGCCTAGGGAGAAGCATGGCAGAAGGTGTGAATGAGCGAGCCAGTGGAGGAGAGATCAGAAAAGGGCTGACATAGAGAAATGAGTAGGAGCAAACTATAGAAAAATAGGAGGAGAGCCTTTATACAGTACTAAAGGTCAAGCCATGTGGATGATGACAGATGTGGACCTGCCCCTATCACATGTAACGCAGGGTGTGGTAGAGTGTGATTTAAACCAGAAAAGGTGTGTGTGTGTGTGTGTGTTTTGCTGAACCTTCTCTCACCCCCCCCCCCGCATGCAGTCAGTTCCCCTTCTGTAAGCTTTCTCAGAGCTGGGCTCTGGAGGTTAGCCTGGTTGAAAGAAAAACAAGGAAGGGTTAGTACCTCCCAGAACCTGTGCAGTCCTTTTGCACTTTAAATCAACAGGTGTGTGGCCACCTGTCATGGATGCTTTCATTGAGATTCCTGCATTGCAGGGGGCTGGACTAGATGTCCCTCCAGTCCCTGCTATCTCTACAGTTCTATGATTCTATGAGATCACACCTTTCACTCTTTCCTGCTTTGTGTGTGAATGGAGCAGAACCATATTTGAGTACATGGGCCTACTGCTGTCCTGTGTGCTCAGGTGCACTTTTATCAAAGACCCAAGCAACAATCACACCATACATTTAAAACACTATGCTGTTACTTTAAACAGTCATAGTAAGAGCCGTTTGACAGGGGAACAAACTCCCAAGAGAGGGGATGGACTCTCCTTCCTAGCAGTGGTTAGGTGGCCATCTGCCATGTATGATATAGCTGAGATTCCAGCAGTGTAGGGAGTTGAACTAGATCAAGGATGTTGAGGGGCCAGAGATCTACTAGGAACACCCAGCGATCTACCTGTTGGACATGCCTGGACTAGATGACTGTCTTTGAGGTTTTTCTTTTCTTCGTTTGTTTTTGCCAGTATAAAACTTGCAATGCTTGGGGGTAATGGCAAACAAGACAATTATTTTTAGACACAATGTGAAATGTGCTCATGAGCTGGGCGAATGGCAGTTCTGTTATCATTTATCTCCTTCAGAAATAGTGATTAGTCATATACAGTCTGCAGGTATCAAAATTTGTTTACACTTGTTTTCAGATGCAAAGTTGATTAGTCTAACATTGTGCTATGTGCAATTATTTTCAGATGGGTTACAGAGGAAGCTTTTGTATGTACGTTTCAGATGAAATGGTGAGATTACATATGTAAACTGACTTCATTACGAGCTATTGGGATTGCTCACCGGTGGCTGTTGCTTTCAGATGCAATACCAAGATAACTCACTCTGAAGCATATTTCACATAACTAAAATACTGTGTGAAGAGCTCCTGGGTTTCAACCTGAGGATGAATAAAATACATGCTCTGCTTTGGGTGGAGAACATATTAAAAACACCTGAAGATGTGAAGGTATTTTCAGTAAAATCATTAAGTTTTTGTTATACCCCCCTCCTACAATTTTTGAAAACAACACACCTGAGATATTTATTCATTTTTGCCTATGACAAGTGTCATTATTAGAAGAATATTTCAGGATAGCTTTAGGTATGATAAATGACTAGTATTTCTCTGAGTTAATATCTTCCCATGGTAAGCATGTACTATAAGTGAAGCCAGCTGTAACCATGGCCTTATGATTTCATTGGCTGAGGCAAGATTATTACATCACAAGACTTTTTTGCCAGTGCCATTCAGGGTAGAGATGATTGAATCTGAGAGTAACAGTTCTAATCCCTTCTCTACCAAGATCATTGGATAGTCCTCCTGGTGCAAGTTATTATTCTCAAGCTACAGCTTCCCATTTGTAAAATGGGAATAACAGTGCTGGTTGTTGGAAAGATAAATTGCACAAGATGGTAATATGAGAGGTTGTAAGAATAATATCTTTGCATTTTTAACCTGGTAAAATAAATTGCAACCAGGCATTTCAGAGGAAGATGGTGCCTGAGAATGATGCATGCAGTTGAAATGAAGCTGGGTTGTGATCAATCAGATTCCATTCATTTTCTTCCTGTTGTATAAAGTACGTATGTTCCAGATAGAATCATAGAGTTGGAATAGACCACAAGGGCCATCGAGTCCAACCCCCTGCCAAGCAGGAAACACCATCAGAGCACTCTTGACATATGGTTGTCAAGCCTCTGCTTAAAGACCTCCAAAGTAGGAGACTCCACCACACTCCTTGGCAGCAAATTCCACTGTCGAACAGCTCTTACTGTCAGGAAGTTCTTCCTAATGTTTAGGTGGAATCTTCTTTCTTGTAGTTTGGATCCATTGCTCCGTGTCCACTTCTCTGGAGCAGCAGAAAACAACCTTTCTCCCTCCTCTATATGACATCCTTTTATATATTTGAACATGGCTGTCATATCACCCCTTAACCTCCTCTTCTCCAGGCTAAACATGCCCAGCTCCCTTAGCCGTTCCTCATAAGGCATCGTTTCCAGGCCTTTGACCATTTTGGTTGCCCTCCTCTGGACACGTTCCATTTTGTCAGTGTCCTTCTTGAACTGTGGTGCCCAGAACTGGACACAGTACTCCAGGTGAGGTCTGACCAGAGCAGAATACAGTGGCACTATTACTTCCCTTGATCTAGATGCTATACTCCTATTGATGCAGCCCAGAATTGCATTGGCTTTTTTTAGCTGCCGTGTCACACTGTTGGCTCATGTCAAGTTTGTGGTCAACCAAGACTCCTAGATCCTTTTCACATGTACTGCTCTCAAGCCAGGTGTCACCCATCTTGTATTTGTGCCTCTCATTTTTTTTGCCCAAGTGCCCAAGTGCAATACTTTACATTTCTCCCTGTTAAAGTTCATCTTGTTTGTTTTGGCCCAGTTCTCTAATCTGTCAAGGTCGTTTTGAAGTGTGATCCTGTCCTCTGGGGTGTTCGCCACCCCTCCCAGTTTGGTGTCATCTGAAAATTTGATCAGGATGCCCTTGAGTCCATCATCCAAGTCGTTGATAAAGATGTTGAATAAGACCGGGCCCAAGACAGAACCCTGTGGTACCCCACTAGTCACTCTTCTCCAGGATGAAGAGGAACCATTGATGAGCACCCTTTGGGTTCGGTCAGTCAGCCAGTTACAAATCCACTGAGTGGTAGCATAGTCAAGACCGCATTTTACCAGCTTCTTTACAAGAATATCATGGGGCACCTTGTCGAATGCCTTGCTGAAATCAAGGTAGGCTACATCCACTGCGTTCCCTTCATCTACCAGGCTTGTAATTCTGTCAACGAGATCAGGTTAGTCTGACATGACTTATTTTTCAGAAATCCATGCTGACTATTGGTGATCACAGCATTCCTTTCTAGGTGCTCACAGACTGTTTGCTTAATGATCTGCTCCAGAATCTTCCCTGGTATTGATGTCAGACTGACTGGGCGATAATTATTTGGGTCCTCTCTTTTCCCCTTTTTGAAAATAGGGACAACATTTGCCCTCCTCCAGTCTGCCGGGACTTCGCCTGTTCTCCAGGAATTCTCAAAGATGACTGCCAGTAGTTCTGAGACCACATCTGCCAGTTCTTTTAATACTCTTGGATGCAGTTCATCTGGCCCTGGAGACTTGAATACATCTAAACTAGCCAAGTATTATTGTACTATCTCCTTAGTTATTCTGGGCTGTGTTTCCTCTGCTGAATCATTTGCTCCAAATTCTTCAGGTCGGCCATTGTTTTCTTTATCGGAGAAGGCAAAGAAGGCATTGAGGAGTTCAGCCCTTTCTGTGTCCCCTGTTTGCATTTCACCATCTTCTCCTCTGAGTGACCCCACTGTTTCTTTGTTCTTCCTTTTGCTACGGACATACCCATAAAAGCCTTTTTTGTTGCTTTTAACCTCTCTAGCAAGCCTGAGTTCATTCTGTGCTTTAGCTTTTCTGACTTTGTGTCTACATGTGCTGGCCATTTGTTTGAATTCCTCTTTGGTGGTTTCCCCCCTTTTCCATTTTTTGTACACATCCTTTTTTAATCTTAACTCAGTTAAAAGTTCTTTAGATAGCCACCCTGGCTTCTTTAGGCACCTTCCATGTTTCCGTCTCATTGGTATTGCCTGAAGTTGTGCTTTTACTATCTCCCTCTTAACAAACTCCCAGCCATCATGAACTCCCTTTCCTTTTAGTATTACTGTCCATGGGATCTCACCCAGCACTTCCCTAAGATTTATGAAGTCGGCTTTCTTAAAGTCAAGAAATTGAGTCCTAGTATGCTTGGCTGCTCCTTTCCACTGTATAGTAAACTTCAGAAGAGCATGATCACTCGCGCCTAATGACCCTTCCACTTCTACCCCACTAACCAGGTCATCAACATTGGTTAGGACCAGATCTAAAATGGCTGTTCCTCTTGTTGCTTCTCCCACTTTCTGGACAATGAAGTTGTCTGCAAGGCCAGTGAGGAATCTGTTTGACCTTATGCTCTTGGCTGAGTTTGACATCCAAGAAATATCTGGGTAATTGAAGTCCCCCATTACTACTATCTCCCTTCCTTTTGCATGCTTGGCCATCTGTTCCAGGAAGGCATCATCTATGTCCTCCGTTTGGCTTGGGGATCTATAGTAAACTCCCACAATGAGGTCACTGTTATTCTTCTCTCCCTTAATTTTGACCCGAATGCTCTCACTTTGGCTTTGAGGTTCTAAATCTTGGATCTCTTCACAGGTATACACATCCCTGACATATGATTATGGCCATAGCCACATTAACAAGGTAGTTGATAGAGCCAGCTGCCCAGGGGTTCCATCACTGCATTGCACCTCTGCTTTAATTTCTTCAACATCAGTGAGTTTCTAGCCCTCAGGGTTGTGCAAAAAAAGGTTTCAAAAGTGTGAGCTGTGTCTACTAAAGTCTCAGACAGCCTCAGCCTTTGATCCTCTTCAACACAGATGCTTGGCACTCTCCCATATATTATCCCCCCACCCCCCGCCTGACTTGCCCTTATCCGTATCCACATTTTTTAACCAATAGAGTACATAAAACTCTGAGCTGGATTTTGGAAATTTGGTTGCATGTATGCTTTTAATGTAAAGTTAGAGGTCATTATATCTGGGGAGAACCCTTCCTTCCATTACTGTCCCGTTGTCTCCACATGAATATTATTTATTCATCTTTACTCACAAGTAAGTCGCACAGAACTCAAATAAATGTGCGCAGGATTAGAAGCCTAATCAGATCAGTAAACTTTTTTTTGCTTTTAACAAATCAATATCCTTTCAGGAAGAAATATTTTGCCTGCACTAAAGCCCTTGGAAATGAATTATTGTCCATTGGTTATACAGTGGTACCTCGGGTTACAGACGCTTCAGGTTGCATACGCTTCAGGTTACAGACTCCGCTAACCCAGAAATAGTACCTCGGGTTAAGAACTTTGCTTCAGGATGAGAACAGAAATTGTGTGGGGGCAGTGCGGCGGCAGCGGGAGGCCCCATTAGCTAAAGTGGTACCTCAGGTTAAGAATGGTTTCATCTTAAGAACAGACCTCCAGAACGAATTAGGTTCTTAACCTGAGGTACCACTGTAGCTCCTTGCCACTCCTGCTTTCTTAGAGATGGGAAGGAACGCAAGAGCCTGCTGAATCGAGCCAAAGGCTTATCTAGTCCATCATCCTGTTCTCGCAGTGGCTGTGGGAAGCAGTTTCCTTTTCACTAAAGTTGCTCCATCACCTTGATCACTTGCGTTGCCCTTGCCTGAACTCTGCAGTAGCCTTTTTGAGGTGAGGTGACTAAAAGTGTACACAGAACTCCCAGGTTCTCTTGCACCACAGAGTTATGTAATGGTATTGTGATAGCAGCAGTTTTATATTAAATCCCTTTGCTAATTATCCCTTGCATGGAATTTGTCTTTTTCACACTGGGTCAACATCTTCACTGAGCTATTCGCTATGATGTTGACTGCAGGCCTGCAGCCTCTATGCACAATTACCTGAGAATAAGCCTCATTGAAGAGAGTGGGAATTGCATCTAGGCACATAATAAAAAACCTGCTGGATCAGGCTAATAGCTCATCTGGTCCAGGATCACATAATTACTATGACCCCAAGGTCTTGTTCCTGGGCAGTTGCCACCAGTTCAGACTTCATGAACATATACAGGCAACTCCCCACTTAAGGGGGGGTACATTCCAGGCCCCCCCCACATAAGTGAAACGTGCGTAAATGGGTAGCATCCTTAGCTTCTCTTTGCAGAAACTGTTATTTAAGTTCACTGATCCTGATTTATTTTTTGTTGTTGCAAATGTGTTTGATCCGGAGAGCCAGGCTGTAGGGAGTGTTTATCTTTATATGTTTTAAGATGACACGATTGCCAGTATAGGTAGGTGTGTGCATCAGTGGGTTTGATGTGGAGACTGGTGACTATTTTGTTGCTTTCAGTGGTGAGGAGGACATTGAGGAAAGGGGTGCGTTAACTATCAAGGGTGCTGAGACTGCTTGCTTAGAGACTAGATTTTAGGTAAAAAGACATTAGTGTATGTGACATATGATGCGAGGCTTTGCACCATGTTTTGTAAGTTTAAATCAATAAGCTCTACTAGATTTCGGGTGACACCTAAGAATGTTCAGATGAAGGAACACGCAATGTTGATTTCCCCATTCAAAAAGAAAGAGAAATGAACTGGTGTGTTCATCTTTTGGAACAGCTGATTTTCTGTCAGCATTTGTGGTTTTCATCCTTTGCAATGCTGTTGACACATGGTGTGGGTCAGTTTTGTAACATTATTCCCGTGGAAAATGATACCATGCACAGAATGTGACATCATTGCTTTCCATGCCATTTGAGTGTATTTAGGAGTGATAGTGGCTTTTCACAGCCCCCAGAGTTACATCAACAGGATTTGCATCACCAGAAAATATTCCACGTTGCCCAGCATAAAAAATGTGCTTCTCTGATCTTTCCACACTGAGTTGTGTGACTTAGAAATCATTATAGTAAGCCATATGCAAAGAAGCCACTGTTTTCTTCAGTTGACGGCTGAAGCTCACCCAGCAAATGTTACAGCTGAATTCTGTAAATACGTATTATTAAATTTATTAAATGTATATACTGCTGCTCACCTCAAGATCACAGGGCAGTTTGCAACATAAAAACACAAAATAAGCAACATAATAACAAAAAACTAAAAGCACCCTCTGCCAGGACACATTTTGAAAGCCATAGATTGTTCAATCAGCCAAAGGCCTGATTGGAGAGGAACGTTTTTGCCGTTGGGACAGGATTGGTGTCATATGCTGAAACAGTCTTGCCCTGGTGAGCAACCTGGCTGCTGAATTCTATATTCTGGGTATTAACTTTTGCCAAGAGCAAGGATCTATACAAGTTGTTATGCAAGGTTACATTTATAATCTTATATTGGAAGTAAGGCTATGATCTGACAAAACACCACCTATGTGATTCCATTCATTTTATTACTGTCTGAAGATACCTTCAAACACGCCTAGGAGAACAGTTAATTTTGGGTGAGGGGTATAGGAGAATAGAGGACAGGAGATTTTGGTATAACTTTTATGGATTCCCAGTGTGCACTCTGACTTCATAAATCTAAACACCTCAGTGGGTCACAGGAATTCTAGCAAACAAATATGTAGACAACACAAGATTGAAGTTAGCACATCCTTATACTTGATGATCCAAAACCCTGTAGCTTCCAAAAGTTTTTGAAATGCAAGTAATTGTTTTGATCAATTGGCCTCCTACTCTAGTAAAAAATAAAATAAAATTCATAAACTGAAAGTGGCTGCACTGAAATCAAACCATGATAACCATGAAATCAAACCATGGATAATTTGCAGCCAAGGAGTGCGGTGGAGTCTCCTTCTTTGGAGGTCTTTAAGCAGAGGCTTGACAACCATATGTCAGGAGTGCTCTGATGGTGTTTCGTGCTTGGCAGGGGGTTGGACTCGATGGCCCTTGTGGTCTCTTCCAACTCTATAATTCTATGATTCTATGATTCATGTTGGTCTTTGCAAAAAGAACAAAAATTATTGTGGCACCATATAAAGACTTAACAACTTGACTGTGGTATAAGCTTTCATGGAATTCCATCCACTTTGTTGTGCTATAATAAACTTGTTAGTCTTTAAGGTGCTATGAGACTGTTCTCTTTTATCATAAGAAAATCCGATGTTCTTTCAAAATATCCACATACCTTTTTGTTTTAATGTAGGAAAGTGAGTGACCTGGCTCAGCAAAAAACAAATGTCTCTTATTTGAGGCAGTGACCTAACACATGCACTCACAAATTTTCTGTGTTTGTTGTGTTACTATGGCCTATGACAGAACACCAACATAGTTTCAGTTTGAAACTGATACATACCTTGATGAGGCCAAACATTCTCTTCCACCAGTCCACACTGAAAACAATTCTGAGAGAGTATATATGTATGTATTGTTACTGCCTTCATACTCTGCAATCCATCTGCTTAAATCTGCACAGAATCAACTTACGTCCTCTGTGCATCCACTTGGAGCTACGTTTTTCAAAATACTATGGAGTTGTGTGGTAGCAGAAGCCCTCTTTGGGTGGTAGTGCCAGAAGAGCAGAGCTGTGGGGCTCAGCAGTTTAGCCCCTCTCTGTTGGGGCTGCATGAGCCTTCCTAGCCCCTCGCATGACTAAAATTACACTTCTGCAATGGGGAGCATTGCCACTTTGTGGAGGCTCTCTGTGCGATTGAGGTTCAGGATAGATACTGTCTTGGCTACCACAGTAGATGATTTATGCTGATCACTGGACAGCGGGTATTCAGTCCTGTTGGGTCTGCTAGACATCTCAGCAGCTTTCCGTACCATTGATCCTGGAATCCTTCTGGACAGCTAAGTTGTACTAAGGTTGGATGGCACTGTTTTATGCTGGTTTGCGACCTCTCCAGAGGGCAGGTTCCACAAGGCAGCAGTCCTTGGCTTTTGGCCTATGAAATCCAGAAAAGTTCCATCTTGTCCTCCGTGCTCTTCAGCATCTACATGAATCTGCTGGGAGGCGTCATCCATGCGTTTGGTGTGTGCACGTGTCTTTAATATACTTACTTGTTTTTATTTTCTACCAGATTTCAGGGAGGGAGTGAAGACCCTGAATTAGTGTGTGGAGACTGTGATGGGCTGGATGTGGGCTAAGAACAGGCATAGGCAAACTCGGCACACCAGGTGTTTTGGGACTACAACTCCCATCACCCTGACCACTGGACCTGTTACCTAGAGATGATGGGAGTTGTAGTCCCAAAACATCTGGAGGGCCGAGTTTGCCTATGCCTGGCTAAGAAACTAAGACTTAATCCATACTAGACAGGTGCAGGAAAGTCCACATGAGGATAGGTACTTCTCCTATTCTGGATGGGTTAGCACTCCCTCTGGATGATAGGTACACATGTTTTGAGGTTCCTCATCTCCTTATGTCTGGATTCTCAGACGGCAGCTGTGGCCTGGAGCACTTTTGCACAGCTTTGGCTGGTGTACCAACTGTGGTCTTTCCTGGAGAAGGCAGATTCATCCACTTCCACACGTTTTGGACACATTCAGGTTGGACTATGATCTGCATGACACTACTATGGAAGAGAGCTGGGAAAACTACAAGTGGTGCTTAATGCTGCCATCGGTGTTCTTGAGGGTCAGTTCCTTGGGGCCTGTTACTTCTGGACCTGTCAAGCTGCATTGGGTCCAAACAGGGGAGGCGTGTCCCATTTCGTCACTTGGGGTCAAACAGGAAGTGCTGCCCCACTCTGCTGTGGCGCCTGCTCCGCTACTGCATTGACACTGATTTCTGGCAAGATCTCACTGAAATTTTGGGGGAGCTCTCAAGCTGCATGAGATCTTGTGTGATTTGGATGAGATATCCTTGGAAATCAGGATCTAAAGTTGTGGCACTTCAGTCTATCGCCTCATGCCATAGAATGGCTCCCACTACAGGAAATATGTGGGCACTGTGTTTTATGATGCTGTAGATAAACAGTTACGATTACTGAACAGTTTGAGCTAGGTAACAGTGGTGAGTTACTTGTACTGTACCACTTCCCCTACCACTGCTGTTAGGAAAATACTTCTCAGCTAGCAGGGTTGCTAGTATTTGACGCAGCCCACATTATAGTAGCACTTTGTCAACTGACAGGTGTCAAGATTAGCAGTCTACAGTTATTAGCAGCTTGTTGACCCTTCATATTTACTGTTCCATGCCACTTTTCAGCAAAAGCCTGGTTTGGCTTTGTTGCAAATTCTTCCCATAGTTCACAGTGCAAAACAAACATCTTAGCACTTTCCTTAATGAACTAGACACTTCCTACAAAAACAAGTAACCAACATTCTAAACAGAAAGCAGGGCTTTAAAAAATGGCTTGCACATGTTTTCCATTTATAAAGAAAACAAATGATTGGTTTTTTATCTTAACCTTGATAAACAGTTGATTGCATTGTTCGGGGGGGAAGCATGACACCAACATTGCTGTCCTTTGTTGGTTTCTGTGGTGTAACTTGAAGAAAAATGTATCGCGGAATGAACTTGCATACATAAGCTGTTTTCTGCAGAAGTGTTTATTGCAGGGATGAGGAACCTGTGCCACTTCAGATAATTTTTGACTACAACTCCCATCATATCGGACCACTAGCTATGCTGGCTGGGACTGACACCTGGAGGCCACAGTTTCCACACCTCTGATTTGCTGCATTCCGTTTATATACCACATGCATGCAAATAGGAGGGTTGTTGTCGCTACTGGTTTTTCTTCATGGAACTTGGGTGTGATTCCTCTTCCTCCCATATACACATGAGAGCTCTGGGGTGATTGACAAACAGGAGAACAGGAGTGTGTGCTGTGGTGGGAATAACCATAGTGAAAATCTCCTTCCTTGGCTTTTCCTTCCACTCTCCCCTGGTACAATCTCTCGAAGCTGGCAGGCAAATTCTGCTCAGAATCTGCACTTTTGTCCCTATGGATGAGAGTGCATGGGCAGCTGTGCCAGGAGCAGGACTAGCAGTAGGCAAGCTTGATCTAGATTGGGATCCAATGTCAATAAGTACTGATATCAAGCCAGGCTTTTCATGCCAGAATCTAGATCGTAGGACCAGACAGTGTCCAAAGGGCTTATAAAATAGGTAAAGTGATATGTGAAGTCCAAATTCCTGACTATGGGTGAATGGACAGACCATGGGTAGTAACCTATAGGCAGAAGAGGAAGTGGAGAAGCTGTGGAAGTATGGGATCAAGCTGAAGGCAGGGCACAGATAGGGTGATGAGAACTGGAAAAATGTGGTGGGGGTCCAAACAGAAACTGGTAGCAGGATAAGAGTTGGGATGGTGATAACAAGGACAGGAAACAATAAAAGGCCATCCCTGCAAGGAACTTGCAGAAACAGTTCTCTTATTTACTAATCTTAGTTATACAAGGAAGCACAAACTTGTGGCCCTTTCTATCTGTGCTGGAGACCAGATATTGATATATCACTTTATGAGGTAGTGAGGCTGCTTTATCTGAAGTTGAATCTTAGGTTTGGCATTGACTTCAACTTCAACAAGCTCTGGTGTGAGACCACGCCTTCTCCCTGCCCAACCCCATATACTTTGCTGTGTTATGTAATTACAAGCCTACCACCAAGATGTCGTCATTCTGAGAACCAATTTACCATAGATTATATATACGTTTTCAGTTTAGTCTGCTTTAATTAGGTGAACATAAATCATGACCATTTGTGTTTAAAAATAAGCTCTCAACCATGTGCAATGACTTTCCCACAACTAATTAGAATGCATATTCTGGGTGAAGGTTAATATGCATCTGTTCCACATTACACAAACATAACAAAGGTGACAAGAAGTATTAATGTATTGCAGCATACCATGTTGATGGAATATTGTGTTACTACCTCTCATCACTAACTAACCAAATCAGTTTTCACCTGTGTGGGTTTGGCTCTACCTCTTCTCTGGCCTGGTTTGCATGTAATGCTAAGCTATGGTTTGTTTAACAAACCACGGCTTGTCCCATAGAAATCATTTAAAACAAGCCATGGCTTATTTATCCAGAGCTTGGTCTGTTCTGCTCCTAGCTTCATGCTTCTTGCTTTGGCAAGCATGTGACGTGTAGGATGGCCAAACAAACCATGGTTACGGAAAGGTGTTTGGTTCTCACAAAACACCAAGCCATTGTTAAAACAAACTATGGTTCATAAGCAAATAACAAACCATAGCTTGAGAGCATGGTTTCTTCACAGTATGCTAACCATAGTTAAACTGCTGGAATTTGGCCAGTCAAATAAACTATGGTTTAAACTATGTAGTTTAAAAAGCCATAGCTTAGCATTATTTGCAGACTAATTCTCTGATAAGCAGGGATTTCAGGGAAAACTTTTTTGGCAAAAGCATTGGAAACCGATGGCCTTATAACAGTTGGGTAGAAATATACAAGTAGATATGGTATTGCCAGGATGTAACATTGGAACACACAAACACTGCGAGATCCACAGCAACATAAGGTTGTCACAGAATATCCTCAAATCCCAACCAGTTTTGAGCAAAATCTGCACCCACACAGTCTCTTTTAGGACTGCTTCATGAAAGATATCCAAAAAGGTGGTTGTGTGTTAGCCTGTTGCAGGCAGCAAAAGAAACAACAAAACATCGTATATTAGTCTAAGGTGCTACAAAACTCTTCTTTGTAGTCACACAAAGCATTTTTTATACAGAGTGTACCAATGTAAGAAAAACTACAGTACACAATTTTGTTGAGATGAGCATGGAGTGAATGTGACAATCACATCGGGTAAGGTAAACAAACACTGGACATGGGTTTTAAAAACACATGATATTGTTGGCTTAAGAGGAGAAATGAAAGTAAAAGCTTAGTGATATTAATCAAATATCAAAGAAAAAGGTTCTAGCTGATGGTAACCCATCTTGTGTCATATGCTTTTAAGAACAAAGGGAAACAGAACATGGCAGCAGTTAATAGGATTATAAACAGCCCATCCTTCCTGGAAGAATTCAGTTACACAAACATTGCATGAGACAAAGTGGTGATTTTTTTTTTTCCAGCAAGGGAATTTTTTTTGGGGGGGGGGATTGTAATGCTTTTTCCGCAATCTCTGGTACCATTCCAGTCCCACAGGAGCCGTGACATATACAGTATGGATAATGCAAAACTAACCCTTTGGGTGGTTTTTTTTTATGTTGCTGGAGAACAAAATTAGTTCTAGATAGATATGCCCAGGGCAAAAGAAAAGGCCTAGTAACTGAACTAGACTGTGGAGCAGGCAGACTTTGTATTTAAACAGAAGAGTCAATACTGAGGACTGAAGGTCTGAGAGAGCTGCTAGCGAAGCAGGAAGATGGCTGTGGGCCAGATGGAGAGATGAGCTGATGTGGCAGGCTGGAGCTGCATGGAACAGTCTGGCTCAGCTCCATGAGAACTGTTGCACAATTTGGGAGGCCTTCGTCAGGCAACGACTGAAATAACAGTTTTGATAGTGATAAAAACTTGCATGGAATTCACATGGTCTTCGGTCGGCATTGTTTGCCACACTTGCTTCAGATTTGTCAAAATGTAAACTGTGCTGCCTGATATCAGAGCAGTTAATTGTAATGCCTCTAGAGAGGTGTGGGCAAAATGCTACAAAGGCAGTTGGATTCAAGAACCAAAGGGTTGCTGGTACATTATAATTCATTGCTTTGTTTAATATAATAGGCATTAAAGATACTGCACATATCATGTGCTAGTGCAAACATGACATATTTTAACTGATGTGTAACTTGAACCTAAAGATGTTTACTCAGAAGTAAGTAGATTCAATGGAACTATTTGCTATGGGAGTTTGCATAGGACTGCAGCCCTAGCCTGCAATCCTGAACCCACTTCCTTGGGAACAAGCCCCATTGAACATAATGGGACCTATTTCCATGCAAACACAGATACGATTGGGCTGTAAATGTATACTTCATTAAGCTTGGTGGTTATGAGATAAGTAAATATTTAACAGTGCAGTTATAATTCTTTTTTGAGAGAATAGCACACTCTCTCTCTCTCTCTCTATATATATATATACAGTAATGTTGTTTACAATGTAGCTTGCAATCTATCCATTTGCATTTTTTGGGATTCCACCCCCCACCCCATTTTTTCAAAGAGCTCAGGTTTATTCCCAGTTCTAAATAAGGAGTTACAGCTGCTGGGAAACCATCCTTTGTTAAATTGATTGATTGCTAATTGTTTGGGATGATTGGCCATTTCCTCAGTGGGAGCTAAGAGCTAGTTGTTTTTGCTAGAGTGAACAACTTACGGTACTTGTACAGGTGAATTTTGAGACTACTGTTCTATAGGGGCAGTTTTGTGTGTATTAAATGGAAGTAGTTTTGAATTTGGGAAGCGAGTGAGCCAAGGTAGGCTTCTATTCTGCTCAGTTGGCATCCAAAATCACAGAATCTATTCTAGGAGGGTAGGTTACAGTGATTTGTCCATTCCCAAACCATATCAAGGGCCTAGAAAATAAAAGGCTTTCCTGTATCTCCTTGCAAGCATGTGTTGTCAGAGAACAAAGAAGGAAGAGCAAGAATTTATTTACTCCATAGCAATAAGAGTTCCCACACCATCTGCAAATTAGTAGATTGGGAAGTTTAAGAGTCCAGTCCTTTACTAGGGATAAATAGTATTGGAGAAAGCATAGCTATATTTACTTATGGCACAGGCTCCCAGCCGCATTTTATGCTGTCCCCAACATATTTCATTGCCTTCCATCAACTTCTGAAGTTAATTAATTAATATCCTAATTAATATCAATTTTCATTGTATATAGCCAAAGCCCTTTACAATAGAAGACAGAGAATAAAATAACTGAAGATACTATTATATCATCTAAAATCATACACATAACCTGTGGCAGTTTACAACATAAAAATAAATTTACAACAATATTTTAAAAGACTAGAACTTAAATCAGCAATTGATAAAATTTCAAAGAATTCCAGCCTAGTAATCCCTAAAATTAATGAAAGAACACAATTTAAGGCTACTAAAAATAACCAATAATAATTCAAGGCCAGTCCACATACTAGATAAAGCATATTTGAAACAAATGGGCTTTCAAAGCCTGTTTAAAAGCCAGGACCACCACTGAAAAGGCCATGTCTCTTACACCCACCAATCTATCTGATTTTATTGATGGTCCAATAAATGAGGCCTCTGATAACAAACTTGCACCTGGCCTGGTTCATATGGATGTAAGTAATCCTTCAAATAACTGGCTCCAATGCAGTCATGTTGAGTGGCCAATTAAAGATGCAAAATGTGCCCTACATGCAAAACTGTAGTTCAACAAGATTTTGGACATGCTTGAGCTCTCTGTCCCCCCCCCCCAAGATGTCGGTTTACTTGGGTTAACTAGATCTGGAAAAGGCCTTGCCCCAGTTATGAAGGGGGGAAATTGCATAGCTCTGGTCCAAGCATCTGCTTCTAAACAAGTTCAAATTTATTTACCTATTTAGAAAATGTCCTAATCACGCTATATTCAGAAGAATCTCAGGGTTTCTAAGTGTGCTAAGTGGCTACAAGGGAAAGGGACCACATGGTGTGGTAGTGGTACTTTTGAGCATGATTTATTCTCCCAGGGAGGTTCATCTAGAGCCTACTTGGATATCATTTTGGCACCAGGTGAAGACACATTTCCTCAGGCTTTTTCCTCTGCCTTCCCCCCCCCCCGCCCTTGAAAAAAATTCCCCACCCCTGCTCTGCAGGAATACCTGTCTAATTTTGTTCTTGTATTGATTCGGAGAGTGAATATTTTCTTATTCTACCAGGCGTCTAGCAATTTGAAAAGTATGATTTAGTGTGCATAAATCATTGCTGTTGGTTGCTAGGACACAGATATTTTATTGTTAGCTTTTGATGTGTTATTTTATTCTGTTGCAGTGGTAGTCAACTAAGTTTTACTCAGAGTAGATCCGTTGAAATCAGTGGACCTATTTTAGTCATGCTTATTAATTTCAGCGGGTCTACTCTAAGTAAAGCCTAGTTGATTACTACCCTTGGTCTTGCTTTAATTATGTATTATTGTGGACTGCCATGGCTGCAGTAAAAAGTTGTACCTGCTAAAAGATTGATTTGAATGTTTTTTCTTTTTAAAAAATACTTTTTAAAACGCATGCTATTCAGATATTTTCTCATAAACCTGCATTTAGAAGGTGAAAAATCTCCATAACATTTTACCACACTTTTAAAATTCTATGTGCTTCTTCAAATTAATCTGATGTGGATTATTTACCTCCAAAGCTAACAATTAGGATGGATATGTTAAAGAAAAGGGCTTAATACACATTTAACAATGGAATGTGGTGTTCTAAACTGACATCCTTGATTGTGCACATGGAGCCAGACAATAGGCAGACTACAAGTATATGATACTGTGTTTATGTGCAGCCTGGCAAGTACAAGATGGTTGAAGCCTAAAGCCATTATAGAGTAATGAACCTGTGTTAAGCTATTTTTGTATGCTTTGCAGTTGCAAGGGTAGTCCAGGAGGAAGAGTGGAATAGTGTGTAATTTGTCTCTGGAAAGTTCAGGTTGAGACCCTATTTCTCCCACAGTCTGTTGTATGACACTGAAGAAGTCACCTTAGCCCATCACTGCCTTCAAACCAGCTCCTTACAAATGTTCTGAACATAGGGAAGAGACATGACATTCTGGTGGTAGGCTCTTTGTCCAACCTACATGTATTTGTTTCAATACAACCAGCACCCCTGCAGGGATGTCTAAACTGTAGTTTTCCTGATGCTGAATTACAACTCCCATCAACATGACCAATGCTTGGGGATGATGGGAGCTGGCAGTCTAGCCAACATGTTCATGACATCTGAAAATGCCCTCCTGTATTTCTGCAAGGACACAGGACGTATATTAACTCTCTTCTTTGGTGATCACTAGTAGCCGAGTAAGATTGTCTTCCATAAACACGGTTTTAACAATGAGTCCGTAAGTGACTGTGGAGTCCAATTCTGGATGAACTGTACAAATAAGGGGATAACCAGGATTGTGGCTGGTGGTCCTACACCCAAACCTCCTTCACTATGAGATGTCAAGAGAGCTCTATAGCCATAGCCACCTCTACATGACTGGGAATACTTTGTAACCAGAGCTCCTTCTGGCTGATCACACTTATCCTCTTTAGTCAAGGTGAGAATCAGCAGAATCTTGCTACTGAATTGGGTTCGCAGGAGGACAAACGCAGCATGGGCCACTTTGCTGATTAAAAACCTCTGAAAAGTAGTTCTGTATCTATACCCACTCCAGCTCTTTGCCAGTTTTAGTTACGCTGCTCCCTTACATCTTCCAATTTTAAGCAGATATAATACTAAGGGGGTGACATAATGCAGAGGTAGCGAGCGGCACGTTCCCTGAATTCAACTAGAAAAGAGGAGTGGTAGCAAGCGCTGCTCTCTTATGCTCCATGGGATGCTCTGAAGGAGGAATCCCTGCAAACCAGGGACATCTGGAGAGCTTAATCCCAGTCTAGACAAGACCGGGGAGAAGCCACGGAGCCAACTCCGGGGGCTGGGGAGAGCACCGTGTACTCGCCGTGCTTATCCTAGCCTGGGAAGCCCCCTACCCCCCGCCTCACTAGGGCATTTGCGACGCCTCCTCCCCCACCCGGGCAAGCAGGCGTTTCAAATGGCGGCGGCGAGACAGGCGGGCGATCCCAGGGAGGAGGAAAAGGGGCCGGGCCGGGAGAGAGGGCTGCTCCAGCCATCGAGGACTCGGCACTCCAGACGCGAGGACTCGAGCCCCGAGAGCTTGGATGGCTTTGGAATAAATGTCTCGGTGTTGGTAAGGCGGCCATTTTAGATGGGGAGCGGAGCGGGCGGCTGGGAATAAGGGAAGAGCCGTCGGAGCTGGAGGAGGCGGTGGCACAAGCAGCGGCGGCGGCACCCGAGAGAGACGGACAGGTACCGGGCTAGTTTCGCGGCTGGGAGGGCGGGAGTGTCGCAGCCGGAGCCCCGGGAAAGGGTTGAAGTTGTCCAAAGAGATGGGGAAGGCGCCGTCGTGTCGAGGCGTGTGTGTGTGAGTGTGTAGCAGGGGGCTAAGAAAGCCCGGAGACACTGGGAAGGGGGCGGCCGCCAAGGAGCTGCTTCAGCAGCCTCCGTTGTGCTCGGCGTCTGTGCGGACGGAGCCGCCCAGGTTGGACGGCTGCGTCCTCCCGCGAGTCCCGCCTGCCCCGAGGCTGAGACGGGGATGCTGCGCGCTCGCCCGGGTTCGGCGCTGGGCTTCTTCTCCCTATTCCTCGCTGCTCGCAGTGGCGTCGCTTTTCTCCGGCAATTTAGACGGGGCGCTCAGTTTGCAGCTGCTAAAACTGCCTCCGTAGTCAGCTTTTGACGCTACGCGACTGTAGGGCCCTACCCACTTTGAGTTTGTTTGCTTCTTGCTTGCTTTCTCCTTCCTCATTTGTATTTTTTATTTTTTTTATTCTGGTTCGGGTGAGGAAAGCGTGCTGTCCTGCCCCTTCAGGGAACGGGTGTGGGGAATGAGGCAAGCAGCGCAGGCTTCTCTCTTGCTGGCGTCCAATAATGTGATGCAGCAGCGGCTCCTTCACGACGTGGACAAGGGTAGGAATGGATGCAGCTGCCGTCGCTGCGCAAGTCAGCGCTTTTCTTTTGCCGGGTTGATGCTTTCAGGCTGGGTCTTCGGGCTCCTGTTGTGACTAAAACGTCTGCCGATTCAAAAGTAGCCAGCGCTTGGTCTTTTTCTGCCATGAGTTGAAGTTATGCAGTGGGTTAGTTATCCGGAGCCGGTGTGGTTTGAAATGCGTTTGCCTGCCTCCGTCGTAGCTGCAGCATCCTCTGGAGTCTGGACGGAGTCTTCTGCGTCCTGGATAGTCTCTGAATTGCATTGGAAAGAATTTGAAACGAGCGATTAGAAACTTTCAGAAATGAGGTCATCGCTGGGGAGTGAGGAGAGGTTGCTGAATGGGGATTCCCATATTTTCCCCGTGTGTGATCCAGATATGTTCTTGGTTGCTTTAAGAAAGGTGGAAAAGAGGAGGCAGTTTAGCAGCTGTATCACAGCTTAATTGCTTAAGTCTGTGCAGGTAAGTGAAGGTGAAGACATAAAAAACACCTGGGGAGAACTTCTTTCATCAGTCTTCTGGCTATCTTTGTAGAGGTAGGAGACAAGGAGTCTTTATGCAGCCTACTTAGATTTTCTTTGTCATGAACTGGCATTGATTTGTGTATCTCACATAGTTAAGTAATGCAAATCAAGTCAGTGATAAGCAGGCTTGTCTTGAGTTCCTTTTGTTGGCGGTGGTTGTTTTGGCTTGGAGTGGGAAAGTACATGATTTCTATTTCTGTAGTCTATTACAGACTATTTCTAATGAGTATTAGCTGAGTCATCAATGTTTACTTGAAAGTCCCACTCATTTAAGTGGCTTTACTTTCCAAGTAAGTATCCATAGGATGGTAACCTAAAAGTCAGAATGACTTTTAAATACTTGAATAGCGTAGACTTGGGAAAATTCGAGTTTTAAAACACACAAAGGGTGCAATCCTAGGTAAGCAAATATTTTGTAATGTGTTGCATCTATTTTGAGAGAGAACATAGCTTTTCAGAAGATACCTTATCTAATGTTTTGCGTATTTGTTTATTTTGTACATAGCCAAAATAGAATTCTAGGCAGTTTACAAGCATATAAAGTGCCAAGTCTAATATCTGGAATTGCTGGTCAGAGTATCTTGAATAGAAGGGCTTTAAAAAAATCTCTTCTAGAAACCTTGGTAGATGTGATGCCAAAGTAGATAGTCCTAGGCTAGGCCATTGGTTTGCCTGCCTGAAGCTGATACATGCTGTAGTGTCCTTAACTGTGCAGCACAGTCCAATGTTGCATGAATTAGTCTCCACTTACCTGGGGGTAGGCTTCATTGAATTCAGTAGGACTGCTAAGTAGACAAAGTTAGGATTAATTACACTGCTAATCATGTATTCTTCTGTTTTGAAATTGAGTGTGGAATCTGTGATCCTCCAGAGGTTGTTTGACTCAGCTCCTATCAACCTAGCCAGCATGGCCAATGGTCAGGGATGGTTGGAGTTGTAATTCAGCAGCATCTGGAGGGCCATGGGTTAGTCATCCTGGTCCAAAATTAAGATTTAACTTTTAGTTAAGATTTTAATTTCAAGTGGTGTAGGTTATGCTTCTTGAATAATTTATTTTTTGTACATTGCTATTTTGTTTGGAAAGCTGCTGCTGTACAGATGTAAAATGTTTAAATAATTGGCATATGATGTTGCTAGATGCTTTGTATACCATGCCGAAATTATTTTACTGGAACAATGCAATAAAACCACTTTACATTATTCCAAAACCTCCTTAAGCATGAGAAGTTATATGCTATAGTTGTATGATGAATACCCTTTCAGAATTGAGAATTGGTTAATAACCTCTTTTGACAGTAGCTGATATATTCATTGCAGAATATTGTTGCTGTCAACCTAACACTGGAAGTTTATTGCAAAAATTATCTTTGAAGTTTTTGATTATAATGTAAATATATTTCACTGCTCCTTTGAGAAGTGCAATAACAAATGGATCCCTAAATTTGTTTGCAGCTATAAGTAACACTGTGTTCTGCTGCTGTACTTTTGGAGCGGCGGCTTTTGGGTTTTTTTAGGCAAAGCCTTGACTGTTCCTTAGATGGAGCAGGAAATATAAATTTGATCAAAATAAAATAAAATATGACTGGTTTTAACTTGCGAAAGTTTTGGATAGTTGGCATTTCAGTTACTGTATATTCCATTTTAGGTTACTGTATAGAGTCAGTTTGTTAGATGATGCTGTTGTGTGTGTGTGCAGCATTTCAGTGCTGCATGAATTATTTTAAGTGTATGGCAGTACTGTTGTTTAGTGCCCAACTTGGTGTTCCAGTGCAGTTGTGGTATAACCAAAATTGCTTGAGATCTGGCAAATCCTAATAAAACTATATCAATAAGCAATGTGTTCTATTCATTGTACATAGTATCACTTTAGAACATTTGGGACATCTTGTATATTTTTAGATTGTGAACTGAGTGAGGTTGGTTTACTGAGTTACTAGATGGGTGTGGTACTAACAGTAATTAAATCTGGTTTAGGGTTTTAGACCCAAGGGCTTCAATGTGGCATTTTACTTCGTAATTTTTCAAAGGGAAGAGAGTGAGCTAAAATCTTGAAATTAGTCTTGACTTTGCTTAGCTTAATAGTAGACATTTATGCTAAGAATGTGGTGAAGGGAGAACTAAATGGAAGAAGGGAGAGGGAGAATTGCATCTTTTTGTTTCTTAATGTTAGTTGGCTTGGAAAGGGCAAGGAGATTGTTCTCTTTACATGCTCAAACTAATTTCTTAACGAGGTATAGATATGGTATCAAAGCCTTTATCTTAAGGTGTACTTTCTACTGTTGGCTTAACCACAGCATACTGTAAATCATAGGGCTTTTTGCTAAAACAGAGAAGCAGTTTTTTCATGGCTATAAGATGTATCTATCCTAGGTAATTGTGGATACAAGTAAGTGGACACACATTTGTACCAGCAATCCTAAATACTGCATTTGATTTCTCAGCTGCTGCAATAGCTTTGGTTTTCACCACCATGAAAACATGGCCGTGGCATATTTATGGAGCAGTTCAAGTAGATAAATAGGTACCACTCCGGCGGGAATGTAAACGGTGTTTCTGTGCGCTGCTCTGGTTTGCCAGAAGCAGCTTAGTCATGCTGGCCACATGACCCGGAAGCTCCCTCGGCCAATAAAGTGAGATGAGCGCCGCAACCCCAGAGTCGGCTATGACTGGACCTAATGGTCAGGGGTCCCTTTACCTTTTTACTGAGGAATATATATCCCTTCCCCCAAATATACTTAGTAGCTCATGAGAAATCTGTTACATACAGTACTGTAGTCTGTGTGATTTGGTACTATTTTGATTTCTAGTGGTTATACAATGAGTATTTAGGATGGTTCAAAGTTTCGCCAAAGTCATATTCTTAGGAAACACTGTTGGGAAACTTGCTGTAGGTGAGGAAGAGGATGCTCAACTCATGAACTGAAGAAACTTTGCTCTTTACTTTACTTCTGTCTTCCGTACTGATGTCTTGCAGTAGAATAAGTTATAGTTTCCTCTCCCCACTCCACCAAACTGTATATGGACCACAGCCAACCACAAATGAACAACCACACCCTAGGCCAACCCCAACCTCTCTCATCACCAAAGGAACACAAGTGAACAGCAAAGAACGTGCACAAGCAACGCTGACACCAAACCCTACATATAGTAAGTAAAATAGAAACCCCACCCCCACCCATCTTCCCCACCCCTCCACCTCATTCCCCCTTTTCTTCCCAATGTCTCAACAAATGAAACTGATTTGTAAAAATGTTACATGGAAAAAAATATATATGAGAGAGAACACTGCGCGCACACACTTGTAAATCAAGAAAATCTTTAATAATAATAATAAAGACCAAACTATATATGGGTCCCACCAGTTGTGGTGACTGACAGCTCCCCTGTTACTGAAATCCTAGGAGAAACACAAAGTTTATTGTGCATCTGTAGTTGCATTTTATTTGGAGGATCACAAGTGGTGTTACACTGATCAATATTTGGAAGGACTTGTGGCACTGTAGAAGTGAATTTTAGCTATGGTATGCCTGAATCAGACAAGAGATATGGATGACCAGGGTCTTATATTTTTACATGTATGTTTATTTCCTGAGATCATACAAACAAATGGGTCCTGAAATAGGATTTTATCTTGGAAAATATAAAGAGCAGAGTTGAATGACGATGCAGAGTTGAGTCTTCCTTCTCAACCTTCACAAATTTACGGTGTTAGCTGCAGTTCATATATATATGTAGCCAAAGGGTTATAAAAAGAAAGCCAGCTGATGTTGCAGTCTAAGCAGTGGCCATATAGTGGAAAGATTCTTCATTGGCATCTTCAGTGGTGCTATTTTTACCTATTCTAATAGATCTGTCCTTGTGATTTTGAGCTAAAGGACAGTAACTGAAACTAAGTTTTATTTGCATTGCAACAACAACAACAAAAACTGAGGAGGAAAAGAGTATGGCTAGCAAATACCTTTTCATATCTCTAAACATGGCACAGGGCAATGTAAAGTGATAAATGATTCTTTTATTTTGTTGTGTTGCTGACATAATTTATGTGTTTCGTTTTTACCTGTTACTCCTGTTGATTTTTGAATAACTTTCCTGAAGTTTGTTTTGTTTTAACAGCATTGTACTGAAACACTAAAAGAATCATTGTCCAAGCTATAATACTTGTATACTCTGGATTATTATTAATATACAAGATACTTTGCATACATTATCTCAGAAATTTTACAAAAGAGAAGGTGGGCTACCAAGGCCACCCTAGGGCTATCATAACTGAGGTGAGCTTTAGGTGGAGTGGGTGGCCTTCCTGGCTTACACTCCCGGCTAGTTTACAATCTCAGTATAATATGACAGTGAATGAATTTAGGCAGACATGCAGGGAGGTGTACATTGGCTGCTCTGTTGGATGAAAATATTGAATTAATTATAGACTTTTGAAGTATGACTTGATTTTGGAATGTGTTTGCATGTGCATTTATTTCTGGATTGACTTGTCTTGAATCGTGTCTCTTGCCGCTTTAATACTAGCTAGCTTCTTTTTCTGCCAGCTAGTTCCTTGTATATGTCATTAGTTTAATTCCTTTTCTTTTTCTTAGCTGTGCAGTGTGGTTATCTAATATCACCATGCAATTCGTTTCCTTGTAGATGCAATCAACTATGGGACCTACATTGGTGCCTTCCAAGAGTGTCTTGGAATGTATATTTGCTAATTAGAAGTTGACCTTCTAGCAGTATCTTAGAATGTGTGCAGTGTACATTAGTGTTCATACATGTGTGTGGTCCCAGTCATTCCGCTTGTTAATATGGATGACAACTCACAAGTTGGGTGATTATATTTATGGATGGCAGCAATTCACGTGATTTGCAGCTGTTAGAAAAAAATGCTGCATTCATCATACAGATTTTAGCAGTTTGATTTCCTGTTTTACTTGTTACTTTTATCCCTAGGACTTGTGTCAAAGATGAAATGTGTTGTTGGAGAAATGTGTTGTGTGAATTAGCACAAACTTTGTGGAATAAGGAGGAACACTTTTATTTGCTGGCACTGCTTGGGATATTACGAACTGGTTCATTTATTATGGAAAACTGTTCAGTTTAGCTTTTGGTAGGTACTGAAAGATTAGTTTGATTTCATACTAGCTTTAGGCATGATCACTTTATCCAGTGGGTTTTACTAGAGTGTGGTATCTTTTGATGTTTAAAGAGAACAGCTGCATGGATCTTCTGTGTAGGGTGCCCTGTGATCACGTGCTCATAGAGTATGTATGCTGTACATACTGTAGCTCCTAACATTTCATTGTCCAGAGTGCTGCTGCAGGAATGAGTAGTTTAGTTCTGTCAAGTGCTACAGAATGTCTTCTAAAACACCTAATTGATTTCTGGACTTGACTTGACTCAGGTGCATTTGGGATCCATAGCAGATCCCATATCTTATCTGATTTATGGTTTACCCTAAATAGAAGGAATGACTTTAAAAACAGAATGAACATACCAGCATTATCTTTAGATCTTTCCTGCCTGTATTTTATTTTAATCTGTGTTGAACCATTTATTTGTTTGAATTAGACACACCTGTTTTGTAGTCTTTCTAGAAGCTCTAATGGTCCAAAGCTAGCTTCAAAGACAAACGAGCACATTTGCACACTATGCTGTCTCCCATATGTTCCTATAGGCTTTTGCCATATGATTGGGGTAGCCAGAAAACTACAAAGTATAAGCATATGCTGAATGTTTTTGCTCATTAAGACCTGCTCTAACTGAGGATTGTGGGAAATATGATGTTCCAATAGCTAAGTAAAAGCTTTTAAGTGTTGATGGCTGGCTTATGTCACAGGTTCCTCAATGGATTTTCCCTCTTAGGAGGCTTCACTGAATTTATTAAAGAAGCTTTTGTTGCAGTAATAAATGACCACCAGACATTGTGCCTCTTCTAAGTAGCAAGAAGACTCGTTGCACGGCTGGACAGGGACTAGGGACTTTATATTTGAGGTTGTACTGCATGTAGCTCTGCCTGTCCTGTTGACCTTGTTTTGATGTTCTTATTTCCTAGTACCAACAATCACATTCTTCAGCAAGCTCCACCCATGGTATGTAGCAACATGGGATAGTACAGTAGATAGGGCTAGGCTTGTGATGTGTTACGGTACTTTTAGTCCTGTGTGTGAGACCTCAGTCCTGGGGGCACAAATTTGGCTCTCTGTTCCTCTGTCTGGTCCTAGGGACTCTACTCCCCCTGGCAACAACCTCTTTCCCCAGGTCACACCCTTCTTGAACAGGCTGGAATGTGCTATTGAACTGTGATGGTGCCTCTTCCTTGCCTGGATGGAGAAGGGGAGGGGGTGGTGTGTTCAAACCTTTGATTTTTGTGTAACCAACTGTAAAAATCACAAGGTGCATCCGTTGCCCCACCCACTTTTGCCTCTGGTTCCATCCATTTTTACCTCTGGCCACCCACTACTGGCATGCACGTCCTGGAAGGTTGCTCTCAAGGGAATGTAGCCCTCATTCTGGAAAAAAAAAGCCCATACCTGGAAGTACTGGAACGGGTTATTTCTGGGTTTGCCGCTCGTGCATGCGCAGAAGTGCTAAATCGCGCTTCGCTTTGCCCTGCATCCTTTTTGGCTAGCGGCTGCGGCTCCGGAATGGGCCCTGGTTGCAAAATAAGGTATGACTGTATTGTGAATGATGAGAAGTTGAGTCAAGAACAAAGAAAGTGGATTGTAAAACACCCTGTACATCTCCTGATACTGCTATGGGTCCCTTGATATCTGGGCAAAAGACGGAGTTATTCTGTCTTCTGCTGCTGGGCATAATTTGAAAGGCTATTTTAGGCAAACTTTTTAGGTGTGTACCGAGTAGAAAGAATTAAGTAGTGTAACCAGATTGGGCAGAATATGATTTTATCCTTTTGTAAATTTTGCTACTTGGTATTCTGAATGGAATGTGTGTGTTATGTTAAGCATGTCAAAAATAAAAACCAAGTTGAAATTACTCTTGCTGAAACAGAGAGGTTGATTAGTCATAATATATTGATGTTTCTTTCAGAGAGATTGGTTAGTCATTAGGTTGCCATATCTTCACATAGTAATGTTAAACTTTCTCTGTCTATTGGCATATTGAGCTCAGCATTATGCAAGGAAATTATCCAAGGTCTGTCTGACATGATTATTTTAGACATGATGTAAGAATACATATTTCCACAATGGGTGCAAGCATTGCTCTAGTCAGGAATGGAAAGCAAAATACCGGTGGACAAGCAAAATACCGGTAGAGAGAGATGCAGGTGGCCCTAGGAAATACACATGCTGCTTTTGTTGACCTGATCTCAGTCTTTGGCAGGATAAATAAATAGATTTTATGGAGAAAACTAGAGTTAGGATGTACAAGACACCTGTTGATTCTAATTAAGAACTTTTACACAGGCACCAAAGTTCATATTAGAGTACAGAGAATGCCAGTTGTCAGAGGAAATTGGTTCAACCAGAGGGGTAAGACAAAACAGTTTACTAGCCCCCTTTTTGCTCAGCATATATGTGAATGGCATCATTGATCAACTAGCTGATAAATCAAACTTTTTAGCAGTTGTTGGCACATGGAACTAAATGTATTGCTATTCACAGACAATGTGGCTCTGTTATCCCAGACCCTAACTGGCATGAGGATATTGTTGAAATCATTTGGGGAAGTATGCAATAAGGAACAGTTATGTGTGAATTATGCCAAGACTAAAGCAATGGAACATAAATGGCAACTAGGCAGTAATCAACTGGAATAATCAAATACCGTATTTTTCGCTCTATAAGACGCACCAGACCACAAGACGCACCTAGTTTTTGGAGGAGGAAAACAAGAAAAAAATTATTCTGAATCTCAGAAGCCAGAATAACAAGAGGGATCGCTGCGCAGTGAAAGCAGCAATCCCTCTTGCTGTTCTGGCTTCTGGGATAGCTGCGTAGCCTGCATTCGCTCCATAAGACGCACACACATTTTCCCTTACTTTTTAGGAGGGAAAAAGTGAGTCCTATAGAGCAAAAAATACGGTAGATATAATAATCTGGGGGTATGTTTTGCACGAATAGCCTATAGAACTGGTAGATTAATAAACTAAAAGTTCAATGTAGTCGGTGTTAAAATTTGCCCGAATGAAGAGAGTAAATTTTGTGGTGCTTGTTTTTAAGAGTTTTTGCTGATTAGGTTATTCCTCAGTTTTACATATAAGAGAGAAATCTGGGGAGTTCTGGAACCATATTAGTTGGAGGTAGTATAGAGTAGATTGATTTATACTTTATTTGGTCTCTCACTAGGAATGCCGTGGTAAGCAGTTACTGGTGTCGGTGATCCAGATCCAGGGCAGCCAACATGGTCCTCTCCAGATGTTGTGGACTACGACTCCCACCATGCCTGACCATTGGTTATGTTAGCTGGTGCTGATGGGAGTTGCAGTCCACAACATCCAGAGGGCACCATTTTGGCTACCCCTGTGCTAAACAGTAATATTTAACTTTCTTTAGTCTTTAATGAAAAGTAGATCTTTTCCAAATCAGCAAAGGCCATTCCATGTAGCATTTACAATGAAGTTGACCCACTCATTTCCTTATTGTTATTGCTAACAAGGGCTCTTTCACACCCTATAAGTATCATGAGAGGGATCCAGATTTGGGACTAAGATCCAGCAGGAGGGTTATGCAGGGTGAAGAGAAGGAAGGCAATTTTATCTGATTTCTCCTGCAGCCCGCCATCTCCCCACCATTCCACCTCCCATGCTGTTCTGGTCCCTCATTCTTCCACTCCTGCGGAAAGGAGGAACCAGTGAAAATTACCTCTCCCCACCTCCGCCTAAGTGGAAGTGTCCTTTGAACAGAGTTCTGTTCACAGGATGCAACCCAATATGTTTCTAGCAATATTACGATTGCTACTATTACAGTAACATGATATAGAAAAAAATATTTATACAGGGTTAGAGCACCTGTGGAACCTTTCATTCTGATTTGGAAAGATAAATGCCTCTGAACCCTAAATATATTATAGCTAGCTCAGTAGTAACTAATCCAAAATCTATACATGTACATAATGAAGGCGGTATAACTGAGGGGAACTTGCAGTCTAGCATGTTTAGAATTTCATTGTAAGTTGACATGAATGGTCATAATTTTATGGCAGAAATAGTAATCTAATTAAAATATTTACATGACTACATTATTTGGAAATTAAAACATTCAGTTATACAAGTTTTTCAGTGTAGTATTGGATGTTAAATGTGGACATGCTGAAAGACTTCTACAGTATAGCACCTCTGAATTATATTTAAATCTGTCCACTGAGACCAATTCTTTTCTCTATAGAAAAAACACATTTAAAATACAGGCCTTCATTTCTGAATAGTTGGTATGTGTATACAGTGAGGATTTTAAAGGATTTCTCCAGACATCTTCTGGACATGCTAATTTATGCATCTATTAAAATCTGCTTTGAAAGCCTACAAATAGGTGACTAAGGCATCTGTCATCACTTTGGCAGTGTGGATGTTTTGTCTTTGGCTTAGCTTGAGTGATGCTAACTTTTATCCGCTTAGACTGTGAATATTTTTATATTATTACTTTCACAATCCCACCATTCTTTCAAGGAGCTCAAGGTGTTTTACATGATTCTCCCTTCTCCATTTTATCCTCACAGCAACCTCGCTGAGCGATTATAACTGACTCAAGGTCACTCATTGAGCTTCATAGATGAGTGGGGATTTGAGCCCTGGTCTCCCAGGTCCTAGTTCAACCCTAATCGCTATGTACCTTGGCTCTGATTGACTATTACTGACCGTTATGACTGGAATCCCATCAGCGCTGAAAGCAAACAAACCAATTTCATCTATAAAAATATTTTCTCAACAAATCATATATGAAAACAATTCGAATCTAATGCAGATACAGTCTGTGGATACAAATCTCCTCTTAAAAGGACTTGTTAGAAAAAACGAGGGTCTTCAGTAGTCACTGAAAAGACAATACAATATGTAATGGGGGGTGGGGTGGAGTCCAAAATATCTGGTTCCCCACTATACTATACAGGCCTTGAATCTTCCAAAAGTGTGTCTGATCAGGATTCAGGTGGGAAATGGTAAGTCTAGCTGTGTTTGGTTTTGGAAGCCTTGTGGCACATTTCAACCCCAGAGCTGAGCAAATTTATTTCAAGCTTCTTGATATAACATCTTAACATATATCAAAGATTTCAGTTAAATGGAGCTGCCTAGAATCTAGAAACTAAATGTGTATATTATCATATTATAACCTTTAAAAAAATGCATATAGAGGTAACCTCCCCGTTTCACTCTTAATGAAGCTTAAGCTCATACATATACATCAAAATTAAGCTGTGTTTCATTATGTGCTGATGATTAGCAAATATTGTCATTGAACATGAGTCCATAGCAGGAAAGTTGGCTGCTTTGTATGTACCAAGAAGGGCAATTGAGAATTATGTGCTAAAGAATATAGCCAACTTGTATATTTTCAGAATATTATCTATAGTATATGAATTTAATGTATCTGGTGTGAGCCTAGTTATGATGGACATATTGCATTTGGTGTTCTTAGGGCTGGAGCACATAACTACGTTTGCCATGGCAGTGATGCTGCTGAAAACAGGAGCATGGAAATTCATAACATGATCACGGAGGTCCACACAGTAAGTATTTCTCTATGTTAGGAGCAGGATGATGGTTTTGGCAGCATCCCAGTGGCAAAGTGTAATGTGTACTCCAGCCCTTAATCTGGAATTATTACCTCAGTTGTGAAACATTTGTTAGCTGTTGAATATAGTGAGGGTTGAAAAGGAACTCAGGCTTTTTGCATGTGTTGGATTTTCAACTGTTACCATGTGCTGCCATCTTCATAAGAAGGAGAGTTTAAAAATTTAGTACAATTATTGGGTTGTTATGCTTTGACATGCAGGGGTTACAAGAAAATATACAATATTAGTTTATATGTGATCTTTGAGCTATACAGCCAGTATCCAATGAAGTAGTTCTGTTAGCACAGAACTTCCCCTCTCTCTCCTACAGTACTCCAAAATCTGTTCAGGGGTTTCCCCAACCCTCTGGAGCAAATTTGGGAAGGTGTAGGGAATGGAGAGAGGAGTTCTGTTGCTCAGCTAACTATCTTGTTGTATAATGTCCTGTTTTCCACACCTTCTTTAATTCTCTCTCTCTGTGTAAGTGTGCCTCCCCCACTGTGTAACAGTAAACCTTTCACATTTTAAAACCCTATCCTATTATGTTTTTGTACTTTTTATGTTGTAATTATATATTGTGAACTGCCCTGAGATCTATGGATGAAGGGTGGTACAGTGGTACCTCAGGTTATGAACAGTCCTGCTTACGAACACTTTGGGTTACGAACTCCACAAACGTGGAAGTAGATGTCCCGGGTTGCGAACTTTGCCCTGGGATATGAATGCAATCTGCTTCCGGGGCCTCAGGAAGCCTATGTAGGGAATGCATGCCTCGAGTTAAGGACGCTTTGGGTTGTTTTAAGAACGGACTTCCAGAATGAATTAAGTTCGTAACCCATGGTACCTCTGTATACAAATTGTAGTAGTAGTAGTAGTAGTAGTAGTAGTAATAATAATAATAATAATAATAATAATATCATCATCATCATCATAGGATTTCATTAGACCGCCTGCTACATTTAAATCTGTTCATTTTAGTGATTTTGTTTGTTAGCTACCTTTACCTCTCAAGAAAAGGTGGGATGGTTTTATTAGGGAGGGTGAGTGTGTAGGATAAAATGTATACTTCTTCCCACTAGTCATTATTTATACTTCTGTTTATAGTTTGTTTGCAAGCCGCAATGTTTATCATCTTTCAAAAATTCACACACATATATGTGTGTGTGTGTGTGCGCGCCCACACATACACACACTGAGACTAAGTTTGCTATAAGAGTTCTGTACAGCTTTTAGGGAAATATATTTGTTGTATTTTAGAATGTAGACCCCACTGTAGAATTGCTAGCTGTCACCTCAGTGACATACACACATAAGTTTCCCCACAAATCTTTTAAATTAGCTTTTGGTGTTGCAGTTAAACCAGTGAAGATCTGCCTGTTTCCCCAAACTACATGCAAGTATGACAGGACTCCTTTTCTTTTTCAAAGAATGATCAGGAGTAGAAAAGTGGCAGTAGTGTTTAACTTTGTCTTTTGTTCCACTTCTCTCCTTCCTGATATTTTTCCTGCTTTGGTTTCCCCCCATATGTGTATTGGAGGTTTTTCTGTTCTAAAAGAGCCATCGGATTACAGTTAGGTGTATTGTGTGTGGTGTATATTTTATGTGTAAAGTGCATAATTTTGAGGCTTAACAAAATGTTAGTTCATTATTCGGCTCTGTTTACAAGTTTGTTTAGGTTTAAAATTTTGGGTTTAGCGCAGTGATCCTTGTTCCTGCCGTCCAGGCCATGGGGCACTCCTCAACCATTTGTCTTAATTTGGAGTGTTTAATTGGCATATTATGGAGTTGAGCAAGTGCTGTGAGTTTTCTTTTGGCACATGAGAAAAAAGGAGGGCTGAAAATATTTCATATTTGAATGTGTGGTTATCACATATTTATATACCTGAGGAAGACAGGATGCTTTGTTTTCTCCCTTGCCTAATCAAAGGTGTCTTTTTGTTAATGCATGTCAGGTTCTCTTGGGTCATTTTTGCTTCTTTCTTTTAAACATTTTTAAAGCTTCGAACGGAAAACATAAAATACACATGACAAAAATAATTTTTCAATTTTTTTTTTTAGTTTAAATTGGCCAAGTTTGAATTTCTGCCTATAAAAATATTACAGAATTTAGTTTATTTTATATTTAGCTACTGAGTGAATTTATTTGTGATGTAGTAATTAATGATCTGGATAATTCTTCCTCAATAAAATGTTTCTTACTCTGCTCAGTAGATGCCCTCATGCAACAATTCTTATACTTATAGCTAAATTTTTATCCCAGTCTTGCCCATGGTTGCTTGGAAGTGCTAGTAATATCAGTAGCAGTTTAAAGGGAATATCTCCTATATATGGCATATCATCATACAAAAATGACAACCAGAAATAATGTAGCAAAGGAAAAGGTAGCAAGGAACTTTTGGTATACACAAAGAACTGTAAAAGAGAAATAGTTTCTTTTGCATAATGCAACCAAACTAGTAGTCTACAGAAAGTTTTAAACAAGACAGTGTGCCAGGATTGAACATTTTAAGACATGCTTTTGTCTTAGGAAAATTGCAGATTTGATGCTTGTAGCCTTGATGCTTGTAGATGGCCATAGTTTTATAGATTGCAATGATCAAAGAACTGCCTCCATACTGGCTACAATGACTTTTTTCCAGAACTTGCATGACTTCTTATGGGGACTGTTTCCTGGGCTCTGTTCATTGTGCTCAGTTAACTCATGTGTATTTGCAAGACTCAACATTGACCTTATCTAACTTTTTTAAATGCAGAGTTGAAAAGAACTACCAGTCTCCCAGGTGCATACTGACAGGAGCCTGCCTGAGGTGAAAACTCTTAAGTGAAAGGAGTAGACTCTGGATTCTTAATACATTGGAGTCCTGCTCTACAACTAGTTTGGTAGGTTGGCTTCTCAGGGTAAAGGGGTTAGGGTTGATGGAGAACCAAGTGTCATACTCTCAGTGTGAGTTTGTTCTCAAGCACCCTCCTCACACAGTAGCTGCTGCAGCTGCTGCTTCTCCCTTGGCATGGATTAATCTTACTTTTCTTTCCTTGGTACAGTTTCTGACATGGAGGGTTGAGAATTGGCATTGGGGAAGGAATTATAGATGCCAATTGTCTAGCAATAACTCGCTGTGCTAATCTACTTCCTTCCTCTGTTTGCAGTACTGTGGGGAAAAGAGTCAAGATTGCATGAGTGAGAAAGTAGCTGCCCCTCTTCTTTTGACCTTCTGTTCTTGCTGTCTGCTTTATTTATTTTGGATATATTTCGGCTGCATTTCAGGACAGAGTCCACTGAAGGTGGCTTACGGAACATAAAACACAAGAAAATTACAATTCCAGTATGACACCGTATGAAACTGGTCACACAATGTAAAATCAAAACCCATAAATAAAAACCCCCAATAATTTAAAAGCCAGCACCAACTATATAAAATAATCTTGGTTGAAGGCCATTTAAGAGACAAGAACTGAAGAACATTTTGAAGGCTAGAACTGATGGTGCCAACTCATATCCCTTGTGTGGGAGTTTCATAGATCAGGGACCAGCACTTGAAAATACATTGTCTCTGGCGCATGTTCATTTAGTTGACAAAATTTCAATGGGTTTACTCTTGAGTAGAACTTAGGTGGGCAAATGAAGAAAACTATCAGTGGATTGTGGTCTGTAATAGATTGAATTTGGCCCAGCAGTCTGCTTTCCTGTCACTATGTCTGAGACTTATACTTGATTATATTTCTCTGCCACTTTTCATTCAGATTAATTCCAAAGCGATTTACAATCAATAAATAACAGTAACATAATAGAGCATCATAAATGTAGCAGAAATCATACAGAATAAATAACAGACTAGTAAAACATTTACAAATCATCAAAACAATTAGCATCTATGAAACACTTGTTAACAAAACTACTAAAAAATAAGGTAAACATCACAGTTACAACAAAAATAATATTTTAGGATTCACAAAGTACTACAGCTAACTCTTTGTCTTGTCATTACTTTAAGTTATTCCAACTGTTTGCTTGATTATTCTGTTGTATTAAAAAATAGCATATCAGACTCCATTTTAAACTGGTGTTATGGAGGAGTAATCGCTAAATTAATCCAGAGTATGTTGTGTTTCAAGTAGGGAGGTGAAATCTCTGTTCAGCTGTGTTTTGTTACATTTGTGTCATATGCTCCCGTTTAGGCACTCAGAATACTGTTTTAACCTCCCAACAGCCCATTGAGGATAGTTAGACTATGAGTTATTTCTCCAAAAGCCACACAGTGGATTCAATTCAGAGATCATGTAAGAAAAGTGAGGCATTTTTTTGCTTATTTGTCTTGCATGGATCCCCCACCCCCAATTTGTTCTGGCTGGTTGGGGAACCCTCTGGATTAGTGTGGGAGGGTTGTATGTGGGAAGGGTATTTGTGAAAATTGCCACCTCCTCTTTCTGTCCGCGGGAACGTCTGCTGCATCAAAGGCCCTTTCATGAAGGAAGGGCAACTCTGAATCCTAGGCCAGTGGTTTTATATCAATCAGGATTTGAGCTGGATATTCTTACATTTGAATGAGCCAGCACAGCCATGAAGCTAAATGGTTGGCCTTCAGCAAGTTCCTCCCTCTGCCTGCTAGGCTTTTGAGATTGAATTGAAATATTCCCATATATGAAGGGAGCCCTGGAATTATGTTTGGAATATTAATGGTACAATATGATTTAGTGGTTAGAGTTTCAAGACTAGGGCCAGAGAGATTTGGGTTTAAATCCCCTTTCATTGGATGATGGCCTTGAGATGGTCATTGAATCTAAGCCTACCTTTCTTCAGAGAGTTGTTGAGAACTATAAAATTAGGGGAGAGCCATGTATGTCACTGTGAGTGCCTTAAAAGAAGGATGGAATGTGAATCTACCAAACAAACAAGGTAGCAAGAGACAAATAGAGTTGCTACCTTCACATGTTGTAGTAATAAGTTGACATTTGAACATCGATAATATTCTACCTGTGTTTCTGACCCTGATAAGGAAAGTGGTCAGAGCCTGCAGTTCAAAGCACTACTGTTTGTTGTTCACTTTTTTGACCTGTAGAAATGTTGACACTGGCAAGGGCAACAAACACACCTAGTTGGTTTTCTATTCCAGTAAACACAATTTGCAGATATGTGCAGGATCTAGATTAGAAGTGGGAAACCTGTGGCCCTCCAGATGATGTTGGACTCAACTTCCATCAGCCCCGGCCTGCATGCCCAGTGGTGAGGAATGATGGGAGATATAGTTCAGCAGCATCTGGAGGGCCACAAATTCCTGAACCCTGATCTAAATTTACAAGTTCCTTGATCTGCAAACACTTCTGAGAATTGAATTGCAAGGAACATTAGTGGCAACATGGCAATGGGAAATTTTGCATAGCTGCTTTCGTCTTGAATCTTTTCTAATTAAGTGCCTGTTTAGTAGCTTTAAAATCTGATTGGACAAGAAAACTGTCTCCATAGACTGCTTCAGCCAACTGGTTTCTTAGTGCATGAAAGATGTTTGAGCCCAGGCATGTCCTCCCCTCCAATTTGCCCTCTTCTTGTGTGCCTGGATTCAGTTCTGGTTTGTAGGGAGTTTTTGAACTGCACTTAGCTGGCTCTGATGTCACAGGAACTTGGTCGCTCTATGGAAGTAAACAATACAAGGAAGCATCTACCAAATGAAAGAGAGACACCACTTCTCAAGAAGCTAATTAAGATTTATCCTAGCCTGAACCAACTAATAACTGTTTATTAGCACCTTGAGATGTCTCTTTTTTGTACGTTTCTTATGCAGGTAGTTAATGGCTTGTTGTATCTGATGCACTTGGAATCCTTAAAATGTGCAATATGAGTTCTAAATACTAACTTTGCCAACAACTCTGAACTACACTTCAGATTTCCTACAGATCACTACCTCTTTTCCTTCCAACTGTATCCCTTTGCCTGCATTCTTCTGCTGCATTTTCTCTGCTCATGATAGGGATCCCTCATGGTTTTGTTTATGTAATTCTGGACAGGTATGTGCATTTTGGAATGGAAAATTTCCTCCAAATTTTCCAATATAAGTCAGTTGGAATCTGATACAAAATGTTTGACAAATCCCAGATCAACCATGTAATTGATTGTGTGACCTTGGGAAATAATTGTGCCTCAATTTTAACCTATAAGTTGTGATAATACAACTAAATGATTTATTTCTCACCCTTTAAATAGTGGGAAGGAAATCTAAATGTTACTGCTAGCTTAAATATTTTTAATCAGTTGATTAATCAACTTCAGCTTTAAACAATTAAACATCAGGACCCATTTTTGATTGGTGCAGTTGAGGGATAAAGGCTCTTTTTCCTTTTAGCCTGGTTTGATTCTACTATGTTACTGTATTAGGGACTGGAAAAGAAAATATACAATAATTTTCTGACAGTAAATGGAAACTTCTGTTAAGTTGTAAATCGTATTAGACCAGTATCAGAAAAAGGATAAGTATCCTGAAATTTTTATATGCAGGCTTACTTAAATACAGTAATTAGTCAACTGGCAGCTCAATCCTATGCATGTTTGCACCGAAGTAATTCCCATTATGTTCAATGGGCTTATTAAACTTGTAAGCGTGTAGGTCCACAATCTAAACATATTTGATGGCCTACTAAATTTGCAATCAAATTGTACATAGACACTCTACATATGAACCCCTTTCGTATGCTATTGATATGAAGGTGTGCTCACACACTAAAGTGAAAGCACAGTTCCCTCTTCTGAAGTTGGTTAGCTTCCCCTGTTGTCTATTCATTAGGTGTGTACATCTACATATGTAGGATTTCCACCTGTAGACATCCACACCTAATGTGAGGATAACAGGTGGGGCTGAGTGAAGCCCTGTGACCTCTAGGGTTGGCCAATAGTGTGGCCCTGCTACATCTTGATTGCATGACCACCCCTTTATGCAAGTAGCACTTCAATAGAGCTATACAGTGGACCCTCGGGGTTACGTACCTCTCTGGATACGTAATCTTTGGGTTGTAAAAGCGGCAAACCCAGAAGTATTTTTCTGGGTTTTGCCGCTTGTGTGTGAGCAGAAGCGGTGCCTCTGGTTACGGATTTTTCAGGGTGCACATGGACCCCTGGAACAAATTAAATCCGTATCCAGAGGGTCCACTGTAATTGAGATTCTAAACAAATATGTAAATTCGCTAACAATGTAGTCGTGAATCAGTGTCTCTTGGTACTGCTAAATGCAGACTTCTGGGAGAAAAAGCAGTTTACATTAATTAAAATAAAACATATTAAATTGATATTTAACTCTCATATACATATCTGTATATCAACATACAGTTTGATTCTATGGAGGGTTAGAGAAAGTTACATTGTCTTGGGATTGGCATCCCTTTAGCTGTTCAGTGAGTGAAGGCTTCTAATGTGCAGAGTCTAAGAATCTGTACTGTGTCACACATGCATCGCATAGTTTTCCTTACTGATGGACACAGCATGCGGTTGCAGAAATTTAGGTGTATATCTGTACATATGAACACTCACAAAAGAAAAATCAGCATAGCTGTTGACAAGGTTTTCTTGCCCTTGATTGTACAAATTATAATTCATTGGCCTATACCCGAGTACCACAAATGTTTCATTTATAGTTGAACAATCTAACTGTTTTGAGTTTTGCACTTAAGAAGACTTGTTTTCAGAATGTGTTTGTGCTTCTTTTAAAAGGTTTTACTGCTTTGACTGCTTCAATGGACCACATTCATGGGGCTTGGAAGGCTCTAACTGATGGAATTGGATTAAAGGATTCTGTCTTCAATGGATCCAACTGTATTTCACCTACTATTGTCCAGCAGTACAGCTATCAGCGTAGAGCATCTGATGATGGGAAACTTTCAGATTCTTCCAAGACAAGCAATACCATTCGTGTTTTCTTGCCTAACAAGCAACGCACAGTGGTGAGTCTGTTTCTTGTTTTGTGCAAGATGAAAGATTGACTGTCCCCCCCCCCCACTAGTGCATAAACATTCCAGTGCCCCAGTAGGCTAATAATGTTTAAATGTAGATGCTTCAGGATGGATACAGTGATGTTTTGTTCAGCATGTTGACCCAATATACACATGCATAATTTTGGGAAGAGCAATGAGATTTGTATCACTTCAATGAATATGTGATCCTGTCTCTTATGAATAGGCCCTCTGCTGATGAATTATTTTGGATACTAAAGCAGTGTTAGCCAGAAAAAGCATCTTGGTTTTCTTTTTGCTTCTGACTTTAAAGTGATTTATAAGTATATCCCAAAGGCTTGCAAAGTTGTATTAAAATCGTAAAATCAATATGCAGATTGTTAAATGTCAGCAACACAAGTTACATCAGCTCAGGTTAATTGCAGCAGGCCTAGATTGGATTCTGTCAGACGTTTCGATAAGCCTATCATGTGACTGTCTGTCCTTGCTTAAAGGTACTGCTTTCACCGGCCTTGTAAATAAACCCACAAAAATTATTAGTTTGCAGAATATTTAGTGGCCTACTAGCAGAGGATGGATGGAGAGCTCTGACTCCCCTCCCCCCTCCCCAGCAGCCTGCTGCATTTCTATGCTGAGTGCATAGGAAGGGAACTCCCCTTTTGGTAGTCTGCTTGATTTCTTTGCTAGATATAGAGTGGGAGAATTCAGCCTTTGTCATTCTGCTCACTTTCCTCCTGAACGTTGCATATGTCTACCGGGTGAGTGTTTACAGTGCAGGTACAGTGCTGCTGATTTCTTTATCAAGATTAAACTAGTAGGAGCAGATTCACTCCCAATCCCAGCCCCTAACATTCTTCCTTGTTGGCTTACCATGGTTCCCACTTATTCAGTGTTTCAGCCGATGGGAACACTTGTTAGCAGTAACTAACCATGGCTAGTGCCTGTGCAGCTGTGACACTAAAAAACTGACTAATTGTTTTAGACAATGCCATTCATGTCTACAGTGCAATCCTATTTACATCTGCTCTGAATGAAGTCCTGTGGATGTCAGTGGGGTTTACTTCCAGGTGTTAGGTTTTTAGACAGCAGCCTTAGGCAAACAAGGAAAATGTGGGTTGAATCTTCAGTGAAGAAGTGTTGGAGACTTGATTCCCTTTGTTCATTTTTTTTATAATAAACGTTTATTAGTTTTCAATTACATTCCAATAATAGCCTCATTATAACAATGCCAATTTATAATACAATTATCATAACCAACAATTCAAATACTAAATTACCTTATTTAATTAAGGTGCCCCCCCGTGTTCTAGATTTGTTGACTTCCTAATTTTATTTATTTCTGTGTTCTAAAATCTTATTAGTTTCAGTTATATTCCGGTCATAATAGTCATCCCTTACACAACAACTGCAATATTAATAACTTCTATTCGTGTTGACACATTAAATGATTACTAAAGCTTCATGTGAGGAACTAAAACTATATCATTGTTCTTTCCTGTGTGTGGCAATTATTCAGTCCATGATGTTTCTTCCTGTCCTTGTAAGATGTTATGTCTTTCTTTCCCCCCGATTGTTGCTGTTATGCATCATTCCATGGGCGGAGCTGATATCCCTTCGCTTCAGTTTTTGATTACAGAATTAGCAGCATTACAAGCGTAAAACTCCATAATGGCAATTTTCAGTTATGATAGTATTGTGTAATTGTAGTCATCCAGTGTTTGATAACAGCACTGTAATTCGTACTCCATGACTGAAGAATGAAAATGTTTCAGAATTAAAACTACTACTTTTTTAACAGGTGAATGTGCGTAATGGAATGACCCTTCATGATTGTCTCATGAAAGCACTCAAAGTCAGAGGCCTGCAGCCGGAATGCTGTGCTGTTTTTAGATTACTTAATGAACACAAAGGGTAAGAATTGAAATACTACGTTTTATGAAACCATTCAAGCAGTTCCTTCCCATAGTGTTCCCTGTATTTTGTTTGCTTCACATTTATAATGTTCAGTGATTCAAACAGTACAAAATCACAAAGGGCACACCAACCAAAGTTGGTGTTGCATAGATTCAAATGGAGAGAATTCAATATAAGCTTAACTGTTCTATTGAAGTCAGCGGGAATGCAAAGAATTTAAAGTGGCTGCATTGTCCTAAGTGAAATCAATTATTGTTTTGCTTATTCTAAGTGAAATCAATTGTTTTGCTTATTCTGAACTTTGAAGGAAATAAAGCTAGAATTTTCTTCAGTTCATAGATGTAGCTATTTTTATATGATACTTGTAGAGTGTTATCTTTTTAGATTTAGCTAAAATGTTGGAAAGTTTTATCTGCTCGAATATAAATTTCAGTTTGGATAATCTCATTTTATCCTGTCAACTGCCCTGAGATTTATGGACAAAGGGTGGTATAAGACTTAATGTGCTTTTTATAGGGCCAGGGGTCTACTGTTTTTAAGTACCAAATGATTCTTTAACAAGTTGAGGGAGTGAAGGTAACTTAATTGACTTCACACTACTGATGGCTGGTATAGAACGCTGTGTTAAGCCACAGTCCTGGATCAATTATTTGTGAGATTTTATTTTTGCCCTTGAATCTGTTAATTTCAGACAACTTTAGGGCTCAAATCCATTATACAACTTCCATATCACTAAGGCCGCCATTAAAATTTTGGTATCCACGTCTTTCTTTTATTTTGAATGTTGCCACTTATTAAACTAGTGTGTGTTCACACACATTTCAGGTAGCTCCGAACTTTTAAGCGATTTGGTTTCGAGACTATTGGTTAAAAGTTTAAAAACTGGTAGCTTTTTTGTTCTCCTACACTTTGAAAATTGAATTCATTCCGCATATTCTCTCCCCACCTTTTCAGTAAAAAAGCACGGCTGGATTGGGGTACAGATGCTGCATCCTTGATTGGAGAGGAATTGCAAGTGGATTTCCTGGATCATGTTCCACTTACGACACACAATTTTGTATGTTGATCTCTTTTGTATGTACAAAATATTTGGAAATACCTCATGGGATTACAGCTGACAAGACTATAAGAAATTATACAGCAGTAGTGCTCAAAAAGTTTCATAATACTTTGACCTCAAAACAGCACACAAAGCAAGTGTTGCAATATATCTAAGTGTTCTTACCTTTCCAATCTTGGCAGAAAATCAACGATGTTTTTAAAAGCAGTCCAGACCCTTAGGGCATTGTCTTCCCCAACCTAGTCCCCTCCAATTTTTTTTTTTTACAAAATCCCATTAGCCAGCATGGCCATTGATGATGGAAATGGTAGTCCAAAACATACAGAGGGCATAGGGTTGGCCAAGACTGCCTCAGTTAACATCCTTTAGCTTGTTCTTTTGTTGCCCCTGTGGCAGTAGACACTGAGGTATTCTTCTGAGATCAGGAATCCAAATGCTTTGGAGGTCAAGACTAAAAGCATCTCCTTTCTTGGCCTGGTTCACACATCATGGTAAACCTAACTGTGACTGTACTGTGAATGAGCAAACACGCTAGTGCATGCTGTTCAAAGCATGCCTGTCCTGCTCCTCCCTTCCCCAGGTCAGAAGGAAACAAAGCACAGCGCTTTTTTAGTGCTGTGTGTTTTGCCTCTCTCTAAACAAACCGCAAGAGGGATAAATAAAGCATAAGTGCTGGTTCATATGTAACACTAAACTAGTGCCGGGGGCTGTTTCCTGCAGGACGGGTGCGTAGAGTTGAGCAGCATACACCAGCATATTTGCTTGTTTACAGCAAGATACAGTTTGGTTTGCCCATGACATATGAAGTGGTCCACTATGGAATATAATGAGAGGGGAGGAGAGCAAGAGTAACACTGTGAGCGAATGCACTTGCCTCTACTGTCTAAATTGGGAGGGAGAACTAAGGGGTTAAGGAACAGTTTTCATGGAGAAGGTGAGTTTTGATTAGGAGATTGAGTGCGCTTTCTGCTTCTATGGACTTGAACTATAAATGTAGTTCTCTGATCAAATAACACTGTGGCTACAAAAGCTGCTCGTTTAAACTTACCCAAATGCCAGGTTTTGGTTCCTTTCTAGTCTAATCTAATGTATATGGTTGCAAGTGAAAATAAAGCAATTTCTGAAAATGTGAATAATCTGAATTCCCCCCCCCCAAAAAAAAAGTTTCTGCTGAAATCACCTGTGTTTTGAAAACTAAAATATATTAATACTGGCTGTTTGTGAGACAGTATATTTTGAGCAAAGCATGTTTAAAGCTATAGCTTTATTCATAAAAGTTAATTCCAGTGGTAAAATGTGAACTATTTAATGATAATGTGGTAACAAGCAATTTGGAACAAATATGTAAAAAGCTTCATAAATTGGCTACCTCATACAAACTTAGATACGAAATTTATTTTCCAGGCACGGAAGACCTTTCTAAAGCTTGCATACTGTGACATCTGCCAGAAGTTTTTACTAAATGGATTCCGGTGTCAAACCTGCGGTTATAAATTCCATGAACACTGCAGCACAAAAGTTCCTACCATGTGTGTGGACTGGAGCAACATCCGGCAACTCTTGTAAGAGTTATTTTTAACCTTAAAAAAAATAAAAATGCAGCTATTTTAAAATTAGAATAAATGCACTGGTTCAAACATAAAGGCCTATTGAATTTAGTAAAAATCTGCTTACTTTTTTCTTTTTTGCTCAGCTGCATGCTTTTGATTTCAGGTTGTTTCCACACCCAAATGTTGGTGATACTGGTATCCCTGCGCTACCTCCCTTAACGACTCGGCGAATGCGGGAGTCCGTGTCCAGGATACCTGTGAAGTGAGTTGAACTTTGGTTTTTGTTGTGTTTTGCTATACAGTTGTATCTTGGATCTCAAACACCCTGGAACTTGGACGTTTTGGCTCCTGAATGCTGCAAAGTGAACGGTCCAGTTTGCGAAAGTTCTTTTGGAACCCCAATGTCCGACGGGGCTTCTGCGGCTTCAGATTGGCTGCAGGAGCTTCCTGCAGCCAATCAGAAGCTGTGATTTGGTTTTCAGACGTTTTGGAAGTCGAACGGAATTCCAGAACAGATTCCGTTCAGCGTCCAAGGTACGACTGAAATTCATAATGGTAGTGCTGTAATAGCCTGGGTAGCAATGTGCAAAAGCAGCTTGGTGTGAATATCTTAGACAAAACTCTCCTTACTGCATGCTAAGCACCAAGGGTTAGTGTTTTACAAGTTAAAATGCTTTTAGTATATTAATATTTTAGTTATTATTTTTTTAAATAGGGCCTATCCACATACATTTATGGTTTGGCTGTCCTGTGTGTCGTGTACTTGGACCCCTCCCTCACTTCCTGGTCTCTGCGTGGCATAGTTGGCTGTAGCAAGCAGATTAGCAAACTGTGTTTCATGTGGTCCTCTTCTAAAGGAGAACTAGAAGACCATTTCAAGCAATGGTCTTAAATCTGGGTTTGGAGAGCCAGGGCAAACCAAACCAAAGTTTTCTTGAACCCAGGATTCAGACAGGGAGTTGGATAGTGTGAAGTCAGGACAGGGTGCGGTAACCTCAGTGCTTGGACTTAACAACCAGACCTGTTAGTATTTTGTCAAAACCATTCCATAGTTGGGAAACCTTCATCCAATAGGTTTATTTAATGATCGCTAATTCTTTCCTATAATCATCCTCACATCTGAAGGCAAGCTAAGTGCCTGCTTATAGGATGGACAACATTATGCGGAGATTTTGCGAAGCCTCCTCACTTTACAACTGCATTCTTAGTAGTAATTTGGAATGGCACTTAATGATGGCAAATTGAACAACATTTAACAAACTGATCTGGTTTGATATTTTGGTTTAGAGATAGCTCTTAAACCGCACTTTCTCAGTTTGGGTGCATGGGAAATCATTGTTTTAAGAAGCCAGGAAAGCTTTGCCAAAGTCAGGCGCAGAAGTGGGAGGAAATGACTGGAGGGATGAGATGGAAGAGTGTGGGCACATACATGCTTGGTTCCCAGTCCATTTAAACTCTGGTTTGTTCAACTGAGATAGCTACATCTGAACCAGACTAATCTGATCATATATTAATTTTATTTCAAGAGAAGTAGACTCTACAGCAGTGATATCTACTAGAGAACAGCTTTTCTGATGCTTAACAATGAATCACCATTTCCTAGTAGCAGAATTGAAAAATGTTTGTTTCCATCCTTTAGTTCTCAACACAGATATTCTACACCTCATGCCTTCACATTCAGCACATCAAATCCATCTCCCGAGGGCTCCCTTTCTCAAAGACAGAGATCTACATCAACACCAAACGTCCACATGGTCAGCACAACTATGCCCGTGGATAACCGAATAATTGAGGTATTCCTATTTCTGGGTATTTAGCCAGTTGTTTCTGAATTGCATATTGGTTTAATACTTACTGCAGGTTATAATGGCCGCATTCCTGTTTTCATAGAACACATTAGTTTGCCAAACCGCAGTTCTCAGCTGATGTTCTAACTCCCCATAGTTTGTTACCAATTCTTTACTATGATTTGAAGGATCAGAGAACAGGATGCTTGTAGCCAGTATGTGACCAACTTAGTGACATGTCATTATTTCTGTTTCTATCACCTTTACTAATCAGTTAATATTTCCATAAAAGTATGGCTTGTTCAAAGTTAATCCAGTTAAAACAGAGAGTTTCTGTGCTACAAAATATAGCAATTTACAGTATCTCACTGAATAGAACAAAAGATCCACTCAGCTCTCCTTAAACAGATTTCTTTTTAATATCAAGATCTTGAGGGTTCAGTTGTGTGCAGTCTCCCCCCCCCCCCCTTTATAAGCAGTAATTTTCATTTGGCTTTTTATATTGCTTTTCTTCTCCTACTACAGAGACAGTATGGCAAGATAGTAGGTGACAGCATGACGAATATGTTCTTGATAGCTTGTAGCACATTAGGTGTTGTAAGTAGTGATGGATAGACTCACTCAAATTTAGGTCAGAGTCAAACTGACCCCAAATCAAGCTATGCTTTATCCTCAGTTTAAGGCTCCATCACTCTTCCAATGTGACAAGCCTGAGGCACCTCCTCTGCCTCTTACCTCCTTCCTCAAAATTTATTTCGTCATCCTAGTAAGTTCCATGAATCCTTGTGCCGGGGATGCTTCCATGGCAGTGCTAAAATTCTAATGGGAGCACTAAATTGAGACTTTTCTGCCCCAGCTTGCTGGTAAATCAGAACAGAAAAGAAAGTGGCAGCTCGTTACAGGGGATGGTATTAGGCTAAGCACTTTAAGATCTGGACCCAAACTGTAATGGGCTTGGGGGTTCCTGAGCTGGGAAACATCATTGCTGAACGTCCCCTACCCCTGTTTTTGAACTTTGGAGCTTATCACTAGTTTGAAGACAAAAATCACTTGGTAGAGCCACTAAAGCTTTCATGGTAAAGTTCTTTTCCAGGAATTTTTAGAGAGCCACCCTACATTATTGGAGTTCCCTTGTTGGTCCAGCTGGCTTTCAGTGTGCCAGAAAGCAAACACTATTTTGCAGCTGAAGTTTTGTAATGTGGTAACACTCTTTTTATCAGGGAAGTGTATCCCATGATTGCACAGTTGTGTGATATCTCAGAAAGTGGCTCAGAGTAGCCTTCACCAGTGTATGGTCCTCCAGATGTTGTTTGACTACAACTCTCATAACCCCCAGCTACTGAGGCCATTTAGAGGGCAAGGCTGGTTTAGGAGATGAAATTCAGCAAGTGCTGAGTTTAAGGCTGCAGATACTGACTGAGTGACTCAGAATGATGAGAAGCTGAGCAAGGGAAGGATTTGAGTGCTTATGATAGCTTTTGACCTTTCTCATTGATAGTAGAAGAAATTGTGCAAAGTAAGGTGGGTATATGCAAATTTGATTTATATATGCAAATATAGTTTTATTTGTATAAATTTTTTTACCTGGCTGCAGAATTCTGGTGTTCATTGCCTCATCTATAAGAATCATAAAATCTGTAGCCCGTAGCTTTCTGTTCTCCCACTTTAATTTATTGGATGTTTTGATAGGATGAGTGGGATGAACTTTATTTTGGGCTCCCAATGATTCTTATGTAAATGCTTACCTTTTAGCATGGTTTAGGTTTTTGATAGTGGCAATACCTTTAGTATCTCAAGTCAGACTAGGAAATCTTCCCTGGAATTGTGTTTTGAGTTGGAGAGAAGAAAACCATGGTGGTGGTTGTTGCTGCATCTCGGGCTCCTGAGTCCTAGAGTTCTCTCTTTGAATTTTACCCTAGAATAGTGAACCCTTTGTATAAAATGGCATCTAGCGTCTTGTTGAATTGCAGATCTGTTTGATTAGATTATCTCTGCTTGGATCAGTATCAGGTATAATCAGATTCTCTATACATCTGCCTTGTAGAGATTAAAATCTCATAGCCCCTCTTGAACTGTTCTTTTCTTGTGAGTCTGCTTATGGCAGAACTGGAATACTATCAAGTTTTGAAAATGCGAAGAGATGGTTTAGAAAACTTTCCCTGGAGCATATTTCATGGTTGGTGGAATGTCTGCCTGCCTAACCTTAAGAGCATTCTTGCATCAGGTTTAATCTGCAGTTCCTATAAAAAATAACATTCACATAGCTAATGTGTTAACTCTCTTTTCTTTCAAGTTGTCTTCTTTCCTTGTTGTTACTACTTTCCTTTTTAGCAGCTGAAAACTTTTTTTTTACTACTTCCTCTGTTCTTTTCTTATTTCTCATTGCTTTGAATTAGAATAACAGCCTGAATGCTTCTCCCAGGTCCTGGTGCAGACGATTCTGTTTAAGGGGAAGAGTAGGTATTATCTGGATGCCTTTGCTTTCTTCAGTTAACAGGATTGCTAAGAGAGTTGGCCAAATTAGTGTGAGTTAAATAACTGTAGCTTAACAGTTGCATTTGGGAAGACCAGTGTGGCATGTTTGTTTAGTTCTAGTACTAAAACCCAGAGTTTGTAATACAAAATAGAACTTGCACTACACAGATGAAGCTTTCAGTGGTACAGAGCAAAATCCATAGCTTCTGGAGTAAACCTGTTCCTTTTAGCTTTGCTCTCATGGATGTGGTTGTGTGTTAAAATGATAAGTGGGCATGCTGGTTGAATATTTTTATTATAAAAAACTCAGAAATGTCATTTTTTAAACTGCTTTTTTAGGGTTGGTGGATTATAGTGTGCTCCCAACAAGAAGCTACACAGACATCTGAATAGTTTAGCTTTATATAAAGCAAGCCTTCAGTAAATGAAGGCTTGTGATTATAGAAGAGAGCACAGAAGCAGTACTTCAAAAATACTTTGCCTGGTGGAGATGAGTACTTTATTTAAGTTGAAATTGGGGGATGAGGGAACACCCAGCTTTGAAATGCAGTGAATATTTTCTTCTTAGAAATTCAGGATTTGGATTGTGTTTTTTTAAAAAACAAAACAGAGGACAGCCTGTGCCTTTGTGGCCACATCCAAGCCACAGCAAGTGCATGAAAGTTCCTGTAAAGTCCACATTTTAGCTTAGCTGGCAGGGATACCCCTGTGTGGGGATTTCCCCATCCTTCTCCCTTCCTTTTGAAGCCACTTGTGTCTCTGTAGAGCTGCTTCTGAAGGTCGGGAGACGCATTGGAGCAGGATTTTATGTGGCAGAAGGAAATGCCAGCAGAAAGCACCACCCCACTTCTCTTGCGTGAGCACACAATTCTTGGGATTCCAGGAACTGTTCCCAATTGCCCATTTCCAAATGAACCTCCTTAGAATGAAAGGTGATGAGCAATTCTCACTGAGCTATACTTCTACAGGTGGTTTTATTCAGTGTTTCATCTTGCCCATCTTGACTAGAAATCTGTCTGAATCCTCATTATTTTTATTTTGTTGAACGTGCTTACACACTACTTTTCCTTCAAAGAGCTCTGAGTAGCTCAATTTGACTTCTAGACAGTTCACAGGGTGAGACCAGTTTAGCTTTGGCAGAAAAACTGCATTCTGGCTATTTTCTCACCTTTCTTTTGACCTTGCATTTTGCTTTGTGTCTTTCTATCCACTATACACAATCCGTGCACTGGATAATGCTGGACAAATGGGAACCATTCTAAAATTGCCTTATATCAGAGCTGTGCATGTTTACAAAGGGTAGCATGTGTGGCATGCAGTGAGAGAAGGAGAAACGAGCTCAGCTGCAGCAGTGGTATAGTGGGGGCCGTGTGGATTTCCACTTTTACAGATTCAATTCATCGCTATGTTTAAATATGACCAGATGGAACTGGACTTGCTCTATATGTAGTAGGTTATGCAAAATACATGTTACACCACTAACTTGATTGGTTAATGGTGGCCTTTCATGAAAGGTTAACTTGAATGCTCCTGTGAATACTTCAACGATTAATTCGACAACTTCATTTTAAAAGTTAGGCATACTTAAGTTTCCTTGCATTTTAAATGGCCAGCATCTCCAAATGTTGTGGTGGTTTGGTGTCTACAATTAAAGCTGCTGAGCCAGTTTCCCGTTAGTGAGAAATTTTCTGCTCTATTCCGCCTTCCAGAGCAATTATGCTGAAGTGTTGATACCTGTTCTTTTTGTTTCAGGATGCGATACGTAGTCACAGTGAATCTGGTGAGTGTTTCACTTAATAATATGTGGGATACTGGGAGGGCCACTTGGGAAGCTGCCTTATGTTGATTCAGACGATCTAGCTTAATGTGGTCTTCTCTGACTGGCAGCAGCTTTCCAGAGTTCCATCAAGAGGTCTTTCCCAGTCCTACCTGGAGATGCCAGGGATTGAACTTGGAACCTTCTGCAGGGAAAGCTTCTGCTCTGCCACTGAATTATGATGATTCATATTATGAACGTTTCTACATTAAAAAGTGCTTCCATGTTAGAATTAGCATGCAGCTGGAGCACAGAATATCATTGATGCAGTAAAACGGACTTAGGCTTTGCACAACATGGTGTCATACCAGTTCCCGCATGTTTTTCTTGCTTCTGATACGGGGGTTGTCTAATGTTAGTAAGCGTCTCTTTCATCTTTCTTCAAACATGCGAAGCATCACCCTCCGCTATATCCGGAAGCCCCAACAATACAAGTCCAACAGGATGGTCCCAGCCTAAAACACCAGTTCCAGCCCCAAGAGAGAGAGCGGCAGGATGTAATTCGCAAGAAAAAAAAATCGTATGTATCAGAGTATTTACAGCCGGAAGATACTCAGAGTATACAACGTGATTTTCAAATATATTAAAGCTTGCAGCTGGATGTGTCGCAATGATTTGCATGTATTCTGTGTCATACTCTTTATGCTGCTGCCATAGCTGAATAGTGTGTGAGCTTCTAAAAGAAGTCCAAGTGTTTGTCAATGTTATTTTACATTCTTCACTAATGCCTTCACTCTGATTCTAAAAACAAACCCAGCGCAACTCTCCAGCAGGGGTGGCCTAACCTGTGGGCCTTCTCAGATGTTGCTAGACTACAATTTCCTTCATCTGTGACCATTGGGCGTGCCAGCTAAGGCTGATGGGAGTTGTGGTCTAGCAACATGGAGGGCCACGGGTTCCCCATCCTTAGTCTCCAATTTGCAATAGCACCTGCCTCCATATTACTCTGCTCAGTATCATAATACAGCACCTAGATCTTTACATCAGCCCCTTGAACCAGTAAAAAAATTACGATTTCTGACTTCGTGTTGTTACAGCTGATAAGCTCTTATCTGCTGGCACAGGAAGTATTAGAAACAGGCTGTTAGTATGGAGATGAGAATATGACCACATTTGTATAAGAGGGAAATCTGATTGTCATTAAATAGAAAAAAGTTATTGGGAGTGATGTTACGGCATAGATTATTTTCCATCTGTACAACAGATTTAGAAATATACAGATGCCCATTCAGTCCTTAGTTTGCTTAAACATATTTCCTGTTGACATTTTGTTAAGTCTACATTATAACTGTGTATGTACTGCGTAGTCAGATCTAGATTATTTCCAAATATCATTAATCATACTTGCGGCAAGCTTTAATCTGAACCTGTGAAACTTGGTTTCCAGGCCATGCTGTCTGTATTGTAAATATTTACTTGCTTTCCAGAGACCTCGTGGACAGAGAGACTCAAATTATTATTGGGAAATAGAAGCAAGTGAAGTTATGCTCTCTACCAGAGTAGGATCAGGCTCTTTTGGGACTGTTTACAAAGGCAAATGGCATGGTAAGTATCAAGTATTCCTACCACTCTTCTTGGAAAATATCAATATTAAAATTGTTTAACATAGTAAAAAATATATACATTTGGCCATGTGTACAGGTTTAATATTTTTGATTCATAGATATCTGATAAGAACTGATCCCATAATTATGTATGGGGCAGAGAACCCTTCATTCCAACTTTGGAACTGGGGTGGTGATGGGAGTTGCTGCTCAGCTGCAGGAACAACCCCCTCTCTCCTCTGCAATTTTGTTTTTCCATTTTTATTTTTTGAAATATTGTCTCTGTCATTTCTTCTTCTTCAAGTGTTTATTGAATTTTTGTTACGTACAAAAACATGTTGCACCAAAAAAAAAGCAGGTAGGAAAAAAAGATACTTTATAGAGTTGCAGAATGAAATAACAGCAACCCAGTACACCAAATTACAACCATGCTCATTCAGTTTCAAAATTGGGAGAAAGGCTGACCATATGTCCTGCCCATCAGGAGGTGGCATTGCACACGCCATGCTGAGCAAACTTTAGCAGCCACATTTCATCATCTTTTCCATTATCATGTTTACAACAAATTATAAACAGCTCTTCCATTATTCTTATAAGGTGTGTTTGCATTGGTGGAAGGGAAGTGGGTATTTGGAAATAGTGGCCAAGATTCAAAGAACTACTTAGTGTACTCAAATGCTTGGTCCTGCCTTGTGAGGTGTTGTATGTTTTTCCTTTGAGCAGACCTCTGTGCCTCAGTGTAACGCTTTAGAAAGTTCCCCGGTTTACCATGTGATAATCAGGATGGGTGGGGGTGCCTACTGTCTGCCTTTGGGTTTTTCCGCATGCAGACCATACTGCTGAAGCTCTGGTTCCTCCCTGCATGTAATTTGTGTAAAGACATCAGTGGACTGCTTGTCATTGTTGTAAGAATGTTGGCATGGTGCTTGAGATACAATTGTTGTGTTATGTTTGCAGGAGATGTAGCAGTAAAGATATTAAAGGTGGTAGATCCAACCCCAGAGCAGTTTCAGGCCTTCAGAAATGAAGTGGCTGTGCTAAGGTAAGCCAACATGGTGACTTTAAAATGCTTGTCTAGTACTTTTATTAAGTTGACTGTTGTCTAAAGTGGCTGGATGCACAGGCTCATTGTGTTTTCAGTAAAACGCTTTATTGTGTGAGGTTATCGCAAGGATAGTAAACTAAACAGAACTGGAAGATTTACCAGACTCTCATACTGCTGCATCCAAATTGTGGACTATCCTGAGGCAGGGATGTTCAGTTTGTTAGCTAACAGTTCCTTGTTGGCTGGAACTGTGATCAATACTTGCCAAGGCTGGCCCTACCATTACGCAGCATAAGCCAACTGCCTCAGGTAGCAGATGTTGAGGGGAAGCAGCAGCCTCTTGGCTATTCCTCCTGTGCTCCCCACCCCCCAGTCATTCCTGTCTTTTGGAGGGCAAGTCTATGTATTCTTCATGACATGTTCTGACCACTTTAAAAAGTAGCCTTCTGACTCAAGCGCAGTGGAGGATGCTATCATTTTACCAGTTTGGAGAAACAGCCCGTTCTCAGCCCAGTCAGCTTCTGTGTATGGAATGTGAAGGGAGTGCCATCTTGTCCTTTGCCTCAGACAACAAACTGTTTTGGGTCAGTCCTGCTTGTTAGTCTTCAAAGCTCTTCACTGGGCAACAGACTGGTGTAGAAGCACTCTTTTGCATGCAAAGGGAAGGATTTGCTGATTTACACACACACACACACACACACACACACACACACACACACACACACACCGATCCCCTTTCTGGCAGCAGCAGCTTGTGTCTCGTGCCACACTAGAGGATATGCCAGCCTTCAGAACAGTGTTCCAGGGGGTTCTGCCTGACTAGCTGAAGAGGGACAGCCCAAAAAGCACATACAGAGTTTATATTGGATGCTGCTCAAATTCACCTTCAAATCCAAGCAGGAAAGACTGCATCGCCAAAATTCAAAGAGCCACATAAGCACAGGGAAATTCAGGCTCATTCATTATTTTGTCATTAGTAAAAGACATTTATTTCTATAAATAGACGTTTCTCTTTCTCTGTTAAATTTACATATCCCTGCAAAACCTTTGCTATAGAGAAAAGCAGTTGAGCTTCAGCTTGGGTTCAGAGGTACTAGTTTTTTGGAAAGCTTTGGATCAGAAGAAAAATCCACCCCTAAATCAATGGAGTTCTGAATTTCACATGTTTATTTAATTTACAAAGCTGAACATACACTCCATGTTCATATGTTGATTCCTATTTGTTTCTCTTAGGAAAACCCGGCATGTTAATATTTTGCTATTCATGGGCTACATGACTAAAGATAACCTGGCCATCGTCACACAGTGGTGTGAAGGAAGCAGTCTGTATAAACACCTGCATGTCCAGGAGACCAAGTTCCAGATGTTACAACGTATTGATATTGCAAGGCAGACGGCACAAGGAATGGAGTGAGTAATCTGGACTGAATCATTGTAGCTATGGAAGTGGTGTTGACTGCTCCGAAGATGAAATAGTGCTAGAGAAAATCAAGGAAGTGCTGTCTTGGGTCCAGGCAGATCTTGATAGTGCCTGTAAAACTTGAAATATAAAAACACCAGGCAATCTTCCAGAGAGAGATTACAAAGATGTTTTCCTAATATACAAAAATAGCACTGTCTGATTCTAAATTGATAAAATGAAAGCTTTCTAGCTACAGTAGATAACTACTGAGGAAATTATAATCTTCATTGTGTTTGATTAAGGATGTAGTTTGTTGCTTTGAAACTTGACTTTTGACATGTAAATATGTTCACATTTTTATGTCTCAAATTTTGTTTACAGCTACTTACATGCGAAGAATATAATACACAGAGATATGAAATCGAATAGTATCCTTTTCTTACTCGGTGGAATTCTGATGGCCTGCCGTCATTAGAGCAATATGGAACATGGGGCATAGTATTTCTAGTTTGTTCTGATGATTAAGTGATATGAAGACATGTTAGTTAATAGCAATATTGAAGGTTACTTCTGCATTCGTTAGCTGTCTTTCGTTTGTAGATCTGAGTTGAAAACTGGGGCTGTTTTCAAGATCTCTAAATTCATAACACATAATTTTATTTTATTGTTTAAAAACCAAACCTTATAATGTATGGTCTGCATTCTTTACAGGTCCTGTCTCTGGAAAGCTCAATGTCCTTTGAAGCTTTCAGTGGATAGGACTCTATAAAGTGCAGCGGATACACGGAAACTTAATTAAAAGAAACCAAATTGTGTGTTTTGAGAGAACTTAAAAATAGTAAGCAGTCTGCTAATGGACTCAAGCACCTCCCTTTTACCTATAGTTGGAAGTTCAGTGCTGAGAGTAATAAAAATCTGGGGAGTGGGGAAGGTGTGGGAGAAAAAAAGGATGTACCTAGGCACCTTACCACCTTCCTTTTAATACCAAATATTTTACAATATATTTATAAACCTGGTTGGTCACTGTGAGAACAAGGTGATGGACTAGATGAGCCATTGGCCTGATCCAGTCTGATCCATCTTGTGTTCTTAAAACACATTCATTAAAAACTAGTGTAGAATATCTTCTGGAAACAGGCCTGGATGCCAGGATGACTGTGTTTGGTAACTGAAGTGACTGTCCATGTGTGTTCCTTAAGAGTTATGTAGATATATTTCTTCATGAAGACCGCACAGTAAAGATTGGAGACTTTGGGCTGGCAACAGTCAAATCTAGGTGGAGTGGTTCCCAGCAGGTAGAACAACCTACTGGATCCGTTCTCTGGATGGTAAGTGTTGCTTGTAGCTGGTCTGACATTAAAGTTATTCCTTTTAACTTTTGTTTTTAATGTGCAGTATATGACAAAAACATGTTTCTTATCCTTTAATCCAGGGATGGGGAACCTTTGGATTGCTTTTGGCCTACAATTTCCATTATCCCTGACTGCTGGCCGGGGATGAGGACAGTGGAATGCAGCAGTATCTAGAAAGCCAAAAGTTCCTCATCCTTGCTTAAATACCAGAGAACTAGCATACAGTACTGCTATTCTACAATTGGCATGGCTGCTTCCTGTGTTGCAAAAGAAGGTGTATATCTATGTGTGCTTTTAGAGCTGCAGTTTTCTTTTTAACATGGAAGGGGGTTTGAGTGGGTAGGTGCTGCAGATAGGTTTTTTGACTAGGCTTCAGGATACACGGCCTTGCAAAACAAATTAGGGTTTGTTATGAGAATGAGCCTGTGTGCACCTCAGGGTTCCTTCCCCCACCCAAGGTCTTAACCAGAGGTGGCATGCCAAACGCATAGGCTTTTGAACTAACCACGGATTCCCATTACAGTGGTACCTCGGGTTACATATGCTTCAGGTTACAGACTCTGCTAACCCAGAAATAGTGCTTCAGGTTAAGAACTTTGCTTCAGGATGAGAACAGAAATTGTGCTCCGGCAGCGGGAGGCCCCATTAGCTAAAGTGGTGTTTCAGGTTAAGAACAGTTTCAGGTTAATAACGGACCTCCAGAACGAATTAAGTACTTAACCCGAGGTACCAATGTACACCCAAAGTTCGGGAACGTTAGGTAGTTAAAAGAAGCCAGGATATCAAACTGATCATGGAAGCTTTTGATCTCCTTTGTATGTAGGAAGGTGGGGGGGGGGGGCGCAGCAGGAGCAAGGAAGTCCGATGTGTGCAGGCTCATTCTTGTAATGACAAACCATAGTTACTTCTTGTTTCTGTACTAGGCCAATGTCTATATTAAGTTTTTAAGAAGCTGAGGCTGCAGCCTGGAGGTGGTGAGAAATGACTGCAGTTCTGCCACCTCCCCCAGGGCCCTGCTGGCCTCAAGCTGACAGCGTGGAAATGAGGGCAGAGGAACGATCATGTGTTCCATTGTATTTCCCCTGATTTAAAAACCCCCACATTTTTCATTCAATTGTTTCCAATGCCAATTTGAATGTTTGAGGAAATAAATTTAATGCAGTGGCTTAATTCTGTTTTTTATTGTGGCCTTAATGCCGTCAGACTGTTTTCTTTTCCCCTCCATGTATGAATTCTTAATCTGGTTTTTTTTTATAAAAAAAAAGGCACCAGAAGTGATTCGAATGCAGGATAGCAATCCATTCAGTTTCCAATCAGATGTGTATTCTTATGGAATTGTACTCTATGAACTGATGACCGGAGAGCTACCTTATTCCCATATTAACAACAGAGACCAGGTGAGAAACGATCATTTTTTAAATGCAATGCATTGTATTTCCAAATTTATTATTTTCAGGGTTTCTGGATTTTATTTCGAAGGCTACGGAGCAAAGAACCATGTAATTTATATTCCACCTCATCCAGTCTGCTGCGAAGATGGTAAATTATAGAAGTAGATCTTGGCTTGTGTGTATCTAAGCAGCAGGGCATCCCATATAAAAGCTTTTGCAGAGGGTATCTGTTTGCAGTAACATTGAAAAGTCGGTATAACATCATATATACTTTGCCCAAACTGCTTGTTTGCTGTGCAGTGTATGTTAGCACTAGGCTGGTCGGAATGTTGAGTCAGAGTTTTAGAGGACTGAAAAAAAAATCTACATTGTTAACACTTGATACAGGGGTCAGTTTGTCAACTAATTCCCTTGTGAAATCTGGGTTGTGTGTTCTTGGAGTTCCCATTGGTCTCCAAGGATCTGTGTCTTCTCAAGGGTTGGGCTGAGCGTTAGGAAAGCCTTAACCTGAGGATCGAAGGCAGGATAGGCGAACACTGCTTGTGAACTCTGCCTTCATTGTTTCTTAAGCCTGTCTGCCCAGATGGAAATAATTGTTATATGCTAGATGAAAGAAGTGCCTTGAACTTTAAAGTAATATGACATGCTAAAGTGGAAAGCACAAGGTTCCTAACTGGTCTAGTAGCTGTAGTGCATCCTCAGTGCTACCTTAGAGGCAGTTACCACTCACTGTGGCAAGTGTGGCACTACCCTCTGGTGATGGGCAATTAGCCTTCTGCCAAACTTCGAAGCTGCAGACGTGTCTCAGCAGTTGTATGGTGGTCCCAGCCCTCTCCCAGCACTGAAGTTGGTAAGGATGCTGGGAGTGGTTAGGCAGCCAAATCGGCAAGCCCACCCCCTTTTTTATCATGGGGCAGCAAAGGGGAACTGCTGTTTGGCAATGCCAAGCATTGGGTGAAGTTGGAACACCTGTTTTTCTCACAGAAAAGGTTGGAGGCTTCATGGTTGATTTAGAAGGCTGCAGAAAGCTCTGATTGTGCGGTGAGCCTCCCTCCACAAGGAGAAGCTGCTTACTGCATAAATGACCCTTCTGAAAGTGCAACGGGAACATGGTAGAAGGGCTGAGGCCAACAAGTGCCTCTCCACGTTCTCCCTCACAGGATTATGGTGGTGGTGGGTGCTTGGAAAGGCTTCTGGGGCTGGCTTCTCAACTTAAGAGATAAATAGAGCCATTAGAAGGTTACACGTTTGTTTCTTGTAAGTCAACTACTTTGGAAGCACTGGGGAAGAAGATACAATGACATGTGCTATAATTTGTACTAAATTAGATAAAATGGCCTGTTTATCACAATGCAGATCCCTCACCAGTCTGCAGGAGGTTCCCATCTGGCAAGCAGCTTCCATGTGCGTATATTCTTTCTTGGGCCAGAATGTATTTGGCAATTAATTTTGGTAGCTGGCAGTGAGTGAGGGGGGTCTTGAGAATATGGGAAGCTTCCTTAAACCAAGCCAGGCCACTGAGCCATCTAACCATAGCCCTTCCGATTGTCGGACAGAAGTCTTTCCCAGCCCTCCATGGTATCACTTATGAGTGATGTCCCCTTCCCCCTTGAAACCACATGCAGCTGCCCTCCATATTTCCATGAGAACAGTGAATAGTTTACATTAAAACTATTTTCAACGTAGATGCTGCCTCTCTAAACTTCTAAGGTTTGCTTGTTTGCCTATTCTTAGATCATTTTCATGGTTGGTCGTGGCTATGCATCACCAGACCTCAGCAAACTCTACAAAAACTGCCCCAAAGCTATGAAGAGACTCGTAGCAGATTGTTTGAAGAAAGTCAGGGATGAAAGGCCTCTCTTCCCCCAGGTAAGAATTAAGTTTGATTTTAGAGCTTTACAAAACGAATAAACTTGTGTGTGTGTTTGAATAAAGCAAGAGACAGAGAGAACATGTTGGTTCAAATAGTGAAAAATAATGGGGAAACGAATCTCTTAAACTGCAGGCAAGAGAATATTTTTATTACTTTATTTTATTACCTTTTTACTCCATAGAAGTCAAGATTAGAGCACATGGTTCACTTCACACCTCATAATTTATCCTTGCAAACAGCCCTGTGAAGTAGACTAGGCTAAAAGAGAGTGACTGGTCCAAGGGAACTCAGTGAGTTCCATGACTGAATTACGAGAGAGAGAGAGAGAGAGAGAGAGAGAGAAGAGAATATTCTAGAGAAAGAGACACACACATAGGCATGCAGACATGCCTACATGTACCTATGCATGCACAAAGACAGGTATAACTATGTTGTTGTTGTTTAGTCGTTTAGTCGTGTCCGACTCTTCGTGACCCCATGGACCAGAGCACGCCAGGCACTTCTGTCCTCCACTGCCTCCCGCAGTTTGATCAAACTCATGCTAGTAGCTTCAAGAACACCATCCAACCATCTCATTCTCTGTCGTCCCCTTCTCCTTGTGCCCTCCATCTTTCCCAACATCAGGGTCTTTTCCAGGGAGTCCTCTCTTCTCATGAGGTGGCCAAAGTATTGGAGCAGCTTCACGATCTGTCCTTCCAGTGAGCACTCAGGGCTGATTTCCTTCAGAATGGAGAGGTTTGATCTTCTTGCAGTCCATGGGACTCTCAAGAGTCTCCTCCAGCACCCTAATTCAAAAGCATCAATTCTTCGGCGATCAGCCTTCTTTATGGTCCAGCTCTCACTTCCATACATCACTACTGGGAAAACCATAGCTTTAACTATACGGACCTTTGTTGGCAAGGTGATGTCTCTGCTTTTTAAGATGTTGTCTAGGTTTGCCATCGCCTTTCTCCCAAGGAGCAGGCGTCTTTTAATTTCGTAACTATAGGTATGTATTAACTTAACCCAACAACACCCTCCTCACACACAGAAACAGATCCCACTGCAGCCAACCAAAGGTGATCAACCACACCCCAGGCCACCCCAACCTCTCCCACCATCAAGGAAACATAGCAAAGGAATAGAAAGAGAACCTCCTCAAGTGACACTGACACAAAAACCCTACACATACACCAAGTAAAAGAATATGGGCTTTACCACCCCAACCCTTTCTCCCGCCCCCCTTCTTTTCTTCCCAACCCTATACTGCATATAACACCAATGTTTCACGACAAAAGTAACTGATCTTGTAGAAAACACAACCTGAAGAAAAATACAAAGCATGTGCTTTTGTAAACGAGGAAAATCTTTAATAATTAAAAACAAAAACCTGTAGGTATGTATTTATTGAATATATGTACTGCTTATCGGATGGACTTCACAAAGTAGTTTACATAAAATTATTTTTTTAAAATAAGTGTCGATAGAAATTATATGATGAAAGAGGAAGGACAAACAACTGTCATTGCAGAGGCTGCCTCCTTTTCTTCTCCGTTCCTCTTGATTCTTCAGACGTCCCTCAGGTGGGGAGTGGGGAGAGAGGTCTCCATGGGGAGCTAGAGGCTGGCAGCTTCCTAACCCGTTTCTGCAGCTTTCTCTCCTCCACTTGGGGCAAGATGGACACATTATACAGCTGTGTCTATATAACATTATATATGATTTAATATATACAAGAGAAGGGTAATAAAATACATAAACAACAAGACAGATACAAATTTTACCCTTCTCTTATGTATATATCCGCATTTATGAGAGAGAGGGTGGCGGGGAGAGAGGCATATTATGTTTAATCGTTCTCACACACATACATAAATAAATTATAGAAAGAAAGACAGATTTATATCTCTGTTTATCTGTTTCCTGAGAGACACTAAAATTCTCAATTTTATGTTTCTTGGTATTTCCTGCTTCTGATAAGACCAAAATGTTTCATTAGTGGGAGATAATGAAACAGTTTTCCAGATAACCATGTTCACTTTTCTTTACTGTTTTTCAGTAATGCTGAGATACTATAATTTGATTTTTTTAAGAATGTATTTTAAAACTGGGTATTTGTGTTGTAGCGTTGTCACTCCCAAGCTATTGCCAGCAACCTGTGGGTATCCCTGCACATAGGTTTGTGCTTTGGGTGTGTAATGTGAGCCACTCACGCTTTTCACAAGGCAGAAAATAAACGCTGTCCTGTCTGCTCTCTATTTTATAAACAGGAAATGGTCACAGGGAAGTGGGTGGGGCTGGCAAGAGCTTTCACAAAATTTGCACTTGTAGCCTTGTCTAGACCTAGGAAGTTGTCAGTACTGTAATTAAGATAGTCTTGCACAGAAATTGGACAGGCCGTTATAATTTCCTCTCCCCCCCCCTTTCCCCTCTTTACTTTAGATATTGTCTTCCATTGAATTGCTGCAGCATTCTTTACCCAAAATCAACCGAAGTGCTTCAGAACCTTCTCTGCATCGTGCAACTCACACCCAGGACATCAATTCGTGCACGTTGACTTCGACAAGGCTACCTGTGTTTTAGGAGATTGTTGCGCGCTGCCCACTGCTCTCCAGTAACATTTCTAGCAGTTGTGCTTTTGAATGCCTCAGTCTACAGGATTGCAGAGCCAGCAATGGGATTCAGCTGGATGCCAGTTTTGAGAATGAGCTGCTATGAATTTCTACCGTTCTAATCCTACAGGGACAAAAAACTCCACGTTGCCTTTTTCTATAGGTTATCATATTGAAATAGTTAAGAGACAGTATACAAGAGGTCCTATTACTATTTTTTATAGATGCACTTGAGCCTTACTTTATCCCATATGCAAAAAAAAAGGAAAAAGGAAAAAAAAAGAAAACAGGTTTCTTTGAAATTGCATTATGCTGAATAGACTGGTATTTTTCTATAGCAAAATAATAGCTTAGCATTTGAGGAAAGTCAATGCAGATGGTGCTGTTCTTCTGATATTCTAAGACTTTGTGCCATTCAGGCTGGAGGAATTTTAACTAAAATGATCATCCACAAAGAAGACTTAAGGGAAGAGGGGAATTCAAGCTCTGGAAAGTTTCCACTTCTAAGCATTTCTCAAGATCATGAAACGTTAAACACCAATATTAAGTCAACACAAAACAGTTTTGCACATGTGGAAAATACTAATTTTGAGGCAAGGAATATATTATAACTAGTACTGTCCAGAGAAGGAAGCTAGCACAATCTTCCTACAATCATCTAACAGTAACATAAGAAGCTTGTTGGGTACTTCGGACTTGTTTCTTGCGGCGCTCTGAGGGTCCTGTGAGAAACTATAGTTTTTTGGGAGGAGAAGAAATAAGTAATTCTGTTAGTAAATTTCTGCAAAATAAAGTCTGTTTTGAAACTTTTTTTCCTGAGATGCACTATAAAGAAACTTGGCATATACAGGTTTTCCCTTGCTGATTTGGGTTTTAACTTTGTTTTCATTGCCCCTCAGAGAAAAGCATTTATTGTAAACACAGGTTCTTCTGATTATCTTATTTTAATAAAATAAATTAAATTTAAGTTTGTCATTCAGTCGGTTTTTTAACCGATGTTCCACATTTGATGTGTGTGCACCATCTTCTTAAATGTGTGTATTATGTAGCCGTGATGCCCTGTCTGCAATATCTAGTACACTGTGTGCAGGAAAGCAAAGAAAATACTGGAGCGATTCCCCTCTAAAATACCATTTTGGAAAGAACTGTAGAGCTATTAACTGTGTATTTCCTCGCACCGTTATATTCTCTGAAGAATGTGCTTTGTAGCTCCAGCAGCCTTTTGAGGGATCTTTAGATGTGATGCAGTTTTCAAGAACATGTTTATCACTTTCAGGCACAGCAAAGTGTCCCTTGGAGATGTAGGTAAGCTGTTTTTTGACCCACAGACCCATATTTCCCATATTGAACCATCATCACTGTAAGTGTAGGTGTGCATCTTCAGTTGTGGGTTGCTCTCAGATAAATACATTTAGTTCACCACACATCCAGCAAATCCTTACTATCTAGTTCCACATGGATTTTGCTACATAGTGATGGAAAGACTCACTTTACAGAGAAAGAAGAAATCATGCAAATTCATCCTCTGCCTCTTGTCCACAGGCCTGGAATTGAAGTTACCGAGTTCACTAAAGAGCCAGGCTAGATATGATATTAAATGCTTGTAGCATCAGCTGGGTGAACACTTGATAATTATTAGGATTGTGAAGGGGAATTTGACCCTTCCCCTGAAGCTAGCATTTCCCGGGGGGCGGAATCTATACTGGCTGTGTTACTGTACTATAAAATCTATAGCCATGTAGTTTGGCCCTCAGGTGACTCCTAGAGGTGGTTCGTAGAGGTGACATAGTCAAATCTGCAGATTCTTTGGAACAGGATTAAGATTTTTTAAAGGCGAATTGACAATCCCGTGTGTAATAAATGAGGGTGTTAGATCGCTGGTTGCCTGATCTTACACAGTATCATGTTAGGCAACTCAGTAGGAAGTTGTATACAAGTTGTATGCAGTAGGCTTTATTTCTTTTTAAGGCATAAAGGAGGTCAGTTACTCAGGAAGTAGTGATGAATGAAAACTGCTCAGGGATTAAGAGTGAGAGGTAACTTTCTGATTGATAATCCATGCATAGGTAAGGAACGTCATTTCCCGGGGTTGCGTTGCATCACTGCTAACGTAATTTCAGTTGTGCCTTTCAGCTTGCACTCTCCTTAATAGTATTAAGTTCGGTATGCAAAGACTGGCTTCCATTTTATAGCTGTCCTTGTTCCAATGTTCCTTTGCTGTTCATAAACACTTGCTGTCACTTTCCATGTGCTGCTTACAAGCCTCTGCCATTTGTAGTGCCTGCTGAGCTGTTCAGTTCTTCTGATCAGCTGCAGCTGAAATGACACCCAGGAACTGAAAAGCACCCCTGCTTTCCAAGGAACTCCCACCCTTTCTGTAATTCATATTTTCTGCTGCATATTCAAAAATGTCCCCTACAATGAATGTATTCAGGTGCCACAATAGCTGTACTGCAGTGGCCTTGAATGCTTGGCACTTTTGTATTCACTATCATAATGCAAATATTGGGTGAGTTACATTTATTTCTGGAGTTAAGCTAATGCATTTTGTGTGCTTTTAGGGTTTCAGGAGTAAACAATGGAGAGGATAAGCGTGTGCACAGCATCCAAATCCTAAACAGGGTTAGGTGTACTTAAGTCTGTTGATTTTCAAATTCTGTTATTCCTCGCTGCCGGCACTTGTTTTTGCCCAGTATTGTAATGAACATGCATTATACACTTATAAGACTTATACAGTTTGAAGTCTGGATTTGTTGGTGTTTTACATTACCATTACAGCATCAGAAAAGTGTACCTGGTAAAGTGCATTTTCTGATCAAACTTCATACGTTAAGTGAACAATGACTGAAGTATAGTGCATGAAAAACAAGCTTTTTTCAGTATGTATTTTCTGCCTTCTCATACCTTGGGCTCGATCCTTATTTATGGGGCAATCATAACCATGTCTACTCATTAGTATATCCTGTTGACCTCATTGGAACTTACTCCCAGGTAAGTGGGTTTAGAGTTGCAGCCTTAGTCATTCTTAGAGTAGATGCGTCATGACTGTCTGGATCCAGCCCAGCTTTTGAACTGTACAGTCCATATTGTGGGTTGAGTTGTGGCATTCTGGAATGAATTCTTCTGGGTTTCTTTGGAGATCTCCACGTGGATTCATTTGCTTTACAGTCTAGACTACATTCTGAGCACAACTGCTTTAACTTTAGCCCCATTATTTAGTGGCTAAACAATAATGGGCTAAAGCTGAAGTGCAGTTAGCATGCAATGTGAGCACAGCATGGTATGCCAGGTGCAATAGTTGACCCATGAAACTTCCATTACATATTTGATGTAAAGAGTACTGAGATACTGTGTAAAACTGCTTTCAACACTAGTATAAAAGTACAGAGTTTAAGCAAAGAGTTAGTGTGCTTCCACATGACTACGCAAGTGCCTTAACTTCGGCATCCTTTAAGGAGGAAACACGTTCTCTACCCATAAGATGGTGTGTTGGATTTAGATACTTTCTCTAAGGATGGGGAGATAAGGAAAGCATTGGTTTGTGCCCCTTAGCAAATACTGATTTATCTTCATTTAAATATATAATGTAGAAGCAAAAACTGAAAATGCAGTTCCTTCAGGTTTTGGAAGTTGGAGGTGTAATGTGAGAATTTGAAGAGTTAGCAGAAGCAGACTGGGCAAAGCCTGCTTCATCTTCTTGAAACCCTACTGGCTCCTGTCCAAGCTAAAATTACTGCCTGCTTTAAGCTTTTAGTTTCTCCTCTCCAGTGCAAGTCATAGGCATGCCACTCAAAAAAGATACTTAAAGCAACAGTCTGGCATCTTTCCAGTTTTAGAAATGCAATCTGAAATTTAAACCCACCCATGTTCTACATAAATGTAAGTGGAAGCGTAATTCATTCTGCAAATGCACTGCACCTTAAAACACTGCAGCGTGGTCTGGCTTAGCTAGAAATGAATGCTATTTTTATAGCAATTATGGGATTCATTTTGCCTCATTTGCTGGTAAAGTAACTTTCTTTAAAGCCATTCCCAACCTTGTTAGGGAGCAATGCCAGTACATTTTACACTGTAGGAATAACATTTTCCATAGTAACAAGCCAGATTAGTCTTGTTGACCCACTGCTGTATATGGATGGTGGGAGTCCTGGTGTAGCTCTGGGTGGCCGTTATCTCCTACTCCTTGTCCAATAAAATAAGGATAGTCTAGGTGCAGCTGACATTTAGTAACATTAAATCCATGCATTTATTCAGTTTTAATATAGTGGCACTTAACAATTAGCTGTGTAATAAATTATAGCTAGAGTAGATGGATCTGGCCTCCCAAGAAGCATTTTTTTTTTTGGGGGGGGGAGGAAACCACACAACCACAGAAACAGAAATTGCTGCAGTTCTTGCCACTCTCCAAGAGGTAAGCTGCTGTTAACATTTTTCTCTCCTTCCTCCAAAAATGTCACTTCTGTAGATGCTGACCAAGCAGTGCTTAATAGTCCCTTCCTGGAAAGGTGGTCAATTATGTGGTTGCCAATTTCAGTCCGATTGCAGACCTGGTTTTATCGTATTACCTTGATGGATGATCTGTGCAAGGAGGGGGTGCCCCTGCTCATTCTGGACCTTGCAGTGGCCTCTGATGGCATGTAATAAACCACCCCGAGATCTATGGGTATAGAGCAGTATACAGATTTAATAAATAATAAAAATAAAAATCAACCCTGATATCCTTCAAGACAAGCTCTGTAACTTGAAGGCGGTGTTTCAGTAGTTGTGCTTGTCTTGGACAGCTGCTCCCAGAAGACAGGGCAAGGGCTTTTACTGCTTGGCCCATCATGCCATTTATCCTATGTGCTTCTGCAGGGGTCCCCTGTATCCTTTCAGTATCTTCATGATGCCTCTTAAGTGAGCTGTGAACTCTTCTGCACAGTATTGACCTAGTTATACCCTTTCGAAGATCACTTGGAAATGGCAGATAGTTAAAAATGTGGGTTCCGACTGTTTTGGTAATAGAAACATATCTTGCAGGTGCATTGGTTTATTTCCAGGCACTATTCAAAGTATTAGTGCTCATCTTCCACAGTCCTGGTGGATGCATTGGGCACCTAAAGGGATCACCTTTATATGGAAAAAGGTGGGCTACATTACTGAGTTTTCCAGCAGAGACTGGGTATAGATTTTAATAGAATATAGTCTAAGAGATGTACAGTGGCTTGAGTAGTATAGAAATCCCATAAGTGATATTTCTGTACCAAAGAGATGTTGCCTGCTTCATCTGCATGCAACTGCTGGCTTATTCTGACTGGACTTCCATTAGGAGTACAGTCAAATCAATGGTAGCACAGATTGATGCATTACTTTGTTAAAATATCTGTTACTTATGAAATGGAGCCTTGTACTATTGTTCATAACCAAATTTTAAAGAACATTAAATAAGGCATTCAAAAACATGATCTATTTAGCGTTTAACATTTGATCAACTGTACTGCTTTAACACTTGACTAGTCCTATATAATTTTCCCAACTTTTTTCTTATAAAAAACCCAACAACCTTTAACAACATTAAGCTATACTGGGGAATGCTGGTTTGAGTCAGGCAGAATGTTACATGATGATGCTTGATGTTCACTACTGCCTGCCCCTAGCTTTACTTGTGATTTTTCAGGAAACAAATCATCTCTCAAAATCTGGAAGTTTTGGGGGGAACACACTGGTGTTCTGATTTCAGAAAAACAGAAGTTGTTCTACTGATGACTATACACTGACATTTTTATTTAAAGCAATCACTTTATTAAGCTTCAATTGTTCTGCTCTACAGTGTCAGGCTCATACTAGAATTTCACCAGGACTTCAGTCTCCATGGCACAGTAATTCTAAAGTGGTAAACAGTACAAAGTTATTTAAGGAACAGAAAGACTGATACAGAAGAGTACATGGTAGAGATCTTGTGGTGGTTTAGGGAGGGGCAGCAGGTTCAGCATCTGCTCCGGAAAGATGCATAAAAAGCTCTCCCATCTCTGTTACATCATTGTCAGCAGCTGGCAGTGCTCTGTTTTCTCGGTCTTCAATAAAATCCCAGAGGCGAACAGAATTAAGGAACTGGAATAAAAAACAACAAAATAGAGTGCTCACTAATGACACACACCTAAGAAGATATCTGCTTAAATACTGCATACACCTGAACTGAAAAGCAGGGTACTGCTACAGCTAAAACAGCATCCTCCACAGTGCAGTACAAGTATGACAAGGCCTGCTTCCCTTGGTACCAAAAGGATGCCAGCTGCAGAGAGGCACATGGGTCACTGCCAGAATTTCATTGATGTGTGTGAAGAGTTAGCTTTTCTTGGAGGCTACAGTCCCCTTTTGCCCATCTAACTCACTAGTCCCAGGCAAAGATTTTTCACAGCACTTGAAACTGGCACCTTTCTCTCTGCAAGCATGTGCTTGACCAGTGAGCTATCAGTCCTTGCCCTAGGAAGGGCCTTTCTGTAAATGCAAGCTTGTGATCCTGGCCTTTGTATTTCCAAGACCTTAACAGCTCTTGGGTCCAGCTGATGGGAGTGTGTGTTGTAGCTACTACTACTCTAAATTCCCATTGGACCCTAAGGCCTCTGAATGAGCTCTGAAGTCCAGGACTTCAAAGCATGCCGCTGTGCCTGCACTGCCAGCAAGGGCTACAGCACTAGCTGTGTAGGTATCTGTACTGATCTGACAAAACAGCATTACGCTTAAAGTAAAGGTTATAAGCAACAAGTGCACTATTATTAGAAATACAATAGTCTCTACTGAAAAGAAGCCTACTTGGATGATCCAAACATATAAATGTGCAATTTTCAGGGCTATTTAAAACCACACTTGCTAGCTAGGCAAAAATGAACAAGTACACTCAAGCATTTGTGTTTTAAATGCGAAATAAACTAGATTCTGAAATTGAAAAAACTCCATTGTCAAAATGAGATTCATCACTCGGGATCTTAGGAAAAGAGCACTCTGTTCCCCAAAGGGGCCAGCTATGCTACAGCTGATACACTGAAGCCTTTTATGAATGTATAAAAGTGTCAAAGCCTTCAGTGGAAGAATGTGTCGGATCACTGAAGCCCAGCGCTGCTGTTTAGTTGCGAGAAGACACATGGCTGGAAATCTTACCCGGACAGTCCCCTCAGAGCTAAGCTGCTTTCGTGGTTTCTCTGGTTCAGCCCGTCTCCCATCTGGATAGGCATGCAGGTACAGACACTTCCCCCCAAATGGGCAGGTCCCTTTACCCTGGTCAAAATACTTGCAGGCCTTCCTCCTGAACATAGGAGAGAGAGAGAAAACACAAGGGCATTCATTTATACCCTAAATCTCAAGGTGGCTAATGTTGCTAAAAACAAGGGGGGAAAAGTAAATACAGGAGTGAAAACCCAAAGTAAAGGCACCTAAGGCACTTCAATGCAAGGGGAGATTGTCAGTGGCATTATTGTAGGCATTTATTGCTTGCTTTACTGTAAGGTAAGAGGAAAGCAATTAAACACAAAGAGCTTGACGAATTTCCTCCAGCACCCATCACTAACTCTCACGCCGATTAGATTGGCATTGGTGACTCTGCTCAACAAAGCTTTAGGTGAATAGAATGCTTCTCCATCAATCTCTACTGGAGCAGAGCAGTGATGTACAGTCCCTGGCTATGACAGTCCCTGTGCAGATCAGATCGCCAACCCTTTGCAGCCACTCTTTCTCCCATGTATCTTCAGAGAAAGGAAGCTGGGTATGATATGGCAGTGGATGTGTGCATTTATTTCTGGTCCTGTTCTGACTGTAGTATACCAATGTGAGACTTCACTGGGAAGTGTACAGAGTGTTGTGGTAAAAGAGGCTTAGGACAATGTTAAGGAACTGTGATCTCTTTTGACCCAATGGCACACTTTAGTTTCTTACTAGAACAAAACGGAAGCAGGCAAGAATGTAAGACATGTGGCTTCAGCCATAACTTATTATATTATAGGATACTTGTTTTATTATAAAATCTTTAATTAAAAATTGTAAGTAAAATTTGAGCGTAACACAGTAACTTTAACCAGCTATTAAGTTCAACTGTTAAAATCTGAAGCAAGAAGGGGATAGATTCTTTCTGAGAGAAAAATCCACTCACAGAATCGGTTTTATTTAGGACAAAAAATTCTGTTCAGACATCATTTTACATTCTGAGTCACTTAGATGGGTCAACCATCCAAGCCTGTGATACCACAGAAGCATATTAACTGTACTTCCCATTAATCTGCATTAAGGAAGCACATTGTCCTAACTGAGAAAGGCAGCTTGCAACTTGCTTCAAATTATATTTAATAGGGCAGATCTTACTGCAATTTGAAAGTTCTATTTGGGTGCTTAAGTTGAGATTTGTGCAATCCAGGGAGCTGGACTAGATGACCCTTGGGTTCCCTTCCAACTCTACAATTCCATGATTCTGATTCTATAAAAGATGGTCAAAGGCAGAAAAGATTTCAGCCTGAGACCATGTCAAAAATGCTAGTAACTTTGCTATTATGTATTTTTACCATTCCTCTCAATTCCTCTATCAAGACAAATCCAAAATGATTTTTTGGGGTGGATTTGTTCCATAAAAGAGCTGCAAAGTCAGGAGGTTTACTGCCAGGTCTTTCCCTTCCTGCATACAGGTCCATTTTTGGAGCTGTCACGCTTAGATTTTCCACAGAAGTATATAATTTATAGCCTTCAGACACAAAACACCGAATCATAGGCTCAAGCTGCTTGTTCTGATCAGCAGCTGCAGATTTCAGCTCTAGATGTATTAATAGCACAGCCCCTGATGTGACTGATAAGCATAAACACTGCATAAATAAAGAGTAACACAATGTAAACAACAAAAGCTTTGCCTTTTGAGGCACACACATCTCAGAGACCAACAGTGAAGGTCACAGAATGACACAGCTGGCATTTGGTTAATTACAACAAGCATTTAACCAAATGCTAGATAGATTAGTAAGATATGTACACAATTCACTGTTGGCTCACATAAAATGAACTATTCACCACATGTGGGTTTTTGTTTTGTTTTGACAAATTTTATGGGGACAGTTTGATCAAAATAGTGTGAGAAGGTTGAAAACATACTTTCATTCTAGATTTGCTGTTTCAGTTAAGCACTGCACTTAAAAATGTTGTCCTGGCAAAGTAATGATTAGAAAAAGACTTCTTAAATTTCCTGATGTATTCCCCACCCCACCATGGGTAAAAAAATCATCTGAGGCCTGAAGTGTGGCTCGATGGAACTAATAATCAAGAGTCCCCACTTGAATTCAATATGACACACATTTAAAAAAAGAGAAAAGACGGCCTTTTCCAGATGCCAATACTCACTTTCATTTCAAGGGATAAAAAAGTGTGAGCCTAGCCAAATGGAAGAATGCTAGAAAAACAAAAAACTAAACAGGGGTAGGTGGATCACCAGTGATCACTTGTAACTCGCAAAACTTGCATTATGGGACACACAGCTTCTTGCATTTTTATCTTGTGAACTGCGCCAAGATCTTTTGGTGAAGGATGATATATAAACAGAACTAAATAAATAAATAAAATTCTTGTGCAAAGGCCATGGGTCAATTTGGGCATAAATGTTGCTTGATAACCCCAAACCAAAAGGATTGGGAACGTAGTGGGCTCACATGGCCTCTATTTCCATACCCCCATCTACATCTGTTCTGTTGGCAAATCAACTTTGCCTAGAAGACAGAATTGCAAATTATGGTTTGCAGAAACCAGTTTTGCCTACATCCAGAACTGAAGGACAGATGAAGAACAGAAGGCCAAAATGGGAGGATGGAGTGTATTAGCCTGGGTCGTCTTCATGCAAAGCAGGACTTGGCCTTTCATCTGAATGAAACTACTAGTGTGCTAAAGGGTGAAAAAAAAATCACTATTTGGATCAGTATAAACATGTTACCAAACTCTTAACCAACACATCCTGGAGTTATTTTAATGGGGGGGGGGGAGGTATTTCATCCCACTGATTGCCACTTTTATGTTTAATAGTCTGATAGACATATTCACAAAAAACTTTTTAACTACAGAAGTATTCTGTATACTGCATACTGCTCTAGACTGAGACAATAACACAATATATTAATTTATTATTATTATTATTGTTATTATTATTATTGTTATTATTATTATTATGTAATTGAACTCCTCATCAAACAACTCTGGACTCACATTATAATAATCATAATACTTACCCCACTCCCTGTTTAAATGCTTCAATCAGCTCGTTCTTTTTAGTCTGATCTTCCACCCAATACACACTGGGAATTACAAACTCTGATATCACACGACATTCTGGACAGGACCTTGGATGAAATTTAAAAAGTATATGTGTAGTTTGCTGAGAAGCAGCAGTTTCATCCAATTCAAGAGCAATACCAAGCATTTCTGAAGTACAAATCGGTAGCCTGTGGCCTGGAAGCAATATCTGGGGCCCAATGTGATTTCTGGCAGCTCCGAAAGCTCCCCCACCCTAAAAAAACCCTATCTTTTAAAAAAAAGTTTTTTCTGAGGATGGGGGAGCTTAAAAAAAGAAAAGCGAGCAGGGCAGGAGGGGGCAGTGTTGAGCTCCAATCTCACACTGGGGTGAAAAGAGGTTTCAACCTCACCCCTTATCAGTGTGATGATGGGCTCCATCATAAGAGCGGATATGAGCAGAGATTTCAGCTCCTCTGTTCAGATCAGTGTGGTAACTGGGATGCAAATTTCTGTTTCTCAAAGCTGATGCAGGTCACAGCAATTCAAAGCACAGTATTAAAAAGAGATGGCCTCATACTCCCTACTCTTTTGCCTTCATCCCCACTTCCAGAGCTGATCCAGGCATGATTCTTTCCCACCATTTAATTTTTATCTGCATTCAATGACATGCTCAGTGGCTACAGTATGCTGAATGTTGGGATGGCAATAATGAAAAAATTCAGTCTTATCCAAGGAACCAAATTTTAAAAATGCTAGGTTTCAGCATTTTCTGTACAAAGACACCCACACACCCACCTTCATTTTCTGAGGCTCACACTGAAGCCAACAAACAAAAGAGTCTGTTCTCATCAATAACCCCACTTACATATTCCATAATATCTTTTGGTTGTTGTTACAAATGGGGGTTTCCCCATCAATCGAAAAAATTCCTGTAACAATGCAATAACAAAAAACCGTAAGCAAAACTTTCCTTAGTCAATCCTCAGCTACACTACATCTCGTTTGAAGATACAAAGGAAAGAAATAAGAAAAGTATCCCGCACTGTATTCTGAAAATGAAGGTTGTTAGGAACTTACTTTATGATTGGATTCTCAAACTGCTTGACACCCCTCCACTGCCGGATACAGGACAAGCAGTATGTGTGATTGCAGTTGGAAAGGATTCCAAATCTTCTTTCGGATGCTGATGGTTTGTCATATACCACTTCCATGCAGATACTGCACACCTTGTCCTGACTTGCCTGAAAGGCAAAGGCCTTCTCCATCTCGTGTTCAAACGTAGCCATGCACATCTATATATGTAAGAAAAGCCCAAAAGATATTAGACATTTTTAAAGGAAGCAGAGGGAAGGACTGCTACTATAGGTTTCTGTCATGGAGCCACTACAATGTTCTGACAGTACAGTCCTAAACCTGTCGATTTAGAACTGGCAGAGTAATTCAAACCCCTCATATGCCTTGCTGGGAGTAGAGGTTCCCTCCATCCAGTCCTGGCTGGCTCTGTCAGCCTCAGATGGTGGAGGAGCTCCACCAATGAGAAGCACTTGAATATGCCCACTTATAGAGCAGGTGCAAGTTACTGCCAACAGCATCCCAGATGGCGACAGCCAGTGGGAGGGAGCAGGACTGGGCTGGCCCTGGATCTACTAGATTCTGTGCAGACCTTGCTGTTGTCATTGTGATGGCAAATGAGTCAGATCTGGGCCTGTTCACAGCAGCCTGGGAGCTGGCACAGCAGAGGGACATTTTCTCTGCTTCCCCCTCTTGCCTCAAGCACCAGTCTGTACGTGCAGTGCTGGCATTGCTGCTCCATCAAGTCCCACTGCCACCTACCAGGAACATAGGATTGCAGCCTAAGTGCCATAAAATCAAGCTTTTTCTAGGGGTTCCACTAACCATCCAAAGCAGATTTGTGGAGGGAGAGTAGAGGAACAAATGTTCCCTTGCTAGATTGATACAAGTTTTCCTTGGCAATAAAACAAACATTAATTAAGAACCCCCTCACCAAAAACACAGTAGCTGCTTTGTTGCTGTTGTTTTAAAAATAAGAATATAAATACTAAACCAAACCAAACCCACCAGCGTAAAGACCTTGGACAGCCAAGGGACTGACATTAAGCTATAATTAAGCATGCAGCTGACCTTGGATTTAAAATGGCAACTGGATACAATTATGTGACAGTAGAATTTTACAGATGAGGCCCACACAATTTCAGACCCATTAAGCTTAATGAAGCCTACCAGCAACTATGTAAATGCCCTATTTTCACAGAGCAGGAGGTGGGGGGGGGGGAACTGTCAAGCACCTGGTGATCACATCACAGTGTACAGCTGGTGAGCTGAATTTGGCATGATGGGTCACAAGTTGAACAGTCCTGATATATGAGAAGTTAACAGCATTTAATTTAATACTGATGAGTAATCTGTCTGAAGAGGGTGAGGGGTGGGAGAGGAAGTAGCTTTGGTTTTAAGATGGGACAAAAGAGGAAGTGTATGTTGGGCCAGGCCCAATGATCTCTGCCTGGAAAGAAGTGACATAGGATTCCGCCCCATTTGAGCACTGGGCTAACATAAAGATTGTCCGTTGCCTTAGCACAGCATATTGCAGGAGAGCCATCAGGCAGGCAGGGTCAGGAAAAGAAGAATGGAACTACCGTAGTATTCAACTACTGCATCCCATCAGTGCAAGAATTCGTGCTTGTGCTACAGGGCATTTCCTCCCTCCATGCATGCACCACATTCTCCCCAAATCTGTTCCACAGGGTTGGGGGAACTCCTAGAAATGTTTAAGGGAATGTGGGGAGGGAGAGAGAAAAGAACATTCCACTGAAAAAGCAGAAATTATTGGGCTGATGGAATATCCACTTAGCATTATGTTTGATACAACCTGGTAAGTAAGGGCAGAGTGTGAAGGCTATGGTTTTGTACTATCAATCATTTTTAAGAAGAATGGAAGCAGTATAGGAAACATTCCCAGAAATGCAATGTATAGAATACAGTATGCAAGAACATTTATAGATACATTCTGCGTTAAATATTTGAGTTACTGAAACCAACTATATTATTCAAACGAAATACAAGACAATCCATTTAAAAGCATCAATCAAATCTAAAAATAACAGTACAACATTAGAAGCTCAATGGAATTTCATTACTTCTAATCAGTTACACTTAAGAATTTAGCAGTAGGTTGAATTCTAAGGCTAGTTTCATGAGACTGGTGCATTCAACACCTACTTTGGTTTTAGATTCTGATAATGCTACAATAGACATATTTTAATATAGCTGTGAAAATTATATTTCATGGCTTCACACACTGATTATACTGTATTTTAAGTATTATTTTCCAATGCAATTTTACATACTACTTTCTCCAGTAATTGACTCAAGTTATTAGTATTTTTAAGCCACTTGATTACTCATGGAAGGTGACAAAAACATACTTGTAGATACCTTAAAATGAAGCTTACCAATAAACTAGAGGAAAATATGCTAGCAAAAATGTAAGACTACACTGACACAATAGCATTATCATGGTTTCCTACTACAATAGTGAATCACATTATTAATCTACATGGAGTAAATTTAAAAAGGAAGCTTTCCAACTAACCACAGTCCCCCACAATGTCTGAACTTGGGGATCTGTGGCTTGTTCAAACTATGCCTAGTGAGACCAAGCCAGGATCTGGGGAAAAAAGTCAGCTGCAGCATAAACAAAACCACACTCCACCAAGTTCAGATGACATAGGGAGCGGTGGTTAGTTTAAAGCCAGAAGCCAAAGATTCCAGTCTACTTGATGAAGGCACGAAAGAGCAGAAGAGGGAACTTGAGACCTAGGCTCACTACAGCTCACTCTCATGGCAGGAAACCATAGATTCTAGCTACATCTGTAGGAGGACACTAAAAACCAAAAATAACATAGATCTACAAGACGTTTCAAGAAATATAGTTTCAGGTTGAAATTAGTTTTTTAGTCATGTTTACCTTTTCATGCATCTTTCTCTGTTCTGGGTCAAAGGGATGAAGTACTTGCAAGCCACAGATTTCACACACTTGCCCATGGAGGTAGAGACATCTGTCACCAAACTGGCACATGCCAGCAGCTGCATAGGGACATAACTGTTCACCATCTGCGTATGAACTTCCAGGTTCAGCATCATCATCTTCAAGCCCACTGCGGATAGCTTCCAAATATGAATGGGGCTTTGCTTCTAGAGCATCTGTTGGAACACTGCAACATGCTGAATCACTCTGAGCGCTGCATCTCGTCCTTTCCTCATTTGAGCCACATAAATCTTGGGAGAGGAGAAAATAGCATGTGATCATGTGAAACAGAAGAGCTACGGTTAGCTGCTCATGAAATATCCCATCATAAGGTAATAAAGCAGCTGGCAGGCATTTCTAAATTGCAATTTAATTCAACTTACCTCCACTAAACACAGGGAACCTACTTTCATCTTCAGATCGTAGAGAGCTTTATCATCTCCAGTCATGCACTTTAATTACTCACACCCAATTCTTTCTGGAACATGCATCAGAAAAACATGCATCCAAAATTAAAGAATGGGTGAAAAATAATTGCAAATTTACAAAATGCCAGTCATGGCAGCAGGCACAGTGTGCATGAAGGGAGAGCTTGTAAGTTTCCAGGATCCTAGAGGTGAAGATTGAGTAGCTCTTGCCCTCCCTTCACAGCAACAGTCTCCCCAAGTGCAGTGCTGTATCTTTCTCCATATGAGTGAATGGCAGCCATGCACTGACATTGGAGGATGCAAAAGGGTGCACGCAGGAACGTAATGGTGTGTGGGTGTGTGCACACGAAACCAACTTTTTAAACCTCAGCCATTAAGAATCAAGTCTGCTCCTATCTGCCAAAGTTGGGGCCTGTTTCTTGGTCACTGTAGGCCAGAGCTTTCCAAACTATACATTGTGACATGTTAGTGTGTCGGCTGCAGTGTGTGAGTCTGTTTATGTAAGGACAAATGCTTGGAATCATTTAGGACCAAATAAAAAGCAGCAAATAAGCAAAACAACCAAGTGTCAACAGCATTAGAAAAATGGGGAAAAAAAACCACTCTTACCTCTGTCTCTGAGCACTAATGTTTTCTTTTCACGTTTTCCAGGCTCATGTACTTTACTTTTTGTTATAGGTGTATTTTGCTCCGGCTGAGTGTTAAGGCTGTAGAATGGTGGTGCAGAAGCGCAAAGTGTCCTAGTACTCACTATGGCACCTGATGCAGAAGGTCTAACATGATCATATCTTAAGAACAAATAAAAAGACCACAAATATTAACTGCGGAAGACATTTATTTCAATACATTTGTGCTAGTACAATTACCCTACTGTGTAATTCTCAGGTTTGGGGGGATAGCCACCCTTGCAAAAAGGGACTTGTTTCAATAGGCAGGCTGTTTAAAAGCAAGTGGGTTCTTAAGAATGAGTGTCACTCACTGCTTGGACGAATTCAGCAAAATCTACACTAAACATACAATGAGTATGAGTTACTGCACTTTTCACGTATCCACAGTACCTTCCTATGCAAGAATATGTCCCGCTGATTTCAATTAAGTGAGGGACAGGGTTGCAGTCTTCCAGCAGAATTCTACTCAGAAGTAAGTCTTATTGAATTCAATGGGTCTTAGTGCGGTAAGGACTGCAGTCTAAATTGACTTTTTAATCTTTCTATAACATAACTAAAATCCCCTTAGGAGAGACTACATCCCTCATCTAGTTAAGCCCAGAAAGTACTCTTAAGAGTACATAGGATCCTAATCCTATGTAAGTTTACTTAGAGCTTTGCCAATTTCAAAAGAAACTTACTTCTACTTAATATTTAGGATTGCAGCATAAACATCCCAGTTCTATGCACTGAGTTCAATGGTATATACACCCAAGAAAGTGTATATGGGATTGTAACTTTAGATCAACCAGCTGGGCTTCACACAAGGCAAGCTTTAATCTTGCAAGCTTTTTAATGAAACAAGCAGCAGCACAGATTCTAAGAACTAATTGTCCAGCTGCAACCAGGATATTGGAACATTAAGCTCTTCCTCTGATTTTAATAAAAATTTAGATATTACAAACCAAATAGAATCCATGCCACAAGCTGTTCTTCAAGTCTAGAGGATCAACAGCTTAGGAAATATAATTGGCATGACACTCCACCACCCCCCTGCAAAAAACCTGTATGTTTTATTTTTAAAACAAGCAGCCCATACCTGCAGCGAGTTCCATAGGCGCATTGGCCTTTCTGGTAGAATTTGCAGATAGTAGATGGTTTACTTGTAGACAAATCATGTGAAAACAGGCACCTACTTCCTTCACGGCATACCCCTTGCATAAAATACCTGCAGTGACAAAGAGAAAATACCAACAGATGACAGGCATTTAAACTATTTCTTGATGTTGTTCAGACATGACCAAAAATCAACCATCAAGCATTATGCATCAACTATAACATGCACCATAATGTGAAACCAGGAAAAGTGAGACAGAAATTAGGGCACAATTTCAAAAATGAAATGAACTTAGTAAAAGCATAAGTGATCAAGAGGTTGGAGCAACTCTTCTATAAGGAAAAATATTTAGGGCAGGCGTAGGCAACCTCGGCCCTCCAGCTGTTTTGGGACTACAATTCCCATGATCCCTATGGGAATTGTAGTCCCAAAAACATCTGGAGGGCCGAGGTTGCATAGCCTAATTTAGGGCTTTTTTGTTAGAAAAAAGGCAAGGAGGCAGAACCTCAGATGTGTATTGATTTTTACTGATTTGGGGAGCAGCTGCTCCCCTGCCTCCCCCTTGGCTACACCCATGCGGGCCACAGGAAGGAAAGAAGGTCGGGAAGGTGGCCATGGTTGGAAAACATTTGGGAAACACAGGACGAGAGCATACAACACCAATCCTGGCATAACTATACTGGCTGCCAATTAGTTTCCAGGCCCAATTCAAAGTGCTGCTTTTGACCTATAAAGCCTTAAATGACTCAGGACTACAATACTTTAAGGACTGCCTCTCCCCATATGAACCAACCCAGACCCCGCTAAGACCCTTCTTTGTGTGCCTCCTTCACAAAAGGTCTGGAAAATCGCAACAGGAGAACAGGTATCATTTGTGGAGTGATCTCTCCACTATCATTATATAGCTTTAGGCACCAGGCAAAAACTTTCTTCTGTAACAAGGCCTTTGACCTTTAATTATCTGTGTTCTTTTAGAAGTCGGGTGGGATGTTTTTAAAGCATTTCTTTTTCCTCTTGGTTTTAATGTATCTTTGGATTGCCCTGAGTGATATAAAGCGACTAAATAAATAGCAGAAAATGCACTTGACAGAATATGTTCTTTTAAAAGGTTTACTTTTTAAAAAAATCACCAACAATTCTCTCTCTCTATTTGGGTAATACTAGAAACTGGCACATCCCATGAAGCTGAATCATAGGAGATTCAGGACATACAAAATCTGGAAATGCTTCTTTTCAGAGCATAGCTAAACTATGAAATGTCCTGCCACATAACACGGTGAGGACCAGCAATCAGGGTCTTGAAGGTCAGCATCCCAGGCAGCATATGCCTCTGAATATCAATTGCCGGAATTCACAGGTGAGGAGAGCGCTGTTGTGCTCCTCTTATGGCTCCGTGTCTGCTTGCGCACTGTTGAGAACGAGATGCTGGACCAGAAAGGGCCACAGTTCTGATCCAACAGGGCTGCTCTTGGGTTCCTCCTCTCGCACAACTAAGTTTCTGTTTCTCTTCCCTACTGGGGCGAACTTCAGCTGCTCAAAAGCAAGCTAAACAAGGAGACACACACAGGCGCGTGCGGAGGCGAGCTAGGTAGGGATGGGGGGCCAGGATCACAGAGGTTGCCTCGTCCTCTCCCCCCAAGGAGGCCAGATCCCAAAGGGCCTCCTATACGCCTAGTGGCTTCTAGGCCCACGAGGGTCTCCTTGCAGGGCTTTGGGACCAACGGGGCTGCAGGCGGGAGCGGGGTGTGTCCGCCTGTCACCAGGGAAATGGAACAAAGGTAGGAAGCCGAAGCAGCGGCGCCCGCCTCTCCTTCCCCTTCCGTTGGGTGGGGGAGGGGGCTCTCGGGAGTTTAACGGGCGGGAGGAGGGCGGGAGCCCGGCCGCCTCTCGACCCCTCCCCGGCGAGGGGCGGGGCGTGCCCGCGCGCCGTAGGGCGGTAGGTGGGGGAGGGGAGAGGTCGCAGTGCTCGGTGGCTCTGACCTGCAGGTCACGTCCTTAGTGCTGCTCATGTCTCCTCCGGCTCCGCTCCCGCTTCGGCGTCCCCTCCCGGCGCAGCTCCTCGCATTTTGGTTCCGCTGAGCCCTGAGAAGCTTAAGGCGGCGGGCGAAGGGAGGAGGAGCTGTTTGGGAGCCCTGCCAAAGCTACCCGGCCTCTTCTTGCAGGAACTGGTTTCCGGCCGGAAGGCATTAGGGGAGGCACGCGCGGCCGTAATTAGAGGCCGGATGCTTTTGGCTGTGGCGGAAATGGAGGTCGGCGGCGGCGGCCATGGAGACTTGCCGTAGCTCCTTGCCAGCCTGTGGGGCTAGAGCGGTCGCGCGCCTGAAGCGCCAACGCGAGAGCGAGGCGGCGCGCCCTCTAGCGGCGCCTCTGAACAAGACAGTCGTTCTCAATCTACGGTGGCGCCGAATCGTTTGGGAGCTGCACATCGCCCTAACTAGCAAGGAGGGCCGGAAGCGTCACAAACACCAGGAATCATCGAATCGTAGAATTCGCAGGGGTCACGAGGGTCATCTAGTCCAATCCCCTGCAATGCAGAAATCTTTTGCCAACGTAGGACTCAAACCCATGACCCTTAGATTAAGAGTCTTATGCTCTGATAACTGAGAGACAATATACTGTATTTCCTTCTTTTGCTTTCTTCTCTCCCGAAATATAGATGCAATGTGCAAGGCTAAGTAGATTTAATCAGAAGTAAGTCCATTCTCTACTTAGTGTGCTTAGGGTTGCAGTCCTTCTTGGAAGTAATTTTCTAGAGGCAATATTCAGAAAGAATTTAAGCGCTCTTCAGCAGAATGGCCAACTGCCACGACACACCACCTTTGCAGCATCTGCACTACAGACTTTGGTGTTGAAATATATACAACAAAAAATTAATCAGTTTGAGTCGTGTGACTCAGTTTTGAGTCTACTAGACCCCAAAATTTTAAGCTACGTGGACTGAAGTCACTTATGGTGCCTGTCTGGGATTAGGGCCCCTGATATTTAACCTTTATTAGTTTCATAGTAATCTGCTCCAGGGTTTCGTAGAGCAGGCAGGCAGATCACATGGAGAGAGAAACCTTGCTTCTTGCAGCTAGTAAGATGGATTCCTGGATGGTCCTTTAGCTCTGATTACTGTCTTGGTTCTTGTTTGGAGCTGCTTTCAGTTATATTAGAATGTGGTCAGTAAGAACAGCTTTACAGTGGTACTTCAGGTTAAGAACTTAATTCATTCTGGAGGTCTGTTCTTAACCTGAAACTGTTCTTAACCTGAGACACCACTTTAGCTAATGGGGCTCCTGCTGCCACTGTGCCACTGCTGCGCAATTTCTGTTCTCACCCTGAAGCAAAGTTCTTAACCTGAGGTACTATTTCTGGGTTAGCGGAGTCTGTAACCTGAAGAGTCTGTAACCCAAGGTACCACTGTATTATGCTGCTAGGTTTGCCTGACAGCTATGCTAGCGGAGAAGCAGGTGCAAGCCCCAAACTTCCAAGTCACAATTTTCTTTCTGTGCAAAAGAGAAAATACAGGGGCCTTTCTGTTTAACATCAGTTAACATAGCTTTGGGGTTTCGGTTTTATATGCAGAGAAACAGAAGGCTAGCCACTAGCAGGAACTGAGCCAATATTGACCACATGAGTGGACAAATTACAGCTACCATACTGTGTGAATCTACAGCAGAATAACCTCCTCATGATGTGAAAAAACAAATACTGGCTCTTTAAGGGAATGTCCACCTGCAAACCCTCCCTCCCTGCCCCCTTCTCTGCTTCCTTCTCTTAGAGGAGTAATTGGCTCTCTGATCTGTCAGTCTCACCTGCACAGCTAATAAATCCCACCCACTTTCCCATGTCCATTTCAGTAGTTAAGCTCTGCCTTTCACCCATAAGCCTGTGCCAGGTAGAAGCCCAGCTGCATTTGCACAAGGAGGCGGCAGAAATCATGCAGCCTTTGGACTCGGAGAGAGGCTTAATCAAAATCAGCCACTGTAAGAGAGACATCTTTGGTTCCTTTGTGCCCAAGCAGTGTCCCCTGTGTGGGCAGAGCCTGTTCTACAGGAAACTGGAAGAAGCCCCTGTCACTATCCCCAGCCCATTTGTTAATGGGCACAGAGAAAGATGTTCTTTTTTACTTAAACCTACTACAGGAACCTTTCTGAGGTAGGATTTTCTGCTCAACAATGCTATTAGTATTTATGTTCATTTTGCTTGTGTGCTCAGAAAGAAGACATATGAAAGCTACCTTACGATGGATTAGATCAGTCCATCTGCCGCAGTCCACTTATGGCTAGCAATGTTTTCCCAAGATCTGGGGCTAAATTCTCTCTCATCCTTGCAATGTGGCAGCAGGATTAGAGGTGCCAAGGAGTGAGCAGTGTGCAGTGCAGAATGCTGCAGCATGATGACTGATAGGAGTGAGATTTTGCCAGCATGATGGTACCATTGCTCAAACATCTGTATTGGTTGTCAGTTTGTCACTGGGCCACATTCAAGGTTCTGCCATTCAAGGCCTTAGCAGCTTGGGACCAGTTTACATAAGGGATTGCCTTGCCCTACATGTGCCAATTTGACTGCTTTGATCTGGGGAACTTGCACTTTTACAAGTGCCATATAATGTCTGCTCTGCCTTTGCGAGGAGTTGATCATTTAGTTTGGCAGCACCCTCACTATATTTCAGACATGCACTGAAAAAGTTTTTATTTTAGCAAGCCTACCCAGACCTATGATTTAGTTACCTATATTTGTTTTAGAAGTTCTATGGTTTTCATCTGTGTCTTAATATATTATTATTTCGTGTATGTTTCTTCATAGTGGATTTCGGTACAATTTTATTATGTACACTGCTTAGAGAGTTCTTGGATTAAATGGTTTGTAAAACTTTAAAAATGAAATAAATATGGCACCTTCCGCAGACAAACCATGTGGACTTATTCTAAGCTCTGGTGTAGAAATGAGTAAATTCTGCATAATTTACTAAAGTGAGTCAAAATTTGTTTTGAAACCAAATTGACAGGTCAGGAGGTCTAATTTAGTGATCAACTGTAAACAGCTTTGAGTTTTTTTCTTATAAAGAGGTATAGAAATGAAAACAAACAAACAAACAAACAAGACACCACCTTTATAGAGTTACAAATCCCACGATCAGTTTAGAGCAGCGTTTTTCAGTCTTAGGTCTCCAGCTGTTTTTGAACTACAACTCCCATCATCTCTAGCTAGCAGGACCAGTGGTCTGGGATGATGGGAACTGTAGTCCCAAAACAGCTAGAGACCAGAGTTTGGGAAACACTGATTTAGAGCAAGGGTAGGGAACCTCTTGTGCTTCAGGCCAGATTTAGGCCAACGAGAGTCCTGCTTCAATATATGAGGCCATTCCTTGCAAACCACACCCAACTATCCCACATCTGTGGTCATATTTGGTGCCATGGGACAGGTACCCACATAGCTGCAAAGGAACAATGGGGAGCTTAAAGGTTCCCCATGCTTGGTTTAGAGGAATTATAAAATCTGCAGAACGTGGGGTACAACCTGATGAAAAGTATTGATCAATTACCGGTAATTGCATGAGTTTTAGCTAAGTAATGTATCAATAGCATCAGGATGAAAATACTGTATTTTTCGTCCCATAGGACGCGCCTAGGTTTTTTTTTTTTGGGGGGGGGAATAAAGGAAATATTTTTTTCCTTTATCCCCCCCCCCCAAAGCAGGTTGGGGAAACCGAACCAGGTTGAGGAACAGCGGGATGGCGGCGCTGCGCCTCCCTGCTGTCCCCCAAACTTGTGGGGCTGGCCCATGTCTGCCCGGCGTGAGGGGCGCTCTGCTTCAGGGCGCCCCCCCTGCGGGGCGGCAGGCTGCTATCTGCAGCATGGGGAGCCCTGCGGGGAACTCCCGCAGGGCTGCGTAGGCTGCAGGTGTGTTCCCGAAGTGCCGGGTGCTCTGCTTTCAGGGTGCCTGACGCTCCGGGAAGCAGGCTGCTATCCGCAGCCTAGACATCCCTTCCGGACCTCCCGTAGGGCTGCCTAGGCTGCGGATGTGTTCCTGAAGCCTGGAGAGCGAGGGGTCGGTGCGCACAGACCCCTCTCGCTCTCCAAACTTCAGCGAAAGCCTGCATTCGCCCCATAGGACGCACCCAGATTTCCCCTTCATTTTTGGAGGGGAAAAAGTGCATCCTATAGGGCGAAAAATACGGTAATTCCCGAAATAAACTTGTTATTGTTGTTGATACCTCTTCTAATATGGTGCTAACCACCTGCAGTTTATATAAGTGCTTTTTTGTATGTATATCATGTATAATTTGCTGCCAGATTGAGGCAGCCTTTTACTCATTTAGAAGTTTAATTAATTAAATGGAACAGTAATTACATTTGATAAGATTGTAGTCAGTCTTTTCAGGGCAGAGAGAGGGAACAGGACATTTCTCTATATTGCAAAAATATAGCATTTCCCTCCCCAATAACTGGATTGTTTTCTAACATGAAAAGATATTAAATGTCTTCTTTCAGAGGGTATGATGGAAGTTCTGATCTCCATGTTGGAATAACCAATACTAGTGGTAAGAGACATTTGTAATTCACTTTGTAAATTAAGATTCTCTATGTGAAACATAAATGTCTTTGGACTCATTTCCTTCTCTCAGGTTGCTCATCCTTTGCCTATTGCCTACAATGTCTCCCCCTTCAACCTCCTGGCATTCTGGCCCTTGATTTCTCTTCCTTTTCCAAGATTCCAGGCTCCTTACAGTATGTGAACTGCAACCCTTCTACCACCAATTCCCTTTTTCCTAAGTCTACATAACCATTTTTCCTGGGGAAAGTTTGCAAATGTGATTGCCTGTAGCTAGAGCTCTTTTCAGTTGGGCCTAGGGATGTAAGAAGGCATAATTTTTTGTTCCACTTGTATTGGTTTTATGCGGCGCTGCTTCCATTACACCACCATTTGTCTTCTGCCAAAAATGTTACTTGTCTTGCTTTCTGCTGTGGCAAAATTACACAATTTAGGTAATTAATTATGCCAATACATTGACATTCATAGGACTACATACTCAGGGTTCATATAACCAACATTTTTAGAACTACTGTTCAGATGAGCCTGTAAAGGAAATGGGAATGTTGCAAGTAACAGCAATTAACAGAATGTAATGAATTATACTACTGGTCAACATGTCACAACTAATCCTTGCATTTTGCATTTCTGATTTGTCCTGTTGCTGTGTATTTAGGTTTAGTATATAATTACAACGAAACTGGAGTTAACATAGCTGAGCATGGATGGGAACAATGTGTAAGTGTTCATCTAGTCCAGCCTGACATGTATAGCCTGCTTAACCAATGGGATACATACCTAGAACAATTCTCTGCAGCAGAAATCTGGCTTCCACACAGGTAAGAAGCTCAATAGACAAATGTGACTATGTTCAAAGGCAGCTAAACTAGGCATCCTTTGCTTTGGAACTCTGCCTAGGTGGTAACTCAGAGAAGGATCTGATGTAGTCATTTGGAGAAATGGTTTTAGACAAAATTACTCTGAGGCCTCATTCTTCATTAACCTTCTTTAACCATTTCTGTATATTTTGGGTTTAATTGAGAGATTCTGATAGTATGTATTGTATGAACAATACTAGAAGGGAGAGGTGACTCGAGACATTGCAAGCAGTTCCATGTAACTTTGTAGTGTTATGGTTTTGCAGAATAAATTATCACTGGACTCCATCCTATTCTCAGTTAACGCTCATCTGTGCAATCAAATATATTGTTGCTGGCTTTAACTTCTGTTCAAAGTTGTCAGATGTGTTTCATAAGGAACAGGAATTGATTGGAATGTATACGACCGTTTGATACACTGATCAAGATGGAACGGGATGTAAGCATGTACAGAATTGCACTTCTGTTGGAAGACGAACAAACAAAACCAAAATTGAATACAGGCAGGTTTTGCTGCTTTCATTATTTATGTCAGCCTCTCTCAATCAGGTGCTCTCCAGCTCAATTAAACCACCACTCCCATCAGCCGCAGTCAGCATAGGCAATTGTCAGAAATGATAGGAGTTGTAGTCCAAAATTTCCAGAGAGTACCAGAAGGCTAATCTAAGCCTTAACAACATTTCAGTGTCCATATTCACTGATCCAATGATTATTAGGATTGATTTCTCCTGAAGTACATTCCAAATAGTCCCTCGAGTACAACCTATGGTTTCAGTGTGGAAAACAAAACGTATTATGTTTGCTTTTCAAGTACTTCTAGCGATAGGAACGTCATTCCAATAAAGGCTTTAGTCAAGCTATTTTTCTGCAACCCAGCATAATATATGCAGTGATGATTACAAGTACCAAAAAGGGCCAACAAATGTTAAAGACCTGATGATCACTTACAAGTTCTGGAATTTTGAAAAAATTAATGTAAACGTAGACTATATTCTCTCTTACTTTAATTGAACAAGAGCTGTGTGCAGGTTTCAAGTAATCCAAGAAGGGACTCATTGGCATCCCCAAGCTATGGAAAAGTTACAGGCAAAGACACCACTCTGAAAATTACAGCACTCTTTTTGCTAAGAGTGTGTGACATAAGAAATGCTGGTGGTGAGAGCATGTGTCTACCATGAGATTTGTAATTTTACTGCAGTTCGGTAAGGAAAGAAAGACATAAATCTTATTTTTTTATTTTTAAAAAACCATTTTGTTCTGGATCCTAAACAGGCAGTCATAAAATTTGCGGTTGAGGCCATCATCTGTTTTTGTTTTAAGCCAAGCCCACCCAGTAGTGCGTCGCCTAAGAATAGGCTGCAAAAGCACTCAGAGCCACTCCATCCTTTTAAGAAACCTAAACTTGTATCTCATAAAAATTAGCTCAATACATACTTTGAATTTTAGAGAAATAGGTTTTCAAAGTGAGAAACTTACAAAAAATAATAATCATACAAGGATGACATTCCCTGGCTTTTTTTTTTTTGTATTTTGACTAATTTTAATGAATCAACACTGTTCTAATAATAATGAGGAACACATTGCAAAGTTAACCTGACTACAGAGTTCCTCAGTTACACTTCAGTTAGCATATGCAAACCACATCCTTACAGCTCCATATGCCATATATGCATGTTTTGTTACCCACTGGAGAATCACAGGACAAGTAGAATCTCAGCCACACAGCAATATGCAAAAAGAGATTAAATGCTATTGCTAAATTCAGCTTTCCAAGAAGAGAAAAATGTAAAGGTGGCAAGAACTGCATCCAAGATAAATTTATGGGTGAACCAAATATAACTGAAGGAAAATTAAGCCTCATACTGAAAGTTAGAACTTTAAATAGTAGGCAGAAGTTTCCACTTGTGTAGTTGTTGTTTTTTAAAAAATATATATGAGGGCAGTGTGATATAACTCACATGGCACATATGACATGAAAGTTTTGTCTAGGTGGGGGGGGGGGAGGTGATATTAGCATCTGCATCTTTCCATCATTTCCATGTGTAACTTTGTATAGACAGAATGAATGTGACTAATCTCAGCAAACATGAGACACTACCCAATGGTGGCTTTGCTCTGCCACATCCCCAAGTTCCACCGTTTAAAAAATCCTTCCATAAATGATGTTCTGCTGGTGCATGTTTCCATTGGTCAAGGATTGCTCTGGCATAATGGCCTGCCTGCACCATCATCATCATCATAAGCTAATAAAATGTTTAATAGTTATGTATCACATTGGTTTCTTATGCTCATTTCTGGTTCTCCCTTTAATAGGTATGAAGAACATCTCCATAACTGTTACACCTATGCACTAACATTTATTAACTGTGTGCTTAGCGCCCAAAAGAAGCAGCAAATGAATAAAAGTGATTTTACAGAGAGATTTGTGATTCCACGAACAAGGAAAGCTTCCAAGTATATCACCATCTACAAGGAAATATGCAAAAATGGATTCTATGCGGTTGACCTGCCTGCTCAGGAGGACACTGCCATTTGAATTTATAATGAGGGAACTGTATAGCAATGGAAGTAAAATCCTTATGTTAAGGCACTTATATTTCTTGTTCCTATCATCTCACAAGAAAACATGAAGCTGGGACTGCAACACATGTATTAAATCATGCTGCATGTTTACTCAGAAGGCGGTCCCACAGAGATTGAGGATTAATCTCAAGTATCCATAAGACTATGGAACCTTGAGGCTGTTCCAATAAACTTCTACTTTTCTAAACAATGACATTTGGAAGAATGAAATAAAATAAAGACATTATCTGCATTCTTGCATGTTCTAATTTTTTTTTTTTTTTGGCATATTGCAAGTAACCTTCAAAATCATTAACCTAACAGAAAAGGCTTCCTTTCATTTGCACGTTTACTCTATAGCAATGTTAGTTTACAAAGAATGGTAGGTAGAAAACTGAAAACATCCTAGGTGTGTTTCTGATTCGAAACAAACACAGCTTTACTCGTGCTACAGTCCTATGTGGAGTAAGCCCCACTGAACTCACTGGGACTTACCTCTGAGTAAACAGGCATTCCTCTAAGCCGTTCTGAACATTATTGATCTGCATTCTACAAACACCTCTTGCTTCCAAAGTAATTATAACTATGTACCAGGAGTTAAGGCAGGGGTGGAGCAGCTGTAGTTCTACACATATTGCTGGTCCCCAACACCATGGCCAATAGTCAGCTGTAGTCCAGCAACCTCTGGAGAGCTATAACTTGCCCATCCCTGAGCTAAAGTTTGGTTAATTACCTGTAGCGGAATGGCTAAAGTTCACAGAAATATCAAGACAAGGTGGACCAAGAACACAAATTTAATGTTCTCCATGGACAAAATAGATTCAGAAGAAGAAGAATCTTATTTGCATCAGCCACTAGCCATAGCAATAAAATAAAATGTACTGAATATTGAGGTAAAAACTTAACTACAGAAAATACATTTTGGGGGTTCAGAGAATATCTGTCAGTATCCATCTAGGTTTTAATTTAAAAACAAAACAAAAACTGTGTGTGTGCATGTGTAATGCAACATGCAGAGACAGCTCTACAAGAGTAAACATTTGACATTTTATTTACTTTGTTGTCATGTTTCCGCAATCCATTTTATCACAGCTCTTCTTGTTCACTGCGCTCATGGGATGAGACCCAACGGTTTAGAATCAATTCCTAAAAAAAGTCATTGATTATTGACGACTAAAAAGGTATAAATGGAAAAAAAAGTTTGTTCACTGCTCTTGTCCCTAGTTAACCCAGTATGATTTAGCTGTAGCAGAAGTGCCCTTTGGGCTTCCCACTGGGATAAGGCAGCAGCTCATCAACGTACATGCATGTCCACCACAGTAGCACCCCAGTCCCATTCACCTTGTTTGTCCTTATCCCTCAATCACACACAACCAATGGAAAAACAAATAACTTTGGTCTCTATTGTTCTGACACATTTCTAACCCTAACTCAAGAAAGGAGATTCTGACTAAATACCAGGAAGACATTGTGGCGGTAAGAGCTGTTCCATAGTGGAACTGACTTCCTCGGAAGGTGGTGGCCTCACGGGTGGTTGTTAAGCAGGGGCTGGATGGCTATCCGTCATGGAGATTCCTGCATTGCAGCTGTTTGGACCAGAGGACACTTGGGATCCCTCCTAACTCTGCAGTTCTATGATTCTACGTCAGCACACCTTCTGTTTTCAGTATGCCAAGACCTGAGCCATGTACAATATGATTTTGGTGCTTCGCCTGTCTTTCCCATATCAGTGAAAGAGGTGTATTATGTGGCATAGCGGGCTGATGTTCAAGATCCAGGTGCCCGAAGTTCCTTTGGGAGTGTCGGATTAGAAACTTCAAATCTTAGGCATTATGTTGTACTGTTTTCTAGGATTCTGACCACACTAGAGCATTACTTATTACTACTTTTTCAAGAGTAATTCGCCTGCTACTGAAATGGCATAGAAAGCATATCAATGTAACTAGATGCCTCATTGCTCCTGTAACATCTATAGGAAGGAGCCTCATAAGTTAGGCAAATGATGTATCTCATTCTGCTCTTTTGAGATATATAAATTAGCCCGAAAAATCAATTGCTCAACAATTACTCTAACAATTCAGGCACAGGCAAAAATATTTTTACTGCATTCCCAGATATTAACCCTAGGTTCTCAAATCAGATTGCCATGTGTGGTATACCCAGCTCAAGTTACTACATATATATACTGAATTAGGAAAGGTTCAAATATTACAAAATAAATTATTAAAATATGGTCTACATTCTATCCAGAGAACTGGATACCTTAAGGCAGTCAGTGACTTCAGAAAACAAATCAGAGCAGGACTTGCATACCTGAACTTTAATTCTTTTGAGACATTCTGGTGACAACATTTCTTTTGCAGTCATATCAGGTGGCTGAATCAAATAGCAGAACATGAGTTCCTGGTGGTTAAAAATAAAAATCCATTAAAATGTACGAAATTCATGTAGTGTAAGATTTGCTCTTTACATCTGTAGTGGTAGTAAGGCAAAATGTGCTTCAATGAATATAACGCTGAATGTGGATCAAGGAGATCTGGGTTCAAATTGTCATCCAACCACAATCACATTGGGTGTGGTCTGCAATTGGATGGCTATGTACAGGTCACTCGCTTGCTCCCCGATTCTAAGACCAGGGTTCCTTTGTGGAAAGCTTCAGTGGACACAATTTGTATTCCTACCTACGGCAATTCTTCTTGCTGTATTGGGGGAAGCTCCAAAGAGCCTCAAACTCGAGTTTGTGAAGTGAAATTTCACAAGAAATTGCAGCAATGAGAGACCTGTCTGTGTGTGTAGGTATGTGCAACTCTAATCAGAAGTACTAGGCATAAGTACTTTATCTCCAGTTCTTATTACTCTGTTGCATGTTTCCAGAAAAATACCCTTCCCAGTGTGTATAATGGGGGTTATGCCAATTTAAAGAATGCTGTGTAGGACAAAATAAAGTAAGTGTGTTCTAGATAGGTTTCAGATAAAAAGTTGAGAACTGAGAAGCAAGTATTCCAACACATCCCAGCTATTACATAAGTGTTCAAATGGAAATTTGAATGTGCTTGACTTGAAATATTTAAAGTACTTCCCTGTAAGCTAGAAATTTGAAATTGAGTATGTGTGTACACTAACCCTGCAATCTTACTTCCACTCTCTACTTGGAAATGTCCCATTATGTTTTTTCAGCTTTACTCTGAGATAAGTGCACATAGGGCTTAAGGCACCTGATTACTGGAACTGGGCGTTTCTTCTCTCTTCTCTGAAACTTGGGAAGTTCCCTGAACTGTCTCTTATCAGTGGCTAGCACTGAATAAGAAAAGGTGCAGATGGCCCAGAATGTAAGAGTTCCCCATGCAAATACGGTCATACCTTGGTTTTCGAACAGCTTAGTTCTCAAATGTTTTGGCTCCCAAACGCTGCAAACCTGGAAGTGACTGTTCCGGTTTGTGAACTATTTTTGGAAACTGAACGTCTGGCGGGCTTCCGCGGCGTCTGATTGGCTGCAGGAGCTTCCAAACGTTTGGTTTCCAAACGCTTTGGTAGTCAAACGGACTTCCAGAACCTATTCCTTTCAACTTCCAAGGTACGACTATACTTGAAGCGGCTTCGGTGACACTAAGAAACACAGCTGAACCCAGGATAGGTCACACACATGGAGGATCAATCAAATCAATTGATCAGTATCTCATTTATCTTATTTATGGCTATAATTGACAACTTCACATTATCTCTTTTTGTGCCCCAACGGTAGCACCTTTCCTTTGCTCCACAATGCTTTTCCTTGTAGCTTTGAAATGCTTAGCTGAGTCTATGTTACCTTGGAAACATTTGCTGTAGTCCTGTTCAACCCAGACAAAGACTTCCAGCTGAAAGGTCTGTGTGGTGACCCTTCAAAGTCACTGTTAACTAATTCCACAATGACAGAGTAACTGGAAGACAAAGCAAAGTGAAACTTTTTTAGGATGATGGGGTGAAACTGGCATTTAAAAACTAGGTACAGTCCACTAGTCCTCAGCTAAAATTTACTTAAGAGCTGAAGCTTCACTTTAGCATTTAGCAAAAGATACAGCCACCTTGCAGGCTGTATCTAGCCCTCCATCCAGTTACCCAAACTCAAAGCTGCTTTCCAGAGTCACTCTGTTAGATATCTTATGAGTCCACTAAGGAAAACTTGTACTCAGACTTGCTTTGTACCCCAGAGTGTTTATTAAAAATGTCAATCTCCTGTCCCTTCCCAATGCAATCATGTTTCCTTCAGTGCTAATGATGCAATAATTAAGCATAACACTTAAGCATATCTGTCTGTCTGTCTGTCTGTCTGTAATATCCAAATATGAATGCTATACCTGGCATGGTAAAAAGGAGGACCTTTTCGATACAACACTGCAATGGGAAGAAAAGAAACAAAACAAGCGCTTACTAGAAATAATCATGCTTTCTTCATTTTGAATCATATTAATGTAGGACACGTGGCTTCCCCATTACTCAGCTTTGAAAATCTAAACCATAATATAATAGGATCAGGGTTGTTTGCTTTTATTCTAACCGCAGTTGGGAGCTGAAGCTGCTCACAATAAATAAAAATCCTAATCAGGTAACTGGGAATAAAGATATTTTAACTACTTGTACAGTGCCACCTTCAGGGGGGGAAACCCCACACATGTCACTCCAAGTCAACTAGCAAACATAACACATAAGGATCTAAAAACAGCCACAGAGTGATCTATTCCAAGAGAGATGGGTTAAATCCAGCCTCCGGCTGCTCACTTGCTTGCCAACAATCTTACCAAGGTTGCACCTGCTCCTAGATGAGGTTCTCAGTCTGGGAAAACACATGCAGAGGAGGTCACAGCTGCATGCACAGCATTTGGGGACGTAATGTGCAGAGCTATTTACTCAAGAGAGTTGCCAATGGTCCTGGGAACCAAAGCATACTAGCTCCACTCAAAAGACTGAATGCGGACCAAGAGGAATCTGGAGCAGTAACTAATGCAGCACAGTTGATGCTGCCAAGGGATTACCATAGTAATTAACAGCAAGCTGGTCCCCCAGACTAAAAGAGAAGTGAAACATTCTTTTATTGGGAAAACTAATTGCTTAAAATGTTGCATTCTTTTATCATCATTTGCCTTCAGAGAGGGACAGTGATGCAATTAATCTTCTTGCATGCTCAGGCAAGCCAATACCTTGCTGGGTCTGTTCCTCTTAGAAAGGAGGGGGTGAGGGTAGGTTATGGGAGGTAAATCCCCACCAGGACTTGACCAGGTAAATGGCTAGGGTCTCACTCCCCATGCTCATAGGCCTGAAGGACAACTGGAAGAGATGAACTGAGGAAAGACTGTAAAGAGCTCTGTATATTAAATGTGCTCCGCAAGACAATAAACACCCCCAGGAGATTACCAGACTCGTTTTTGCCTATGGTAAAAAGCTTTTCCCTCCTACAGATGACAGCAGGCCATCAATTAAACATTTCTTTCAAAAAATACTGCTGTGTGCACATCTATTACTCAAATGAGGCAACAGAGAATAGGAACACCAAGACATTAGCGCTCAAGATTCAAGGAAGCTACAGTCAAATGAATGGGCAGCACATCTGCACAAACGAACCAGACAATGAGCAATAGCCTATTTAAGTTGGGGAGCAGGCTGACAAAAAATAACTTTCTGCACTGTGAGACGATTAGCTGAGCCAATCCCCCACCCCACAAAGCTCCACCAGCTTTCATCATTGCAATATCCATTTCATCACACAGTTCCAGTGTGTGGCCTCTCTTACGTTCTGCAATCTGCACTAACCATATTTGGTCCAGTGGTCTTTGTTATCAAGTAACGGGGAAAACGATATCACAAAGGCTATCTATGGGTCGGTCTGGGTGATAGCAATCTAGTGATCATGTGGAGGGGGAATGCAAAAGTACCTGCCCACCCCTCTTTCCAGCACACTTTCTTGCTTCTGCCCATCACTATGAGGATGGCACAGATGAATTCTAGCCTGCATGTCTAACATCAAACGCATGCAGGTCAAAATTGGTCCCCAGGTCTTACCTGGGAATTGACTGCACCATCCCCTACTTATGGCCTGTGCTTGCAGGCCATGCGTTGGAAAACCTGTCCTTGTGGAAATGGGAGGGGACAGTGCATCACCACATAAAAAGGACTGGATCTGTATTGTGTGCACCAGCCTCTACTGCAAACTATAATCAATGAAAGGAAAATACTCACAGAGGTCAGTCCCATATTTCAGGCCAACTTTAGGGACCCATCCTTTACTACGGAAGTAGTGATATGCCATGTATGTAGCCTTAAATTTGGGTTGTGCTTCGCTAAAAACTTCCCATAGCTTCAGAATAGATAAAGGTGCCTAAAAACACAACCAGATGCTTTCCTATAATTACAGTGTACAAAAGCAATCTACTATTATTGGCAGCTAAGTCAACAATCTTAGCCACTTCTAGAGCAGCGTCTTTTATCTTTTATTCAAGTTGGGAGAAGGCACAAAGAGGACAGAAGCCAAATGTGAAGTTTGTCATGCAAGTCTAAGCATAAATGCCATCTAGCTTTTGAACTGTGGTGTAGCTAAAGCTATTAAAAATAGGTTCCAGGGCATCTAGTCTAGGGAACTCAGCAGTCAGAAATGGAACACCAAACGTTATACTCAACTACACAATGCAGAAAAAGTTTAGGATAAAGCTTTATTCTCATAGCATTATACAAAATCCTGAGCTCTGCTTTACCCATTTAAGCCCCCTAAAATGAATGGAACTTACAATCCAATGCTATGCATGTTCACAGGGAATTAAAACCCACAGAGTTCAAAGGCCATACGGAACTAATGCAGAATTGTAACCAAAGACTGTCTACGTTTATGCAGAGAACATAAGATTATATGAGAAGGAAAAATTACCCATGGTGTAAGTTGCCTTGGAAACTATTACAAAGTGTTTGTTGTTTTATGGTAACAAGCAACACACGCAACAGGTTAACTCACACACAACTTACTACTACAGACTAAAGGCACCCAATTGGATCTAGCCACCAATTGGATCTAGCCAGGACTCCCAACTTTTACTGCCAAGGAATCCACCAGGTACTTTGTCTCCCCTATGGAATATCTAACTAAACTAAACTTGAAATCCCTAAATACCGAAGGGCTTTTACCCTGGCTCGATGTCATGCTGTCATTGAAGGTCGATACAGGAAGATTAACTACCCGGGGGACAATGTCCCTGTGACTCGGGACAAATAGAAACGCTGGAGCATGTCCTTCTCCAGTGCCTGTATTACAGAGACATTCCTATTAGCCTGATTTCCCCACTACTTCATAAGTACCCAGGGCGCATAGGGCAATTCTATACCTCCCTGCTGCTCTCAGATACCAATCCTGCTACAACACACAATGTTGCTAGATTCTGCACAGCAGTGCTCAAAATTAATCGGAGGATGACCTGTGCCACAAACCAGATTTAAGGAACGTATCAGAGTGCTCCATGAATTAATAGTTAAAAGTCTTTTATAAATCAGCCTTTTACGCTCTTCCACACCCATCCAATCCTCCTATCCCTTCTTTTAGCTTCTTCTAAATTCTTATAGACTTTTATATTAACCTTCACTTTTAATACCTTTTAGCTTTCCAAAATGCTTTTCCGATTTCAAATGACTGTATCCCACCCTTTTATGCTGGTCTATGACCGTAATAAAGATTTGTATTGTATTGACTAAAGGCACCATCTTACCTCATTGTAATAAATACTTAAACATCCCAGAGCATAGACCAAGAAAAAGGCCTAAAAAACAAACAGTAGTTAGAATTATTTTGTGTATGTTATATACATTATTACAGAGTACTGGCACCGACATGTTTTGCATAGTAATGGTAGGGAGGTGGAAAGGGAAGTGGGAAAAGTCAAACAATGCATTTGCTCACACAATCATACTTTTCATCAAATAATAGGAGCTACGTTCTCATCAGTACAAACAAGGACTGCTGAATCCTCAAATAATAATAATAATAAAAGCCCTCCCATTTACATCCAAGGTTGCAGTCATTTACATGCTTGCTTCTGAGCAGACAAACAAAAGATTTTGCTGCAATCCATCTACCCAATGAGCACAATCCTTCAAGAGATTATCCTAAGTAAATTCCACTGAAAACAGAGGAACTGAGCAAGAGCAACAGGATTATTCAGGATCTTTTGAGAGAGGGAAAACCCTTCACTAGAATATGACTTTCATTCTTCGTGTTGTCAATTCTAGCAACAGAAGGGAAAAGAGCTTAGCCTTGGGATGGAAGCAGTCCTTAAAAGAAAGAAAAATCACCACCAGGAAGTGTGTACGTTAGTGCTAGGTAAGAGGAGTGGACTGCTGAAGAAAGGGAGGGGATATGGCAGGGAACAAGTTCCCCAAAATGAAAGAAGAGGTACAAATGATCATTTGTGCAGTGAGGAGGGACTTGGGTAGTGACGTCCTAAGGACCATCAAGGAATGCCTGGGACTGTGGAGGAGTCAAAAAGGACCTGCAACAGCCATAGCAGCTATCACAGTTTATCAGAATTATGAGCCATATTCAATATGAATCCAACTGGAAGCAAGTGGTGGGCAATATCATGTGGCTGCTCTAGTGACCAGTAGTACAAATGCACCTGGAAAGGCCAATCATGTCAGAATTCTGCAAGACTGAATTTATAATTTTTCCTCTTCCAAAATTTATCCACTTTCTTAAAAACAAAAACCATGCAAATACCAAAGTTATATATTTACATTGGCAAATTACCAAGTATGACAGTCTTCCAAACTTACCTCTTCTAGACTGAGTTGCAAATATTCTAAGATCCTAAATGGATTCCTTCTGCACACTAACCTTTCTTTTTTGACTAACTGCAAGAAAAGTAGCAAACCAAAGTTACAAAGACGCAGTCACAACTCTAAGCTTTTTACCTAGCTAAGAGCCTGCCAGCAAGATACTTCGTATTCCTTTTCTCCCATAAAATCTCCTTCTGACATGCCTATTCACTCCTGAATAATTTTCTCTCTCTGCTTAGCACACCTCATTTGATGGCATTGGCTTATCTTCTCCCATGTCCCAAATGTGCCGTGGGCAGGAGAACCTTAGAACTGAAATTCCAAGATTCACAATTTACTTGTTAAACTGACCTGTCACTACTGCATAAATGCCATAATGGCTTTCAAGTGATGGAGATCAGCTGAGTGATTTCTTTCAGCAGAAAGGGATAAATGATGACACCTACTGCCTATGTCAGAAATATGTCACTGAAAAGGCAAAATGTTATTTTAATATTTTGTTAACAAAAGTTGCCCCTCCAAAAACAGCAATGGACTAATTTGTGACCTTATGTGTGATTTCTTACCTCTTTTTTCAGACATAAATTTGATTCTTCTTCTTCTTCTTCTTCTTCTTCTTCTTCTTCTTCTTCTTCTTCTTGAACTAACACACACTCATTATTATAGTCTTGATTAATACAACCTTCTGGCTTGCAGCTGTGATGCACACCGACTGGAGACAGTTTTGCCAAGTGTCTTTTAGCTAAAGGTTTAGATCCTGTTATATCTGATTCATTAGAGTCATTCTCGGCTAGTGGATCAAAAAATGGACCACCTTCCAGGCCAGCTACTTTACCCCCATTTGTTTCAGAAGAAGTCACTACATGCTTTGACTCATCCTCAGCCGTCTCCATCTTGATGGTTTCCTCAACCTCACTATTTTGCTCAACTTCTCTCAGATTAACGGGCTGCGTATAATTCAGAATGGCTGCATCAACTGTGAAGTCATCCAGTCCTTGCTCCCGCATGAGGCTTTTAGCCCATTCTACATGACGCTGGTACCTGGAATAAAAAAGGAAACACAGGGGTTGCCAATCTTTCCAAGGCCTGCGGACACACTTGCAAATGGGAGAAACTGTTTTTAGCACCACATAAGACGTCCTGCAACCAAGCACACACCAAGACCTTTTCTGTTGGCTACACAATAATGATTCTTTTGCTTAATTTCAGCAGGGGGAGGGGCCCCTACATGTGCCAGAAAAGCCCCCTGCAGGCCCATGTGCGCCCTCAAGCACCACATTAGCCACCCCTAACAAACTTCAATTTCACTATTATTATTATTATTATTATTATTATTATTATTATTAAGTTTGTATACTGCCCTGTGCCCATAGATCTCAGGGCAGTTCACAGCACAAAATTACAATATAGAAAACCCAAAGTACATTGGTACCTCGGGTTACATACACTTCAGGTTACAGACTCCGCTAACCTAGAAATAGTACCTCGGGTTAAGAACTTTGCTTCAGGATGAGAACAGAAATTGTGCTCCGGCGGCAGCGGGAGGCCCCATTAGCTAAAGTAGTACCTCAGGTTAAGAACAGTTTCAGGTTAAGAACAGACCTCCAGAACGAATTAAGTTCCTAACCTGAGGTACCACTGTACATAACAAAAATAGGAACAAAAACAAACCAATAATGCCCCCTCCCTTCCACAAAAGATTTAAAAGGGCATCGGATGTCAATCAGCCAAAGGCCTGGTTAAAGGGGAACATCTTCGCCTGGCACCCAAAGGTGTATAATGAAGGTGCCAGTCGGACCTCCCTGGTACCAAGGAACTGCAGTTCAAGCTTCAGACACAGGAGGGGGGAAAAGGGGGGGGGAGCCGCACTTACTTTTTCGATGAGATTATCGGCATGTTTAACCCGACATCTGCAATAAAAGCAGAATTGTTAGCTATTGATTCCGCAACACACAGGGCAACCCAAAACCCAGCTGGGAGCAGCAAAGTGGAGTGGATCAGCAGATCTACCTTCACGTTCAAAGTCCTGCTGCTTTCTGGGCAGAAGGCTGAAAGGAGATTTCCCCTTTTTTTGTGCGGCAGCTCCAGGCTGGCATAGACAAGGGAACAAAGAATGGGACCCCTCAGGGAATCCATGCAATTTTGGATCTAAAGCTGTTAGCCCTGGTAGCTTTCCATTCACTAGGGTGGAACTTGGGTAGCCCTTGTGGCACAGCCTTGCTCCCTGCCCCGTCAGCAGCGCTTATCTCCACTAGTGGAAGTGATGGAGAGACATCTATGGGCCATTTTTTCTCCCCTGTTCTCCCCACCTCCCCAAGCTATCTATGTGGAAAGGCGGATAGCATTGTACTGACAGTTTGGATTTTGCTTCAAATAATGCATTCATACTAAGAAGAAGAAGAGGAAGAGTTTGGATTTGATATCCCGCCTTTCACTCCCTTTAAGGAGTCTCAGAGCGGCTAACATTCTCCTTTCCCTTCCTCCCCCACAACAAACACTCTGTGAGGTGAGTGGGGCTGAGAGACTTCACAGAAGTGTGACTGGCCCAAGGTCACCCAGCAGCTGCATGTGGAGGAGCGGGGAAGCAAACCCAGTTCACCAGATTACGAGTCTACCGCTCTTAACCACTACACCACAGAAAAATATATCTGTCTTCCTGGCTACCCTCTCTGCATAAGAGGAATCCAAACAACATTTGCTGCAATATTGTGTCTGCAAATGCTGTTTTCCAGGGCCTTAAGGGTTTAAGGACCAAAAACTGAGCCAATCAAAAGAGTTCATTATGCACATTTTATGCCTTTAATTCAGTTTCAGACTAGCTTACCTTGCCACTTAGCAACCAACGTAGGATCTGAAATATTGTATTCCGGCCGACTTCTGGAAAGAATACCTTTCCCAAAAAATCCCTAGAAAAATGAGACATCTGTGTTACCAACAGTTCCACAATTGTGCATTTGATATTCTTTGCGTTATTGATCACACACACTGTCATATCTTTTTAAACTAGAAAGCTTCCAGCATGTATGAAAGTCAGTCAATAAACACAAGCTCTCTGAGCGCAGTTACTCTGATGCTGAAGACAAGTTATCTTCTATGTAGTGTGGAGAAAGTGGATTAGGAAAAGGTTTTCTCCTCCTCTCATAACAGGAACTTGTGGACATCCAATGAAGCTGAGTGTTGGAAGATTCAGGACAGGCAAAATAAATAGGCATACAGTGGTGCCTCGCAAGACGAAATTAATTCGTTCCGCAAGTCTCTTCGTCTTGCGAGTTTTTCGTCTTGCGATGCACGGTTTCCCATAGGAATGCATTGAAAATCAATTAATGCGTTCCTAGGGAAACCGCCTTCAGACCAGGTCCGGGGACAGTCTGTCCCCGGACCTCTTCTGAAGGCTGGGGGGGGACAAGGGCTTTTCTTCCCACCCCCAGCATTTTAAAAAACCCTGGGACAGCGGAGGACTTCTCCGCTGTCCGGGCAATCTTAAAATGCTGGCGGGCGGCATTTTAAAATCGCCCCGGACAGCGGAGGACTTATCCGCTGTCCGGGGCGATTTAAAAGCCCCTGGGAAGGCAGGCAGGGGGGACAAAGACTTTTGCCCCCCGCCAGCCTTCAGAAGGTGTTCCCGCCCCCCCGCCCCGCTTCAGAGCACCGTTCCGAAGCGGGGCGGTGGGGGAAGGTGTTCCCGCCCCCCCGCCCCGCTTCGGAGCACCGTTCCGAACCCGGGCGGTGGGGGAAGGTGTTCCCGCCCCCCCGCCCCGCTTCGGAGCACCGTTCCGAAGCGGCGCGGTGGGGGAAGGTGTTCCCGCCCCCCCGCCCGGCTTCGGAGCACCGGGAGAAGCGATCTCCCCGCAGCCCCTTGCTTCAAAAGAGGTCCGGGGGCAGCGGGAAGCGCTTCCCGCTGTCCCCGGACCTGGGGCTGCGGGGAGAAGATCGCTTCTCCCCGCCGCCCCTTGCTTCAAAAGAGAAGACCCGCTGTCCCCGGGGCAAGCTTCGTTTTGCGAAGCAAGCCCATAGGGAAATTCGTCTTGCGAGGCAACTCGAAAACGAAAAAACCTTTCGTTTTGCGAGGCGTTCATCTTGCGGGGTACCACTGTATAGTGCTTAAAAGCTATTGAATTCATTCCCACAAATTGTATTGAGGGCCACCAGCAGGGATGGCTTTAAAAGAGAAGCACAGACTAGCAAGTTTCTATGAAACACACAATCCAGTACAGTATAGTGCTCATGAATATAAACCTTATTTTGCTGTTGATGCCTTCTCAACCATTCCAGATAGAAATACAGGACCCATGTGATTATTTGACTGATTTGCCCCTCCCCACCTCACACCTTCACACATACACAGTATTTTAACTAGATTGACAATTATTTGGTTCGGAATATTAATTACATTTTAAAAAATCCATTGTGTTGGCAACCAAGGTGAATCTTTTCAATGTCAGAAGCGTCATGCATTAGACAGATAAACAAAAGTCAAGAATACCATACTATATAGATGTTCTATATCTTCAGGATTCTTCACAATTACATTATTATTTAAAATTTCAGCCTGGCATATTTGGAAATCTCTTCCGTAAATTCCCTCTCCGGTGGAAGAAATAGGAAACGGAGAATTATATGATTCATATACTCTTCTCTTCCGTCTTGGGGGATGGAAAATTGCTTCTGCCATTTTGTATTATCCTTCTACTTTAACAACAGTCATCTAAGGACAAAGAACAGAAAGGGAAGAAAAACTTGTGAAATATTTTTTAAGTCAGACACTTATTAGGTATGCTTGATGAACCATTAAAGTAACATTCTTTCCCTTGAATTGGTCAGAACAATTGATTTCAGTGGCATAAAAGCAGGACACCAACTCAAACTCTTTCTGGAAATATACATACTCGTGCCTTGATTCTCAAATATACACAGTAACTCATGGGATTCACGGTCTTAGTATTCCTGCAGAAACAGCCTCTTCCCATCTGTTATTCCAGATTAACGCAAGACAACTTACTGGGGTTACTTCTTGGTGAGCAGTGAGGCCTTGTAAACTATTCACCTTGGGTTACACAGGCCAAAAAGGCTTAACACATTGGAAGACTCTAAGAGCTGGAATACTGAAAGGGTAGAATATGACGGTAGTATTTTATCAGGAACTCAAAGCGCTAAAACCAAACAAAATTACAACACACATATTCGGGAAAGACTCTGGGAGTGTTTGCACTCTCTTCTGTACCAAGTGTCTTAACTCATTTTCTTGAGCTTTCTTTATGTATCCATTTAGTTGTTTTTACACTGAAAAATATTTTCCGGCATGGGGTACCTTGATAGTTCTTCTCAACAGGGACTGGCAGTCCCCAAAAGTGGTGGTAGTTTAAGCTCCATCGCCTGCCTTGCCTTTATCCACACCCACAAAAAGATGTTATCATACAAAGAGAGCTTTTGCGTAAAGTACATTTTGGCATGCTGCATAAAGAATTACTGTCTTCCATTATTTCCCCCTCCCTGAATAATTAGCTGAAGACACACTTTGGGTGCCAGTGCCTCCACCATCACCAATTGGGGCATGACTGACCTGCCTTTTTGTGGTGGTGCCTTTATATTATTATTATTAATAAATTATATAACTCTCCCCCAAGATAGACCCACTCCACTGAAATTTTTAGAAATGTTGAAGACTTATCTGGCCCTGCCATATTTCTGAGACTGGCCAACTCTGGGATTTTATTGTGCTAGTCTAGTTCCAAAACTGTGCAGAAATTTAAAATATGTTATTTGTTCTCTTGAGGGTTTCAATTACCTTGTAAGTCACCCAGAGAGGCTTTTTTTAAAGTGGGAAAGTGGCAGGCATGCTGAGCACACGCTCAGCAAAACAATGCCTCCTCTAAAGTATACGATAAAAATGACAAGCAAAGCAAGCAGTGGCCCCTTTGGACTTGGGGTGGGGAGAGAGAGAAACAGAGGACACAGAAGGATCCCGGGATGTTTGCGTCCCTCTCTCCCTTTCCTGAGGACAAAAGGCAAAGAGGGACACTGTACACTGGGGACACCCTCCTCGGCACAAGCACACCCAACGAGAGGGCTCTGGAAGCGGGAGGGTTTGTGTGGAAGGGACCCTGTGGGGCATCTCCTCCAACCCCCTGCCAAGCCCCACTTCTGCCTAAGAGACAAATGGGAGGGAGAAAAAGCTCTTGACAGCTCCCCGCACAAAGCTCGCAGTTAACTGGCTGGCTCTTCTCCCCTCTTGCAAAGAAGGTTAACCAAAGCACCTCTCTGGCCACTAGCAGCGAACTGAACCCGAGCAGCGGAAAGGATGCAAGCGGCTCTTCCCCCGCCGCACATGCAGAAAGGAAGGAGGAAAGGCCTCTTGCTTCCAAAGAGGTAAAAATAAAACGAAGCGTGCCATGTAACCATTACTTCCGGTTCTTACCCGCGTCCTCCATACGTGAAGCAAGAGTAGAAGAGGTGCAGCCTTAAATTCAGACTTTAAAGTAAAATGGCCATCGTCATGCTTATCCAGGCAATGCTGCTCACAGAGTGAGCCTCTCTCTTTAGCTGTTTCTCCCAAAGTCCTACCCTAGCAAGGAAGCCTCTAACGTTCAGGGTGTCGTTCTTCGGTTCTTGCACTAATCCCCGCTATCGTTTCCCCGCATATGGCAGACTCTCCACGCTGCGATTGGGAACCGGAGGTCTACATATAGGAACGTCGTAACGTTGGCTCGTTGCGCTGCGGCAATAGGACGAATCGAAAACTACGCAGCCAATCGGCAACGCGTAAAGAGGGAGGGGGTGGGGGAAAGAAAACGCATGCGCTCTGTAATCTTTCTACCTTGGTGCTGGGAATATTGTTAAGAAGTCGGAACTCCTCCCCCTGCCCCAGTCGGAAGTTGATTCCCAAGCGCTTGGGTGGGGGGGGGGGGCACCCTGGAAAGGGCCACCCCACTTGGTGCCTGAAGATTGTAGGCTGCAACCCCCAGCGCCTGAGAATACGCCCCCGTTGAACAGAGTGGGGTTTGCGCCTGAGAATTGTGGGATTCTGTTGCAGATTATTCCAAAGTGGCCCAGACTCTGCCAATCCTGGACACGTCTGCTATGTGGGCTTTGCTCCCGCATGAATGTAGATAGGATAGCGCAGGGGTCAGCAAAGGTTTTCATCAGGGGGCCGGTCCACTGTTCCCCAGACCTTGTGGGGGGCCGGACTGTATTTTGGGGAAAAAAATGAACTAATTCCCATACCCCACAAATAACCCAGAGATGCATTTTAAATAAAAGCACACATTCTACTCATGTAAAAACACGCTGATTCCTGGACTGTCCGTGGGCTGGATTTTGAAGGCAATTGGGCTGGATCTGGCCCCCGGGCCTTAGGTTGCGTACCCATGGGGTAGCGTGTCTGCTCTTAAGTACTGGGTGTAAAAGAATGGCAGCATCAGCGTTCATGCTCCTCTCCCCGCTTCCTCTTGTTCCGTGGCAGAAGTGGCAGACCTTATTTTTGAAAGGTGGCAGCTAAGTTTAAGAATCCTCCATTTCCCAAGGGAGTTCCCTCTTCTTTCTCCACATCAACCTGTTCAACCATGTCGGTTAAGGAACGATGTGCAGTGTAGGGCAAAATGGGTGCTGGTTGAAAGGTATTTGAAAAACAAAACCAGCACTTCTTACATTTGCTTATTGGAGGAGTCTGCTTTTCAGCATAGGCCGCTCTGTAGATTCTTGGGCAACTGACAAGCCTTATGAGGAGCGCTTGAAGAAGCTAGGTATGTTTAGCCTGGAGAAGAGGAGAGTGAGAGGAGATATGATAGCCATCTTCAAATATCTTAAGGGCTGTCAGACAGAAGAGGGAGCCTGCTTGTTTTCTCCTGCTCTGGAGAGTAGGACTTGAACCAATGGCTTCAAGTTGCAAGAAAGGAGAATCCAACTAAACATCCGGAAAAACTTTCTGAAACTAAGAGCTGTTCAGCAGTGGAACAGACTCCCACAACACATGGTGGACTCTCCTTCCTTGGAGATTTTAAAGCAGAGGTTGGATTGTCATCTGTCATGGATGCTTTAGCTGAGATTCCTGAATTGCAGGAGGTTGGACTAGATGACCATTGAGGTCCCTTCCAACTCTCAAGATTCTATGACAAGATAGGACTTTCCTATTGTATGTAGTATTACTGCTTGATAAACTTAATCATATATATATTTAAAGTAACATTTTATTGATTTTCCAAAAATAACAAAAATAAAAACAAGAACAATACAAAAGCAAAACAAATTGACTTCCCTCTAATCCCTTCCTTGGTTCTACTGCATGTCTGTTGTTAAATTTTAACCTATTAAAATCCCTAGTATCCATTCCTAACAAAATTACAAGTAATCTTAAAACCCTGCTAATGTGTACATTGCTTCTGTAAATATGCAATAAACATCTTCCATTCTTCCTTAAATTAGTTGTCGTCTCCTCCTCTTAGTTTCATAGTCAATTCCGCTTGATAAACTTTCTTATCCCCCTGCTCCGACCATAGAGATCTAGATATTGTTGATGATATGTAACTCCACTATCCCTACCATTTTAAAGCAAATTTTTGAGGGGACCTTTATTTTTTATTTTTTAAATAGCATATCTGGTCACATCCACACCACATATTTAAAGCACCCAACTTCCCCAAAATAATCATGGGAACTGTATTGTTGGGATGGAATAGGCTGCATGCCTGAGGCCCTTCCAATTCCTGGATCCAACAAAGATTCAATCGCTCGAATAGTCTGACAAACTTCTTAGTAATGGCTCATGTGTAGGTCATTAAGATAGCAAAGGAAGTGGCTATGTGGCAGAAAGCAAATGGTTGGATCCCGCTCCCTTAACTGCCTGTTGGTTAGAAGTACAAAAACCAGAGTTGTGTGTGAGAGCTAGAAGCAGGCTGGGCAGCTGAGAGCCACAACCATGCCTGATTTCTGCTGTAATCCAAGATTTGGGTTTAGGAGAAACACAACCTTCTTGGAATGTTAATGTTGTGAGTCCCTCTACCATAGGCTCAGGTTGTATATAGGTGTAAATAAACCATATATCCTAAAGATCACAGTCTCCACTGTCCCTCATTCATAGGAAACCGAACCCTGGATCATTGACTGGAACTCCTAGAATCTTGCACTGCTTGGAGATTGGGATGACATGCAACAGTACCTCTCAGAGAGCTTCAGTTCCTAGCATCTTTAATAAACTACAGTTCCTAGGATTATTTGGGAGGTAAGCCATGCGCTTTAAATGTGTGATGTGAATATGACCTGCATCACTCTAAAACCCTGAAAAATAGCAGTTATACTTACCACTTTGGCAATTCATGAATCTGTGAAACTGAAAAAAGCAAAGGCTTTCAAAATGGGACATTTTCAGCATATTTTTATCCCTTCCTCACAGGTGGGGGGGAGGAGAGGGGAAAAGAAACGAGGACATGGCTTTTCTCTCTCTAACCCTGAAGTATTTTTTTTCAGCTGTACTAATAACAACTAGCTATTTTCAGAGAATGGTATAATCATTCTGAATAGGTGTCAGGATTGCTGTCCTACAGGTCAGAGCTACCCTTCTCCCTATTGTTGAAATGCCTTGGGAAATGAAAAGCTGGAGTTGTTTTAGATACAGTAAGTTTAGCAATTTAATCTGATTTTGTAAGCGCTAAAATGTTAAGTGCCCATTTGTTGCTGGAAATAGACATGTGTCAACAAATTCAGTTTAGGCTGACAGCAGTTCACTGACCTCTATGTCATGAGTTTGCTTCCTTCCAAAGTAATAAAAGCCATTGTCAGGGGTAATTACATTCCCCTGCAGAACTGTCAATGGCAGAAGGCATAAAATATGAATTTACTTATCCAGGTCAGATTTGACAATAGTTTAACTTCCCCATAGTTTTATTGCAGTGGGCTATAGAAATATGTGCACTGAATTGGACTGAGAATGAGAATAGGTTGTTTTTAACTGAAACAGAGTGGACAAAACATGTCAACAACTACGTGTCTAAATAGCTTATGGGAACGAAAATGTTTTAAGCAGGTGCCAAAAACAATACAGCAAAGGAGCATGGCTAATGTCAATAGGCAGGGAGTTCCAAAGATTCTATACCTTATGTATAGTTTATATGCCAAAATATCTCACCCCATAACTCTACAGAGTCCTCAGGAAGGCTTATAACATTGCACAATAATTTCAACAGTCACAAAAACAAACTCTAAAAAATTAGAATCCTAATTTGAGCAGCAAATAAAATGGCCTTAATTATTGAAATTTAATCTGGTTCACTGTCTCCTCCCCCAAAATTTCTGATGGAATAAAGAAGTTTTATCAGTTTCCTAAAAGCAGTGTTGGAGCTGATCTACCAGGCATCCCTGGAACAGAGTTCCTACGATCACCTGGAGCAAAGTTGTCAAGGGCTTTAATGGTTAAAACCAGCACTTTAAATTATGCCTACAACTGAACCGGGAGCTGCTGTTGTTATTTCAGCACAGCCTTGTCCTGTGATTGGTTAGCTGCTGCTAATAAATGGGTGTCTGCATTTGGCATTGAATCTCTCTTTGCATATCTCTGAGATAAGTATTAAAAATAATAATTCTGCAGCATTAATCTGTTTCGCAGGGCGGTTCTTAAATGGTACAATACTTTCTGTCCTTCAAGCAATGCTATAATAACCACCACACCCTGCTTATCCACTGAGCCAATGAGGAAAAAACAAGCAAAGACTCCCAGCAGCAAATCAGTTCTCAATATTGTCAATACGTTGCATGTTGAAAGAAGACTGCAATAATAGGTGGAGCCACTAGATGTCCACATTTTAGCAAATTTTGTTAGAAGGCTCTGAATTAAGACTGCATTTTCCTGCAGAGCCGTTCCAACGTTTTATAGCCTGTTGAAAAGTCAACACAAGGTGAGGCACGCCAAGTTATTTATTAATGAATGGCATTAAATATCACACAAAACTCCAGGAATAGCCTCAATCTGATTACACTTGTAAAACCAGCAACATCAAAGGAATGTTTGATTCTTGGGACAGGTCCACACTAGACTTTAACTGCAGGCCAGTGTCATTTTGAAGTCATGTACCCAACCTGCTGTTTCTCAGTTGTGACACCCTTCTGCTGCCTGGTATAATCCTCACTTGGAACATATGGAAGCAGCATAGCCCATTGTTATGATGCTACAAATTGCAGCAGAGTGAGGAGGGGGAAAGGTCCTCGTTTGCACTTTCTCATCGCAGAAATATGGGAATCTGACATTGTCACTTTTGCCCTTGATCCTTTTCTTCCCTCCAACCTCTTCAAAAGGACAGGCGTTCAGAATTTATGACCGATCGATATGTAATTAATAGCCCCCAAAACTTGTGTGCCTAACCATCTCCACTCATTTTATTTAAAAAAGGTGCAAGAAAGCCATTATTTGCGGCAATTTTAGACAAATGGACAGTAATGCAGTCCCCACGGTGTGATTGATACATGCCAGGATCTCCGACTGCATTACCGTTAGCTGCATGGGCTGGAGGTTGCAAATTTGGCGAGACTGAGAAACCTGAAATACATAGCACTGGGTTTTCTAAAAGGCTGCATGTGATCTAAATTTGCCCTTGGAGATCACCCGTTTGCAGAAGGTTGCCTCCAGACAGCCATTATTTTGTGAAAGGGATTCAATCACATACTGAAAAATGTAGGTTTATGCAATTAACGTGGATTAAAGGGTAGGAAAGCCATGGGAAAATGCACAAAAAAGTGTGGCTTAAATCAGTGTTTTTCAACCACTGTTCCGCGGCACACTAGTGTGCCGCGAGATGTTGCCTGGTGTGCCATGGGAAAAATTGAAAAATTCGAAAGATTAAAAAAAAATTAAAATTTTCGCCCACTAGGCGGGCGCCGGACTGTGTCCACCCTATTTTCCATCCGTCCTGGGTGGGGATCAGATCGGATGGGATCGGATGAGAGCGGACAGGCGGTCCGCTCTCATCCGATTCCCCATAGAGAGCAGCGGGGCTCTGACATCTCCCTCTCCGCACACAGTGGTGGTGTGCCTTGTGATTTTTTTCATGAAACAAGTGTGCCTTTGCCCAAAAAAGGTTGAAAAACACTGGCTTAAATGACTGAAGACCTACAACCACCAAACAAGCAAATCAGGATAGCATACGTACCTCCCCATAAACAAATGAGAATGAATGTTCAATAATGACTAGACATTGCCTAACTTCCATGCAATGTTTGTGCAAGAAAATCAGGATGAATTCTCAGTAAGCAAGTCTGGAGGAGCCCTGACAGTTGTATTTGATAAATAGCCCTTGAGCAGATTTTTCACCAACTCTACGATTCTATAAAATCTATGAAACTAGAAGAATGGTTCATTTGCTTTAGAACAAGCCCAAAACTTCACAGAAACATTTTTAGTAAGACGATGAGATTCCTGTTACCTTAGCTCTGAACCAAACCTGGTGAACGGGCTAGAACTGAAACATTTAGCAGTTAGGATGGAGACTTACGGTACTTGAGAGGCAATAAAGTATCAGAATAGAATAAAAGTTGATTTAAGAAATGGCAATATAAATTTCTGGCGTCAGTTCAGCATTGGCAGAAAAGCTCTTCAAGTTGCATTCCTTTTACCTCAGAATAAAATTGGCCTCTGGTCTTTTCTTTTCTGCAGGAATTTTAAAAACAATGCATGGACCTGATTCAGCAAGGTACAGCAATCAAATAAATGTTTTAATGGGCCTTTCTTTTAATAGATCCATTGTCTACAGTGTTATGAATCTGGCACATGCTTAAGATTCATGTTGACCTGGTGCCTGTTTATTGTCTGAAATGTACAAAAAATTAAGAGGCTTCCCAAATTATGATCCTTCACTCTCCCAAAGATGGGATAATGCCCTAAATCATCACATTCTTAAATGGAACGAAAGCAAAAAACCCCTAATTTTCTGCCAAACACATGTTGTCTTTTCTTCAAACAAAAATAAACTAAAAAACATCCTCTTGAGAAACTTTAATATTTTCTTTCCGTTTTTTTTCATAACAGGAAAAGGTTTGCTGTTCCTTTGTTAAATTTGACATACCAGCAGCTTAATATTCCCTTTTTTATTATTTTAACCGTAAAATGCTGCACGCCAAGGCCTATACTAGGAAGTGATCTGTTTATTTAAAATACATTTATGAGCAAGCAAATGCAAACAACTGTTTCTCATAAACTAGTAAGCCACTCGTCCCTTATTCCTGAGCACTCTGGTTTCACATTCTTCCCTGACAATTTTCATTTCTTGGTTCATCAATTCTTTTTCTCTAGTCTGCTTCCTCTTCATTTCCAAACTGTAATCTCTCTAATTTCCAATAGTCTTTTTAAAGCCTCCCTAAAATGCAAATTCAAATACACCTCATTCACGTCAAGAAGGTTCAACATCTACTCAGATTTTAAGCTAACACTTCTTTGAAAGTTCACATAACCTGCCATTTAAATAAGCATCAAAGTCATTCCTAAGACACAAAAGCAAGTAGTTCTTCACAAGAATCATTTCGTGGTGGCGAAAAATATATTCAGTTTTAAGTGTCTAAGTGTCCTTTACAATAGCAGTACTTCCTTATTTTCCTAGTAAGCCATAGAACATTGCCTCCATGTTTTGCTTTCTAACTTTCTTTATAAATGTATGATTGACTAACATTTTTTAAAATGAAAGCTAAGAGCCTAGGCCTCCTGCTTGGGGGTGGGGAAGTGGAAGGAGAAGGGAATAAATGCGAAGATGAACTCATTCAGTATTCTACCCCCCAAATGAACTCAATTCAGCTTTAGTACATCTGGCAATTAATAATTGATTTCAGATGTAGTTCAGAGATTTTGAACTAGTTCAGTGAACTTTATTCAGTTACTTCCAAGAGCAGTGAGTGACTGGTTTCTCATCATTACTTACGGGGCTAGATGCTTTTCCTGTGGATGGAGAAGCCTTAAAACTGGGAAACTCCTGCTACATTATTTCCAATGCAATCCCTTCAATGGCAATCACATGTTCTGTGGGAATGATACAAACCCAGGAACTTTGTGCCTTTATTCTTGGGAAGGAAGCTCTGATTCTGGAGAACTCACAAACGTTGGAATTAAGTTAGCAGCGTAATGACTATGTATAAAGGAAAATGTTATAGTAGCAGAAGGGACTCTCTGGAGTCTATGGGAAGATGTGATACCAATGCTGTTTTTCTGGGGGTACTCAAGGGTACCAGTTCTGGCACCCCCCCCGTTAATAGTGTGGCACTTACTGTAACAACTTTGTGGTACGGGCACCTTTTTTCCCTATATATAAAAAAGCACTGAATAGGACCTATAGAAATAAAAAGAAACTTCTTTCAGGCCGAAGTCTCATTATAAAAGAAAGCATTAAGCTTATTTTTACCCCTCTTAAGATTGATGGCTGGCAAAGAAATTCCTTCTACAAATGCAGGAAAGCAAAATAAAGACAGACAGGGAGTGTAGGTGGCAGAAACTGAATGTTGCCACTCTTGCCAGAGCAGTTCATCATATTAAGCCACATATTGTGCTACTGAATTGATTAACTGCCTGATTAGTCATGAGGTATCGTTAAGATCTCTAATCTGAATTTGCCACATCGTTCCTGTGGATGTTCCTTTTTGTATTGGTACAAATACAGTTTGACAAACTGGGAATAGATGTAGAAGAGGTGGAACCTATTTCTGTCTTGGATGCTCCATCCCCACTTCCACCTGACTGAATGACCCTGAGATCTTCTGAGGAAGAGTGGTATATAAATCTAATAAAAAAATAAATAATTTTTTTAAAAAATACCATCTTAAAATTAGTTGAAAGCAAAAGACAACCAAGAGAACAGGGTGGATCCTAAGCATATATATTTCAGGTGCCAAAGGGCAGGGTGAATAGGTTTGTTTTCAATGTAGGACATAAACTGCATAATGATACCTCTGTGGGGAGGGAGTTCAGTATCAACACCATAATCACCACTATTTAAACTCCACCCTTCATCTCATGAGTGCCAAGGATGGCTGACAATAAAAATACAGGATTAAAAACAAAAGTAGAACATACAACATACAATGATAATCAATATGACATTGTATAAACCGTGATACTCCTGCTGTGCTCCACAGACAAGCCGAAACAAATAGGTCTTAAGACGCTGTCTGAATGAATGTTCTTACAGGCCACCCCAGTCACTGCCAAGCGGTGGCAATATTTACCAGGGGTCCTGGCACTTAACCAGGGTTTGTGTTTCTTTGGGAAAAATAAGGCCCAGCAGACACGAGTACCTTCAAGAAATACAGTCCATCTGCACATATTTACACCTGAGTTTTACGAAAGGAGAGTTCACAGTATTTGCATCTCAAGAAGTGCAGTAATGGATTCAGAGGCATCTTCTCTCTCTTGCAGCTTGCTCCAGCCAGTCAGTATGTCTGCTGCCTTCCAATCCCTGCATGGACTTTTGCCTACCTCCTTCTCCTCTTCCTTCCTAGCAGCCTTTGCAGAAAAACAACTCCTTCCTTTCTGCTTCCCCACCAGCCTGTAACCTCCATTTCAAAAGCCTCCTGCACCCCTTTTTCCTATTACCCTGGCAACTTCTCCCTCTGTGCCTGGCAGAGCCTTCTTCCTGGTTGATGACTTTCACTGAGGGGCTAATGGCTGGCCATCAATGCCATTGCTTCTTCAACAATCCACCCCCAGCAAACAATCACACCCTAGGCCAACCCCAACCTCTCTCGCCACCAAAGGAACACAAGTAACGCTGACACCAAACTCTACATACATTAAGCATAATAGAAACATCGCCACCCGACCCCCACCCCCACCCATCTTCCCTCCCCCACTCCCCCTTTCTTTTTCCTTCCTTCCTTCCTTCCTTCCTTCCTTCCTTCCTTCCTTCCTTCCTTCCTTCTCCCCCTAATGCCTCAACAAATGAAATGGATTTGTAAAAATGTTACATGGCAAAAAAATACACGAGGCATTACACTTCTGTAAAACAAGAAAATCCTTAATAATAATAAAAAAACCATCCACCCCCAGCGAGTCATCACCAGGGCTGGCTCCATGAGGAAGTTAGCTAATTCATGCATGTATGGAGGTCTGCCTCTCAGAAAAAACTCATAACAATATTGTGTGGTGGGGGGGGGGGATAATCTGATATCTGCAGAGAGGGAGTTTCAAACCTGGGGGTAGCCACTGAGGCCCTGTCTATTGTGGTGACCTTCCCCAAGCCATATTACAAACTGGGTCTCCTCTGCAGGTGGCAAAACATGGGTTGGGTGGTGCCTAACAACAACAACAACAACATTATTATTATTATTATTATTATTATTATTATTATTATTATTATTATTTATACCCCGCCCATCTGGCTGGGTTTCCCCACCCACTCTGGGCGGCTTACAGCATATATTAAAGCATTAAAAAAAAGAAGAAGAAGCCATGAAGGGTCAGTGGCTATATCATGTAATGTATGTGTTGTGTAAACACCCTTCTTGAGTTTTGTATGCAACTTCATCCCTCGCTGGCCCTGCATGCTGGCTTTCTCTGGCCTTTTGCCTGGCAGGAATGTGTTTTTGAATGGTGATAGTTTCTTGCTTGCCTAAGCGGAGGTGGATGTGTAGAAATCTCTGGCTTTTGCCTAGCAGGAATATTGCCTATTATACAATGGTAAGAGTCACATCCATTGCTGTGCCTCACTTATACTTCTCCCCCTGCCTGCCATGGGCATGAAGTGCACAGAAGGGTATCAGGTCGTTGTGCTGAAAAAGGCTCCACACCCCTGCTTTAGAGTGCTGCTGAAAGCAGGTAATGTCCACAACAGCATTAAGAAGTGAGGAGGAGGGGGAGATAGGATTTTCTTTGCCCAAATAGCTTGACCTGAAAGTATCACCCTGAAATCTCAGGTTTTGGTGAAGTTATCGTCCAGCTCTTTAGCCAGCAATACTTTGGGAATAATCCGATAACTGACCAAGTAAGGATGGGGGGGGGGTTGGAATCCCATTATACAGAAGATTGCAAAGTTCATGTCTGTTAATATTTGGTTACGGAGGGCAACCTTAAATAGCCCCTTACCTAACCATCTGACTGTGATGTTTGTCAAATGCACTGTTGCAACACGTGCGAATGGCATGGCTATCACATGATAACCTGATGTCAACAATGCATATTAGTAGGCAAAAGAAGGACTGGCAGCTAATAAAACTTCTCGCTGTAAGTTTTGAGACAGATTGAATCAGCTTTTGCAATTAGGCGCGTGATTCCCTTGAGTCAACATTATATAGTGAATCAATTACTGCCCTCCGACTGAGTTCTGGTTGGATTTCTCAGAATACCAAACAGCTTGGGGGTGTTATGTAAGGTCACTAGCCTCTCGCTGATATCTTTTCATAAGGCCACTACATGTCTGACACCCTCTCAGTTTGCTATTTATAGGCAGCCTGGCAGAGCAGCAGACAGAGTCTGGGGCAAGTTTAATGGCACCTGGAGCACAAGCCACTCAGATGTCCTCATTTTTTTGGCTTAGCAGCCATCCATCTCAATGGGGCTGCTTCAGGGGAAGCTCTTACAGTGGATTCTCTGCTTGGATACTTTCCTGTAGTCTGCCACTGATTCACTGTGTGACTTTGGCCAAAGTCACTACACTTCAGCAACTTAGGGGCTGAACTGCACATAACAGATGCAAATAGGCCTGGCCGACTTATGAGAAGCCTGCCTTGGGCTTCTGCTGCCCATCCTGCTTCCTTCCCCACCAGCAGAGAAGCAGTGTCAGCAGTGGCATTGGTTTCCGGCGAGTTCTTGCAAGATCTCACTGGAAGTCAGTACTGCTGCTGGTGCTTTGTGGGCAGTAACACGCAACACAGGTAAGAGAGGTACAACGCTACTGTCGGGGCAGCAGCTAGGGGGCAGCAGTGGGGTGGGGAGCGGCATGCTGCCATTTCACTTTGAGTGGTGAAATGGAACACGCCGCCCCTGGATGTGAATGTGTGGGTAAGACAACAGGAAGAGCCATCTGGTACAGTATACCATTGTGGCTAACCAAATGCCCATAGGAAGCCCACAACCAGGATAGGAGGCCAATAGTTCTCTCTAGAGTAACTCCACAACTCCACAAAAACACACCTTTTGTGGAAGGAGGAAAAACTGCTTCCAAGGTTAAAGCAGCTCTGTGTGTGTGTGTTTTCTTTCCCAGACATCTGTTTATCTAGTGCAGTTCACCCCTTGGTCGCTCCTGTCCCACCAGGTCTCTCTCTCTCTCTCTCTCTCTCTCTCTCTCTCTCTCTCTCTCTCTCTCTGTACATGTATGTGGATGAACACATTGATCAGTATCTGTTTCAGTTTCTCCTTTTCCCCATTTTAAGTTAACCAGATTCCCTCATCAGTTTGCTGTTTTAAAAAGTCCTCATGAAAACCCACCAGCCTTTTAATAGTATGCATTTTTCCTAAAATACACATTTTATATGCAGTTTCACGTAATATATATGTGTAGGCAGGCAAGTTTCCCTACAACAATGCATTTTTTATGTTTTTCTAATGTATATATGAAATAGAGAATAAAGTTTATTATGTTACACACACACACACACACACACACACACACGTATACAAGAAAAAAATGCACTTATTTTAAATCTTACGGTAACATCTTAACTTTGTTTAGGGAATGTATTCAATTTTCTAGTGAGCTATGGTTGATTTAAAAAACCACCAACTGGAGTAGAAAAAGCTAAGGAGCAAGCGTAGGATTGCCATATGTCCTCTTTTTCAGGACATGTCTTCTTTTTCATGGGTATGTAAAATGAGTCTCGTCATAGCAACCCAAAGTTAAAAGTAAGGTAAAGGTAAAGGGACCCCTGACCATTAGGTCCAGTCATGGCTGACTCTGGGGTTGCGGCGCTCATCTCGCTTTACTGGCCAAGGGAGCTGGCGTACAGCTTCTGGGTGATGTGGCCAGCATGACTAAGCTGCTTCTGGCGAACCAGAGCAGCGCATGGAAATGCCGTTTACTTTCCCGCCGGAGCGGTACCTATTTATCTACTTGCACTTTGATGTGCTTTTGAACTGCTAGGTTGGCAGGAGCAGGGGCCGAGCAACAGGAGCTCACCCCGTTGCGGGGATTCGAACTGCTGACCTTCTAATCGGCAAGTCCTAGGCTCTGTGGTTTAACCCACAGCGCCACCCGCGTCCCTTAAAAAGTTAAAAGTAGAACTTGGCATATGTGTCCTCTGTTTTGCTCTTCAAAATATGGCAGCCCTAAAGAGGGGTTCTTGAAACACCTTTGTACTCAGAAAGCACTGAGGATGCTGAACGTGTTGCTCCTACTATAGATGATATAAAGTGTAAGACAGAAGTTTCACAAATTGGAGGTATTTGTGGAAAACACACAGAGGAAAAAGAGGATGTCAAGAAAAGTGAGAGGCACTCAATAGAAGACACTCCTTGCCACCCAGGCCACCTGATCCTAGAGTGACAGCAATGGATCAAGAAGTACACCCAAAGTACATACCTGCTCCTTCAGAGGGAGTGTAACCCCATCAAGAGCAGGCAGCCTTCCATCCATCCCATCTAGGGAGCTGCCCACTAACAGTACCTCAGCCTTATCTGGATGGAGCTTCAGTTTGTTGGCTCTCACCCAGTCCCTTACTGAGGCAAGACACCAGTTCAGCACATCCACTGCCTCACCTGCAGATGTAAAGGAGAAGTAGAGCGGTGTGCCATCAGTAGACTGCTGACAAGACACTCCATGATCCCACTTAATAGTTTCAAGGGGGAGTACAATTGAACCTTGAGGCATCTCGCATTGAAGGCTCCACAACAGAGCCTTCACCCTCTGCTCCACAGAGCATCCCCGTTTGGAAATGGCCATGCAAGTAGGGCTGGAATCGTCACAAAGCAGTGCCACCCACCCACAACTCAGCGAGCCGCTCTAGAAGGATACCATGGACGGTGGTATCAAAAGCCACTGAGAGGTCAAGGTAAATTAACAGGGACACATTTCGCCTCTCTCTCTTCCAACAGAGGCCATTCTATAGGGTGACTAAAATAGTTTCTATGCCAAAAGCGTGCCTTTTATAGGGAGAAACACGGGGGCTGAGAAAGAAGCAATTCGCACAAGGCCAGTCTACAATTTTTTAAAAACGTAGTTAATGTTAAACTATTGGGCATATGGATGGGGAAAATTTCTATTCAGTTCCTTTTAAAAGGCAAACCTACTGAATTCATACTTTCTGAAACAATATGCAGGCTGAAACAGCCATCTTTTTGCACTTTTCAGAATTTTGCAATGCAGTTCTCCAAGTCATGTTTACAAAAATCCATATGCTTAGTTAAGCTATGCATAAAAATGAGTGAAAATAACATAAAAATGCATTATATTAGGCAAATTGTTTTGCAGAAATGTGTATTTTAGGAGACATTCACAGTAAAATGCTGAATGAGGATTTTTTGGGGGAGAAATCCACAAACTGATGTGGAAATCTTGCATACTAAATTTAAGATTGGAAAAAATGAGAAACTAAGGGAAACTGAAATTGACAGATAGACCCATCCTTGGTTGGGGGACAGAAGGACATATGATGCAGCTATATTTTTGAAGCTAAGCAGGCATATGCAGGCAATCTCCTACCGAGTAGATCCCAATGCACCTTTTGCCCTCCCGTTTCATTGTATATGGCGTCCCCAAGATATCTTCTCATTAGAATTAATTTGCCCATACATTGTGGTCATATCATGGCATTGAAAGTACAAATATTTTTATGGATTTTACAACCTTCTTTTGCCCCAGGGGCAATCTTTGGATTTCATTGGCATTTGGAAAAATGTCATAATCATGTGGTCTCTTGGAAAAACAACATGCTTCTTGGTACGTGATGAGCATTATCGGAATGTTCTTGGAAAATTTCTCCCCACCCACCCCCAACGTCCGTGTTTTTTTACTTTAAATACCCACCCACAGGGAAACAAAAGGATCATTAGCCCACACATTGGAATGCACAGGGTGCAACAATTTGGAACGAAGCCTTTGGAAATAACAGGAGAGGGAATTAAGCAGCGAACCAGCCTTCATGAATCATATGCTAACAACAATGAGAGACACCACATACAGAGGACATGAAAAAGTCACGTTGTGACTGGCAGTAAGGCAGATGGCTTTATTTGTTCAAAAATAAATGCATCTGCTAATATTAGCCATAGATGGATACTGACCTCTACATGTCTTGGCTAAACATCGTGGCAGTGAAAACTTGGCAGATGCTCATTGAAGAAAATGCCACACAGACGCCATTTAACACCCCATGACTTTGGGTGGCAGGCAAAATAAATACATCCATGGTATTAGTTCAAATGTAATATGTTTAACAGTGTGATCCCATATGTATCTGCTCAGAAGTAAGCCCCATTTACTTATTCCCAGTGGGACTTACTCCCAGGTAAGCAAACTCTACCAGCTCTGTTTCCCCACTGTTAAATGCTGAAGATACAGTCATATAGAGACATACACAATCCAACACAGTTTTAGTTGTTTTTATTACCATTGGGTTTTATAAACAGGATTAATGTTATACAAATAAGTATACCAAGTTTTCTCATGAATAAGAAAATCCAACACAGTTAATTGTTCTTAAGCCTATTAAAACAAGTGGATGAGAATTCCCGGGGAGTAGGGACTCCATATCTTCTGCACACTTGCTTTAAAGAGATACGTGCATAATCTGTCACTGGTGGGCCAAGGCCAGTATACTCACTGGCCCACAAGTTGACAGACCAAGTGGAAAAGACCACTGTTCATATTGATTACAGCTCTGTCACTGTTTCAAGGTGAATGTCAGTACCAGCTAGAACCCAGAACTAGTCAAGGCAATTTAGACTCCAGCCCAAAATTTCCTTCTAGATAATGCCACAAGTGTTTATTCTGAACCACAAAAATTCAAGGAAAGGGCAGTTGTTTAGTCTTTTCTTTGCTATCTCACACCAATGTATAATAACTTCCCTAACAGTACTCCACTAACCAAGGATGGAAAATAACTTGGACAACTGAATATGATATAAGGGAATCCATCATTTATCACTTCAGCAATGTACGCATGAAATAGTATTTGCAGAAGTAGCTCAAGGGAAGGTAGTTGATGAAGGCATAACAAACCAAGTCTGTGGCCGTGTTGTATCACTCCAAATGCCAAAACAAGAGGAGCTACTAATCTCACACTACTAAAAACACGCATGTAACTATGCTATTGTTTATCTTTATTTGCTATAATTTTAAAACACTTTGCCTACTTTATGAGATTTTTTTGTTGCAGCTGTTGGACAAAACTTGCACCCCTGACACATATCTCAACAAAGCCAAGGTGATGCATTGCCCACTTTGAACAAATGGAAATAACAAATTGAGTGAAAATGCCCCCCCCACCTACCCAGTAAACAGTGGTGGTTGTTTTTTTGCAGAGGAACAATTTTCAGCAATTTTGTGTGGGGAAGTGAAATTCTTCAAGCGATTCACGGGTGGTAGCAGCTTTTCTTGTTGAACGTTTCTGCGTGTGTACCACTGTAGGCATTGCTCTTCTTAAGCTTCCATTGAGTTTAACTGAGCTGGCACAGGACCTTTGCTCCTAAGGTTCTGTACTAAACTAAAAAAAACAAGAGCATTCATAGCAGAATCAATCTTCCCCAACAGTAAGCTCCCAAAGGGGACATGTAGGCATTCCTATCACAAGAAAAGAGACACCCTCAGTCATGTGCTTATTTATTTCCTTAAAATCTGAAAAGCACCCAGACATGTGATAAATTATGAAGCGTGATGTTGCCACAACACCCGATTTCAAAACATAGGGATACTGACTTGGCACTTGGACGAAGCTCTGTTGCTGACTGCATTTAAGATGGCGAGGTTGTTTGCTGCAAAAGAGTCCAAAACATCTGCCATAACCTTTTTTAATTGGGATTGGCACAAAGGGAACAATCCTTTTGGTGATAGCTCAGAAGTCTCCTGTATCGTATATGTGAAGTTACATCTGTTCGGTTGTGGAATGGGAGGCTATCATACCCCAGATGGAGTAAGACAGGCATGGCCAAACTTGGCCCTCCAGATGTTTTGGGACTACAATTCCCATCATCCCTGACCACTGGTTCTGTTAGCTAGGGATGATGAGAGTTGCAGTCCCAAAACATCTGGAGGGCCAAGTTTGGCCATGCCTGGAGTAAGAGCTAAATACATGAGGGTACTTTCTCTAGGGATAATATCATCCATTGTGTGCGAAAAGTAGGCACACATGGGGGCAGCCAGATTTCCTGCCAGCACATACACTTCCCCATTTCTAGACTGGTGTTTTAAAATTTCCCAGACCTACGACAAGCTGATGAGGCAACACCAAACAAAGTGGAAAAGGATTATTCACCTGGACTTGCCTTTTTAGAGACACCCTGTGTTGCACCAGGTTGGCTAGACTAGGTTGTGAACTTCTGATGAAAACAGTTTTCTCTAGTGGTTGCACTTCTTTTCCTGCTCTACAGTACCCTAAACTGATGGTGCCTGACGGGCATTAAATCTCATTGCATAGCTATTGAAACAAGAGCTTCGTGATACATATTTAATCCAGTAGATGAGTGAGATGAGAGAAGTGACTATCTATCGCATCCTCCCCAGCCTGATGCCCTCCAAGTTATAGTTTTGGACTATAACTCTCATCAGCCCCAGTCTGGAGGGCACTGGGTTGGGGAAAACTGATCTTCTGTGTACTGTGTGTTTGTCTCTGACAGGCGCATTCTATTAATTTATTTCTGCTTTTGATTTGATATACAGAGGGCATCAAGTATCCAGTCTTTCTCACTTCTTTACACGTCTTCCATTCACTCTGACTGCCGCACAGCTAGAACTGGAGTTATATTAAATTATTTGGCTGCAACATTGTTCTTCAGATAGTTGCACTCAGATGGGCATTGTTTGCTCAAACAGCAGATTATTCATTTTCCCCTATTGTGAAAGGTTTTTTGAAAGGTGCCAAAAACGACCTCCTCAGAATAATGATGCAATAAATCACACACAACATGATTGCGAACTATTGCTTCTACTTATGTCTCCTTTGTGAAACCACAAGGGAGCTAATTTAGCAATGGTATAAAATAGGCACAGATCCCACTGGCTTCAGTATAATACAGACCTATCCCTTGTACCAGTTTCTATTTTGCCCTAAAATGGATTCATCTCTTGCTGGGCTGTGAGGTATCAGTATTTTAAATGAAGCTGCAACTAATACAGTATGTACAAATTTATATCAGTTAAGTAGGTGTGACTTCCTGATCTATATATTAATGCCCAAACTGACATTTGCACCCGTCAATTCAGACATGATGGTGTACATGTTTTCTTTTCCTATATGGAGATGGACTTTGCATAGGAAAAGTGTCATGTGTGAAGCAGCCTTCAGAGGACACCAGACCATTCACTATAATTTAAATACTGTGCTCACTAACATTTCCAATCCAGCGCTAAACAGCCTCCTAAGAGCTGACTTCAGAGTTTACATTTTCTGAATTCCCTTTCTTTTGTCTGAACTAGAGTACTAATCAGATATTGCTGTACTGTACATATGAAGTTCTTTTGCTGACATGACTTCCATTTTGTTATGGTCTTGTGGCGAAGTGGTATTTTCATCACTCTGGCAGGGTCTGAAGTGTCCTCATTCTGCTTACTGTTAGTCCCTCTGGTGTTTTGTCTAGATGACCAATCCTTCACAAGGAAGGAAGCCAAAGAATGTTGCTAATTCAGCTGCTGCTCTTAAGTTTTGCCATCTCCTAAAAATGAGTTCCTGCAGAACATCTGAGAGCTGCTTGGGGCAAGTGAGAAAATGTGTTTTAACAATTTAGCAAGAGCTACTTACAACACCTCATCATTCAAGTAATGGAATAACATCAATTGCTGGGTACAAAATCTATGGCAGAATAGTGAAGTAATCAACAAGATTCTATGTTTGAGCTGACTCAAGCTTTTAGATAGAGATGAAGAGACAAAAGGGATGGATTCAAACAACTTTAGTCTCAAAGAAAAATAGCAAAACCAACAAATATCTTTGTGGCACATTGAAGACTAACTAACATGATGACATTAGCTTTTGTAGAGTAGAGTCCGATGAAGTCTCTAGTCCGCAAGACTAAATTGGTTAGTTCTGAAGGTGCCACAAGGTTACTTGTTTTTGTTGCTGCAGACTACCACAACTACTACTTGGTAAATAGAAAGACAGAAAGATAAAAGAGAAGAGACAGTCACGTGTTTGGATTATGAGTCTTGTACACCATTCAGACGTGTTGTCTTATTAGATAAGCAGCTGAAATTCCTTGGCTTCATACTCTGAACAAGATCCATTTCCCCCCAGTAAGATCCCTGTAATTCCTGCCTCGTATCACGTTAAAAGTACATATTGTCACACACAAAAGCAGACAAAGAACACAAGAAATCCCAAAGTAAAAACATTTCTGATTTGGTTGGGGCTTTTGAAGAAGGTTCAGAATATTAAGAACGACTATTTTGCTTGAGAATGTTCCTTTCAGAGGGGACTGTAGTGTATCCTCTCCTGATGTGAGTATGGAGGAGACCTTTCTGTTTGAGGTGACCTTTCAGTTTGCTTGCCCTAAGACTAAGAAGCAGCAGGACCAAGGTAACTTCAAGAACCTTCTTGATTCTGGAACAGCAGAAACACACAGAGAGAAACCTATCAGGTTGAATTATACAAACTAACAACTAGGTACGGTGGATAAATTCAGTTTGGTTCACATTTTAATACAAACAAACTGAATACACACTTATGGGTGCAACATGAACAAAAAGACAGTTATCCCTCAAAATTCACACTTCAACCAGAAAATGTGCATGAAGTGCAAGGGTTCCCAAACTGAGGTCCGGGGTCCATCAGTTGCCCGTGAGCTTCATTCAAATGGTACGTGGCCTGTTTGTAAAAATACATTTAGCATTCTTGCAGCAACTAGTGTAGCACATGCCAATTGCTACAATGGGCAGGTAAGTTATTAAGTGGCCCACCAAGACCCTGAGCAATTTTCAAGTGGTCCATGGGTAGGTGGCGAGGGGGTGTGTGCTTTAGGAACCTTGAACACCTTGGAAGAACGATGGGATATAAATATAAGATGTAAATAATAATAAATAAAAATAGCTTGCCTGATCCAGCCAGTCATTCCTCACCTAGCAGCGACCATTAGTCACCTCACATTTGTACGTATATAGGAAGAAAGGCAGTTTCTAACTGGAATAAATGAAAGAATGAAGAAGCAAGCGGTTTTTCCTGTGCAGACGTTCATTCCTTTTAAGCCATTTTGAGAGATTGAGATCATTAATAACAGCCCTGAAAACAGGATGCAGGAATTAAACCTCTATAGTAAAGCTGAAACACTCCATAAGTAAGTTTTCTTTCCTGTTATACTTCTATTTTTCCTCTGTGCTGTACATTCACCCATTGCATCTGGACTGCTTTAATTCTGACATTAATTCCTGAAATACCTAAAGGATGTGTCGTATGGAATATACATTGTGGGAAATGTTACTAATACATATTTTTTTTAAAAATCATTTTCTCTCTCCCCCCCACCCTAATTTCTCCTGCTGTACAACAATCATGTCCTCAGTAATTCTTGGGAACAGAGGACCCTCTGCACTGGAGTTGTATTTGTGCTTCAGCCTACCAAGAAAGATAGATAAAATTATACAATCGTCTGGTTTCAAAAATGCTTTCGAAACACTGCAGATATTTCTGTGGTATTCACTAGATTCAGACTATACCAGCCACTGTTGAGCTGCTCTGCTCATCACAGGGATGAAACAATTTAAGAGGAAAAAATCAAAATAATTTCTGTGAGTGCAGCAAGGGAAACATTTAAAACAGAACTTGAGGCAGCAGAGGCTGATCTGTTAGGGCAAATGGAACCGTGCCCCAACAACCACAGTCTGTCCTTGGCCAGCTTCTACCTACCCACCTTCTTGCTAAGAACGAAGCCCTTGTAAAACTCATCATTGCCTCTGGCTCCCCCTACTGTTGGTCTTCCTGCTTCCTGCCCTACCAGTCCCAATTGGTACCAGCTGCCACTGCTATGGGAGGGGGGGCTGGGGGCAGGGAAGAAGTAGAGCACCTAAAAGTGAAGTCGCTTCCTGTTCTAAATCTGCAATCTAGCATCAATTTGGCTGCTACTGCCCTTCATTGATTAAGCAGCAATGAATTAACACACATTTAAACAATCTTTTTGTGTGGGTGGTGGAGGTTTTGCTGAAGTGGAGCACCTTCTTGCATTTGCGAAATGCAGGCTGCTGATTTTTACTGATCCCCGCTACCCACTAAGCCCCAGCCAATAGGCATCCTCACTGAGCTGCTACTGTTTGTGCATCGGTGGTGGGGTCCCCGCTTTGCGTGAACAGAAGTAATCCTCACTTGTGCAAAAGCATTTTTGGATACAAGCCAATGTGGTAGCAGTATGGATAGGAGCGTTCCAAATAATTCAGGTAGCCAACCCTGGTACCTCCTTTGCTAAATGTGTAATTAAAACCTGTTCTCTTTCTCTCGCAGAAACCACAGCAGAAAGCATGTTAACACGTCCCTTAAAACACAATGGAATGTTAAGCTGTTTTGAGGTTTGCTGATTTAAATTATAGCGTTCCAGCTGGTGAAGTGTGGGAAAAAAGAGGACTCCTGCAACACAATATACTTTCTTCAGACTGGGTGTGTAAAATACAGTGTTTACCCGAAATTTGGATGGCAACTAATATTGAACAGGGCATGTTGTTATCATGATTTAAGACAATGATAGCCATATGTCCTAAATGCGAAGAATCCGCACACAGATTGCATCTGTTTAGCAACAAGCACTGACCATTTGACTCATTTGTAACCTGGGACCGATTATATTTCTTTCTGTTGGCGTTTTATTGAAAAGGGAAACAAATGGCTATGAGATAATTTCCCCAGAAAACATGCAGGGCACTTTGGAACTTTGCTGTTCTGTTCTCAGCCATCTTGCGATGTGAACGGTTTCATTTCTTTAAAAGCTCACTTTAGCATGCCCGCCGGGTGGCATGCAGAAAGTTCATTTGGGTGAGTATGTTGTTACTGTGTGGGAAAAATACCTCGCTATTAGCAGTACTCTTAAAGTTCATAATTACAAGGAGCCCAATTAGTTTAAACAGTCTTGGAAGGAGGAGAGTCATGGACACCAATTGCAGCTCAGAAAAAACTTAGCAAATGCCGTAAGGGTGATTTGTAAGGCTGTAGTAGGGGAACTGTAGGCAAGCCTGGGTGGATCTGAAGCCTTGAGGGAAAAGGAATTCTACAGCCCTTGTACTTTCCATGACAAAGCACAGGGAAGCTTCCCAAATCAATAAAGTCTGTAAAAGGCCTTTTTAGCTTACGAGGCCAAATATCTGTCTTCCCCAAAACCCCAGTGTTAAATGCAAGTAAGATATGCTGTTACAACTGTAAAAGAAGCATATAATTTACATTTAATACTGATGCTTTGGGGAGGGAAATTTAGAGAATTAGGACTTGCATCACACACACACACACACACACACACACACACACACACACACACACGTACCATTGTTTTCAACACAAAATTCTAACCCTCCACCATACTACAAAGATGGTGTGGGGAGATGGGGCTTTTTCTAATAGCAAAAACCAGGAACAGTAGATTATCTAGAGTATTTAAAACTGAAAACTGAGCACAAGCATATGGGAGTTCCATTCTTTGTTGTTGTGCAAGAAAGCAAACACGACATACTTGACACTCAGATTCAGCTACATTAGGAAAGAAACAACGATTTGAATGCGCTATAAACATGCAGCACCAGATGGCGCCAGAGAGCAGAAAAAATTTATACACGATTTTCCATAGGGTTCTTTTTTCTTTTGTTATAACGATCCTATTTCTGACTTTTTATAGCGTTTTCTCCCCTGTGTGTAGATCCATCCCAGGAGTGGGCAAACCAGAGGCCTGTAGGGACCGTATTCAGAGCATGGGACCTCCCAACCTGGCCTGCAACATCCCCTTCTTCTCCTGCCGTACTGTACTGGAGTCAAAAACAATAACATTTTTTTTAAAAAAATAAAACTGAATGAGTCAAGTTATGCTAGAATAAATGAAAGGCTACAATTAGTCAGATTTTTTTTTAAATAGTAGATAATTTGTAGCCTTGATACACAGTGTTAAATCCAAGTGGGATCCTAATTTAGAGGCCAATCTGCAGCAGCCGCGGGGGGGAGGGGCTTGAGGAGCAGACCTGAGGGGCGCAGTCTTCCCTCAGGTCCACTCCCCGGGCATAAAAGTAGGCCGGGGCTGCCCTAAGCAGATGACATTTTGCTAATGTAGCTGTTTAAAACTGAGCAGAAGGAAACTGTTCAAGTAAAGGGACTTTCATGGTGGGGGCTTTCCCATTGTGACGGGCCAGAACTGGAGCCTGAGCTGTTAGCATCTTTGCTAAGTAGATGTTTCAGGGGAAGAAATAATATTTGGAACATTAGTTCTTGAATGCCCCCTCCCCTCGCCAAATCAGAGACAGATTCAAAACAGCAAAGCAGACATTTTCCAGTTCAATTTCTGCAGACCAGATTTTATATGGTTGCGGTCCTACACTGAAAATACATGACACTCTTGCTGTTCGGAACTGGACCGAACTCCCTAGTTCATGTTAGCAGAGTCAAGCAGTTGGAGTCCAGAGACAAATCCTGATAACACTTTACTGAGAAAAACTCAACAAGACACAGCGTGTAATTTGAAGAGAATGGCCTTCTACGCAGCAGGGAGACACATATGAACAAACATACTTACCCTCAGGACTACACAGGCAACCAGAGCATGTGAGCATCATACCACTCTGCCTGGTTGGTAAGCAACACCTCCCCTCACTCCTTGGCAGTGGCAGACTTTGGGCTCTCAAATTATAGTGCCGCCCTGTACAACACTAACATTCAGTGCCCCTCCTGCCTCTCGTGCTCCGTCCTATAGCATTGTTGTGGTGCCCCCTGCAGCATGGCACCCAGTACAGGTGAGCCGGTTGTGCTTCCCTAAACCCCCCTCTGCTCTTGGGTAGTTAATACTGGGAGCAGAATTAACCCTTAAAACACACACACAATGCAAGAGACCATTCCTGCTCCATATAACACAACAGGGACAAGAAGATTAGAGAAAGCCTGAGGGATTGGTATTCAGATCTTTGCCTGGTCTGCTTCTCTTGGCTCAGCAGTTCTGGCTTCTCTCTTGCCGTATAGCAGAAAACCGAGCAGAGAGTTGGCTGCCAGCCAGCAGATGTATATTAAAGACTGATAGCAGAACTATTCCCAAGTACTACTTGCTGAGAAATAAATATAGGATTCAAAAAAGAATAATGAATCTGCATTTCCTAAAACATTGGTTTAAAAGCCAACCAAACTGTTTCATAGTCACTGAAGTAAGATAAAATACAGTGCGTTTAGTGTCCTCCATGGTAAAATGATTCGAAATCCTGTGGAACTCATATTATCCAAGCCTCATAAATCTAAGGATCGATTCACCTCACCCTTGCAACATGTTAGAAAGTGGACTGAAGCAATCACAGTAGTCCTTCTTCTCAGGCTGGATGAGTGCAAGTGTCCATACTCTTGCAAACTCTCTGCAAATGCATGGAATTAATGTTCATAAGATGCACTTCTGGTGGGCTAGACCTGGCCTTCTGGCTTGGCTAGATTTCACCTATGGCTTTTTCTGAAGGCCCACTCCAGTGTAATTCCTGCATAAACAGCATTTCTGTTTATCTTATCCTTTATCTGAATCATGCGGAATGCAAAAATTGTACCTGGAGGAGTAGAAGAGAAGAAGAGTTTGGGTTTGATATCCCGCTTTATCACTACCCGAAGGAGTCTCAAAGCGGCTAACAATCTCCTTTCCCTTCCTCCCCCACAACAAACACTCTGTGAGGTGAGTGAGGCTGAGAGACTTCAGAGAAGTGTGACTAGACCAAGGTCACCTAGCAGCTGTATGTGGAGGAGCGGGGAAGCGAACCCGGTTCCCCAGATTACGAGTACATTGCTCTTAACCACTACACCATGCTGGTGTGGTGGCACCTTCTCTCCTGAACTTCTTCTCCAACTATGAATAAAAGTAAACTGAAGAGATCCCTGCCTGTCCATGTCTATATCTGAATTTTCGGTGGTGTCTTAGAGAGTGTAGGTGTAAATTACTGGATTATGTAAGGATTCCCTTTGGTGTTCAAACTTGCCCATTATATGGATGTGACATTTTAAAGTGGTAACAGCACTGTTACATGGTTATATTTGGCACATGAAGCTAAGAGACTAGGTTCACTTCATCCATACATATCTGTTTGGACTTGTGTTCAATTCTCTTAAATCACCAAAGAAGAAAATTGTTTGGCTCTTTTCCATTATACACTGGTGTTTATCATATATAAGCATTTGTTTGTTAGTGACTTTCTTTCATTTTCATGCCTCTAGGTATTTGTTTTGAGTTTTACATGGTTGTAAAAAATTATTTAGTTGTACAGTATTTGAGATGTCTTTTCTCTATCCATATTTTATTTCCCAACTTGTTTGCTGTTGTTTTGGCTTTTGAGGTTGGATTGCATCCATCTCTTTCTGTTTCTTCACAGGATCCTCTTGATCTTGTAAATTCAATGCCACATTCTAGAGGAGAATGGGGGAGAAGCAGGGGACAGATCAAGGAGGACAGGCAGAAGCCTGGGAGACCCAATTCCAAACTCCCTGTGGTACAATCTGGGATGGGTGGAATGCCATCTGGCCGTTGGATGAATGAAGCTACACTGTAAATTTGCCTGCAAAGACTTTCTGTAACCTTCCCACCATCTCTTGCTCCCCACCCCCCAAGTGCATGGCGTTTTTGGCCTGCATATATGTGATTTCCGACCCACCCCTTCTCAAAACATTTCCACAGCAAAATGCAGATTCATTTGTTATAGTTAAGGCTGCATTTTTGTTCGGCCTGTTTGGCAGGCTTCCTCTGCGCTTTCTGGCAGGCAATGGCCAGCTGAGATTTAGCACTAACAAATGGAGGATCTGCTGACACAACAGAATGGCTTTAATAATCTCTGCAGCGAGCGGGACAAGATACTCCGAAGTGCTGCCAGCTCTTCCCATTGCAAGAGCCAATGGGGCTGCGGCTTCCCCTTTCCCTCCCCTGCCTCTGGAGAATGCCGCTCTCTCGCTCTCTTGAAGTTTCCACTGACCAGAGAGCTCTCTTGGGTAGCTGGGTTTAATGCAATGAGCTAGAGATGGCCAAGCATGGTAGGAAAAAGTGCCCAACGCCATTCAAGGAAGACAGCGTCGATGTAAACGGAACTCCAAAGAAAGTTCTATAAAATATGGAACCACAGTACACAACATACATTTAAATCATGTTTCTTCTGCTCATCCAAGAATCCTGGGAACTGTAGATTTGCTCTATGAGGGGTAGACTACAGTTCCCAGCACTGTCTGGGGGAAGAGTTGTGTTATAAAGTATAGTGTGTATGCAGCCAAAGACTGTGCTCTTTATCCTTACAGCTCTCGCTCTCTCATTATATATAACTGGGCTGGAAATGTTCCACATTTCTTTCTTAAATGTTGACACTGACAATTTAAACTAATATAATCTACACCATACATTTAAAGCATCTTTTTGCTAGCCACAACAGCCACAACTTCCCCCAAGGAATTCTGGGAATGCTGAGCGACGCCTCATAGAGCTATAATTCCCAGCGCCTTTAACAAACTACAGTCCTCACAATTCTTTGAGAGTAGCCCTGACTGTTAAAGTAGCATAATGGTGTTTTAAATTTATGGCGTGAATGATTTAAGACTCCTTATGTTGTCTTGGACCAACAAGGCTAAAAGGCCCTCAACATTCAGTCTTCAGTTACCATGACCTGTCAGAGCAAGGAATTCTGCTTGCACAGTGGGGACTAGCTGGATGTTGGAAGCAAAATAAAGGATTTATTTATACACTCCTACAAGATGTAGTGATGGCCACCAACGTAGATGACTGTAAAAGAGGTTTAGACAAATCCACAAAGGGTATGGCTATCAATGACGACTAGCCATGATGACTGCATACTACAGGACTTCCAGAAAAGGGGTATCCAGCAATGAGGCTGCAAGAAAACTAAACGGGGAACCAGGTCTGGGTAGACAGCACTCTGCAATCCTTTGTCACAGGTGTGACATTGTGCCAGCAGAACAGACCCCATGCCTGATCCTACCATTGTTGCTGATTAAGCACTATGTAAGAGAATGAGGTAAAACATTAATTTTAACCTGGCTTTCATTTCAGACTATACCTTTATTACACATCTTAACTTGTGTTATTTTTGCCTTTAAAATAGGGTTACCAGGCGTCCCCAGTTCCCGGGGACAGTCCCCAGATTTGCAAATCTGTCCCCGGACAAATTCCGTCCCCGGAATGTCCCCAGATTTGCAAATCTGTCCCCGGGAAACATGGCAGCAGCAGCCTCAGCAGCCCAGAACCAGCCTGGTAGCACAGTTGGCTCTGGCTGGCTTCAGGAGCTGCTCAGTGCCGTGGCGCCCACCATTTTTCCTGCGCCACGGCAGCAAGTAGTAAGCAGCTCCTGAAGCCAGCTAGAGGCAACTTCACTACCATGCTGGCTCCTTCTGGGCAATGGCCGCCTGCCCGTGACTCCTGCGCCTCCCCTGATCTGTCAAAACAAAGTGGGAAGGCGGAAGGAGATCGGGGAAGGCTCGGGAGTCACGGACGCGCGGTGCGCTGTTGCCCAGTTTTTTTAAAAATCTCTGTGCATTTATGTTTCACAGGGTGTGAAAGAAGGGCTTTGCACCTTTATACAATATGCATGTGTGCTTGGGCCCAGGGTCTTTTGCCTCACTATCCCCACTACTCACTCCCTGTTGCTACCCAGCTTCAAGAAAAAGAAAAGTGTCCCCGGATTCATTGGAAAAAAAATCTGGTAACCATTCTTTAAAACCCTCAAGCATCAAATAAAGCAATGAATAAGTGTCCATGTCACTGATCCTGCCCTCTCCACAACCCCACACAAACCCTACCCAATGTAAATTACACAAATCATTATCCAAACTTTTTAATTAAAATAATAATTGCTTGGAAGTTCCTCAGAGGAATAGACTTCCTTTATATAATTTCATACTGAAATGAATTACTTCAGGCACCCCCTTTGGTCTTATGACAAGAGTCCTTTTTAGTTCAATTTTCTATTGTTTTAAACCAAAGGCCTCCCGCCATTTTGCCTGTAGCTTCATGGTTTCCTCACTGAACCTTCCTGCTTCTCTTAACTTTCCTTATTAGTTGGGGAGGGGGACACTTGGCCTGCTCTACAGAGGACATTCTTCTATTTGAAAGGCTGTCCATCTCTTCCAAGTGCTCTGTCGGATTAATGAGTCACAAGGAGGGAGAGTGCAAGGGGGCCTTGAAGCTGGACAACAGACTGAGCAGGCTTTCAGACTTCCCCACCACAGCGAGAAGAACTCTATTTCTATTATATTATAGTTCCATTCAAATTATGGTAATTATTTCTAAATGTGGATCTATTCACATAAATTAGCATGTGCACATTTTAAGCAAAAGCACATTTGTTACAGTTATGTTCTCATGCCTTGTAACAGGCAAATTGTCTTGTCTTTTCACAGGTCTGTTGTTTAGGTATGAGCTGAGTTAATGGCAAATGAAGCTTTGTTCTGGCCTCCTTTTTCTTTTCTTTTTTGGGAGCATACATAGAGTAGAAGCTAACTTCTCCAGCCAGGCCACATCTTTGAGACAGTTCTCCAAGAGCTGGCCTCCTGGGTCAAAGCTGTTTCTCTTTAAGGGACCCCGTCCTAGATGTTGAATTGGGAATGAATAGATACTTTACACTCATGACGATAAATCGCACGAGGTCTCCCTGCACTCTCTGAATGGTGCTTGGGTGCCCTCCCTGCACATTCCCTGTGCTCCCTCTTCAGCAAGGCTTTTTTTTTAAACTCTTCCCACTGTGACTTCACTTCAGAAGTTGCATCTAATCTATGTTGACATATGAATATGCATTAACTTGTTACTATCGGGACTGGATGTTCTCTGTCTCCTCTTGCAAAAGCTGGCTCTTGTGCCAGGGAATTCCCAGTGCTTTATGTTATAATTACTTACGGTATATTTATATTCATCTGCTTTGATAATACTCCTTCCTAGAATCAAACTTTCGCTAGGGCTGGGTTGCAGAGGGGAATGGCAACTATGGCACTGGCCTTGGACAGCCAGGATGGCCACGCTATAGCAATCATCATGGCAGCTAGACTGGTGAATGGCAGTGGCCGCTGAGACCATATAACACCAGTCTTGAAAGACCTACATTGGCTCCCAGTACATTTCCGAGCACATTTCAAAGTGTTGGTGCTGACCTTTAAAGCCCCAAATGGCCCCAGCCCAGTATACCTGAAGGAGCATCTCCACCCCCATCATTCAACCCAAACACTGAGGACCAGTGAGAACTGAGGTTACAGGGAACGAGGCAGAGGGCCTTCTCAGTAGTGGTGCCCGACTTGTGGAATGCCCTCCCATCAGATGTCAAGGAAATAAACAACTATCTGACTTTTAGAAGACATCTGAAAACTGTGGGGCGGTTATTCCGAAGAAGCAACTTATCATTGGTTTAAGTGTTTAGGGAAGTTTTTAATGTTTGATGCTTTTATTGTGTTTTTAATATTCTGTTGGGAGCCGCCCAGAGTGGCTGGGGAAACCCAGCCAGATGGGCGTGGTATAAATATTTATTTATTTATTTATTTATTTATTATTAGCAAAGCTCCAGACAGCTACCATTTCATTCCTACTGCCCTTAAAAATCAAATGCAAATGGTGACGTTTCAGAGTGCTCTTACTTTAAGGAGTAAGGAGAGGGGCCTTAACGAAATGACTGATCATCTCCAGAATCTTCAGGAAGGACCAGGAGGGATCCCTGCCTGAAATCAATGTAGTCAGTACTGGAGGAGATGGACCATTGGTCTGACTCAGTGTATGGCACTTTTCTCTGTTCCTATGTTATCTATCTTTTTTCTTCTTCCAATGTCCCTTTGCTACCTCTTTCCCCCTCCTTTGTGTTGTTCACCCCTTTAAACATCTGTTGTTAATTGTGTGCAGGGTAGGTGCCAAACGTCTTAAAGCACAAACTGTTATGCCAGGGAGCTGCACAATACCCCAGGGGCTTATACCCAACATGCTGGCGGCTCTTCCAGTTGAGGGGGAAAGGCTACAGACGATTTCCCTCCAGGGGCGATGACAATGGTGTCTCTGCCATGGTAGCTACGGCACTCTCCAATCCATATTTCAGCCATATAATCCTATCCCATTGCGCCACACCTGTCATATGTCCAGAAAGCCACTTACAAAATGAGAGGCATCCTATCCTGCAGGCATAGAGAAGTCCTGCTCACGAAGAATCGGCTCCATGATTTTCTGTTCACATGTAAGACAAGTTCTGCTGAAAAATGTAGGACCCAGACAAGCAGCTATTTACAAATGCTCACCTAAGTAGTTATTAACATGGAAAGCAGCCATGATTTTGCAACAGTGTTTTGGAACACCTAGCATTTGCATGGTATAATGTAAAGCTATAAAATTTCCATGTGCATGGTCTGAATCCATTGCCACATGTTGATTTCAGGCATCTTAGGACAACATATGCACCACATGTATTTGGCTCTGTCTTGCAAGGCATTTCGTTTTCAGAAAAGCTTTCTTGTTGTTCAGCTCCCTAATCAGAAGTACTCTCTCTGATCACTGTTTTTATATAGAACCAGGGAAATCAAGGACATATATATTATATATTTTGCTTTCCTGCAAGTCAGAGTGTGAAGAGCAAATTCCACACTGAATGGTCGTTTTGGTCTAATTTACAGATAATTGATATGTAATAACAAGCAAGAGGTTATATAGAACAGCAAAAAGAGACAGATGTGCATGACCCTCGATGAAGCCAAAACAAAATGTGATGGATTTCCATGTTAATGAGGTCACTGTTAACTCTGGGTTGTGCTATTATGACTTTGCTCAATTTTATCTGATCCTTTTAACATCTTGTCTTGTTCCAATGTTATGACTTACGTCAAACAAATACATTTCAGTTAAATTCTGTTTATATCACTAGTGAAGTGAACTTGCTAATAGGGATAGGAAAATCATTCCATCTCTGTTGCTCTTAGTTGCTCATTTTTGCAGTCTTTAATTCAGTTCTTCACATTTCCACATCAGCTTGCATTTTTTTTAAAAAAGTCCTGAAAATGCACCAGCATTTTATTGTGCATTTCCCAGTATATAAATGTTGCCATGCAATTTTGCTTAACACAATGCATTTTTGTATGACATTTTCACCCTTCTCATGCACACTTTACCCTGGTATATGCATATTTTTTTTTACACATTACTTACCTCATAGGTTTGCCTTTAAATGTGAACTGAATTGAATTTATTCTCCTTCCCTATCAGCTGCTGCCTGTCAGAATCAGTGCTGATGTGAACTGAACGGTGGTTTAACTCACAGTGATGAACTGACTCGAACATTAGGGAAAGGGCTGTAACTCCACGGCAGAGCAAATGATTTGCTTGCACAAGAACCCTGGTTCGATCGCCAACATCTCTAGGGGAAAGCTTTGGGTTTCCCTTGCCTGAAACCATGGAGAGCGGATGGGCTAAGTATAAATTCCTACGCCAACTCAAAAGCATGGGATAAGTTCAAAAATTCTGGAATCTCCAAGATAAAATACATCTTTGGTTTAGATGTTTTGAGACATGCTGTCAGTCACCATCCTTTTTAGCAGACTAGATGGTTCTTTTAAACATGGATTGCCAACATGGGGAACAGGCGACATTTATTTGTATCTCTCTGAAAAGAACCTATGGCCCTACTTCTGATATGGGCCTTAGTATGGTGTGCAATGCTTCATACCACCCAGCTTAGAAAATTAGAGGCAAAACCAAAGTTAGAGGCTTTTGTAGTTGCTAATATTCACACCCTTTGTGTGTGTGTGTGGGGGGGGACCTAGGGAGTAAAATAAATACATTGTGCTAACTTGGTTTATGGCAGATTTGTCATAAAGGGTGACTGTCATGCACAGATAGATTGCCAAGCCTTCCTTCCGCAACAGGCTGAGGGAAGGGGCATAACCCCATAATGCCATTCATGTGAAATATCAATAACAGTGGTACCTCAGGTTAACTACTTAATTTGTTCCGGAGGTCCATACTTAAACTGAAACTGTTCTTAACCTGAAGCACCACTTTAGCTAATGGGGCCTCCTGCTGCCGCCACGCCGCCAGAGCACGATTTCTGTTCTCATCCTGAAGCAAAGTTCTTAACCTGAAGCACTATTTCTGGGTTAGCGGAGTCTGTAACCTGAAGCGTATGTAACCTGAGGTACCACTGTACTCCAGAAAAAAATAAGGCAATAAATAACACCATGTGAAATAATTTTAGTGGAAAATAAAAAGTGTACTTTCCCTCAATGTATGTTCTGGGTTTACTACTACAACATGGTGGGCACATGCTAAGGTTCTTTTTAAACACACACACATGTACGCCAATTAATTGCAAGTTATAAAATGTTTTTAGTTGTGCTCATGATCAAAAAGCAGCCTGTGATTTACGACTTGGAACATTTTCACCAAAGCCCGAGAGGTTATGAAAATAACACAACCCGCTTATAAATTGACATGAGCAAGATTTCTCATATATTTATACTCAAACCAAAATTATGATAATAATTCACATGGAAAACATTAAGAGCTTCAGAAAAATGCTTTCAGTTCCCTGCTGTGGTTATTGGGTCCAATGAACTACGCAGCAATGGTCTACTGTCAAACTCTTCTGTTTTTCCCATTCAAACATGGATAGATCTCTTAAAACCTTGTATTGTTTTGTAGTCATTAGTCCACAGATTTGCTGACATGTTGAGGTAGTTCAAGGGCATGTCAAAGATGAACCCCAAAATGGCTTGGACCCAAAGGACTGAAAGCCACCTAGGTGTTCTGAAATGTGCAGTTCCCAGTGGGGAGGGGAAAAACGTCTTCTTTTAAAAAAATCTAACCTCCCTGCAAAACGGACAGAAAACCACAAAGGTAACCCTTGGACACTGCTTCCCAGCAGGTCATGATATGGGTGGTTAAACAGCTCTTGATTCCACCACCACAAGACCCGGTTTGCATTGCACCCTTAATATGGCAAATTGGTGTGTTTTTAACGCATGAAGCTGTCTCAGATCCAACATACCCTTTCCCACCATATACTTTGCATATATGTATTAGAACTTTTCTAATTTATACAAAGCCTGTATCATCCTCAAATTGTGGCCACCTGTTGAGATAAGGATATTCCCCAGCAAACCTAATAATGGTATTATGCTTTCACATTGGAGGGTCACCCTTCACTGATCCTCTCACTTGTGTTACGTTGAAATTTCTCCTGCATCTCCCCTCCCAGGATTGTTCATCAATTAATGAGAAAGGTAATTGCACTCAAAAATTATCAGAGGGAGAAAATCCTTTTTTTGGTGAGAAGAATCTCAGGAGTTGTGTGCAGGGTATTTGTTGTACAGTGGTGCCCCGCAAGACGAATGCCTCGCAAGACGGAAAACTCACTAGACGAAAGAGTTTTCCGTTTTGGAGGTGCTTCGCAAAACGAATTTCCTATGGGCTTGCTTCACAAAATGACAATGTCTTGCGAGTTCCTGCTGGTTTTTTCCCCTCCCCCTTTTTCTAAGCCACTAAGCCACTTATCAGCTGATCCGATCAGCAGATAAGCCGCTAAAAGCCGCTAATAGCGCTAATCCGCTAATCCATCAATGGGCTTGCTTCGCAAGACGAAAAAACCGCTAGACGAAGAGAATCACAGAACGGATTCTTTTCGTCTTGCGAGGCACCACTGTACTCACCTTATTTTGAGGCGGCCAAGGGATGTTTATGAGAAGAAGTGTCCTTCCTTTCATTCAACAAATCATCTGCATTCTGCAGCCTTCCTGACTGTCTGTGCTTCAGTAAAAACCCACGGGGCCTCTTTGAAGACCAGGAAGCACAGGCAACCAGGAAAGAAAACTGGGAAACTTTACTGGAAAGGAAAGCAGACACACCACCCTCAGCAACCTTGTCACAATAAGGTGAGCTCAAAACTCAGCACTCACTGAAATTGTACAAAAATTGTAAGGTGTTCTGTGAATGCAGCAGAAAAAGAAGCCTCTTTTGCAAGGGAAGAAAACTCTTCAAAAATTGGAAGACAGATTTTAGCACAGCACTACCTCCGACTCTTTTCATCATTCATAACAAGCAGAGACAAGAAATAGATAAATATCTGTGCGATCTGATGATGATGTTGATGACCATGGAATACTAGGCAAGTTGTGTGAACCGCCCTGAGACCTCCAGGTATAGGGCAGTATATAAACTCAATAAATAATAAAAATAATAATAGGCAATTCCACCACTTTTTGCCATGCATAATTCGTAACCACAAGAATCATGCTGCCAAACCCAACTCATTGCTAGTGCAAACAGGCTCATCCCCATGCTTGCAGATGTCCAAGAGACAGGAGCCAAAAACATTTCTTAAGATTTCAAGCATTGCATCTTGGTTAAATCAATATCACAGGGATATGGTGAGGCATTCTGGTTCGTTCACATATATAGCTAGATCAGTTTCCTGACATGGGCTGCACATTGTAGCAAATTTCCAGTGTACATCTTCCTCAATCTGGATTGGGATTGCAGTGGTGTGTGTCCCAGTCCAGACCAACTCCCGTATGCTACTGGGAAAAGCTTGTATTTAAGGGCATGCTACATGATCAATCAACATCATTTTTAGTTTGGAGCCATAGTGTTCAGCTATAGGAGTTGCTATAGTGGCTCATGCGTTTGATGGAAACAGTTATACAAAACATACCCCTGAAGGATTATTCCAAAACATGTTGCTCCCCCCACAGAAAATCCTTTCTTCAGGAACCTGGATCTCCTTCCTCCCCCCACTTCCATCTACCTCCCTGCATTGTACATGGGATCTACTGGGACACAGAGAGGGTACAGCCTGCAGTCCTGCAAAATGCAAGGCTGGTAGGGAAATCTTCCAAACCAAATCATTTCTAATCGGGAGAAGCGCAGGTGAACGGGAAGAGAGGGAACACTGTTACTTCCAATATTTCAGGGTTAGTTTGGCTCTCTAAACTCCTAGTTGCCTGTTCTCTCTTACAAAGCAGAATAAAGAGCATTTGGAGTTGGAAATGTCACAACCTATTTCCACTGCAGAACTACCCCTCTGCTTTAACAGTCAGAAAGTATTGAGCATTCTCCTGTCCCAACTTGCTGCTCGGTAAATACTGTGTGTGCCTGGCCTGAATTGTGTAGCCAGGAATGTATATAATCTGCTCTTGTAAAAATCAGTTCACTTGAGGGCAAGCACATGAAGTAATCCCACTGCCAGTTTTGCCAAGATCAAAAGGACTTTGTATGCTGATGCTACCATCCCACACAGTGTTTTGGAAGCTCAGGAGCAATTTGGGGAGCAAATATAATAATGCGGTCTGCTGGTCCTGTGCAAACTTCTGCAGAGTTCAGGAGTGGGCTGATTGCCTTGCAAGTCAATGGCTGGAATCTGCATACAATAATCAACAACATTCATCTGAGGATAAAGGGATGTAACACCCAGGGAGGTACTGTGAGTCCTCAGTTCCTTGATCTTCATATATTATTATATGCAGATATATTAATGCCTAGTATAATTGCAGTGAAACAAGATTGGCTTTGGGCTTCCTTTAAAACCTGCTAATGTCAAAGGCATGTTTGACAAAACTGTATCTGGGTCCCTTGCACCTCCTTTCAGTGAATTTAAAAACTGATAAAAAAAAGAAACCAGGCCTGAGAAATCAAATTTGAGGCTTCTGGGACAATGCTGTAACCCATAACTGTTGTTTGCATATCACTTCATAAAATATGCAGAGAGCTTTCCCTAGCAAAATTATATATATATGGGAAATGTGAAAATTGCACTGCACAGCTAACCAACTTCAATGATATTTTTTTAATCAGATTGAACAAGCAATTATGGTTTATAAAATAAGACAGATAAAAAAATTAATCTGGAAAATACTGCCAACAATTTAATGATATAATATATATATATATACATTTTAATATTAAAAGTAAATTGTAAATGTGTCTTTATAAACAATAGGCATAAAATAGATCTATAATAGTAAAAGCTCTGCCTCTCTTTTTAAAATGCTTTTTCTTCACAGTAATTTCTTAAGTATGTAATATTTTTCCCTCTCAAAGAAGTAGTGCAATTTGAACAACGTACATCATGTCAATGGATTAGAAATTCTGCATCCCTTAATACAAGTCTTTGTAAATCTCTTGTAGGAGTGGATGAAGGCTCATATCTGTCTCCGTTTTCTTTATAATTTGCAACAGCTGCACATGTTCTGTTACAATCTGTCTGAGGTCTGTCATTTTCTGCAGCAATTTTGCAAACAGCTGTGATGACTCTGGGTGATTCAGCTTCAGCTGGAGTTCTAAAGCTTGCAGCAAATTGTCTTGGATATCTTCAATGGGCTTCACATTTATTAATCCAGGGCGATCTAAGAGGGGAACAAAACAGCAGGGGGGGGCGTTAATCAGAAAAACAGACAAAACCCCACATATTTGTACAGCATTTCAAGCACATTATCACTGAAGTATTCAGATTTCTATTACATCTCAGCTGGGATTTTTGTAGGTTTTGATTTTCACAGGAAATAGCATGAGGCTGAACGAGGAGATATCCTCCATCTGAGAAATGTTACTGAAATCTGCTCTGAAGGTCGGTGGTTAAAAAATCTCCTAGCACTGAGATGAAGAGTCCTGGGGATGCTTCCCCCTCTTACTTTCTCTGGAAGTGACATAGTTCATATACTCAGGTGATGTTGCTGCCAAACTGTTGCCTTCTGGCGTTTCTCCTGTCTTTCCCAAGACTTAGGCTTGTGGTGGCTTTCAGTACAATTGCAATACTAGGCTTGCATGTGTGGCTTGGCAATGTCCTATTAAGGCAGCTGGTTGCAGGAACCATTTATGACGCACTTGGCAACATGGTTGGCACACTTCTTGCACTGACTTGCCTGACTGCGCTCATGGAGACCTTTCAAAATAATAATGATAATAATAATAATTTTATTATTTATATCCTGCCCATCTAGCTGGGTTTCCCCAGCTACTCTGGGCAGCTTACAGCACATATATAAAGAACCATAAAACACCAGACATAAAAAATTTCCCGATGCAGGGCTGCCTTCACACAGGTCAGCTGTTTGAAAGATGGGCACCTCCACCTATCTGCCAAACAGCTTTTAGGCAGGGATTTAACCTGCCTTTGCTCTTAGCACAGTCACTACACTCTGTGCCCCAATTTGGTGCCTCCCAATTAATTTTTTCAACAGGTAGCACTTGCCATTTTCTTTTTTAATATTCACATGTCAGTTATCTATCTATCTGTCATCTACCTATATCTATCTATCTCAAACATTTTGTACAAAATAAAAATCTCCATCAAATGTTCATAGAAAATTTCATAGAAAGTTCTACACATTGCCAGAGGTTTAGTTGACTCACTTTAGGAAATATGGTCATTGCCTATTTCCTTCCATTGTGGAGCAATGAAAACATGTTCACATTCCTTTGCTCACATTTTTCACTTCTCATGTGATTATTTCACTATCTTTGTCACCAGCAATTTACTTCTAAATTGGTATAAAGCTTTTGACAAAAACAGCAGTCCTTAAACTAATATCTCATTTGCCCCCAATCCGCCTTACATTCTTAAGGGAGGTAACTTCAGGCGTTGTTCAACATAATTTCTGGCTTTGTGTTGCGCTTCATTTTAAGGGACGCACGCGAACTATAATTTTAGAAGCTTGTGAGCTGAAAAGATGGTCAAACGTTGATGAATAATTGTGGGAAATATTTGTGTTCGAGACCAATTGCCAATAACTTACTGCTGCCTCTTTTGCTAATGTATAACCTGTTAAACTCACTTAGCCACAGGAAATGACAACTTGATAACCCAAACCTATAGTGTGCACACTGCAAAGCAAAAGTTAATAAGTAAATCAATTACTGAACCATCCAGCTAAATGGAGAAGAGGGGCGTAGCCTGTTTAGGGCTCTTTAATCAACCTATGCATTGGGCACAAACAGGGGAGTGTGCACAGCTTTGTCTGAATGGGCTATACTGATATGGCTTAATATGATCTGTGGTTTTCCAGGGTTCACAGTAAATGCTATGCCATCACCACAAGTAACCACACCAGTTAGTTGCCCCTACATCAAGGTTTAGAGTGAAGGGAGCGGATATTAGAGAAGTATAATTTTCAGGGTAGCTTGAACCTTTTGAGACCAAAAGAAGACCATTTCCCATTTCTCTGGCTATGTAAACCTGGTTGTGAAGAAAGAGGCCATTTCTGTAGCATTTACTTATAAAAATCCAGAGAAATGGGGAAATAAAGGGCTAGATGAATTCATCTTTATCATTGCTGCTTACTTGAAATTTGTTGCTATAAGTAATGTGGATCAAGCAATTTTACCACATTCAGGTGTTTTTTTCAAAGTTATGCATTTTTTCTCGCTAAAATGACAACAAATATGATTTTTACCAAAGCTATACCATGCACCATAGATGGAGGAAATAAAACAGAACCAGGAAGGAAAGAAGGAAGGAAAGAAGGAAGGAAATAGATCATAGTTATTTCTTTTTATTTAAAAGAGGATTTGCAGTCTAATCCAAAATGACTGAGGTAACAAAAGGGTGAATTGGCAGTGGATATAGTAGCTGGCTTCTATCTTGTTAAGTTATATATATATAATCAAAAATAGTAACAAAAATTATTTGAAGGATTTTTGCCCCGTAAATCATTATTTCTCTATCAGCTCTTTAGAACTATAAACCATAAACTCTGGATTAGCTATCAATTTGTGTTTTTTACCTGAGGAGGTAAGCAATATCATATATGTTTGTGTGTGTGTACACACACATACACTGAGAGAATGAAAAAGTGTAAGCAGAAAGCCACTGAAAAGGAATATTAAAAAAAAGAACTCAGCATTTCCAAAATTGACTATCAATAATAATTTATTCAATCCTTTCTAGATATATCTTTATGTATGAAAGGTCACAAAGTATGTATTTCTTCATAGTTAAATGATGTGGCAGTTCTTAATATTTACAGATGTTACTATTTTGGCTTTTCAGGGAGAGTGTAGCTTTAAACATCTGGTTGCCAATCTACAGTATTACCCTGAAACATCTGGATTCCGGATGCGCAGCAATATAAAACTCAAACAAGCATGAAGTCTATAGCCTATTTCCAGTGTTTTTGAAAAGCTAGAAAATTCTCATTTGTTTGCCTCACTTAAGAATTAGTATTTTAATGAGGCAAGTTCTTTCTAAAATAAGACTGAATGAAGGGAATCTTGATGATTTTCAACCCATTGGGTGGAATCCAGTTAGTGTCAATCTGCTGAAAGGAGGCATCTGCCAGCAGAACGGGGATGGGGGCAATTTCTCCTTCCCACTGCAGAACCCTGAGCAATGCCCGCCCCCATTGCTTCAAAGAGTTATGGGAACCTTCAAGGAGGAGACGTTGCCAAAAATTGGCCCCTTTTCTGTTCTGATGATGGATGCCGTCTGTCAGCAGGGTAGTGCCATTTAGATCCCATCCTCCCTAATGAAACATAGTTAGAATTTGAATAGCGACGTTGGAGTATTATGAAAGGAAAATAGGAAGCTGCCTTCTACTAAGCCAGACCATTGTTGTCACTGACTGGTGGTGGTTGTGGCTCTTCAGGGCTCCAATCGGGGGTCTTCCTATATATTTATCAATACAGTTATCAAAATATTTTAGGGCAAATTGAACAGTGGTAACAAAGCATGAAGACTGAGGGCTAAAACTACCGACAGTGCTAATGCTCTCAAAATTAAAGTGACATCTGAACCACTACAAATTATCTACAAGTTTTAACTATACAGCTCAAAATGGTGGGGCTGAAAAGGATGAAAATGGTTAGAAGAATGTCTTTTCTAAATGTGGAGGCATCTTTTGTTCCTCAGCATTTTCTCAGAGTTAATTGTACTTTCTGTTAATCATTGACTTCTGAAATGTTCATAAGAATGATTTTATGTTCCATGTACACATGCAAAATTACTGTGCATTTCTTATCTCCAAGAGAAATTGCTACTGAAAGTCAATAGGTATTTGGCTGAGAACCCTTATCATAGTGCTGGTATGAATCAGGCATGACTCAGCAGTTGCGTGCTTAACCATAATAAGTACAGCACAAATCAGGTTTCGGGCTTAAAGAAATTATCCTCAGATGTACATACGATTAAATGTGTTTCATTTTTCTATGAGATCAAAAGAACAAATTCTGAAAAGGTAGGAAGGGATGGTGGTAGCTGGTGGTTAGGTTCTCATCTCCTCCCTTCCAGCTTGTGAGCAATCTTTAACCATTTCTGGCAGAATGACAAAATAGGGATTAAGAAACTACAGTTTAAAATAGGTTAAGCATATAAATACTTTACACATTTGTGTGTACAACACACACATAGATTCTGCATAAAACCTCTGTTTTAAAACTGCAGTCTTTAAGCCATTTGTTCTCTCGGATTTTAAAGTGGTTTGTTAATGTGTTACATTATTCAAGTGATTACTGCAATTTTCACTTGCAAACTTGAACGTGTACTACTTCACAAGAAACCGCCACTGCTATTCATGTCCTAGTGATGTCCAGACTAGAGTACTGTAATGTGCATTATATCTGAAAGACAGTCTGGAATACAGTTAGTACTGTAGAGAAGATTTCTGTTACTGGGTGTGGACTGGCAAAAATAAAGCTTTGAAACTGGCATATTATACCTACACTGTTTACAACTTTGCTTACAAGATAAATCAAGGTGCTATTTTTCATAACTGCAAGACTAAATGCAGGGAGAATCCTTGCCCCATATGGACTCATAGGAATCTTAAGGGCAGTCACTGAGAATTTGCTACCAATTCCTTCTTCATAGAAGGCAAAATTGTCACCCTCCAGGAATACAACCTTTTTTGTGGAGGCATTGGAATAGTGGAATGCATTTCCTTGGAAGTTTCATCTATCTTCTTCTTACGTTTTCTTACCAAAGGTAGGTAAACACACACATTTTTAATTGTGACCTTAGGAATGTGATGATGCTTGCTTTCCTGATGTTATTATTTGGTTTTCAAAAAGCTTTTATTAATTGGTGTTAGCTCCACTCTGCAAACCACTTGGTGAACTTTTTGAAACTTGGGACAGAAATATTGCAGATTAAAAAAAATTACATAGTCAGCCATAATGATTCATGGCATTTGGGAAGTGACAAGCTTTCTGGTGACCTTAGAGGTGGGGCAGACACAGGTGGCTTGTGGGGAAGGAAAGATGTAACCTCATTCTCCCGCACTCTGAATGCCGCTATCCCCATCCACAAAACCTTAGAAGCTTCAAATGAAATAGATGGGATTCCACATAATCTCATTTCAAAAAGAGGGGATTTCAAAACGTTTTATACTCTAGCAGAAAGTGTTGCCTTCAACCTCTTCCCTCACCTTTTCATTCTGTTAAAGACCTTATTTATTTTTTCCAGTAAGCTTGTTGATGTTTAAGTGGGTGAGTATAAGCCTAAGGATTTCGTTATCTGCTGCCAATGGGCAGAATTCAACTAAGTTGTGTGCATGGAACAAGGCACACATGCAGGGCACTATGTGGAATTCCACCCAATGTACCCTTGATATCATTAGAATAGATGATAAACAATATTAATTAAACTGGTAGTCTATTGACTTCAGTGGGTCTACTCTGACTCAAGTAGATCTAGCTCACTGAAAATAAAAATTGCCAAATGAGATACCACATAGAATATTTGGTATTTTGAGGAAGGTGCAGACTGTTAATAAGTGCTAAATACCTTTGACAGTTAAATAAACCTTTGTAGGCAAAGGAAGGATATGTCTTGGGATATACAAATCAGAAATTTGTACAACTGGACATACTTTATATTTGTAGCTACTAGATCAGCTTCAGAGGCACCGATGACTGAAGTATTAACCGTTTTGTAATTCAGTACTAATATTTATAATTAACTATATTTGTCAAATTAATATTACTTGTAGTTGGGGAATGAGGCTCACATTAATCAAAAGACTTTAGCGTTATATTATACTGCTAGGAGGCAAGATTTAAAATAACTTTATCTAATAGAAAACAAAACATTTCTGAAGTTGTACAAATCCCAGTTTGCAGTCAAATACTGAATTCTATTAAAGCAAATAAGGGAGTTAGCAGTATGTTTCTCATTTGTAGACTTTTCATTAATATGGGGAAAACACTCCCAAGACCATTGGCTCATATTATAAAAGGCCCTTTTGGGCTTCAAAATTTCATTGTAGCTATCCAAGAAATATAGCAGGGATCCCACTCGCCTTTAGTCAGTTAATTCAGAGTGCTTGGGGACCAATTTATTCCAAAACCTTTCTCAAGTAAAGATATTCTGACGGCATATGTACTTGATAAATGTGATTTTAGTTAGTCTAATGAAAACACGTCACAGGACTGGAGTTTCAAGTGAACATGAGAGAAGTGCTAACGAGTCATTAAGCCCTTTAAAACCTGGCCATGTCAAACCATGAAAATAGCGAATGCAGCTGGGAAGCAGGAAAGGAGACAGAAGAATGCACATAGGATTTGCTGGATGGGCTGTGCTTAGCAATGCTAATGCAACTCAGGGGGACAACAGCGGCACTTGGAGGGTGTGGGACGAGTGCCCTCACTCTGGGGATGCTGGTCTCCTTGTGGCAAGGGTCTGCCATTCAGTTGTAGAAAATCCCAGGTTCAATCTCTGGCATTTGCAGCTTAAAGGATGAGTAACAGGTGATATGAAATGGCTTCTGCCAGAGGCCCTGGAGAATTATTGCCAGAGGAGGCAACAAATGAGCATATAGTTTTGCCTGGTGTGTACGGTAGCTTCCTATGCTATATTTTGTGATGAGGCCGTCAAGGTGAGGGCCATGCGCAACAATCTGAGGTACACCAAGTGCCATGGAATGAAACTAGTACAATAGTTAGAACGAACCAGGAGGCAAGATTGAGGAACCAGCTTGGTGTCAGGGCTGAAGGGCAGCCAAAGGACACAGAAACACGACAGAGCTCAGGAATACTTGTTGTTCAAGCAAGGGTTAACTTGGACAGGAAGACCTCTTATACTACTTCCTGTCCAACGGCCAGCTTGGCTAGGCAGTCAGTACAAGGCCTGAGGATACCAAGATGCTTAGGCATATGGGCAACATGCAGTTCAGGAGCTCACCACATGGGGCAGTAGCTGCATACAGACCAGAGCAGCTGCTGACAGAAATCCCTAGAAATCTCGGAAGATATTTTTAACCTCTCAGGAAGGGCAATTTCATCTTTCATAAAGGCAGATGCTTTATTGGTCTTCATTTATTTCCCCACCCTTTCATATTAAGCACAGTGATCAAAGCAGGAGTGGTGATGGAAGATTGCTCCAAGTGAGACTGCAGTACCTGGTGGATCACTCCTTCCCATTACCCACATCAACACATATCATGCCAGCAGTTGCATCATGTGTGCCATAGGGTTTAGAGGGCTGTTTTGCTTCCAGTGGCCTCTGTTTGAAATCAAAGGAATATGCAGGCCAATTTAACCGCATACATTCAAAGCACATTTGAAGTACACAGCTACCCACAAAGAATCCTGAGAACTGTAGTTGAACTCTCAGAGAACTACTGCTCCCAGCCTCCTTAACAGACTCAAGTCCCCAGGACACTTTGGGGGCAGCCATGTGCTTTCAACGTATGGTGTGGAAGTGACCATAGTGTGAACTGGACCTTCGAAGGCAAGAACCTACTTATCAAATAGTTTCAGAGTTAACCATGAGGATCTCAAGGCAGCTTACCAGGACTCAGTAAACCCAGCCGCCATTTCCTTTCCTGCAGAAACAGGTAAGAAGAAGAAGAAGAAGAAGAAGAAGAAGAAGAAGAAGAAGAAGAGGAGGAGGAGGAGTTTGGATTTGATATCCCGCCTTTCATTCCCCTTCAGGAGTCTCAAAGCGGCTAACATTCTCCTTTCCCTTCCTCCCCCACAACAAACACACTGTGAGGTGAGTGGGGCTGAGAGACTTCACAGAAGTGTGACTGGCCCAAGGTCACCCAGCAGCTGCATGTGGAGGAGCGGAGACACGAACCCGGTTTCCCAGATTACGTGACTACTGCTCTTAACCACTACACCACACTGGCTCAAGCAGGGCAAACTATACGGCTAGTGTGCTGAGATATGCATGGTGGCTCAAGGTTCACTCCAGCCCAAGGATAACTATGGTTGTGTCACACTTACCTCCACTAAGAATGATGACAGCTATAAATATTGCCAGGTCACTGTCGTCTAATTCCAGTGCGTTGAATTTGACAGCGAATTCAAACTTGGGCTCCATAAAGTCACAAAAGGGTTTCCGGAGGCTCTTCAGGAACTCCCGAGTCATGAACCCTTGACCATTGGAAATGAGAACACCATCTTTATTCATCATGGAGGCAAGGAGTGTGTAGATGATCTCATGAACCCCATATTTCAGGAGAGTTACTTGGTCGTTCAGGTCTAGATTTACAAAACCTGGAATGTTTTTGGCAAATTCTGTGATCTCTTGAACAGCCTCGACGGAACGGAACTGGCAGCGCTGGAAGATACGGATGGCAACCTCTTTATTCTGCTCTTGCATGGGGGTCAGATGTTTGCACTTGATCTGGTCTTCTCCCATCTTTAAGGAATTCATGTCATAAATGACAAATGGCTGAAAAAGGAAAACACAGCTGACTGTCAGGCTTCCTTCCTACATAAAGCACACTGTGCTACTGAAACTAGACACACGGAAATTAGGAAGGATGAATCATGGTTCAAGAGCAGAAAGAAGTTGACAGGGAATGAGTATGTATTTCACTGGCATACTTAGGGGAGTAATTTTAGGAGTCAAAAGCCTCAGAGAGCAATGAAAGCAAAGAGGGTTAGGATGCTTAAACCATCTGCAAGTGAGCAAATCAGGCCATGACATTTTCCCATGCTTGCAATGAAACTAGGTTTTTGGAGGTAGGCTGCTTTACAAATTGCTCCATGCAAACAAATTGATTTTTGTTCCCCTAAACAAAGTCATAGTTTCCTTTAAGGTAAACTTCAATTTGAAAAAAGAAGTAAACAGACTAAGAACATTGTTTTTTTTAATCTTTTTCGAAACACATTATTGTCATTGATTTTTTTTTTTTACTTTAGCCTGAAAAAATAATCTTTTTACAACAATCCAGAATGATCACTAAGAAACTAACACTCTTTAAAGCCAGGATTTAAATTGCAGTACAAGTGCTTTCCCTAGAAACACACATTACAAAGCATAGAAACTGCGAATTCACAGTGGTGTCATAGTCTAGCAACAACAGCTAGGAAACTACTACGGATGAGACTGGACCCAATTATCTCAGTTGAAAATGTATGACAGCTACCTCAAAATAGTTCATTTCAACCCAAATGCAACAATTGCAAGGTTACAGAAATAATTTCATTTTAGATAACTGAGGATAAATGTGATCAGTTACGCAGTACATAACTGTCCTAAATGTACTTAAAATGTCCATCACGTATAGCCAACATATTGCTCCTCAGATGATGTTGGATGACAACTCTCAACAGTCCCAATGGCCAGGGACTTTTTGTAGGACAGTTACACTGATATTTATATATTTCATTTTTGGATCTGAGAAATACTATACCTCATTTCCTTGGTTACGGGACATTTTTAAAAGTCAGTTCCCTGTAAATAAATTTTCCCTATACCTTGGGAAGTATGAAGATTCTGCAAGTAGAGACATCTCATTGATTTTCTAAATATCCCCTTCAGCTCTCTAAAGCACTTCAAGACTTATTCTTATCCATCATGCCAGCAATATAATGAATATTCTGCTGATGTTGAGGGTCTTTCACAAATTCATACAGCCCCTGTAGCTTGTAGATCTTCCGTATAGGGTTACACCCTAAACCACTGATCCTAAATGCACAGAGGAATTTAGTATTCTGAAGTATTGATATGTTTGAAACAATAGGCATGGGAAACATTTAATCTGGGTTTCCATAGACTTACTGAACACTGCAGTACAATGTAATTACAGTATTCTGAATATATTCTTTAAGAATAATTGTGGTTTTTCAACCACCGCTGAAAAATTATTGTGCCTGAGGTTAAACCAGGTACACTCTGTGGTACCTGATCAAAGATGGCCATTTTACATTATGTTTGTGATAATCAAATAAAGAACATGGATATATAGAACTCATTTGTTCCATTATAATATACTGGGCTTACAGTTACAAATGGTAAAGAGAAGGCACAGCTGCAATACCCACAGCACATTAATTAAACTGGACTGCCAAGTAACTATTTAAAAACCAAGGCTTTCTTATTCACAATTACTGTATTCTCATTTATAGACAGCAAGTTGAGTTGCTATTCCAGCAAACTCGAGCAACGTATCATTAATGACATCTGTTCCTATTCACTGCTCTGTTATTTGGATGAAGATATAGATATAAATGTTAGCAACCTATTAAATAAGATGCTCTGTTCTAAGCAGCATGGAAGAAAGATCATAGAATCATAGAATCATAGAGTTGGAAGAGACCACGATATTTCACAACAGCCAAGAAAATGTTGAATGAATGTTTCAATTCAGTAAGGAAACATGCAGTGCTGGTGTACTGGTGTAGCAGGAAGATGCAAACTGGTGCAAATTGGAGAGGCTGAAATGGACTCTGTAACTTCAAGTTTATTTTGCCATAGCCAGTGAGAGCAGTACATTCCAGAGAAAGGCTGGTTACTTAGTAATTTTAGACTGCACAAACTACTAGAGCATTACCAATCATTGACATGTGACGCAGATGTGGGCACAATTAAAACGAGGAACATAACTTTAAATTGTGTCCATAGTAAACATTTTGACGTTTTCAGAACACAAAGTCCATTACAGTACAAATAATAATAAAAGTTTTACTCATTATTTACTGAATGAGCGCATTTATTCTTACTATAGTGCTTTTAAAGTGTGCTTGAGAAAGACCATTTTACAGGGGGTTGTCTTTTCATTTATAGTTTTATGCTGGTAAATTCTACCCTGGTGGCAGGTTCTTCAATGTTCAGAGACAAACAAGATCACATGAGCACACCCCATATAAATTGCATGAGCAGTGCATTAGCATGATGTTCAAACACCACAAAGTCACTTACATGGTCCAAATTAACTAGCTCACCTTAGCTCACCAAACACAAGATCACTTGGGTAAACTAAACCCTGAAAGCTTTTGCAAATGTTGCAAAAATAAGTAGGGCTATTAGGGATGTAACAACAGTTCTTCAAAACTGACTACTGTACTTGGGCTCCAGTCGTCAAACTATTTCCTTAGGAACAGTGTGGAAAGCGTTTCTGAGCTGAAAATAAATAATTTTTAAGATGGGGAATAAAGGAGAGTATCAACTAATATTCGAGGTATGCACCACTAAATGTGATGCTCCTTTGAGGTAACGCCAAGTACCCATGGAAGTAGCCAGTATTGATGTTGGGTGTGTGTGTGCAGAAACGAGCCCCAAAAGGGCTTTGTCCCCAGGAGCTGGTCTCCTGGTCTGGTGTCTGCCACAATCAGATTATATGGGGCATAGATTGAATTGCTATGCAAGGGGCAGAATGCAGTCACAGTTAGGCACCAATAAATCCCAACGATTTCAACCAGGAAGATTTAATCTCATGCTAATTCTCCCATTGATTCGGAGGTACAAATAAGCCGAGTTTGGGGTTCTCTCAGTTTGTCATTTTCCCAGTCTTAAATTTGGTGTGCTACATATATATATCAGTTGTTTATTATTATTATTATTATTATTATTATTATTATTATTATTATTATTATTATTATTTTAAAAAGTCCCAACAAAAAAATCTTTAGCATTTTCGTGTGCATTTTGCACAATATACATAATTTTGCCCAATATATATGCTTTTGCAATGAATTTCACTTTTTTATGTTATTTTCACTAATGCATACATTTTGATGTACAATTTCCACCAGTGTCCACTTTTTTGTACAAATCATTTGTGTACAACATGCCTTCTGGAAGTGTGAATTAGGTACACTAAGCCCTCAATTTACAAAGGGGTTATGTTCCAGGGATCAAGCCTAAACCCAAAATTTTGGGTGGGATTTTTCCTGGATGCCTGGGGTGGTGGTTGTTGTTGTTTTACCAAGCATGTAAAGCTGAAAGTGCGCAAATTAAATGTATGTAAATTGTGGGTATATTAAAATGTGAACCAAACAGAATTTCTTCCCCGTCCCTATTCCATGGTACATAAAAAGTGCTTAACTTTGTTTGGATTGTGCCAACCCTATCTAAAGAATCAGATGCAATTCAGATGCAATCTAGATAAGAATAACCTACCACTCATACTGATTTACAATCCCTTACACCTGAATACTCCAAAGTTGCAAAGGAGTCTGCAATGTCTGTTGTTGTCCAACACACAACAGCACAATAAAACGTAAGGGCATGATCAAACATGTTTAGGGCCAATTCTGTGCATAAATTAACATAACTGACTCTGTAAAACAAAGGAAGAGGGCAATGAAATCCACAATATTCTATATAAGCCTAAAATAGTTTTATGGTGTCATAATGTGGATTGTAATGCTGCCATGTTTTATAATACAGTAAAGTCACACACAGCAATAGATGTTATATACAAAAATGTTTCGTTATGTGCTTTGATTCTGATTTCCTTAATCCTTCCCATTGCCTACTTAGAATTATTTAATACTTGACATTGGCTTCAGAATCATATATCTGGTGGTCAGTTTGTTAGTACCACTGCTTGTACAGCCAAACAGCAACACCCATGCAGAACAGGGAGGTATCACAAGGCACTACAAAAAAAATCTGTATTGCTTGTTTTTGGTAATGAGTAAAAGGGTGATGAAAACGAGTTTCCTCACCTTTTTGTGGCAGGAATGTTCAAAAGGGAAACAGTCAAGTTCAGCGCAGTGTCCCCATTCAGCAGCTTAGGGTCATTGGTGGGCACAGAGCTTTGCTGCTTCAGACTATGGGATGCAGGGACAAAATTGGGATTGCTTTTGAGGTGAATCTGTATCATCTACCTGGAGTTACAGGGTCCTGGGTGGTGGCAATGCAGGAAGGCCTGCTTACTCGCATTTTGGGTGTGGCCATGGCAAGGGAGTAGGCCAACAATTTTATGTTGGCAGGTTGTCAATCTGTTGGCTGCAGGCTTGGATTGGCTTGCTAAAATTCATTCTTTCTCTAATGGTTTTTCCCTCTGCAGGTGGTTTGTGCTTAAATAAAGGGCTCTGTGTAGGGGTAGGAAAGCTGAAAAATATAAACACCCGGCAACTAATGCATCTCTTTCGTTTCAGATAGTATGTGGGTCTAAAAAAGCCCCGGACACAAATTTTCACAGCCTTCTAGCAGCTATGGTGGTAATGTATTTAGTGTATACTCTGGAAGTGTATACACTCGTACCTTGGTTTTTGAACAGCTTAGTTCACGAACAACTTGGAACTCGAACGTCGCAAACCTGGAAGTAGGTGTTCCAGTTTGCGAACTTTGCCTCGGAAGCCGAACGTCCGGTGCGGCTTCCGATTGGCTGCAGGACACTCCAAACATTTGGAGGTCGAACGGACATCCGGAACACATTATGTTCAAAAACCAAGATACGACTGTACTCTGTTCTGACCAAACTAAGCCTCCTGATTTATATTTTCACAAACCCAAGCCTCAATCCTAATTCCTAAAGATACAACTATGACTGCCCAAACAAAATAGTTTTTGAAACCTGATGAAACCCAAGCCATTTGTCTCGATACTGCAGTTTTTTGTGGTAAAAGTACTCTGAATATTGCTCAAGAAGAGTTTTCTTGCCAGCAAGGCTTTCCTATACCGAGCTGAAAGCCAATTAAGTACATCTTAAATCAATTAATCATGAGTTTTAATTGCGTCATTGATTGTATTGGTTATACTTGCATAAATCCAAAGCTCGGTTGGGGTGAATGTTCCTTAAGCAATATACCGTATTTTTCGCTCTATAACACGCACCTGACCATAACACGCACATAGTTTTTAGAGGAGGAAAACAAGAAAAAAAATACTCCTAAACGAAACAGTGGATGTATGATTTTAGTGGTTCATGCTGTGGCCACAGACATGTGATCTGACAGTGAGTTTGGAATAGCCCAATGCAAAAATCCTGAGGATCCATGTGGATCCGTGCTTTGTAACCACGTTTTAAGTGGGGAGGGAAGGAAAAGCACTCAAGGGACAAGGAGCACGTGTGGGATGGGTGGAGAAGGATGCTGCTAATAATGAAGAAGAGGGGTATAAGGGGAGAAGGCTCCTCTCCTCTCCCACTTTGCTCCTTTAAAGCAAGCAGGCTCTGCTTTTCTTCCTCCTTCCCGCTCATCCCCGGCTTAGCGAGCTGAAAAACTTTGCTGCTATGTAGCGAGCTTTGCTCCTTTAAAGCAAGCAGGCTCTCTGTCCCTCTCTCCTCCCCACTCAGCCGCTCCTCTCCCGCTTTGCTGTTTCAAAGCGAGCCATGGAGGAGGGAAGGAAGGGGAACCATGGATCCTCTGCTCACGACTGCAGTAGATCCCCCCCCTGCCACCCATAGGCATTCCCTCCATAACACGTACAGACATTTCAACTTACTTTCTAGGAGGAAAAAAGTGAGTGTTATGGTGCAAAAAATACGGTACTTCCTTTGATTTTACACCAGGCATAGGCAAACTCGGCCCTCCAGATTTTTTGGGACTACAACTCCCATCATCCCTAGCTAACAGGACCAGCGGTCAGGGATGATGGGAGTTGTAGTCCCAAGCCATCTGGAGGGCCGAGTTTGCCCATGCCTGTTTTAGGCAATGCACCTATGCAGAGCAGTGAGCATTAACTTAGAAAAGGTTTATGTGTGAGAGAAGGGAGAATATGCATCTAGTTTTAAGACAGTGCTTGGCACCTGCAGTTTTACAAAGCACTTGCAGTGAGAAATAACAAGAGCTCCATGAGAGGATAATTTTAATGATGGGTGAAGCTCCAGAGGTAGAAATGCCTGTGCTCTTCTTTTACGTTGAGACAAGAGTGAAGCCTGTTGCAGGCCGGAGCCTCGAGTACCCCACTGGAACAAACACAGCACCTCAGATCGCAAATGGAGCAGTCCTTTTACCGATTTTCCTCAGTAAAATAAAACCTCTCTTGTGAGGAAAAAGACATGAGCTGACTCAAGGTGCACAATTTGAAGAAAGAATAAATGTTGGATTTTAGTATAAAGTGTTACACTCTGCAAAAGTCTGGCGGCAGTACCAGCATGAATCACAAGGAAGGAAGGCCAGAAGCGACAGCTGCCTAGGAATGGATCTTTAGGGACCTGGTCTGCATAGGCAGCATACGATGCTCAGGATGTTTGAAATAAGTATTACAGCATCTTCTCTACTGGATAGCCCTGCTGGATTAATGTGGGAGATAACCTATGGAAAACAGGGTGACGGGACAGGAAGAAGTGGGGCTCAGCAAGTCCAAAAGGTTATGCTGACCTTCGCATTCTTGTACTGCATTCAAATATTTTATTAGGTTATTCAAATAATGTTTACTTATCCTATCTAAAAACATTTCCTGTGTTTCCTAGCTTGAAAGATGTAATTGCCAAATGCAGGAGGCTTTAAAAACAAACTAACATAAAATACTGATCCGTTAGTATGGTAAATCATTTGCCCGAAAAAGAGAATAGGAAGCAGAGAGAACTAACCGATTTGTCTGTTGCCTTTCCTGTCAAGATCGCCCTCGCCTTAGCTTTGGTTAGCGGGAAGGACTTTATGTATGAATCATACAGGAGCTTGGCAAGGGCCCGCAGGTCAGCAGACTCGGGATTTAGCTGGTCGATATCACTTGAAATCTCCGCCAAGAGCTTCTCCTTCTCAGCCTGTGGCATTCGCCCAAACCGGATAGCTGAAGAAAGGAGAGCAGGGAAAGGAAAAATGTTACAACAGGAATGAAGCGCAGCTAACATGCAATTGTAAAACTCTTTGCAAATGCTATTTGTATAGGCAAAGTCTCCTTCTACAGCTTTTCAAGATGGATTCTTAAATTAAAAAATGGGGAAAGTGTATTAAAAAGAATGGAAACATATTGATAAACCCATAAAATGTGCAGGCCGTGATAGAGCTTCATAGACCAGTACCTGAGAGCATCTGGGCTTGGCAACCTGAGATCACAAGCCTGCAACAAGTTGTGTGGTTAATTAGGAAAATTTAGAGGTATTTTGTTCATTTGACTAGGAGCCTGAATAGAGAGGCTCCAATTCATTTCAAGGGCATGTGTATTTGGCAGTTGGGTGTCCAAGTGACTGGTGTTGCCAGCGCCTCATGATTAGGCTGGCCTTCATCAGAGCCGTCAAACATCAATACATCAGTACCAATAAACAAATTTAAGCCTCTCTGAATCTTAAGCGTCTCTGAAAATAAGTCTCTTGAAATAAAGGAGGGAAAAGTGGGAGGATGAATTGTGGTCAGGCTGTGGGAGTATGCTAGATTAGACATTTGATAAATGAGGTGTCCAACATTATCTCCCTATACACTGCACAGCAACTTTGCACAGTTTCCGAGGGCCATTTTTATTTATATATTTATTTTTAGTATGTGAGCACTCAACACACCCTTGGTTACATCATGTTGCTGGGTCAGAAGCAGCATTTTCCTCACACCTGGAAAGAGCCTCTGATGGCCCCAAACACAAGGAAAACTTTGATCAGCGGCTTGCTTCAGTGCTTGTCACCGGGGATGGACACTGATTTATTTCCATCATAGTTGGCTTTCAGTGACCCCTGTTTCCAAGAAGGAGCACCTCCTGGATCTCCAGCCATTTCAGTCTGGGTACTGGGTACTCTCCTGGCATGTCCCACAGAGGAACTTACGGTCTTCAAACAAAAACATCCTGAAGATCCCAGGCCACAGAGAGGTTAGGCTGGCCTCAACCAGAGCCAGGGCTTTTTCAGCTGTGGCTCCGATCTGGTGGAACGCTCTGCCACAAGAGACTAGGACCCTGCGGGACTTGACATCTTTCTGCAGGGCCTGCAAGACAGAGCTGTTCCACCAGGCCTTTGGTCAGGGCACAGCCTGACTCCCTCCTTTGGCAGTCTTCACAGAACTCTAGCCCAATGGTTGCCATCAATTTGATTTGAATTAATTTTAGAATGGAATGATTTTAGAATGTTGTACAATTTTATTGTTGTTAGCCGCCCTGAGCCCGGCTTTGGCTGGGGCGGGCGGGATATAAATAAAATTAATTATTATTATTACTTTGGGGATCAATTCTTCACACCACCATTAGAACTGAATGGGGCCTAGCAGCTCCACAGGGAGCAGAGGCTCTCTTAGTATGGTGCAAATTTAGACATCTTTCTAAAACTATCCCCTCCCTATGCTTTCTTCCAATAGAAACCTTTGAATAAATGGCCTACTGATATTTGCTTTGGACTCCAGCATGAAGTATCCTTTCCCCCCTGCACAGACAGCCTATACATTTCATCAGTTGCCAACAACATTTGCCAGTGAGAAATCATTGTCAAGCTGCCTGACGCTTTGCTGTTGGGAGGAATGGTTTACTGCGTATCCTCAAACCTCATACATTAAGCCAAAGCCTGCATGTGGAAAATCTCAGCATCCAAATAGGTTGAATTTGTTCTTGCTGGGTGAAATTGTACATGCATTATGTCTGTGATCAAAGTGTTGGATTAAAAGACATAGGAAACCAAAATGTAGCCCTTAGTCTATAGACTAGGGGTGGCTAACCCATGGTCTGTTGGCTATGTCTGGACCCAATAGGGTTTTTGTGGTCACCAAGATCTCTAATATTCTGGCTGAATTGTCCCTCAGTGTAGTGCTGCAGAGTGCCCACTGTGGTGTTGTGGGTCATTCACCAGCACTCCAAACCCTGAGCACCTCTGCCTTCTCCCTCTGAAGTACCACCATTGCAAGGAGGTCTTAGTGCTCCAGAAACAGTGAGGAATTGTCAACATGGTGCTAATGTGGAATGTTTTGCAGTTTCAGCTGTATGTATTCTATGTATCTTGAAGAGCTGTGAGCTTCCCTTTCGAAAAGTGGCGACGGTATTATTTACAGTCTTCATTTCTACCACACATTTCCATGTACTTAGGCTTTATAGCCCTTAATAGAGCAGGCAACTGACAACCCCTGTGTTCCTAAGCTGCCCTGCTGTGTTTGCCTGCAATAAACTCACAGTAAAGCACATTACACCTTTAACAATCTGAGAATTTCCTAGGTAAGTGCTATAAACCTCAGGTGCTGGAGATCAGCTTAAGTTGCATTGTGTCATGTGGCTTCCCTTCTCAAGTCATAGAAAGCAACTGTAGATGATGGACAGGATGTGATAGCTAATGGAAAATCCAGACAATCAGGCTACCACCCTAAAATGGCAAGTTCTCGTATGGAAAAATATGGTCAGGTTAAAATTATGTTGTATTCAACATTCAGGTTCGTTAGGAATATGAATAAGAGTTTTGGCACAGCTGAGTTGAAAATTTGTTAGAACTTTCCCGTTGCTTATAAATAGTAATGAATATCATTTATTTTAGTCTATAACTAGTAGTTTCAATGCTACGCTATTTCTGAACACCCAGTGGAATTGATACATTAATCCAGGCTTCCTCAACCTCGGCCCTCCAGAAGTTTTGAGACTACAATTCCCATCATCCCTAACCACTGGTCCTGCAAGCTAGAGATCATGGGAGTTGTGGGCCAAAAACATCTGGAGGGCCGAGGTTGAGGAAGCTTGCATTAATCCATACAAATGTAGGAAAGTCTGATCTTTTATGATTTTATCATTTTATTAACAGTGTGATGTTGTGGTCAGATCTTGCACTGAAAATCTGAGGTAGCACATTTATCAGTATCTTTGTAACTCCGAATAGTGAAGTCACAAACAATTTACACAGTGTTTGCTCTTCCTAGCAAAAACATACAATAAATGGGAAGCATGTGAGGAGAAAGTTAACCTGTTGGATAACTAGCTAGCATGAAATGAGAGGCGTATTTATCAGTCAGGGTGGCATTTGGTATTACAAAAGGCACAGGCCTGTAGCTGAAAATGGCAATCCATTGTCAAGTACTGTACTTTCCCTTTTCATGTAACATAAAACTTACTCCAGTATTATTATACTGTGTTTCTTCTTGTCCTTTGACAGCAGCAGCTAAAGTTCTGGTTTAGGGACAAGGATAAGTAAGTTGTACGACAGTGTTTGCATGTCACAGTAATAGTACTTAAAAGTTTACCATGAATGCACAGAAGGCTCCCGCTTTGTTCTTGCCCTCTAGCAAACAAGGGAAACACATCATAATCCCTGTTATATACAAACAAGAGATCACAGTTTCTTGTACTGATAATAAACTACCATGTTGTGCCAAGGTTTGCTCTTGGCTTTCCGGTCACAGCCTGCTTGGAGTGAAACAAACCACAATCCCTGTCTCAGACATAACACTAAACCAGGGATTGTGCTATGTTTTCTTTGCCGGCTAGAGAGGAGGAGGAGGAGGAACAGTGGTGTGATCTCTCCGTGCAAAGTGGGCCACTACAGGGGAGTGGAGACGGGGTAACTTGAAACAGGGTTGCAGATCCTCACAGCAGCCACATGACTTGCTTAACAGCTAGCTTTGTCTGGAGCGTTCCCGCTGCTTGTGGAGAGGTCCGCGAAGCCTGGAGAGCGAGAGGGGTCGGTGCGCACCTACCGCTCTCGCTCTCCAGGCTTCAGCGAAAGCCTGCATTCGCCCCATAGGACACACACACATTTCCCCTTCATTTTTGGAGGGGAAAAAGTGCGCCCTATAGGGCGAAAAATACGGTAGTTCCCACTCACAATGATGAAGAAACAGCCTAGATCTCCAGTCCACACTGAAAGACAGGGAGCTATCAGACAGCTGCAAGAATTGGTGGATCATACCAAGGAGACGGAGATATAAAACTACTGCCAAATCTTTTAAAGAATTGCTACATTTTTCATTCTGATTCCTAGTATGAAGCATAGGTTTCAGCGGGAGTCACTGTAATTTGGTTTTATCTTTTAAAAGCTTTTCTTAACAACAGTGGAAGTCTAAGAAGTTCTACAAAAATATTTGCGAAGGTTTTTGTCCTTAAAAAAACAAAACACAAAATCATATTTGAGAGAATATTTATCATAACAATTTGTTTGTTGGTATTAGCATACCAAATTAAGATTTCCTTTTGGCGTCAGCAAACTGCATTTTATTATGAGAATAACAAAAACCACACTGACTATATTTTCCCAGTCATGCCTGCAATTCTTTTCTCTTTGAATTACATAAGTCTTTATGTTATGACATTCTATTCCTGTTTTCATCTGGCTTTGCCAAGGAAAGTCTCCAGAATCTTCATTATAATTTCTTCTCTCAAGGATTCTGATGTTAGGTATTTTCACATGAATTTATAAAGATAACCTTAAAGGACAGAGAGGATGTATTTTAAAATGTCCTGCGTCAGCACACTAAGTCTTGGCTTGGACCTCACACAACAATAAAGACTAAGCTATCTAAAACTGTGGTCATTAAGTGTGGGAGTAGAAGACCACCATCTTTCCAGATGTTGTCAGTCTCCAACGCCCATCAACTTTAGCTAACTAGGCCAATGGTCAAGGATGATGAGAGTTGTAGTTCAGCAGTATCTGGAAGACCACATGTTGCTCACTGTGGGAACGGAAGATTTTCAACACATAATAGTGGGGGTGGAGGCAGAGAAGATGCTCAAGTCCTTTCCTACGCACCACTTTTCTACAACTCCCCAAATCAATTTCCCCCCACAGACTTCCATGCTCAAATTTACAGCTATATGTGATAGAATTTGAGGCACTGATGACAAATAGTCCACTGCTCATGTAGCATATTTTCTTTTATCCAAATGTGTGGTACCTGTGCTGCCCATTTATTTTTTTTAGTAACCTCTATATTCCATGTATTAGATTGGAAACAGAAGGATACAGCTTATTTCTAAATGTATGCCTGAAATACGATGGTGCAATAACAACAGAAAACAGCAGTAGTGATGGGAACTTAAAGAATGATAAATATTGCTTGTGTACAACAGGCACGGCACATAAATAACAGCATATCACTGACAAATGCAGATCTCAACCAGCTGTTTGGCTTGGTGAGCATGTTTCTTCTTCTTTCTGGAAGGAACTTTGTGCTTGGGCTGCTGTGTGAAGTAGCACTTAATGGTCCTGCTTCAGTTTTTGTGATTGCTGGGTTTCAAACAGAGCTCCAGTAACCACAGTGGGAGTGTATCCTAGGAGCAACACTTCACATCATACTCTTCCCTACTCAAAGCTCTATCTGTGGGGTCACATAGAAACTATTTGCCTGTGTGAGCTGGCCCTTGGGCTCTCTTTATTTACAGCCATACACCTAAGTTTGTACACGTAGCTTGTGGGTACTTCAGGATTCATACTGTTGCTTGAGGCTCAAATGTCTTCAATGGTGTGCGAAGTGCCTTCCATCAGCTTCACCTTATCTGGACAGGGATAACCTAACTTGTGCTGTCTATGTTCTGGCAACCTCGAGGTTAGATTACTGCAATGTGTTTTACATGGGGCTGCCTTTGAAGATGGTTTGGAAACTGCAGGTGACACAACTTGTTTATACATGTCATAATGCCAAACTACTGGAAGAAGAAGAAGAAGAAGAAGAAGAAGAAGAAGAAGAAGAAGAAGAAGAAAGCAATATTCTCACCATTATGTGACATTCCAACTGCAAGGCATTTCTGGAATCTGCAGTACTGACATTTATTTCTGCTTTTCTTATGAATGCGACAGTTGAGATCACACCGATCATAGATTAACTTTAGCCGGATTGTTCTGCGAAAGAAACCCTTCAATGGGCATGAAGGAATGGGGAGAAAATATTAGTTATAAGGAGTCTTCCATTGCTTCCTGCCTTATCTGTAAAAATGAACATCTATCCATTTATTCCAGAGATACCTGTGCCACAATATGTGAGGGGAAATTATTCACATTACAAACAACAACCCATTGCTCAGAAGTTCAAACAGAAGAGCGAAGTATTTTATAAAATATATTTACTTAAAATAAGGTTGTCTTGGTTTCAATGGATGTTTCCATCAGTGTTTTTTTCCTGGGGGGATGCAGGGGGATACATACCCCTAAACATTTTGTGTATCTAAGTTTGGCCTCATTGAGGGGCAGTATTTCAATATGAGTAGGAAAATGAGAGTACCCCGAAACAGTTTTTTTAAAGCACTGATTACCATCACAAGCATGCAGGCTTGGAGGTAGCTATGATTTACATAACTACAAGTTACGAACTTGTTACATGTAGCATAGTAGAAAAATATTGACTTTAGGTGTAACAATTGTTTATTTTATTGATTGTAACTTTGCAAAAATAATATCCTAAATAGTAATTTGGAGAAACCTATTTTTAAAAAAATATTTACAGCGCTGTTTTAAAGAAATGCATTTCTGTAATTTGAAAGACTATGTATGACAAAAAAAAAAAAATGTTATAGCTTGAACAGCTTTGGATGTCTTGTGAGAAGTGTGATTTCTGTTTATTTGGCGGCCCTTGACTGTATGAGAGACACTCTCCTATTTCTGTTGAACTCCTACCTGAAGATGCATTTTGTCTCCTTAGAATATTACGATTCAGCTTCCATTTCAACTAGAAATGGAAGGCATTTCTAGTTGAAATCAGCTTAGAAATCAGCTTAGAACAGATAATACATGTGAAAGTTCCATGTCCTGTTCACTCATCAGAAGCTGTGTGATCTTGCATCTCAGATCATGGCAAAGGAATAAATGTTTTGAAATGATAGAAAACTTTTTAAAAGGGACAAATTTTACTGGAGACTGCCTACCTTGCAACCTTCACATGCATGCACTCCGTAATGGAATCCAGACGCTTTGTCTCCGCAAACCCTGCATTCAATAGCCATTAGAGAATTGGAGGTCTCTTCATGAGGTTTATTGTACATCTGCACTTTTTCTGAGAAGTATGGTGGAGAAGGAGGCTCCATCTTGATTTCATCTGAACAAGAGAAAGAGTTTTAAAGGGGAATTAACTGTAATCTTGAAATGCTTGTCAACATAGGCAAAACTGGCAACAGATCTATCTAGTTACAATTAGCAATCAATAAATTAAATGTACCTATGAAGCAGCCACATCTAGCAAAGGGCTATGGAGAAGGTATTAGGTCAACAGCCTGAACTATGAGCTGGGAATGTGTGGGGCAAATATCATTTCAGTCATTAACTCAGTGGCATGTCTTGAACAAACCACTGGCCAGGTCAGGTGTCATAACCAAATCATGGTTTCGCCCTCAGACTCACACACCCATTTCTTCCTCTATCTTCTCCTCTCCACTCCGATCGTAAACATCTTGGCTGACAATTTGTACAGACTAGATGTTACAGCAAAGTACAGCTGCAGTAATCATAGTTTGCTGTGACATGCAACCTGGAAAATTTTTAATTGCCACAAATCATAGTTGGCCTCTAAACCAGAACTGGGTATCTCATTCAAACAGTGGTTTCAACTGAGGTAAACATACAGGGTTGTAGGCCTGATCAGAATAAAGGCATCCTAGTTATATACATTTATATAAAAATGTAAATAGACTATATACTATATTTAGTTTAAACAAAAGGGGAGAGCTTTATGTTTCAGATACACTATTGAAAAGGAAAGATCCGTAAACCCTTCCCAATGGCTAAAAGGAACCAAACATTTGAAATCTGACATACTCTGGCATTCTTGAAACTTCACGTCGTATTTATAGTCAACAGTCATCTGGTCAGTTCTTGTGAGAGGAGAAAGGTCCTCATAATGTTGTGAAGAAAGGCTTGAAAAATCAACTGTAGTGAAAGGCTTTATATCAAAGGAATGTGAGTGTTCATCCATCCCAGAGAAGTCCACTGGGCTAATTCCAAAGTTCATGGGCCAAAACGGCATTTCTGTATCAACCATTGTAAACCCTGAAACAAAAGAGAGATGAATGAGAGATTTTTTTGGGGTGGGACTACATGAATATAGTTCCTTAATTAAACATGGCCAACATAAAATCAATGTAGTGGGAAAACAGTAGTAGTAAAAAGAAGATGAGCAAAATGGATGCACAGAAAGTAGGGATGGGTGGATATATCAATTTCAGCTTCTAATGTTTTCAGTTTTAAAGTCCAGGTCTCTGCATTTGCATATCAGAAGTACTCATGAAAATTCATCAGTGAATTTCTACTAATATACACATATTGGTACGCAGGTTTGCCTAACATACACATTTCTGCAAAGCAATTTCCTCTAATATAGTACGTTAGAATAATAGAATCATAGAGTTGGAAGGGATCCTGAGGATCATCTAGTCCAACCCGCTTGTTATTATTTTCAGTAATATATAGCTTTTGACGCATACTTTACTCTAGCATATGCGTTTTTGTTGACGTTACTTGGTAGGCGATCTGCATTGCAAAATTTGAAGACATGCAAATTTCAAAGGATGGCTGTTTTTCAGTTTGCATATTGCTTCAGAAAGTGTGGATTAATTAGGTTCCCTTTTAAATGCAAACATAATTAAATTTCTTCCCCACCCCAACAGATAAATAGATGAAATCAAAATAGAAAGTCCATGTTCCAAAGTGAGATACTTTGGCACGCGCACGTGCGTGCGCACACACAAACAAACAACAGATGACCATGCCAGATGTGTAATGGCTTTTGAAACAACCCACATTTGCAAAGGCAAGTTTACCACGCAGCTTGGGTAAGAGAGCACTGTTTAAGAAACAAGTCAAAAGCATACATAGGACATAATAAGCAGTTGTTCTTTGGATCCCAGCCAACATTTGTGCCCTGAAAATTGCCAATCCACAGCTAACCAAAAACAGAGAACATAGCAAGGCAAAAACACAACTTTGGTTTTCGCAAGCTCAAAAAAGTAAGAGGCATAGAAACCCTGAGGGAAACTTGCTGCATCATTCCATTGAATAAAATGTGAGGATCTGAGTGATATATTGCTGTTCTTTAAAAACAAAATGTACTTTTGCAAAAAGCCCATGCCTCAAAATAGGACTGGTTAGGAGAACTTATTTTTATTATCTCTGGTTTTTATTCTGACTTGGATGGTTTTAATTTATCTGCTGTATAATCTCTTTTTCCCCTCTGGTAGCAGGGCTGGAAATCCCCCTTCCCCTGCCTGCCTGAGACAGTGATGAGGCACCTCACCACAGAATACCATGCTGGGCTAGATGAGGCTGCCTCATATGTTTCACTACTGGCATGAGAAAAGACACATAATTTTTCTAGCCACCTAGCAAAAGAATCTCCAAATTGACGCAGTAAATCTGGAACAATACCAAACCTTGATGAAAAATAAAATAAAATAATCAGGGAATTGCAAAAGGAAATGGTTACGCTGCGTCGTACTTAACAATAATAAAAGCAAGCATTTATATAGTGAATGTGTGGAGAAACTTTGGTCTTCCAGAATCTTCTGAACTACAGTCATACCTCAGGTTGCGAACATGATCCGTGCGGGAGGCACGTTCGCAACCCACAGCGCCGCGTCTGCACACATGCGTGACGCGATTCTGTCATTTTGTGTTTCTGCGCATGTGCGAGTGCTGAAACCCGGAAGTAACCTGTTCCGGTACTTCCGGGTTTGGCGTGGTCTGCAACCCGAAAACGCGCAACCCAAGGTATGACTGTATTGCAATTCAGATACCTCAGGGGGCTCAACAGTCCCCCACACCTGATATGTGTGCATTTCAAGCACATTTACCACACAATCCTTACCATCCCTACTTAGACATAAGTCCTACTGAATTCACTGGGGCTTACTTCCACATCAGTGGGGTTAGAATGGCAGCTTAAGTACTTCTCAGGAACGCTTACAAGAAGTCTGCAACGTAGTCCAGAATACATATATAACATTGAAAAGGGTTCAGGCTGAGACCACCTAGATGGTTTTCTGAACATACACACTTTACCACTTTAACACCATCATCATTATTAAATGTATATACATCCCTTCATCAAAAGATCTCCGGGTGGTTTACAGAATAAATTGCAAGGCAAAACACAAGTAAATAATTAAACCAAAACAACAAAACAATAACACCCCACTCCCCGCAGACACATTTAAAAGGCTGCAGAATATTAATCAGCCTAGTTGAAGAGGAACGTTTTTGCCTGGTGCCTAAAAATATGAAGACCCCAGGCAAACCCCTTGGCAGGGGTGCCAACTTGAATAAAATATCAGGGGACCCGGGCAAGCCCCACCTCACATAATCGATCACACATATCAATTGAATGGCAATGCCCATCAACATCGGGGGCCCGTCCCCTCAAATATTTTATGGGGGGGGCAAAGGGACCTCAACCCCTAGGAGTTGAATTAGAACCACAAAATACCCAAGATTAGAAGTAATCTTGTAAAAAAGGAGTAAAAGAAGTAAAAAAGAGAGGCTTACTTAGCTTGGGTATTTCATTTGAACTTGGGACCTGTTGGCATGTGTGGACTTTACACCTTTATGTAATAAAAAGCTGTCTGACTCTGTTTACTTTGAACCAGCTAACACCACTATGTCTTTTTCTAAGCAGCTTTTGGCGAGAAATACAGCAATATTTTATCATGTATAACGTTATAAGAATAAGGAGGAGAGGCTTGTGTCAACTTTTAACTTCCTCTGTGACATATGCAAACATTTCACAGTAGCTGGTGCCACTGCTAAGGCAGCAGATGTCCTCTGTGACCTGGGTGAGTCTGGGCATGCCTTTAAGTTTGCAATCCTAAGCATACGACTTTGGAAATAAACTCCCCTGAAACCAATGGGATTTTCTTCTGAGTAAACATGTCTAGGAGAAAGTTGGAAAAATACTGTTGTTTTGCTTTTAAAAAGCGATTACAACACTCTTTATTCGGGTAAAAGTCCTGAACATATAGGTCAGGCAAACTTGGCCCTCCAGATGTTTTGGGACTACAACTCCCATCATCCCTAGCTAACAGGACCAGTGGTCAGGGATGATGGGAACTGTAGTCTCAAAACATCTGGAGGGAAGAGTTTGCCTGTGTCTGGTATAGGTTATACTTTTGAGTCAAAAGTTTTGACTGGTGGTACTCTTGTTCAGCAAAGATAGCTTGACTAATTCTAGAACATTCTTAAGCAAAACTGGAGCAGGAGCTCAAAGAAGCAGGAGGGATGAAAGGATTCCTTGCAAAGCAGTAACTTAAAGCGATTTTACAGCCACTCCCCATCTCTTTAGAGCCTAGAAATTATGCAGTTCTGTGAAGCGGACTTCTTTAGTTGAGAATTTTCAATATCTTCACAAAACTCTTTGAGGAAAAGCCATGAAATAAAGTCAGTTTAACTTTGTGGGAAGATGGGGATGGAGTCCTGTGAGCTGCACTGCCACCTTGTCCACAAACATCAAAGCACCACTGTTTGATTTACTGCATCCTGGAAGCCATCCATGTTGGGATCCATCATCTGCTGCTCCATCACAACCACACTTTTCTTCTCAGCCATTGCAAGAGTCCCGTATTGATGCAACACAGCTTGTCCAAATGTCACAGAGATTTGCCATTGTGGTCAGGTGTTTGCTTGAAGTAGGACATTTATGGAATCTTAAGGTAAGACATTCACTCACTCACTCACTCACTCACTCACTCACCCATAAGCATTTCTAAACTGCTTAATCACACAAAGGAGGAATCAGTTCAAGAGCCCTTCTTTGCCTGTAACTCTACTTCACTAGGAGCACGTTGGTGGGTGGAACCATTGCTGCTGGCCCCCCAGACCTCAAACAGTTCAAAATATAGCTACTGTCTAAAATTAATTGTTGACTGGGACTTTAAGCTATAGGTTTAACATTCTCAAACCACAATCTGAGAAACAAACAATTATCTGTGATGATGGATGGAAAGCAATCTGGACCACCACATCCTTTTGGCCAAGTTTCAAGTATTCAGTGAGAAAATTTTGTCCGATACCAAAATTATGGCCAAAGGTTTGCAGCCTCCTTGTGCCAGAAAATGCAATGAACTAGAAATGAGTACAGCTAGTCAAGCAGTCCGGTGTCATTAAACATGATGGCATTGTGGCGCAGCAGGTAGCTGCAATGGTGCAAACGAACTAGGGTGTCAATAATACAGACACATATCAGAAAAAAATCTGGAAATTATCTAGAAATAAAATTAGAATGTGTATTTATTTAAAATGCATAAAATACTTGGAACATGGACGGTATCATAATGGGATCATCTAGGTGCCTGCAGCAATTATATGACTAGAAATTACTGCAAGTAATTTACTGAGCACAGCATTATATCAAAATAAAAAGGAACACCTTGTTCTTTAAAAACACTGCAGGCTTTATTCAGCAATGCACTAAAGCAACAGTTATTATGCTTGCTAATCATCCCAAAGCCTATACGGAAATAGATGAAGGAACATCAAAACTAGTAGCTGGCTAGATAAAATGTAACAAATGATTAACACAATGTAGAAATGGAGACTTAACTGGAGATATAGATAATGGGTGTGAAAAACTAATTTCTCTGGAAATGTTTCAGGCACCTGGTTCTCTAAAAATTAGATGCCATCCAATATTTTTAAACAATTATTTGGCTCCATGCAGGATTAGAACTTAAATAAACAATAATAATAATACTGGCTCCTGAAATTGGAGTCCTGGTTTCTAATAATCTGAAGGGTCTTTCCCCCCTCCAACTGCCAAAGGGTAATAGAAATTGTCTTGCAAAAGTATCCTGCCACTGAATGTACAGAGAGAGTTTAAGATGAGCACACACCCTAAAATTGCCATAAACCACTTAGAGGCTTTATAAACAGCTTACAATCAATTTTCCTACATTCAGGCAGTATGTAAATATTGTTAAATAAGTGAAGAATTAAGAAAAACAGATACGTAGTAAACAACAAAATTCTTAGTGGTTTATAGGGATGAGCATTGTAACAGAGAAGCAGTTAAAAGTGTTCTATAGGAACAACTAATATTTGCACACATACACAAAAACCTAATGAAGATATTTGACATTTGCTTGGATGAGTTGTCAGCTTTCATCCCCAGTGTTGTTTCTAATATTATAGTTTACACAGAATTTCTAGTGTCCTGAATAGTAGGATTAGGATCAGGGCATATTGGCCATGAACTTTTAAAGTTCTCTCACAAGGAGCTTTAGGAGGGGGAAAAGACACACTTTCTCCTTCGCAACAGTTTGCATTGTGATGTCTATATATTTCTTGTGAATTAGCCTGATCTAATTCATTTGTTGTGAATTAGCCTGGGGAAAGGGTGATTTATAAATATTTTAAATAAATAAAAGAATCATGACTAAGAGATCACCATGGTACCAACCTCTCCCCCCCTCAATCCCTGTTCACAAATTACCTATAAACCATGCTTACTCTCTGTTAACCTGAATGGCTTGCTGCACTGCATTCTAGACATTTCCTCCCTACAAACAGATGAAAATACTGTACAGCATGTTGTCCCTAGACCTGTTACAAAGAAGCAGACACAACATCCTGATTTAATACTTGTTTTTACAAAACCAGTAAAGGAAAAGTTACAAAAAAAGGAAATTCCTAGAGATACAACTAGGCAAAAAGAGAGAGAATATAATAAGGATGGGTATATGGTTTTATGTTGATTTTTATTATGACAATGACATACAAACTGTTTTTTTTTAAAAACCATTTGATCATAAGGGTGACATAAGGGAGAGCCCTGGGGATGGTGAATTGGGAGAGAGGCTGAGGCTGGCTTTCCGCTTCACATCTGTGCTAGCTGCAGGCCAGTACTGTGCTAGTTTCCATTTTGCAGTGCTAGTACCAGACAGCCTATGTACATATCTGCCCTTACACACAGCAGGCCAATAGCATGCTGCAAATATATTTACTATCTTCATAGACTCAAAATTCATATAGTAAAGATAATACCATGTTATAGTAATGTAAATATCATGTAATTGTCATTTGGTAAGAATACAGAATGTATGTATGTATGTATTTAAAATCAGCTTGGAAAACAGGGCATTGCATACTCCTTTCAGTTCCACCCAGCTAGCATGGACCATTATGTATGCATAGTCTGCCTTGTGCCATGTTGTTGTTTAAGTCTGGTCAACCTCTATGCTCCTGTTTTGCACCGTTTCTTCCTGACTTCTTCCTATCCATTGCTGTTTTGCTGTGCTGCTGCGGAGTCAGCAGAGGGAGCATAACCAGTGAACTCAGAACACATCTGACCCCATTCAGTTATGCCCTTAAACAGGAAAAGGAGTTCACCGTCAAAGTTCACTGAAGATCAAATTGCAGGTAGTAATCAAAATTAACAGTGTAAAGGAGACAAGTGAGTTTTAATGGGTTTTTTTTTGCAGTACTTCCTTCATCTTAATTATAATAGATTCATATGACAGATCCTCACCATGTTTACCTGGAAGAAAGTCCCATTGATTGACTTATGCTTCACTCTGAGACCTTGACATTAAAAGCATAGCCTATATTAATCTGTAGGCTTAGCATTCCACTGCAAGTCCCCGACTGCAATCTTCAGCCATCCTCTTACCTGTTGTACTTTTGAAGTACAAGTAGCGATGAGCCATATGTAGCACAGTGCTTTTTCTGCGTTAGTTGGCTAAATATTTCCCCCCCTCTGTCAACTTGACATTGCCTTCTGAAAACCTTGTCCTGGAACTGGGTGTTAGTGAGTGCATGTTTATCTATTTTGGACTAAATAATTGTTCTGTTTCTCCAACAGCCCTGGGCCTGTACAGGACTGGTGGGTTGTGTTTGGCTTGATGGATCACACTCACAAATTAAGGATGCTTGACCTAAAGGACTGGCAAAACACTATTTACTAAAAATATTTTTGGGGGAAGAAACAGCACATGGGTTTTTAATCTGCCCGTTTCATTAATAGCTCATGAACAGCGTGGGAAGAACCATCGTGCAGTAGTACAGCACACAGTTAAACTCCATATGGTAGTGGCCGGCAGAGTACGGCTTCGTAATGTGGAAGTCGCTGCTGATAACCAAGAGGGGTGTAGTGGCAGGGAGGTTGGTGTGGTGTGGGCACAGTGGCGGAGCCAATCCAATGTGCCTACACTGAGCCAACCTCCCTGCCACCTCTCCCTTTCCCCTCCCCTCTCTCTCGGTTGCTGGCATCATATGTAAAAAAGAAACACCACTTTCTTGGGTTGATAACCTACTGAACTTTATCTTGTCTGACCACAACTTCAGTTTCTTAGCCATAATTCAGCCCATGACCAACTCCAAGTACCTTTTCAGCACTTTGAAAGTTACATGTGCCCCCCAATAGAAAGAAGAGAGGGAGAGGGCATCTTTTACAGATCAAAATATCCAGCTCATCATGTCCATTACTTAGCATAGATCATTCACCACAGGAACCAAACAGAAGGGAGGTTGAAATGTATCTACGAGATTGTCCGAAAACATTTGGAGAACAGTCTCCACCAGTTTGATCACATTGTCCACAAGATAGAGATTTGCCACTGAGCAGAAACTGGAAAGATGCTGGGTCCTGGAAAGCCCTTTTAAGAAGAGGCCTCACAATAGCCTCTTTTCACCACCGGAAGATACAGGTTGAAGCCATGAAAATCTATTTTGCCCAGAAAAGTGGAGAAACAAATCAGAGACTACTGATGCTCCTTTAAAGTCTAATTTGTTTTGGGACAACCTAGGATTAAAGTTCCTTACTTTTGAAATTTTGATCAGGCCCCAGGCTGGACTAGATCAGATCAGATGACCAACTATGGGAATATTGCAGCAATCGACCCTAAACTGACTGCATACCATCCAAATGATAACGTCCTGTTTTTCAGCTCTTCAGCAACCTCACAGACAGTTTAAGAGGAAAATTTGTCCCAGAATTTACATATTGCAAAGATAAGCGCAAGATTTGCCAGATAAGCGCAAGATTTGCCAGTCAGGTCATTCAAGTCCTAACTAGTACTCCCTACACACAGCCAACACATTCGTTTGAAATAGATGGAGGTCTTTCTTTTCTTTGCAGTCAACATGGAAATCTCTTTTCAGCCAAGGTATGTTTTTTTTATATATATATGCTTTAAAAGGAAACATGCGTAAGAACATATCATTTTGATCTGACCAGCTGCATTATCACGAAAGTTAATCACGTGTGAGACAGAACAGAATCAGTAAAAGAAGCTTCTTTGTCAGAGAAACAAGCACACATTTGAAGGGAGACAAAATGCTCACTTATTAATTTTATAAAGCAATTCCAAACATTAGATGCAGCTGAACACATTTTTTTTAAAAGAAACACATTAACTTCATCTGTTCATTTACTTTATTGGTATCCTGCTCTTCTTTCAAGAAGTTATGGGGTAGCATATACAGGGGAATCCCAGTTTATATCCCCATAAGCACCTTTGAAGCAAATTAGGCTCAAAACTACCCAATGGACTTCACTGGTGTAAATTTTATAGTAACTCATGACGTTATCCTAGTCATTATTGCTTGGGTAGGTAAGTCTCACTGAACTTTGTGGATTTTCCTATGGGTGTACATTATACAGTGATTTGGCATTCTGCTCCTTACTTTAGAATTCTTTGATATCAAAACAATTCTTGCATTTTCTACAAGTTTACAGGGGCTCAAAAAGTTCAAATAATGCACAATGGTCTAAATTCTGTATTTTGGAGAGAGGAGGTTAAGAGAAAATACATACTTCAACTCAGAGGTAGGCAGCTTGAAATCCTATGTATTTTGCTAAGACTGAACTCCTATAACACTTACCTTAAGCTCAATGGAACTTACTTCTGAGCGGACATGTATGGGATTGCACTATCATGCTGCTTTAAAATATGTGGAATTTGAATGCTTTGAGCATGTACTGGATGGGTGGTCAGAGATGTAAAAATCTGCCTATCACTCACCTAAGATCAGTTTGTTTTCAAGAAATAAAATGCTATTACTTACAGTTCAGCATCTGGAATAACAAGGTGATAAAAGGAAAACAACCCCACTGCCAAAAGCTACTTATAGTGCAATCCTATCCTTATCTACTCAGAAGTAAGTCCCACAGAATTCAGTAAGTCCTTCTCCCAAGTGACTCTGCAATCCTTACTCCATTTTCCCATTAGTATGCATAGGATTACAGCCTTAAAGATATGTTCCATTTGAATGTTCTGTTTAAATACAACTGCTAATTAGTAAATCTTAAAACTGGCCTACACTTTTTAAAAACATAGTTAATTCCAAGCATGTGTTACTAAATATAAGATTTCCATAGCACTAAAGTATCTGTGTTCAATCACACGATCTCCACACTACGGTATAAATGTTGTTAAACCATGCTTGCAAATAGTCACCACTTAGTTGTAAATAAACATAAACAAACAAACAAACAAACAAACAAACACAGGACTAACTTAGATTGCAGCCCTATACTCATTTACACAGGAGTAAGTACTATTGATCAAACCTCTCCATTCTTAAGGAAATCAGCCCTGAGTGCTCATTGGAAGGACAGATCATGAAGCTGAGGCTCCAATACTTTGGCCACCTCATGAGAAGAGAAGACCCCCTGGAAAAGACCCTGATGTTGGGAAAGATTGAGGGCACAAGGAGAGGGGGACGACAGAGGACAAGATGGTTGGACAGTGTTCTTGAAGCTACAAACATGAGTCTGACCAAACTGCGGGAGGCAGTGGAAGACAGGAGTGCCTGGCGTGCTCTGGTCCATGGGGTCACAAAGAGTCGGACACAACTAAACGACTAAACAACAACAAGTACTATTGAACTCAACAGGGCTTATTTCCATGCAAACAGGATTGTATTGGACAGTATGTGTGGGCAGGCAGACAAGTAAAAGTGTTTGTTTTACTGATTTTGTAATTCTGTGTTAAACTTTATGGATTTTTTTTACAATGGACATGTTTTGGCCTGCAGGTCTCTTATAAGTACAGCACAGATGTCAAAGTATCCTACAGTCATTGTAATACTTTTGTTAGCTACTCAGTCTACATGCGAGGGAAATAATTTGACATAATTAATATTAAGTACTACTTCACCAGTTCCAAACACACCAGCTGAACTCCTGATGAAACACGCTTAGGGTTGGGCTGCAAATCATTTCAATATCCTTATCTTCTTTATTTGAAGATTGCCCCCTTTCAGTTTTAAGAGAACTGGCTTCCACATAAGTAGCTCAGGAATTTGGTGTGGTAAACTCAACTCAATAATTAACAAGCTTAAAGATTTTATTTGTTTATGATGGCACAACAGCAGCCTTTATGACTTTACTTTTGGCTATAATTGGCTTGTGGCTACTCAGGAAGATCACAAGTTACCCAACATGCCTACTTAGAGCCGAACTAAATGAGGTAATACAGATCTATGACCAGATCTCCCAGGTCTATTAAATTTTGGCTAATAGCAGGTGTCCAAGTTAGATCTGGAAAAATGCTATGGCTATGCTAGTGTTATAGTTCCAGGTGCCTGCATCTCCAGACATACATAATTTTTTTTAATCCCCAATAAATATTTGTTTCACACATTACATATCAACAAACATTTGTCTGACACTGAACGTACGCTTCCAAGGAAGCTCTGGCTAACCCTAGCTCCCTGACGATTGTACAAGTATAATGCACATATTTTCACAATGCCTGTTTTGTCACATTCTACATTGAAAACATTTTTGTGTGTATGCCTAAAAACATAATGTGTAAAGAAGTCAAAAGTCAAATTTCAAGTCCTAATGGATTTCAAGTCTTTGGAGCAAAGCCATACTATGATCAGCTAAATTTTAATGTAGGCCCAAACTTGTGGCAGCCATATTTGTTGTCTGTGTGCTGCCCACACACGTGGAGTGCCTAATTCTAACATCAGTGAGACTGCACAGGTGGGGAGAGGTGATCTTGCATCTCAAGCATCTCTCACTTAGCTTGGCTTAGTGCCAATGTCAAAGGGGAAGGGGAAGAGTGGAGTTTAACAGTATGTCTTACTTATTTTTTTAAAAAAAGTATTTCCCTTGAAATTGTGCCATTAATGTGTCATTAATGTGCCAGAAGGAGACCTAGTTCCATATTTAGTAGCATGACACAATTAGTTCCTGATCTTTGCCAGCTGGAGCAAAGGTTTTCACTCAGAGGTCAGTTTTTATGATTACAAAACTCATACCAGCTAGCCAAATCATGGCAGAGTGGGAAGGATCAAATGTGTGGGATCTCACAGAAGAGATCACAACCACTCTGCTCTTCTGCTGACCTAAGTCATGCTTTGGCTTAGCATGACTTTCAAACCTGGGCTCATGTTTTAGCTCTCCTAGATAAACCACAAGCTGGAAGCCATATGACAAGCCTTAGTTGCATCTTGTGGGTTGTCTGGAGAGAGCTAAACCACAAACACAGGCTTGGATTGCATGCTAAACCAAACCATGGCTTAACACAGCACAGCAGCAGAACAACCAGGAAGGAGCAATGGTGCCTCAGCTTCCTCTCTGGGAGCCTGCAGGTGTTCTCGTTTGTACTAAACAAGGGTTTGGCTTAGGATTGCATGCAAATACATTTGCAAATACATTAGTTGCCTGAAGGACGTGGGTGGTGTTGTGGGTTAAACCACAGAACCTAGGACTTGCCGATCAGAAGCTCGGGGGTTCAAATCCCTGCGACAGGGTGAGCTTCCGTTACTTGGTTCCTGCTCCTGCCAACCTAGCAGTTCGAAATCACGTCAAAGTGCAAGTAGATAAATAGGTGCGCTGCTTTCCGTGCGCTGCTCTGGTTCGCCAGAAGTGGCTTAGTCATGCTGGCCACATGACCAGGAAGCTATACGCCGGCTCCCTCGGCCAATAAAGCAAGATGAGCTCCACAACCCCAGAGTCGGCCACGACTGGACCTAATGGTCAGGGGTCCCTTTACCTTTACATTAGTTACCTACTAGTATTTAATGAGATGAAACAGAGAGGAGTACCTATTATTTTAATCAATTTCACTTGTCATTTCAAGCTCATTTGATTGAACATGAAGGAAATTCTTTATTCATTTTTCCATAAACTGAAGATCCGCTTTTCTAATGAGTATACCTTTACCTTAGAAGAACTCAGATAAATGGGTTTATTTCACAGGTAAGAGTTCTAAAGCAGAATCAATAAATTTTCATTTCTATTATTTAAATATGCCAATTGCATATCAGAGATGTCCAAACTGAAAATATTGCTGCACCATGGAACAGTATTTCAGGGTTCCTAACACTGTTTCAGAAATATCTATGATGCTAAGTTTATGTGGTTAACTTGTATACATTAGTTTAATGTCTGCTAAAGCTAAAGCTACAGTACTGCAAAGCAACTGAGAAAGAGCAAAAAAGAGAAAGGGCAAAAAAGAGAGCCAGTGTGGTGTAGTGGTTAAGAGTGATAGACTCGTAATCTGGGGAACCGGGTTCGTGTCCCTGCTCCTCCACATGCAGCTGCTGGGTGACCTTGGGCCAGTCACACTTCTCTGAAGTCTCTCAGCCCTACTCACCTCACAGAGTGTTTGTTGTGGGGGAGGAAGGGAAAGGAGAATGTTAGCCGCTTTGAGACTCCTTCGGGTAGTGATAAAGCGGGATATCAAATCTAAACTCTTCATTAATTTTCACTGGGGAGCTGGGTTTCTGATAATATGAGCAATATTTCCTATGTCACCTTCATCTTTTTGATTGACTCTTCTTAATTTCTGTGTGCCTAATTCCAGCTTCTCCCCTTTTGTGGCACCATCCCTGAATGTATCATTCTGAACTGGCATCTCCCCAATACCTGTCAGCTTTCACCCAGAAGTCCATGAGGAACCTGTACAACTGACATGAAAGCATGTGCTAGCAGAGTGCACAGAAAGATAAGACTTCCCCTTAACAAGCCTTTATTTTCTCACCTGCACAATCTCAAGAAAAACAAACTAGCCACTTTTTGTTGATGAACCAAAGCCATTTCATGCAACTGCACTTTTGAACCAAACAAATCCCTTGTAACAAATGCCAACTTGTATTAACATGCACATGGGCAGAAATCACCTTGTGTTTATTGTACCTTGTTTGCATATGTGGGAGAGGGAGAGAGATTCATCTACTTCCACTGCGGTGAGTCTAAACTAAAATGATGTTGCTTTGTGAAAAAGAGTGAAAATGAGAAATAGTTCCAAGACATTCGGTATAGCACAAACTTCCATGGACAAACTTCATCAAATGAATAGTTGTAACCTCAGTTGGTAACTATATGCATAAATGGCTGTAGATAAAGCACTCTACTAACTGTGAATGCATAAGCACTGGGGATCATAGAATTGTTGGAAGGGATCACAAAGGTCATCTAGCTGAATCCCTGCCTGCAATGCAAGAATCTTTTCCCCCAAATGTGAGATTTGAACTCACAACCCTGAGATTAAGAGTCTCTTGTTCTACCGTCTCAGCTTAAAATGGGAACTCTTGAAGCTTTGCAAATTCTATACTAATGTCGAACCAGGTGTAATTTAGCTCCTTTTCTGAATAGAAGTATTACAATATTTCCCTCTTTCTTCAATTCAGGGCATGCAATTAAGCTCAGTTTTGCATTATATATGCAGGTTTTAACATCATGATTAAATCAGGGGGAGATCAATGTTTCCACTTGTAGAAGAACTAACTACTTGTGACACAGATCACTCTGCCTGCAACAACATTGTCATCACCTGCCATTCAGTCTTACATTTTTATCTTACCCTTCCTCCAAAGATCTCAGAATGGCACACAGAACCTTCCACCCTCACAGCATCCTTGTGAAGCTGGTCAGGCTGAGAGATGATGACTAGCCCAAGGTCACAGGTGAATTTCATGTCTCATTGTAGATGTAAACCCAGGCTTCTCTGAATTCGACACTCTACTGAGTAAATCAGCACCCCCCACCCCCACCCCCCAATTTGGTTTACATGTTATGAATTCTTTTTAGTCATTTGGTTTATTTTCTCTATTGGAAATTATAGGCTTGAAGTTGTTACTGTGTTATATATCTTGTTGTTTTAGGACTGTGCTTTAACTGCATTTTATCATCTTATGTTTGTGAGCCACACCCAAAGCCATGTTATTGGGGTGGTCCTGTAAAAATTTAGTAAGTGGAGCCTGAAACAGATTATGAAGCTGTTCCTGAGACACTTATTTGTAGGTTTGCAAAAATGTAGAAAGGGTATAGTGCAAGCCACTATGCAGTCTATAGTGTACTGCCCTGCTCACAATCATGCAAGTTTTCTGCTTGTGGACTATAGACACCTGGTTGGTCACTGTGGTAACCAGGAAACCAGACTAGATGGAGCTATGGCATGATCCAGCCAATAGGGATCTTCTTATGCTCTTAATGTGTTAATAAGTATTATAACAAATTGTGGTGTGTGTCCCCCAATGTGGTGTTGTATTTTACTAACAAGATGATGTTTCTTGTGAACTGCTTTGCACACAGCCTACTGTGGAAAAAGTGGCGCATATTATTTATTTATTCTTAATTCATTATCAATAATTTTAAATTCATGATTAACAGCAGAAAGATTTAGGTTTTGATCAACAGCGCCACTGACGTCTCAAGAGGCAGAGCTGGTTGTACCTAAACATCCTTTGCTTTCTAGAGGTTTGTTTTGGCTGCAAATCCTGTTCTTCCTTAATGGTAATTCTGTATTTGTAATTGTAGCACAACTGGATGAAGCCTTGGATGAAAATCCAAGTTGATTGGCCATGTGAGCTTGTTCTTCAGCCACACTAAAAAAATATAACAGTGAGGTAGATATTTCTGTTAGGAATTATTTAATGAAGTCTATACACTGGAAATTTAACATTGGGTAATGGGATTTCAAAATATTGTCATGCACAGGGGAAATCTTCTTAAAGGATGATATAATAAAGAGACTTGAAGATTTCAACCTATGCATATTTCAGGATGTAAACGCTTGGCTTTTGAACTTAAAGGTTATATGTTCTGCTACCAAGACACTGAGTCATCTCCTTGCCCAGAATTCTTACAAAATATGCAAAGGGCAAAAGTCCATGTATTTTCTTTGAAAAGCACAAAAGGAGGAAGTCTCTGTTTCTGTGCCCTTTTTGTCTAACATGCCGAAAGTCAAGGCTTTGGAGGAGTAGGATCAGTAATTTGAATGGAGCTTGGTTTTTTTAACATAAATTATACTGCAATACCTGCTTAGTATAAGTAAGTAAGGAAGGAAGAAAAAGGGTAGAATTTAGTTCCCTTCCATTGCATGTACATATTATTTTGTGGTTTTCCACTTAAAGCTGAAACATCTCATTTTGACACGTGTCAGTTTTGTTTAATGAGTTTTGTAGTATATATTTTACGCAGCACAGACACAGTATTTTGAGAATGCCGCAAGGCACACTTTTGTAAGGCATTTATTCCATATGAACTTTTACACTGGGACAGGTGCACTGCTTCTGTGTGAAACTCAAAATTGTTCACCTCAGCCTGCTTTGGGAAGCATACAAAGTAGGAGGTGGTGATGTAGTATTTGCTTGGCTATCATTTTACCAGAACATTGTGTGGCCACATACCATAAAGGCAGAAGATCTGGAAGATGTAAAGTCTATTTTCACTTATGGGGCAGGATTTCTGCAATCTAAAAATACACTGCCATCATTTTCCCCCCTGAAGGAAGAATTACATGAGGAACTATGAAACTCTCACTCTGACTTTTTGTTACCCCTGAAGCATGCCTGGTACTGCTGCTAATTGTCATGTGGTTCTAGTGGGGGCGTATTGCGTAATGGAGTGACTGTGCTGTTTGGCTCCTCAACAGACCAAAAAAATTACAACCCCTGAATCAGCATCTGACATCCTAAAGAGCAATGACAAAGAGCATAGGAAGCAGGGGAATAGCTTAGGCAGTTATTGAAAGCCCCACTCAAAACTCTTCGTTTGAAAAGCTTGTAGGATATGCTATCTACACTTGAGAAGATGCCCTAAAATAAACTCTGGATGGATCCATGGGTGATCCCGACTGCAACTGGAAAGCAAAAGCAGAAGACCAGGAATAGTACACTTCCTGCATTCCTTCCATATACAACTCTCCAACTGGAACCATTTTATATCCAAGATGGGTCCTTAGAGGCAGCAGCATCCCACATCCTGTCGTTCCTGTCCTTTGTGAAATAAGGCAAATGTAAGAGCTCTCACATGATTTCCATGAAACATGTGGTTTTCAGCAAGGGCAGTCCTTTTTTGGAACTTTTCAGTTGACCTTGAAATAGGAAATTCAGACAATCACTCTGTCTTGGCCCTTCACGCAGCGAAGTCCAACTTTTAAATGATAAGGTGGACTTTGCAATGTGTCCAGGTAAGCGTGTACAAGGAACTTGAGGCCAAGGGAAGAAGGGATCAGTAAAATAAGCACACAAATCCTGGAATCTAGCTAGCTAACACTTCCAATATAATTAAGAAAAAAATTATGCCTTTCTGGACAGCAACCAGGCTAAAAGCTTACCATTTTATATTTTGTAATGAATGTGCATCAATGAACCAGCTCTTGGATATAACCCACTGCTTTAAATACGCGAATGCTCTTGTACAATGCAAATTTGTTTATTGAGATAACACCAGAAAGGAAGGTGTTCATATGAATCAATAAACTAATGAATCATAAGTGACTGGCTATCGGATGTTAAAAAAATTGATTCAAGCTACACCAGTAATGAAGTCAGAACACTATGTATGATCTGATATTTCTCCAGGATTGCTACACCTGTAGCATTCACTGCCTTCAAATGTCGTTAGTATATCTGTTCATATTTAGGAGGAATTATTCTTGAAGTTAATCCATAGGATAGGAACTGCCTCATTACTTGGAAGAGCTGGCAGGGGGCAGTCAGATTACTAACAAAATTTTAAAATTAAAATTGCTCACGAACAAAGAGCATAAAAAATTCATTGGCTGATCAGATGATGTCTGTAATAATATTGAAACAATAGACCAAGGAAGATAAATGGCAAGAAATCTTCCTGCTCTTACGATACATACAAGCCCATGAAAGGATTTAATTATGTTAAAATAAACTTTTTAAACACAGCTAAGAGGAAATGTACCACTCCACTAGACAGCGACATGCATTCCTTTTGATCATGCTCAAGCGAAGTAGGTAGGCGTGCAAGTGGAAAAAGACATGCATTTCATTACCACATCCAGAAAGCAAAGCACAGCATGGGCAAGGGAACAGATTATGTCATGAGCACATGAAGACAGTATGGTTATGTATTGGAAGAATGTTACAAAACTGTCTGCGGTGGGTGTCAAGACATGACACACGACAAGGCATGAATTGAGACCTGGACAACGAGACGACTATGAGACTTGAGCAGACTTGAGCTTATGGTTTAACAAGTACCTTCAAGCATGGCTGATTATGGTTTAATAAGTAGCTCAGAGAACTAGTGTAGCATAGTAGCACTGAGACAAAGCCATGAAATGGGAGCCTTCAGTTCAAATCTCTCCTCTTCTATCAAGCCACTAGGTGACTTGAGGCAAGGCACTTTCCCTTCATCTGCCTCGTGGGGATAATGCTGACCTAGCTTACAGGGCTGCTAAGGATTACAGCAATCACATATGTGACGCTCTTAAAATACTCACATACTTTGCACAAGGCAAGCATTATTATAATTATTATTATTACTCCAAAACATAAATCATAAGAATGTAAATCATAAGACTAAATTATGGAGTACAGATGTAAATCGATAATATAGCCAGAGCATGACTTAAATATTAAAAGTGGGCAACTTATAATTTGAATGTGCTTCTATTATCATATCATCAATATGATTATTCAAAGTGTCTATCTAGGAAGCTAATGACTCCACCATTAATGACTTTGCAACCTAAAGGCTTCTGCATGAGGCTGTTGACTAAGCATAATAATAATAATAATAATAATAATAATAATAATAATAATACTTATTTCATATTATAGCTATCTTTAAATTGAAACAGAACATTTTTTTCTGAATACTACAGCTGAGTGCTATTTTTCATATTTGTACAACCTTTCTCCAAGGAGCTTAGCATCCTAATTTAGCATCAGCACAACCCTATGCGGTAGATTAGGCTGAGAGGCAGCAATTTCCCCAGTGCCACCCAGGAGATGCATGACTGGGTGAAGATTCGCACATAATTCTTACTGTTACTTGCTACATTTGTTAGTCACTTAATACAAAAAAAAGTCTCAAGGCGACTTAACAAGATAAGTTGCAGACAGACAAAATCAATTAAAAGCAAGGTAATTTTAAAGCACCAAACAGCACAAGGGTGTTTCTCACCATACACTGCAACCCAGCTATTGACATTGCAGTCAATGGCAATGAAGTTTAATGGAAGTGTTCTGCAGGATTGGATAAGTTGTAGTTACCTAGTTACCTTGACACCTGCAAGTTTTATGCAGTCAAATTGATGGCCACTGCTCACAAATCTAATGCAGGTTCTAAGGAAACAGAGTGTGATTCTTTCATGTTTAAGTACTGCTGACGTCAATGGATCAAGTTGTTTTTAGCAGGAGTTTGACCAAACTGCGGGAGGCAGTGGAAGACAGAGGTGCCTGGCGTGCTCTGGTCCATGGGGTCACGAAGAGTCGGACACAACTAAACGACTAAACAACATTTGTGACTACTAGATTTACTTGAACTCGGACTACTCTGTATCTACAGTTTTTTTTAAAAAAAAATTCAAGCCATGGGCAACCATTACATAATTTTTCTGAATCTGTAGTCTGCTTGAAGGAGTGACAGCTTTGACAGTTCCTGGTTTAGTTAATAACTTTATTATGAGGAGATCATTTCCTAGAATGGATGAAAAGGAGACCATTCCACTATTGGTGCTAGGTTACCCTTACTTGCCCAATTTCATTTCCCACTAGTTTTACACCCAACTCTTGAGGAAAGTCACCAGGAGTGCTGGGAAAAATCATTGCCAGAAGAAGAAAGGTGCTCTAAAGACAAATGGGAGGCATGTATGTCAACCCAAGAACAAACTGAACCATTATGTGCTGACGTTCGTGTCCTTATTCCACTAATTTTGCCTGAATGCGAAGAACTTTCCCTGGCAGCATTTCAACAACTTATTACTGGAAAGTTGTCAGTGCAGTAGTCATGTAGCATCATTCCTGAAGCTCCCTGGGAATTCAGATTGTCACAGTTATTAGGAAGTGACCTTTCCCTCAGATATTTTTTTTAAACTTTATTTTAAGACCAAGCCAGCATGAAATTTCTCCATTGGGAGTAGTTGTGCTTCCTTCACAGATAAGGAAAACAACGGTGGCAAGATTCTGGAGCAAGGAGTTCCATCTATTTTGACAGTATATGGTACTGAGGTCTTGATAGAAGCCTAAAGCAGTATGCCTAGCAATCAAAAGGAAAGAAAGAAGTGTGCTAAGGAAAACAGATACATAACCAAAAAGTATTTCTCTAAGTCTTTTCTTCTAGCAGTCCCAGGCTTAAGAAGGTGCCTCTAAGTGTTTGGGATTTTTTAACTTTTACTCCTAAAACAATACAGTGGTAACTCAGGTTACATACACTTCAGGTTACATACACTTCAGGTTACATACACTTCAGGTTACAGACTCCGCTAACCCAGAAATAGTGCTTCAGGTTAAGAACTTTGCTTCAGGATGAGAACAGAAATTGTGCAGCAGCGACGCAGCGGCAACAAGAGGCCCCATTAGCTAAAGTGGTGCTTCAGGTTAAGAACAGTTTCAGGTTAAGAACGGACCTCCGGAATGAGTACTTAACCTGGGGTACTACTGTATTCCTTTGGATATAGTTTTGTTATTTAACTGAAGGGCTTCAATTCAGAGAATATAATTAAGCTCACTTTCCAATGAAAGCAATGAGACATGTTAAGCTATGGCTCATTTAAGTTCCATTAATTTCAAAATACCACAGGCATTATTTTTCTTTGGATTGGGACCTGTGTCTGGAATTTCAGATAAGCCCTTTAACTTTTATAACAACTGTTCTATACATGCTGTCTGCTACCCCTAACTCTCTTCGGTTCAGCTGCATAAGATTCCCCACTACTTCCCTAATAATCTAAAACCACCTCAAACAAAAGGGAAACACACACTTAACCAACCAAACCTTTCATCATAATTTCAAACTACAACAGCACTCCTAACATAGATGATCCGTGATCTTGACCCTCTACACACCTACTAAAAGTGGCTGATTGCAAAAAAAGAAAAGAAAAGGAAGCTGACCACATCAGATATGCTAGCCAGGTTGTAAGACCCATTGCCCAAGACAGACACTGCACTTTGCAGGCCATGTTAGGCACAGGTTCGGTGCATGTGAGCAACAAAATGACTGCGTGCAGTTGGGAATATGGCTCTCCAAATACACCATGCACCTTTTCTATGCTAAATCATCTTGTATAAATAGTTTTGGGCTTATAGTCTCCCTCCTTAGAAGCTTTCACTTTTTAGTTAACCACAGTTTGCCATGTTGTCTGGATCCAGAATTGTGGTTAACACTAACTATGGTTCACTTCAATAAGCCCACTTCATAAACCTTGGTTGGAAGTTGGTTTCTTTGATATTAACCACAGTTAGTGTTAATAGCATTTGCCACACCTGATAACACAAGCAACCCTGGTTAAGGTGGAAAGGAGGAAACAGTTCCAAACTCTTCCTCCGGAGGCTGTGCAGGAGAAGGGCCGTCTGCAGTTCATTCCTGCTTCCGCACATCATACTAAAGTAAGGCTTCGCACAATGTGCAAATGTGGTGAAAGAAATGTGGTCTGTTTCTTTCACTACATGGAAAATACGAGTATAATTGCCCCATTTCAGGGAACTGTGACCTGTCTATCCTCTCCCCAATTTTCAAATGTGAAACTTAAATTCATTTATGCACTTGAAGTGTCTTGTAACACAAGATCAACCCCAACTAGAATGGCAATCTTTCACTTTCTCTCCTGCATTAACAGCAGTCACCACACACGGAGTTATTCAAGTTTAGATGTGTAATAAAGCAATCCAGAGTAATGAGAGCACTGTGCCCAACATCTCCTTAATTACATCACATTACATGCCCACTAAATTTCAAGGGAAAAGCTCTTTCTCTTTCAAGGCTGCAATCTGAGATCTGGGAATCAGACCCAATGAACTCAGTGGAGCTTGCTTCTGAGGAGACATGCATAGGATAATGCTGTAAATGACTGGAAAGTGGTGCTGAGTAATTCTTATGAGAAGACAGGCGTAGGCATTTTTCAGAACAAAAATCTATATAGATTACATCACGGAATTTAATTTGCAATTAATCTGAAGCTAATCTCTTTACTTTATGTAAGAAGAAAGGCATTACCCACATTAGATGAAGCCACCTGGAGAGAAGACAGACCATAGGCACCACACACATTTGAGTAGGTGCAATTTATCTGAACACATCGCTACCATACTTTGACTCCTCTGCCTTATTTAATACCAAGGTTTGTGACATCTGTAGAAGAAAAAAATGCTGCTAGTGTAAAGTAAAATGCTTCCCAGAAGGAAAAACCAATTGATTTTGCTAATCTTGTTTAACATAGTATTTCATATCAGTGTGCGTGTTTGGAAAATGATTCAGTCAGTGCTGTATCTGCACTTCTGTTGCTTTGGCATTCAGTTTCAGCAGAGGTATACAGTGTAGCTCCAAAGAGTTTATTTACGGAAGGCAGGATTGAACTTTGCAGCATGTGAACACACACAGACTTTGATAAAGATATTTGTGTCCCATTAATTTACAGAATTGTGAATTGCTACTCCCAGCACACCTATAATTGAATTCCAAAGCCATAAAATCACTGGGATCAAACTGGTTCAGATAGCCCTTATCAGGGCCTCCTTTTTCTTGACATATTTCTTATGTAACCGTTCTTCTTTTTATAGATTCATTTGCTTTAGTTACAAATTAACTCTGGAATGGACTCTCCCATAGACTAAATACTACAATCATCTTTTTGAATACTACATGAAAGAACCCAAACTTTAGGACACCGACGTATAAATTTCAAAGAAACAGAGAACTCTACACTTATCTGCGTACAGGCTTAGACGCTTTTAGAGGTGCTGTCGAGGTTAGAAGCTGAAAATGGTGAAATAAAAAGTACTCTTTTTCATAAATCTATGAAACTGGACTGCAGCCCTTGCCCAAGTCTGAAATTTACTAAATGCAAAATCTTTATTGATTTAAATGATATTCTAGTTCTGCTCAAATACATAAACCTAGGAACACATCTGGACAGGATAAATCCTCCTTCTCAATAATGCCAATATACCCTCTCAAAATATATGAGGGCATCTCTGCTCCTTCCACCACCCCTGCTCTGCCCCTGTTGCTCTTGCATAGTGCAGGTACACATCTGCCAAAGTAAAGCCAAAGCCCAATTCACAACTGGGTCCTAATGCCTGCATGCATGAGAAGGTTTCATGATATGCACAGGTATACAAAATCAGAGGCACTTTCTCTAATTTTCTTTTTTAAAAAATCGTATTGATTTTCAGATAAGCAAGAAGTTTGACAAATATTAAAGCTGTACAATATGCTTATGACCTCTCTCTTCGCTATGTTGTTATATATTGTATTTTACTTTGGGGTGGGGATTTGTTTCTTTTCTAAACTTTTTCTTTTAAGCTTCTTGCCTTATATATCAGTCCAAAGCAGACTTTGATTTGCTGGACATTAGGGCCAAACTAAAGGTGAGGTCGCTCCATTTGGGGAGCTTCCCAACCACTAACACACTGCTGCAGCCCTTATGCTGATGGTCCCCTCTTCTAAAAGCTGCTATTAATCGTATACGATATTTGTGGGGTTAAAATTCTAAGCCTACACATGTTCTACTCCGCAACTAAAAACAGCTCTGGGTTGCAGCCAGGTCTCATTCAGCCTTACTTTTTGCAACAACAGCGAAGCGTCAAGACACAACAAATAGTTTGGACCCAAGATATCTGAACACTGTTCAAATACATTTTCTCCCAAGGTAACGATGCAGAAATATATCCAAACTATATCAGTCTTATTGAGAACTATTACCTTGCTCAGTATGTGCCATGACATCTCTGTCTTCCTGTCTCTGCTCTTCCCCCAACCCGTTTGCAAAATCCAGCTTTGTTCCCTCACCCTAATTTATAGCTCCCAACTCAAGCTGCTTATTGTTTGACATTGTGCTACTGGTTTATCAATCTGCTCTTACAGTTTTTGGAGAATCTTATACTTGATAAATAGCTTGTTGTTTCTATCTGCACTATTATCTTCTATATGAGGCCACCCAGCCTTTTTGTTTTGTCTTTGCAAAATAATGGTATTTTAGCAGGATAAGCAAAGGGAAAGAGGCTTCAGCCGTCAAAGCAAGCCATCATCATGAACACGAGCAGAAACTGCTGCAGGATTTCTTCACTAAGGCAACATATTACTTACATTAGCAACATGCCTAAGATTTTAAATTTAAGTTATTAGTTTGTCATCTTGAATTCTTATTGCCTTTAATGCCAAACTTTGCTGATCCTATCTCTTACCAGTTCGGAACTACTACAAGATAAGGTATAAATATAAGGTGCAGATTTCTAAATACAGTGGTACCTCTGGTTAAATACTTAATTCGTTCCGGAGGTCTGACCTTAACCTGAAACTGTTCTTAACCTGAAGCACCACTTTAGCTAATGGGGCCTCCTGCTGCTGCCACACCGCCGGAGCATGATTTCTGTTCTCATCCTGAAGCAAAGTTCTTAACCTGAAGCACTATTTCTGGCTTAGCGGAGTCTGTAACCTGAAGCGTATGTAACCTGAAGCATATGTAACCTGAGGTACCACTGTACACAGAGAGGCTCGCTCAGAATGCAAATACCTATTGTACATTTTCTTTAACAATCCAGAAAATAGAACTGTTGGGCCACAAAATGTTCATAGAGTCAGCTAGGTTGGGGGAGGGAGTTACTATGCCTATACTATATAGAATCATAGAGTTGGAAGGAACTATGAGGACCATCTAGTCCAACGCCCTGAAATGCAGGAGCTCAAACTCACAACCCTGAGATTAAGAGTCTCATGCTATAATAACTGAACTATCATTCACCTAACAATACATGGGGATGTTAAAGCTGGGAGGAAAGCACAAGGGACACATTTTCCCTTCCCCACGCTCCAAATCGCATTATACTCAGGACCTTGTGTTTTACTTTTTTTAAAAAAGTCCAAAGCAGCCCTGAAATACATTTTTACATTAAGGCCATGGTTAAATGATATAAATCACAGCTAGGCATTATGTCTGCACAAACCCATTGCCTTTGCATGCAATCCCTTTCCTCCTCACTTCCCAGCTTGCCAAAATTAAACCAGGAAATCTTTATTAAAAAAACAACCATGCGGTTGTGTGAAAACTGGGAAGCAACAGACACGAGGTTTGGAACAAACCAGCATTTTCAACCAACTTCAAACCCTCAGGAAGGGAAAAGGAAAGAAGCTGCAGACATGAGCACAAAGCTTCCTAACACCTCAGTTTATTAAGTCATGATATGACCATCCAAACACAGCCTCTGTCTCTCTGCAAGTTTTCACCTTCAGCTGCTATAAGACTAGCAAAATGGTATAAAATTATGTAGCTGATTAGGCACCCTGGGATGCCACTGAGCAAACTGGTGCACATGAAACAGACACACACACACACCTCACTGATAAATGAGCTATAATATCCAGCTGATAGCAGGGATGGAGCATGTAATCTATTACTCCACATCTCATCTTGACCCCTGTTATATTATCTTCTGCCCAGTACCACTGGAAAATAATGGAAGTTATACATATTGCAGGAAGAGCAACAGCCTTCCCAAAGACTAATATTCCGTTGCTTTCACAACATGTACTAAAAATTCCAGACATTGCCAGATGTGGGCATATTTCAATAGCAGACTGATTTGGGGGAATGGTTCCAAGGCAACCTCTGAGATTTCCCCCCTCTTTCATATTAATATATACTCTAAAAATACTAACACAATTAACTTTTAAAACCTCACCACCACACACTTCCAAATTCTTCCCCTCAGCTCCTGTGCGAACCCTTCTCCCTATAGTCATCTAGAAACACTTTCAGTTTCTGCTTCTTCCAGAAAATTCGGCCAGCATCCCAGAACTCCTGTCTTAACACAGTTAATCCCATCTTATTTTGCTTTCTGAAAAATAATGCATACAAAATATGCCGAAAACAATATGCCTCCTATGTCTCAGAGCAAAGATAACGCAAATATTCCAAAATACTGCGAATACAGAACATATCATAGGCTTTGCAAATTCCTGCCAGCCATCCCATGCATTTTTCTGCATGGAGAAACGCTTCTTGTTTGGAAAACAACGTTTTTTAAAAAAAACGTTAAACAAAGATAAGGCACTTGGAAAGACTTTCTAAATCATCACTTGAACTTTCGCCTACATAGAACCAACATCCTGTCAGTCAGAATGAATGGAAAGATGTGCACATGACTTTCACAACCACAACATTACATCACATTATACGGTGGGTGCAACAGTGAATGATGCATGGGATCAGCTGTTTAATGCGGCGTCTGCAACTCTCTGCCGCTATAGAAAAACTGTATTCGTGACTAAAATGAGACAGAAATAAATGTAGGGATAATGCTTCTGCAGAAGCTAACTCAGGAATTAGCACTTTTAAGTGATGACACGCAGAACACTGAACATAGTGCTTATTGCATTTATGTCTCACTTTATTGCATTCATGTCCCACTTTTTTGTCCATGGTTCACTCCCCTTCTCAGTTCATCCATACAACAACCCATTGAGGTACGATAAGAGGCTGTGGCTGGTCCAAGGTCACCCACTGAGCTTCATGACGAGTAGGGATTTGAACCCTGATCTTCCAGGTCCTAGTCTGACACTCTAACCACTGCACCACATCTTAGCTGTCAACTTTTCCCTTTTCTTGCGAGGAATCCTATTCAGAATAAGGGAATTTCCCCTTTAAAAAGGGAAACATTGACAGCTATGCACCACATTGGCTTCCTAGATTATTTCTGTTATGCTATGAGCTAAATTAACTAGGTAAATAAATATGGGGAAAGCAAAATGTTACTTGGAGAAGGATCTGAAATATTTTCCTTGAAGATATTATTAATAATAATAATAATAATAATAATAATAATAATAATAATAATAATTTGTACCCCGTCCATCTGCTTCCACAAAGACCAAAAATACACTAATATATCATACATTAAAAATCCATTATTCTGGATAGTTTTATTTGATGTTTTCATGTGTTGTAAACCACTTTAAGATTTTTTCTTTAAAATATAAAGTGGTATAGAAATGAAATTAATAATAATAATAATAGTGATCAAAAAGAGATTTAAAAAAGATCAGGATGATGGGTTTCAAAGAGAAAGCATTGGCAGCACAGCATAATAAAATGGATGTGAATTATAGAACACAAATACATAGATCATTATACATTTATGAGTATATCTTCCATGCGTTTTATTTCACTTATATACTGTTTTTCAGGTGTAAGCAATATTTCAAAGTAGTTATGATTATATTAAGCTAGAACATCATCACCAACAAAAAGAGTTACTGCCAGACAGGAATTCAACAACCAGGTTGGACTGAACTAACAGAAAAAACTGAATATTGGGAGAATATTTTAAATTCATTGTGAGGATCGCTAGCTTTCTTTCTTTCCAAGCTGGTGATATAAAATAGTAGAGGAACATGGTGCCTAACCTAACCCAAAAAAGTAAAGGATAATGGAAGATAGCCCAGCTCTAATACACTTACTTGGAAGTAAACCCCACTGAACTCAGTGAGATTTATATCCAAGAAGACATGCATAGTATTGCACAGCAAATCAAAGTGATGAAGGTGTATTCATTTTAGTTATAAAGGTTTGAATGTACTCAGGTTTTCCCAGATGCCTCACAAAAGGTTAAGGTGGGGAGAAAGATTAGCAACCAGAGGTAATTTCATGAAATATGTGGTTGCTATATTGACTACCAGCACTATCAAGCAGTCAGTTATCGCATTAAGTAGTACACAACCCACTCAGCATCATATAGCCATCAGCAGCTGAAATCTCTGGGCTCACTCAACACTGATAGATAATAATTAGCCCATGGCCAGCATGGAAGGCAGCTGTTACTATATTTTGGAACTTATGTGTTTTTTGTTCTTGGTGTTTTTACTGCATATTTTCTCATGTACTTTAAAATGCGGAAGGTGATTCATAACAATAAATAAATAAATAAATTTTGTTATCTGTGTGGATTTCTGAGTTATGAAAGACTGGTGTTCTGGCCAGAATAATTATTTCAAAATATGTCAGGTCTTGTCTCAGTTTTCATCCTCAATCCATGCAGGAACAGCAGGATCATACTGAAGAATGAATAATAAAGTTTTATCTTAAGAGATTCTTGGAAGGACGGAACTCTGCTTTTAAATACACAGTATGAACTTCTGCTCTTATGCTTATTTTACGCATGAGTAAGGCTCACTAATTGTTCTGGGACTCACTGGTTGTTATTGGAAAAAGGATATCAACTTTTACTGTTGATGGGTTCAGAATCTACATGCATGTGTTTGATGTTTCATAAGATACAGCCTTAGAAACCCTTCACTGGTTGTACCCACACTAAGAGAAACTAACAATCAGACACGGAACCCAGGACCTCATAGTTGGTAGAGTGACCCAAGTGTTACCTTTTAGTCCTACAAATATGGTCCACAGTATCTGGCCGCACTGCTGGTGTAATATGCAGGTTTGTGTCATCCAATAACTGTAGCGGATAAGTACTAAGTCCTTATTTTGCTGGAGTAGCAAGCCCGGCAATCAATCAAAAACTTAAGTTCTGTTCATAGAATCATAGTATGTAAAGTTGGAAGGGACCCTGGGGGTCATTTCAATAAGGTTTGAGCTTAGCTAGCTCCCTCTCACTGTAGACTTCCAAAAAGAAATAACTGCCATGGGGAGGGAGGGTCTTGTGCAAATAAATATTAGAAAATGTGTGTCACCTTTTCCTTAAGCTCCTAATAGAGATAATCAAACTGCTTGTGCTGTAAAACCTGTTCTTCTGACCATCACTGCTTCAATTATCAGCCAGTTACAAAAGCCTGTAATTAACATTTTTCTTTTCATATCACCTGGCTTGAAGTCACAAACAGCCTTGTGTTATTAAGATCCGAATCTCTTTCACAATTTTGATGCAAAAAGGACCCAAAAAGCATTATTTGAAATGATAATTTAGCATATATATGGAATATTCAAGAAGCTACAGAATATCATATGTTCAAAAAGAAAAAACCTGACATCTCACTGTCAAGGTGCTTAAAGAAGTCCTACCCTTCCCAACATTTATATACCCTATAGCAGGGGTAATCTACATTTTGGGAGAGTAATTGTCCCACTGCAGCACTGTGGCATAAGAAAGCCTTTCCCCGGGGGGGGGGGGAATTAAGTGCAGTACATTGACAAAAGCACATATTTTGCATGCATAAGGCTCCAATGCACGCGTTTCAAGGACCAGAGCTGGGAATGATCTCTGCCTGAGTCCCTGAAGAGCACCTGTCAGAATACTGAGGTCAACTAATAAATACTCTGATTCAGTATGTAAGTCAGCTCCTGATAGCATTGGTGTGGTGCTCACTTCAAAGCCAAGCAGGAAGTGCATTCACTCCGAAATCCTACAATTTTGTTCAGTAGTTCAGTACGTCTCTACTGTATCTGCTTTCTAGTATATACAGCTAGAAGAGAAGTGTTACCACTTTGGAAGAAGAAGAGTTTGGATTTCATATCCCGCTTTATCACTACCCGAAGGAGTCTCAAAGTGGCTAACAATCTCCTTTCCCTTCCTCCCCCACAACAAGCACTCTGTGAGGTGAGGGAGGCTGAGAGACTTCAGAGAAGTGTGACTGGCCCAAGGTCACCCAGCAGCTGCATGTGGAGGAGCGGGGAATCGAACCTGGTTCACCAGATTACGAGTCCACTGCTCTTAACCACTACACCACACTGACTCTCAGTGCCCTCAATCTTTCCCAGCATCAGGGTCTTTCTCTTCTCATGATGTGGCTTTCCAGTGAGCACCCAGGGCTGATTTCCTTCAGAATGGATAGGTTTGATCTTCTTGCAGTCCATGGGACTCTCAAGAGTGTCCTCCAGCACCAATCAATCAATCAATCAATCAAAAGCATCAATTCTTTGGCGATCAGCCTTCTTTATGGTCCAGCTCTCACTGGACCATTATTATTATTTTTAAAATCACCCTACCTCCCTGCATATAGAAAAATGCCGTATCTGGATGAAGCCCTGAGAGGTTCCTTTTGTTTGTGCAGTGAGGTTTAAAACAAACAAACAAACAAACAAACAAACAAACAAACAAACAAACACAGTAGCATTCAACTTGTATGTGAACTGACCTATAAGCTGAAGTGACATAGTTTAGGAAAAGCTTCATTACTTGATTCTCTAGTTATCTAGGAACAGGTTTTTATTCTCAACAGTTTCTAATGGGTTTTAAAAGATGCATTCAGAGAAATATAGCTGGAAGATCCATGGCTGAATATTTTCCTGTTCAACAGGAATGAAGATCAAGAGAAACCTACAGTTATCCCACTCAGACATGAGAAAGAATAAAGGAATCCCAGATCCTCAGGCAATTTGTTATCATCACTGCTGAGCTGTAAAACAGCATGAGAAAACTTATTTTACAATCCTCCACACCTATGAATATATTTGACCACTCTGCTACAACAAGACAGTGGTTTGATGACCAACAGACAGCAGAAACTATTCTAACCTGCAAACGTGTTACATACATTAATCTAAAATTACTCACTCTCCAAAGCTGTATTCCTGTCTAGAATCGCCGCCACTTCCGCCAAATGCCAAATAATACAACATGAAAGCATACATTCCTCACTGAAAATATTTCAGAGTTTCTAAATATTAAGAATATTGCTTAATTCAATCAGAATAATTTAAATAGAAACACTGGAGGGATTTAAAACAAAACAAAACAAAAACAACTTTTGGTTTGGGTCATAGTAAGGAAGGAAGGACAGAAGGGATGCATAGAATACTCGGGAACAGCAACAGATATACAGTGGTACCTCGGGTTACATACGCTTCAGGTTACATATGCTTCAGGTTACATACGCTTCAGGTTACAGACTCCGCTAACCCAGAAATAGTACCTCGGGTTAAGAACTTTGCTTCAGGATGAGAACAGAAATTGTGCTCTGGCGGCGCGGCAGCAGCAGGAAGCCCCATTAGCTAATGTGGTACCTCAGGTTAAAAACAGTTTCAGGTTAAGAACGGACCTCCAGAACGAATTAAGTACTTAACCCGAGGTACCACTGTATAAAGCAGCAGGACGGGGCCATGATAAGAGACTGGCACCTTTGATGGATGCACATGAAAATGGAAAAGCATTACTTTCCTGTGATTTTTGAACTTTCGTAGAACCAGAATGCACACAGACTTCTGTCTCCAACTATGCATCAAACTACATAAGACAGCAACTTATATGATATCCCCATTTAAAAGCAAATAAAAACAAATAAAACAACAACAACAACAACAAAACAAAACACAGTCATAGGAGGTTGGAACGGGGGGGGGGACGGGGGACCCTTCACTTCTTCACTTCTCCAAATTCTACAACCCCTACCCACAAGCTGCTTTGCTACCACCTGGAAGGAGGGGGGGGGAACAGGGTCCTCAGAAACCTTTTCCCCATGAGTGGAAAAGTGGCATGTGAAGCGGTCAAACTGCAGAGAGTGAAAGGGTTAAGCCACCCTTCCCCACCTCATTCGTTCCTCAGCGCAGCTTCCAGCAGTTGCTCTGTGGCTAGAAAACTGCATTTGGTCTGCAGGAAGAATCTCAGGGCTGGTCATATCAGCGGCCCTATGAAACTCGGACACGCCACATGAGGGACGTGCGTGTGCTGTGAGGTGTGGCGGGGGGGGGCTGCATCCAATCCTATTCTTGAAACCCCTATTACAGCAATGGACAACCGAGTTCATCTCTGAGGGCTAGATCAGAAGATACAATAAGCCGCAGGCCATGGCTAATCTGAATTTCTTTCCCCCCTGAAATTAACATAACTCACATACCACTGTCACCATGGATGCCAAAGTAGAGTACAAATGTATTTATTCAAAATATATTTATTTCGGCAGAAAAAGAAAACCTGATGCGAGACAGCTTATTGCAGATTTAAAAACCACAGTCAGAATATTCGCATCACCTCAGACACAAGTCCTTTCAATGGAAACTGCTCATATGCTGGCCTGCAGCAGTGTGTGTTTGTGTGATAGGCACACCAGTGTGAATCATTCCTTAGTTTCGCCTCAGATTTATCTTTCTATCTGTGGTAGTTTTGCTATGCTAAAAAAACCAAACCCTAATACTGTTAAAATAATGAATAGATGGACCAAAGCTTTCTTCTCCTTTTTTTTAAAAAAAAAAAAACATTGCTAATTATCAACCAGCAATGTAGCAAGTAAATGACTTGTTGTTCAGTAAGATGGGACTTTGGGATTCGTAGTATTGAATTCATAGACTTTGTCCTGGCTCTGTAAAGACTGCCTGGTATGCAGATGATATGCTTAGTCATGAGGAAAAGAGGTGGCTTCGGCATGTCTTTGGACCATCACCAGTCCATCGATTGATTTTAGGAGTTCATGAGTCGAATGAGTCAGGTAGCTCAGCTGGTAGAGCCTTAGACTCTTAATCACTGGGTTGTGAGTTCGAGCCCCCCTGTTGGGAAAAAGATTCCTTCATTGGACTAGAAGGAAATCTCGGGGTCCTTTCCAGCTCTGTGATTCTATGAGCCAGATGTTTTATACAGCTAAAAAAGACTGATGGGGTGTTAACCCTTCAAAACGCTCTTATACACTGCCACACACTATTGCGTCTCACAAAACAATGCAGGCTTGCTGGCAAAGTTGCATGTTGTAGTGCAGCTTCACACTGTACATTCTCTAATACCATCTACACATAGCAGTTCCTGTAAGGCTATAAAATTGTTCAGTCACAGACATCTTTAATAATAATAATAATAATAATAATAATAATAATAATAACTACTATTACTATTTCCTATGTCTTCATGGTACTGCAAATGGTTCAAGTATGTGTGGGGCAGTAGATAAGCATAGTCTTCTAACCTTAGAAACATAGGTTCACAATACTGGAAGTCATTATTCCTTTGCATCAATGTGAAATTGCCCATACCAAGTTTGCTATTTGCCCTTATTACTCAGTGTGCATACAGGCACATTTATCATTTACAAATATCAGCCCCCCCCCCCCAGCAGATGATGTCTATGTATATTATAAGAAATAAATGTTTGTGGCCACTGACCCATATGTCTATTGAGGGAAAGCCCCTAATGACATTTACTTTGGCATATTAAATGACTGTGCAAATCTCCCCTAGATTTCTGATTGTTGTGAAACTAGAAGAAGAAGAGTTTGGATTTGATATCCCGCCTTTCACTCCCTTTAAGGAGTCTCAAAGCGGCTAACATTCTCCTTTCCCTTCCTCCCCCACACCAAACACTCTGTGAGGTGAGTGGGGCTGAGAGACTTCAAAGAAGTGTGACTGGCCCAAGGTCATCCAGCAGCTGCATGTGGAGGAGCGGAGACATGAACCCGGTTCCCCAGATTACGAGACGACTGCTCTTAACCACTGCACCACACTGGCTCTCTAGAATATAAACTATTATATTCTATTCCAAAGGGTTTTTTTTATGTATGTGGAGCAGATAAATACTTCACTCCTGTCAGTCCCTTTGCATGTGTCCAAAGGATTACAAGCATGCGTTGCAGATTTTATTTCCTTTCTCCTAAGAGAAAGTCTTCAGGATCACACCAGAAGCTGCTTTTTAATGCCACACAGAAAAAAGAAACAAAAAAAGCTTTTGATGATGGTGGTGGGATGGAAGTCTCTGTTTCAACACAAAACATATATCTTCCCCTGTGCATTTCTGGGCTGCAGCCACTTTTTAATAATAATAATAATAATAGGGAGGATGTAGTGTGCCATACTTTGTGAGACTATATTAGCTGATTACTTCCCAATTCCTGCAGTAGGAATTAATTCCAATGGTAATTCATTTTTCAAACCTTGTCTACATATCTCAAGGTGCAGAAGTAAAAGTTGCAGTAACATCTCTTTAACTCAATCTGTGATGGAAACTTTGTGACTTGAGAAAGTGCAAAGAAGTTTCAAGGAAGCAATACTAGCCCTTGACACGAGTAGCTTAGGTAATGGGTACAACTGCAGAGTCCACTCAGTTCATTCTGATAAACCACTTCAGTTACCATCTTAAAACAGTTTGTACAATGAAAACTGCTATTGAAACAACAGCAAAACCAATTATAGTACGTTCAGAGTGTATGTGTGTTCAGTCGTGTGTACTTTGCTGAATTAGTGCAAAAGGTGTAGATGCTTGCGGGAGTGAGCTTGTCAAATAATAGAATCATAGAGCTGGAAGGAAAGCAGGCGTGCATCAGCACAGAAGCAAATGTTATCTTTTGGCCAGGGCACACCCACATATCAGTCAATGGGATTGATCAATTTTTGCGAGTCAAAAAGTGTAGAGTCTCACAGATTGAGCCTCTGAAAACAACGGAATGAATGCTGGTCCACAGGTCACTTTAAACCACAGTTAAATTATGGTTTAATGGTGAATGTACAATGTACTGGTACATGGAGCAAAAAATTGTGAGTGCTTCACTCCTCTCCTACTCCTGCTGCCACACTGCTGAGAGTTAAAACCATGGTTTGATTTAGTTTTGTGTGTGTACAGCTTGTTTCTTTCCAAACTAAACAGGCTGCTAAACTTTGTTCTTTGCTTACTGCTTATGGTTTGTTTGGAGGAAACAAACTGTAAGCCTGGGCTCCAGTGTAATGCCAAGCCAAACCATGACTTAGCCCCCTGCAGCTAAGCTTAACTGTTGTAGGTATAAAGATTGGATAATTCTGAGTTAGTTATCTAGAACGGTGATCTTCAGCAAACTTACTGAGAAATTCAATTTGAAAGTCAATATGCTTATCCCAGAACTGCCATCCTATGCACACTTAGCTCAGGATATTTCTGACTAAACATGAACCAAACTGAGCTATAAGTGGATTTTGGATTAGAGTGTTTGAATCAAATTTACTGCAAAATATGTATTTCTGTGGCTCAGTTTGCACATAGCATTTTTCATGTGCACAGATAATCTTATACATGTCTACTCAGAAATAAGTGCCATTAAGTGAGATGGGACTTGCTTCCATGTAAGTATAGGATTGTAGCCTAAGTATAGAAAAAATGCAAAAAACCCACAACCCACCCCTCTGCTTTCATGTATAAAAAAGGGTACAAATATTTATTATGCCACAGCTTACATAGGAACCAAGTGATTGCCTTAACTTTGTAATTAAATTGATTTCAGTGTGGACACGTGCTCCCATTTTTCACAAACAACTTTGTGGATATAATGGAACATACATTTGTGTAGAGTATCTATACCCTAACTATGCATCAGAGCTGCTATGGAACTTTTTGAAAAGTCTTGAAAAGCCAACATGAGCCATACCTTAAGAAAAATGTTCCAGCGTGGGAACAAACAGTAGGCTGGCTATCAACAATAAACCCATTTTCACTCACTTGTCAATAACATGGCGATAACATTGGCTGCAATTTTATGTTCAATTTCCTTTTCATGCTCTCGCTCACATTAAGAACTTTCACACATGGCACAACTGGTGGGACAGTTTCTCAACTGTGTTTTTTTAGCTTCACAAGGGGAAACAGTCTTAGCCCACGACAGCCAGTCTCTGGTGTAACGATCACTTTGACAGCTCACATTAAATAGGTGATTCACAAATCAACGTGAGCATAGCTCTGTTGATATCACTGCACCCTAAACTCTCCCTCTCCCAGAATGCTGCATTGCACATATCTTCTTTTTAAAAAGACTTTGTTAAATTCCAAATTTATTGTTTGAAAAGGTGTTCAGATGGTTTCCAACCTAGGTAATTTCAGAGTAGAAATTACCAACAGAAATGAAAAGCCCCAACTTAAGTCATGTTTGTTAATTTAAGTAGGTCTTCTCTAACACCAGTTGCAAGCCATATGTTTCTGAACAGCAGTTGTTATGTCATCCATTGTTATAACTCTTGTAGGGATAAGGACAGGAAATTTCAAGAGTATAATTTTTCATTAACAACCCTATATGTGAAGCTTTTCAGAAGCTGCCATCAAGAGCAATTACAGTTTTTACATGAGGGGCTCCAGGCTCCAGGAAAAGAAGAGTTTCCTCACCATATCACAACAATGTAAGGAGAAGAAACTGGTCCTCTGCCACAGCGGTATTAAATCATGACCTTGTTACCACGGTGGATCATAACTCACACATATTGCCTCAAAGTTACAACACTAACAGGAACTTGCAGTCTATAGTGTATACTGCCCTAGGGAGAAATGACAGTGGGAAACTTACAAAACACGCCTGCAGATTTGGGATATGACACCAAGGCATCATCTATTTCACAATGTATAATCTCTGTTGTGGCAGGATTATACTTGGAACCTCGCTCATGCTCCTTGCTGTGGTTTGGAAGGCAAAGAGAAAAATTATGATTTTTTTTAAAAAAAATCCACCAGAAGTTTCAGCTAAATGAGGAAACAAACTTTCTCCCTTTCTCATCATCTTGACTAAATACATTCATTAGCACCACAGGTAGAAGAGGTGCCCTCTGAGTTTTTAGCATCCCAGATGGTGGACAAGTTTCTGCAAACAAACCGTCCTGCATTGTGGGCATATCCACCTGCGGCATAGGCAAACGAAAGCCCACTTAATGTATCACCTCCAAATAGCACTTATATGTATATATAGCCCTTTCTTCCACATGATGAACGTAAACCACATAAGGATCACAGACAGAATTCCTATCAAGAATGCGTTCTCATTCCCATTACAGCGTGAGGAAGATACATGGTTCAGACCTGATGCAAAGGCAGGCCACATGTGCCCATCACCAATAGAGGTCTGGGAGATTTTATTCCCCCCATTTTCCGAAGGCAGTACTTGCCAGGAAATCTTTTACCATCATCTCTCCCTTTTTTATCTAGATTCTATCCCATTGGATTTCTTTAACCTGTAATTAACAATTATTTAATAGGTGGTAGCCTGGGTGTAGCCAGGATATGTTGGGGGGCAGGCTTCATGTTAGGGGGTAGCAGAACCTCAGTCCGTTAAGCATTTTTATTAATTTACTTGATTTTGTGGGGGAGGGGGATAGCTTCCCCCTGCCTCCCCTTGGCTATGCCCATGGGTGGTAGATGTGAGCATGGCACAGGTAAAAACACATTCAACACTATGCCTGGAAACACAGAGACTTCTTCGCACTAAATGAGTTCAGAGTCTACTTCTGGACGTCATGTAAGCGATTCCCCAAGCCCTAGTGGCCCCCGACCCCAACCATACCTGCTCCTTTCAACCTCCCAGCCCACCCCTCAGAAACCTCAGTCTCTGTCTCATTCCCTACAAAACTTTCTGAGAGCAAGTGACTTCTGCTCTCCCAGACGACAATTCAGTATATAGACAGCCTTCCCATTCCCCGCTCTCTCATCCCACAAGCCAAGTGTCCTGGAGCCCCACAGGGATGCCGCTGTCCCCTCGTGCCCGTCTCAGCCCCACAAGCCCTTCCCGACGCGCAGCCTCCCTCCGTCCCTCTACAGACCCCAGGCACGCGCCCCCACGGATCGGGCGGGAATTCCCTGCAGCGTCACGCCGCCGCCAGACGCAGCCCTTCGGCAGGCAGGCGGGCGGGCAACGCCGCCCTCCCGTCCATCCACCCGCTTCCCGCCGCGCCGCCAGAGGCTCTGGCTGCCTCTCCGGCTCACACACTGACCTGGCGCTGTCAACTCGGCAGCAGGAGAAACTCTTCCCGTCTAGTGGCATGAACTCCCCCGCCCGGCCCGTCTAGGGACAGGCGCCGCCTCCCAGGGCTCACGGCGCCGCTGCCCCGCCCGCCGGCCAGCCCCGCGTCCCACCCACCCTCGGCGGCGCCCGTGTGGAGCTGGCCGGAGCGAGGCAGTTTGCGCCTGTCGGGCCAGGAGGCGGAGGAGGAGGCGGCGCGGGGGGCGGAATGCCCACGGGGCCACGCGAGGCCCTTGCGTGGGAGAGAGGGCGCGCGCGTTTGGCGCGCCGTGTGCCGTGCAGGGCGCTGAGGGGCGAGGTGGCGCGGGCATCTGCTCTGCAAATGGACTGGGGCTGGGGGAAGTGAGTGGCCGTCGAGGCTGTCCCATGGCTCTTCTGTGGCCAAGAGGAGTGGACGCAGCGTGGCCCAAGGGAATAATGCGCGCGGCCAAGGTGCTGCCGCGTGGTCAGGCCATTGGCCTACCTTGAGCTGTGCTACCTGCACTGGCTTGGCAGCGGCTTTGCAATGGTTCCTGCGAAAGGTTCTCCCAGCCCTACCTGAAGATCGAACAGGGGACTATTTACATCCATCCCTAATCTGCCCGCCCCTGTCCTGACTCCCTCAGTTCACCAGGGGCAGGGAACGCTTGCTTGCTTGCTGGACCAAGAGAAATGGTGACTACTGCTCCTCAGGCCCAGGGGTCCGAGTTGGGGGGGGGGGCTCCCCAACCTGCTGTGGCCAGAATTAGGGGGACAGTGAGTGGGGGCCAAAGAGCAGGTCCATTGGCTTGTCTTTTGCAGGAAGCTCTGCACTGACAGCAGCTCCCCAGGGTTTCAGATAGGCGCTTCTCCCTGACACACCTGGAAATGCCGGAAATTGAACCAAATGGAAGCACCCGTGCACAAAAGAAGGCACAGCTGTGTTACCTGTGGTGCAGCAGTTGGGACTGGACGCGCCAAACCAGAGAGAATGGCTGTGGTTGCTCACTGTCTTGCTATCTGCCCACCCACCCACCACCCACCAGTGGCATGTCAATTGGGACTGGACCCAGAAGGTACAACATTCCATTGCAACACCCAGGGGGACTGGGCAGAGGTGCTTCCTACCAGTGTTGCTCACTTGCCTGACGGAGGAGCCCACATTTGCTCACTTACCCACTCCGTGCCTGGGTGGCAGTGCTGGGCCCTGCCTCATTGCTGCCCAGACATGAGGAGGACAGACAAGTGAGTGGATTGGGCAGCTACTTTGTAGTGGCACTCGCTTGTCTGGGTTTTTTGGATGAAGAGGGGGAGGAGAGAAGGTGATGCTGTGTAGGTAACAGCAGCGCATCCCAGAGGAGGCCAAAAAGATCCAGGGTGTGCTCCACTAGCAGTGACATCACCTGCTCTTCAGTGGCAGCTAGTCAGGGGCTGGCACCAATGAGTTCCTGAGTTCCAGCCTTTGTAGTTGGCTGATAGTGCCCGCCTCTGATGCCAGCCCTGACTTGAACCAGGAGGCATTGCTAAGGAATGGTAATTTCATTCTTTAGAAAAAGAAATGGAATGGTAAGGCACAAAGCCGGCCTGGAAATTCTGCAATCTAATTATTTTAACAAAACCTGTGTGGTGGTGAAGAAACAATAGTCTGTATGCATTCAAAGGTGATGTTGCAAAGCCTTTGCCAACCAGGTGCCCGCCATATGTTGCGGATTACAGCTCCCATCAGCACAGCTATTCTGTTATTGTTGTGTCCCAAAACATATTGGGAGGGTGCCCTAGGTTGACAAAGGCTGGGTGCGTTCTCGGGGTGGAATTCTTTCTGATTAGTTCTCTCTCCCATTAAGCTCTGTCCATATGAACCTGTGACCAGGAAGCGAGTGCTGCCATTGGCAGAGTCAGGAAGGTGACAACTTCTCCCTACGTAGCAGAATCTTTCCAATATTATTGTGGGGGTAGGGAGGCGCTATTATGGGAAAGTTGGTAAGGTAGTAGCAAAAGCTCAAGCGACTGTCATTGGATAAGATGCCAACAGGAAACAAAGTGGTTTTCCCCCCTTCCAGGGTTTACGGGTTTTGCATGATGTTGTTGCAGAATTGTTGCAAATTTCTTGTTAGGGATCCAGGTGTATTCCCTAGAGAAGCACTTCTGATGCAAGGGGCACTCAATTCCTCAACGTGCAAGGCACCATGGATCTGATCCAACCAAAGCGACTGCAGGCCTTGATGTACTAAGGGGCAATATTTTGTGGTAGGGAAAACTTTGCACTTCTATAAGCACATATAAAAATTGCAGATAGCTTGCACTATCTTTAAAGGAAATCATCCCATATTTTCGCTCAGGTAGGGCAGATGCCTCTCCGAAGATGATGCTTGCTAGGAAGGAGTTTCATGATTTGAAAAACAAAGAATGTTTCTTCTTCCGTTACTATTGGTTTTACCTAATTTTAGCAAATTTAATTAAGACCTGATTAAGTCCATGTCTATACATGTTTGTGAATTGTTTGAAGTGATACTCTTTTTAATTAAACAAAAAGCTTTGTTAGACTCTAATGCTCCCACATTGTATAACTCAAATATGTAGCTTGAAAACAGGTGTGGGAAAGACTTGGCCCTCCAGATGTTGCCATATTAACAAAGTGTGCCCCTTGCCCTGAGCCCATTTCAAGCAAAACAATAGAAATACTAAACTAACTGACCAATCAGGTCGGTTCTGTCCCTCCACCCACCGACAAAAGTCCTGCCCCCCCCAACAAAAATCCTGGCTATGGCCATGGCCCAGTGGCTTGCCTATGTTGGGCGGAGTGAGCATAGCATTTACCTTCTGCTTAGATCGGTATTGAATAAAATGTGGACCTAGTTCAGCCCCACCAACTTGGGCCATATCTGCACACATTTGTGAATTGTGGTATTCTTTTTTAATATCTTTACCTATTCTGGTTACAAAAAGGTTTACAGGAACAATATTGTTTTTCATTTAACTGGTAAAAAGAAAATATCCATTTAATGGTTGTAATTCTCATAACTGAGTAAAGTGCATCCCAGAGAAGATATTAATGCTTTTATTAGTAAACAATTCCGGATTCCAAATACGCACGCACGCACACACACAAGCACACACGTAACATCTAGCCCAAAGAGAAAATAAATTCTTGTGAGACAATTTTTCTTATTTTTTCTTATTACATTAAAATTACTGACACAAAACCATGGTAATGCTTTAACTAATAAATCATTGAACCAAACATAATTTTTCTTTGTAGGTTTTTGGTTAATTTTGGTAAACAGACTGGCACATTAGCAAATTTTTAAAACTTAGTGTTTAAGCATTGATTTTTATTGACAATTTTAATGCATAGTTTATATTCTTTGTAAATAGCTTAGGTCTTTTATTTACAGTTAACTGATATACAGATTTAGTTCAATAAATAAATAATTTACTTGGATCAAATACTTAATCTCATCTTATTTGTGAAACATATTTCATTGGTGATTGCTTATGTTGGCTTCATAATCAGCCTTAGTATTTTGGGGTGAAAACTCAGCATAGCATAACTTGCAGCTACTTTCTTCCCAAACCCAGATGGGTTGTGTTGTCTGTCCTATTTATAGATATGCATGTTTCTTCGTTACTTTCATCTTAGGTTATTTACATCACAATTTCATTTATGTCACACAAAACCCCACTTAGTTCAATTGGACTTCCTTCCTTTTAAGTGTGCATAGGATTGCATCCTTAGGTGAACTAGAACTCAATGCTCTGTAAGTTTATATCCGTTCAGTTTCTCAGGTACTTCTCTGCATGAAGTGAATATATGATAACTGGGTTAAATAAGGGTCTGCACTGTGATTTTAGAAACCGGAGCCATATGCGGCATAAAAGCTAAAAGGGCATGGAGGGTATATATATCTCTTGAAAACCAGCATAAATTACTGATGACACCAGATTCCTAACAGGTTGATGTTAGACAGCACGGAAGACAATATTGAACTTGAGGAGCTCATGGGAAATTACATTCATGGGGGAGGCATCTTCTGCCACCTGGGAAATAATAGAACCATTGCAAGGTGATGCCTCCAGCCCCCCAAGGATGTCAGGGCCCATGATATGGAATATTCACTGAGCAGTTGAGAAGAATCAACAGATTCTTCCCCTCCTTTTTGCTCAGTGAAGGTCATCAACCAAAGTAGTCTCAGTCTCAAAGGCGGGCCAGAAAGCAAACTGAAATGGAGCCAGAAAATCAGTTCAATCCAAAAGCTTGAATTAAGGTCTATGGAGGATTGCAGAGGCTGCTAGAATGTCCACATACTTAATCTCTCCAGGACTCTCTCTCTCTCCAGCCCTGTACTTTTGAAATCTGCAGTGCAATGATACATGATTGCATTTTAATAAAATTGTTGGAGTTTATCAGTGTCCAACTGCAGATATTTTATCTTAGACAATGTGGAAACAATCAACATTCCCTTCTCCATCAGCACACAGTCGGACAGGATACTATGGAACAACAAGCTGGCAATCCAAGCAGTACTAGCCAGTAAGATAACAGTAAAGACAGCTGGTTTTGCATGATCAGAGTTTATGGTTCCTCAGCAGGCTTGTAGCCACAGCACAGCCCCTCCTTTCTTTACACAAAGCTCATTATCAAGAATGGTATCAAGCACTTGCACTGCAAGTTTAAAACGCGCTCTCAGGAACCAGGGTACACAGCAGAAAATGGAGTTGCTAACAAGATATTTATAGTATGCTAAGCTATGATTTATGTTTTTTAATAAAGAAACAAATAAACAAGGGGGGGACACACAACCTATAACCAAATCCAGTTCAGACATGTTGCAAAAAGGTATCTCATCCAAGCTCTGCAGACTATCCATTTTACAAGCATGACATCATTTGAGCAAGCTCTTATCGCTGAAACTCTGCTTTAAAAATCTAAACTCTTCTACGTGGGCTGGTTTTCACTGCTTTGTTGTGTCCTGAAGGCACAGCGCTACCATCTCGGAGCTACTAGGATCTTCTGCTGCTATTAAAAATCATTTCAAAAAGCAATTCTCTGCTTCTGTTGATGTTATTGCTTAGTATTTTTTGTTATAATGTTCTGTGTTACTGGAATTTTAAAAATATCTTATAGATTTTTCTATGTAAACCGATTAGGGATTTCACATATTAAATAGTATATAAATATCACAAAGAAATTAATAAATAAAAAGGCTTAGGCATTTTGGGTGGAAACAGTTATCTCTTGTACAGACATTTCAGAAATAATAAGACTGACTAATTAAACATTCTTTTTTCGTATAAATTGACATGTAACAATTAATGGAAGACATCTGTCTGGAAAGGGAGCTAAAAGGCACAAACATATTTGTTGGGTAGAATTGCATTGTCATATCATGTAAAATCCCTTCATGGATCACTGCCTTGCCATGGCGAAGGGGCTTGAATAACTCAGAGAAGCTATGAGCTATGCCGTGCAGGGCCACCCAAGATGGACAGGTCATAGTGGAGTGTTTTGACCAAACGTGATCCACCTGGAGCAGGAACCGGCAAGCCACTCCAGTATCCCTGCCAAGAAAACTCCATGGACAAAGACAACAGGCATATAAAAGTTATGACGCTGGAATATGAGCCCCTCAGGTCGGAAGGCGTCCAACATGCTACTGAGGAAGAGCGGAGGACAAGTACAAGTAGATCCAGAGCTGATGAAGCGGCTGGGCCAAAGCCGAAAGGACGCTCAGTTGCGGATATGCCTGGAAGCGAAAGGAAAGTCCAATGCTGTAAAGAAAAATATTGCATAGGAACCTGGAATGTAAGAACCATGAACCTGGGTAAGTTGGATGTGGTCAAAAATGAGATGGCAAGAATAAATATTGACATCCTGGGCATCAGTGAACTAAAATGGACAGGAATGGGCGAATTCAGTTCGGATGACCATCATATCTACTACTGTGGGCAAGAAACCCGTAAAAGAAATGGAGTGGCCCCCATAGTCAACGAAATAGTGGCAAAAGCTATACTGGGATGCAATCTCAAAAATGATAGAATGATCTCGATACAAATCCAAGCCAGACCTTTTAACATCACAGTAATCCAAGTTTATGCACCAACCACTGGTGCTGAAGAAACTGAAATTGACCAATTCTATGAAGACTTACAACACCTTATAGAAATGACACCAAAGAAGGATGTTCTTCTCATTATAGGGGATTGGAATGCTAAAGTAGGGAGTCAAGAGGTAAAAGGAACAACTGGCAACTTTGGCCTTGGAGTTCAAAACGAAGCAGGGCAAAGGCTAATAGAGTTCTGCCAAGAGAACAAGCTGGTCATCACAAACACTCTTTTCCAACAACACAAGAGACGACTCTACACATGGACATCACCAGATGGGCAGCATCGAAATCAGATTGATTATATTCTCTGCAGCCAAAGATGGAGAAGCTCTATACAGTCAGCAAAAACAAGACCTGGAGCTGACTGTGGCTCAGATCATCAGCTTCTTATAGCAAAATTCAAGCTTAAACTGAAGAAAGTAGGAAAAACCACTGAGCCGGTAAGATACAATCTAAGTCAAATCCCTTATGAATACACAGTGGAAGTGAGGAACAGGTTTAAGGATTTAGATTTGGTGGACAGAGTGCCAGAAGAACTATGGATGGAGGCTCGTAACATTATACAGGAGGCAGCAATTAAAACCATCCCAATGAAAAGGAAATGCAAGAAAGCAAAGTGGCTGTCCAACGAGGCCTTAAAAATAGCGGGGGAGAGAAGGCAAGCAAAATGCGAGGGAGATAGTGAAAGATACAGGAAATTGAATGCAGATTTCCAAAAAATAGCAAGGAGAGACAAGAAGGCCTTCTTAAACGAGCAATGCAAAGAAATAGAGGAAAACAATAGAATGGGAAAAACCAGAGATCTGTTCAAGAAAATTGGAGATATGAAAGGAACATTTCGTACAAAGCTTAACATAATAAAAGACAAAAGTGGAAAGGACCTAACAGAAGCAGAAGACATCAAGAAGAGGTGGCAAGAATACACAGAGGAATTATACCAGAAAGATATGGATGTCTCGTACACCCCAGGTAGTGTGGTTGCAGACCTTGAGCCTGACATCCTGGAGAGTGAAGTCAAATGGGCCTGGATGGATGGCGGCTAACAGATTGAGGTTGAATCCTGACAAGACAGAAGTACTGTTTTTGGGGGACAGGAGGCGGGCAGGTGTGGAGGATTCCCTGGTCCTGAATAGGGTAACTGTGCCCCTGAAGGACCAGATGCGCAGCCTGGGAGTCATTTTGGACTCACAGCTGTCCATGGAGGCACAGGTCAAATCTGTATCCAGGGCAGCTGTCTACCAGCTCCATCTGGTACGCAGGCTGAGACCCTATCTGCCTGCAGACTGTCTCACCAGAGTGGTGCATGCTCTGGTTATCTCCTGCTTGGACTACTGCAATGCGCTCTACGTGGGGCTACCTTTGAAGGTGACTCGGAAACTACAACTAATCCAGAATGTGGCAGCTAGACTGGTGACTGGGGGCGGCCGCCGAGACCATATAACACCAGTCTTGAAAGACCTACATTGGCTCCCAGTACGTTTCCGAGCACAATTCAAAGTGTTGGTGCTGACCTTTAAAGCCCTAAACGGCCTCGGTCCAGTATACCTGAAGGAGCGTCTCCACCCCCATCGTTCTGCCTGGACGCTGAGGTCCAGCGCCGAAGGCCTTCTGGCGGTTCCCTCATTGCGAGAAGCAAAGCTACAGGGAACCAGGCAGAGGGCCTTCTCGGTAGTGGCGCCCGCCCTGTGGAACGCCCTCCCACAAGATGTCAAAGTGATAAACAACTACCTGACATTCAGAAGACATCTTAAGGCAGCCCTGTTCAGGGAAGTTTTTAACGTGTGATATTTTAGTGTATTTTTGGTTTCTATGGAAGCCGCCCAAAGTGGCTGGGGAGGCCCAGCCAGATGGGCGGGGTATAAATAATAAATTATTATTATTATTATTATTATTATTATTATTATTATTATTAAGCACTGCTAATAACAAAGCCAGTGGAAGTGATGATAAAAATCCAGCTGAACTATTTAAAATTTTAAAATATGATGCTGTTAAGGTGCTACACTCAATATGCCAGCAAATTTGGAAAACTCAGCAGTGGCCAGAGGATTGGAGAAGATCAGTCTACATCCCAATCCCAAAGAAGGGCAGTGCCAAAGAATGCTCCAACTACCGCACAGTTGCACTCATTTCACAAGCTAGCAAGGTTATGCTTAAAATTCTACAAGGCAGGCTTAAGCAGTATGTGGAACGAGAACGCCCAGAAGTGCAAGCTGGATTTTGAAGGGGCAGAGGAACCAGAGACCAAATTGCAAACATGCGCTGGATTGTGGAGAAAGCTAGAGAGCTCCAGAAAGACATCTATTTCTGCTTCATTGACTATGCAAAAGCCTTTGACTGTGTCGACCACAGCAAACTATGGCAAGTTCTTAAAGAAATGGGAGTGCCTGATCACCTCATCTGTCTCCTGAGAAATCTCTATGTGGGACAAGAAGCTACAGTTAGAATGGGATATGGAACAACTGATTGGTTCAAAATTGGGAAAGGAGTACGGCAAGGCTGTATATTGTCTCCCTGCATATTTAACTTATATGCAAAATTCATCATGTGAAAGGCTGGGCTGGAAGAATCCCAAGCCGGAATTAAGATTGCCGGGAGAAATATCAACAACCTCAGATATGCAGATGACACAACCTTGATGGCAGAAAGTGAGGAGGAATTAAAGAACCTTTTAATGAGGGTGAAAGAGGAGAGCGCAAAATATGGTCTGAAGCTCAACATAAAAAAAACACACGAAGATCATGGCCACTGGGCCCATCACCTCCTGGCAAATAGAAGGGGAAGAAATGGAGGCAGTGAGAGATTTTACTTTCTTGGGCTCCATGATCACTGAAGATGGTGACAGCAGTCATGAAATTAAAAGACGCCTGCTCCTTGGGAGAAAGGCGATGGCAAACCTAGACAGCGTCTTAAAAAGCAGAGACATCACCTTGCCAACAAAGGTCCGTATAGTTAAAGCCATGGTTTTCCCAGTAGTGATGTATGGAAGTGAGAGCTGGACCATAAAGAAGGCTGATGGCCGAAGAATTGATGCTTTTGAATTATGGTGCTGGAGGAGACTCTTGAGAGTCCCATGGACTGCAAGAAGATCAAACCTATCCATTCTTAAGGAAATCAGCCCTGAGTGCTCACTGGAAGGACAGATCGTGAAGCTGAGGCTCCAATACTTTGGCCACCTCATGAGAAGAGAAGACTCCCTGGAAGAAGAAGAAGAAGAAGAGTTTGGATTTGATATCCCGCCTTTCACTCCCCTTCAGGAGTCTCAAAGCGGCTAACATTCTCCTTTCCCTTCCTCCCCCACAACAAACACTCTGTGAGGTGAGTGGGGCTGAGAGACTTCACAGAAGTGTGACTGGCCCAAGGTCACCCAGCAGCTGCATGTGGAGGAGCGGAGACGCGAACCCAGTTACCCAGATTACGTGACTACCGCTCTTAACCACTACACCACCCTGATGTTGGGAAAGATGGAGGGCACAAGAAGAAGGGGACGACAGAGGACGAGGTGGTTGGACTGTGTTCTCGAAGCTACAAACATGAGTCTGACCAAACTGCGGGAGGCAGTGGAAGACAGGAGTGCCTGGCGTGCTCTGGTCCATGGGGTCACGAAGAGTCGGACACGACTAAACGACTAAACAACAACATCATGTAAAATTGCAGGACCCCAAGCAAAGAACAGGTTAATGGGCTCAATTCCTCTGTGAAAGTCTTCTGTAGCAGCTCGATGTTGTTCAAGAACAGCTCCACACTCAGATAGGACCATAGAGATACTGTAAAACCATGCAGAATCTTTGCAGAAATCAGGTTTCAATATGTCTTCACAATCAGAGGGTTTCTGTTTTTGTACAAGGAGTTTTCTAATGCTCAAAGTTTAGAGAAAAGAAAATCCAGAAATATATGACCCTGGACAGAAGCATATATGTATTGGTGGGGTGTGTGTTCAGATAGCCACTATTTAACTTCTGTTAGGTTTGTTGATACTTCCATCCTAACCTCCAACCAAGTTCAGAGTGGCATTCACAGTTCTTTTGCCCCTTCATCCTCACAGCAGTCCTATGAGGGAGGTTAGGAGGAGACATGGTGGTTGAATCAGAGTCCCCTGGTGAGTTTCGTACACGAGTGGGGATTCGACCCTGAATTTGCAGTCCTCTTTCTCATGCCTTCTGCTCTCCATTCCTTGGTCTTTTTGGGGTATTGCTCGCTAACCAAAATTTGCATTTAATATGCATTGGGGAAGATATCCGAATGTTGATTATTTCAGCAAAGTACAGCTTAGTTTTGCGCACATTTACTTAGAGTGGCTGGGCAAACCCAGCCAGATGGGCGGGGTATAAATAAATTATTATTATAAAATTATTATTAGAAGTAAACCATATTTTTCCCTTTGCAACTGACTTCCAAGTAAATGTGCAGAGGCTGCAATCTTATACACACTTAGATGCGAGTAGCGCTGGGAGGATATGTCAATTTTGGTTTCTAATTTTTCCAATCTTAAATCCATCCATTTGCATTTTTTTAAAAAACAACAACATGAAATTTATTCAGCATTTTGGTGCAAATTTTTCCTAATCAAACACATTTGTGATTTTGCCTAGTATACACATTTTTGCAGGCAATTTATCTTAATATGCAATCTTGTATGTTATCTTCTTAAATATATTCATATTTTATAGACATTTCCCCTTAGTATGTGCATTTTTGTAAACATTGCAAAATTAAGATAAATGCAGATTTTGAAGGATGGTTGTGGTTGAGTGGAGCAATTGGAAAAATGGATGAAGAAATCCGCTCCTGCAAGGCTTTGATGATCTGTCTAGACGGTGTTCACGTGGAGGACTTCCCTCCATTAGAGCAGCTCCTAGGAAGGAGCAGGAACAGGTCTCATTTGGAGTAAAGAGAAATGGCTGGGGGAAAAGCCGCCTTCTTCCCCACTGTCATGGATTGGCTGGATGCAGATGAGTGGTGGGAGGCACCAGCAAGGGAATCCCCCAAGGGAAGAAGGCTCAAAGCCAGGGGACTGGTGGTGGGATGACAATGAGTGGTCAGAGGGAGAAGAAGAAGCAGACTGGGAGGAGCAGCTGTTGGAAGCTGAAGAAGTAACAGTGTTCAGTGAGCAAGAAGAGGTAGTGGCAGAGACCAGTCCAGAATCAGAGGTAGAAGCGGAGGCTGGAGAGGAGGTGGACCAAGAGGTAGGAGGCAGGGTGCTGAAGAATCCAGGGGCTCTTCCCCTCCTGCTGAGACCAGCTCTTCTCCCCATTGGTCTCCCAGAACCCACAGAGGTATTAAGAGGGCAGAGAAAAGACAGGCAAGATGAAGGACCCTGGGACAGGAGGAGACTTAGATAACTGGGGGAAGGTGGGGACTGGGAGTTCTCACAATTGCCTCATTAGGGCAAGATCTACTGGGGAGAGTTGCTGTGCTGTTGAGTTCACTGACACCTTGTGAGTTATTGCTGACCTGCCCCCGGCACCTGCCCGGACACCCAAAAGGCAGACAGGCAGAGCATACAAGCCTGTGGAATGCTCCCAATTGCCGCCCATGGTTTGGTGACAGCCTGTCTTGACAGGTTGTAAACCAGTGATGGGGAACCTGTGGCCCTTTAGATATTGCTGGACCACCATGCCCATAATCCCTGACCATTTATCATGCCGGCTGGAGCAGCTGGCAGCTGGGAGTCAAACAACATCTGGAAGAACACAGGTTCCCCATTGCTCTTACAACAGTGAAAGATGTCAGTGATTGCAGAAGGGTCACCCTTAGTGGACAGAAGCAGTATTTGTAATCATATCATGCCAAGTTCATCCCAAAATTGCTCAAGCAGCATTTCCCCACTCCCAGATGCCAGGTTAGGTAAGAAGCCACATTGCAGATTTAGAAGAACAACAGAACCTCATTACCACCCTCTGTCGCTGATGATAATTACTCCTAAAATTGGACATGTAGGAAATGGGTGTTAAAGACTGATATAGCTCTCTCTGTTTTACCTAACCTGCCTCCAGTTCATTTTTAATCATTTTGATATTTCCCATTGTGTCTTCCTATAAATGTTCTTCATACATTCCCCAGTTTTAATAGGCATAAATCACTGAGCATATCGACCTCTGTGTTCTGGAAGGAATAGGAAATTATCTAGCCAAACTTCAAGCATCTAGAGGACAATCTTACACTCTAGTAGGCTAACAGTAAATCAAATAAAATCATTCCGGCTGTGGAATACGTGCTGTTCTTAAAGTGAAAAGGTTTACTTTAAAGAACATTGAACAAATTGTTGCTGGTTTTACTCTCTATATTGGCACTGCTAGAATAGCTGCCTTACCTCTTTCTGTTCCTGGGAGTAGTAGATTTGTTTGTGTACTTTTCACACATCACAAAATAGGTGCAAGATAAGGGCTCGCAGGGTTACAAGTAAAAGGACAGAAATTAGGCAACAGTATTTCCTGCTAAAGTTTCAGGTAGAACCATAAGTCACACTGACACTTCACGTGGCTGGTCTACCTTTCTTGAGCAGTTGATTTTGACAAGTTCTCCTCTTCTTCAAGATAAAGGGATTGCATAGGTTGTTGTTTGGGTTTATAACACGTGAGACAATATTATTAGCAAACGAAGAGCTATTTTCTCTGAGAAAAATATTGCAGTAATTTGCAGGAAGTTCCAAAACAGCTGTTGTCACTGAACGCCATTATATCTACAACAATTCTAATTATCTTTGGTAACTTTCAGTATTTGGCATCACTCCATTATTGTTCATTTTAACGGCTTTTTAAGTGCACTAGGACATTTGCCCACGAAGTGCTTGCAACCCCACCTTTGACCTTGGCACTCAGCTTTGTGACATTACAAATTCTGCAGTAGTTAATGTGCAAGGTCTTTTAAAAAACTGTATTAGAAGCAACCTATGAATTACTAATAAAACAATTCACAGATTCGGCATTGCCTGAACATGTTTTTGTGAATATCAAAATCACAGAACCATTGTGCACTTCTGCACTGTACTAGGAAATGTGTGCAGATATACTGATGCATGTTAATATTCAATGGATCAGGGTGTGTGTGTTTAAAATAATACTGAGGCAAGACAAAAACAACACACAGCCCCAGGGATGTAAGAAGGCAATGATTTCCCTTCTGTCTTGAGTTTGTCACAATCAGCCATGTTTCCGTTCTGTCACAGTTCAGTTTCCATCGAATACTAAGCTATTTGTTTCACAGTCTAACACTAAATAAATTTATTTATTGTTATGTATTGATTTCATAAAATTTATACACCACTTGATTGTAAAAAACACCCTCAAAACAGTTTACAAAAAGGATAAAACAATATATTATCAATAAGAAGAATTAACCGTTCAAGTTACAAAATTTGCACTCTTTTCAATTTACAGGAAACATCAAAGCAATGTGAAAACCATGTCATTAATTATGTATCATTTGCATGCTTAAGCACAACAACAGTGTGAACAAATACTGATCATATTCATTAACTGATTTTCATCCCTGGTCAAAGACGAACACATCAACTGCAGCAATTTCCACTTCTGTTTTTGTCAGAATTCTCTGATATCTCTATGAAGCCCTAATGTAACAGGACTGGGGGTCTTCTAGAATCAGTTGCAAAATAAGGAATAGTTTTCATTACACACCAGAAATCAGTATCCTTTTGGGAAATTTGGTCTGGCTTCCTTATATTGTGTTGCTTTCCTTTGTGTGTGTGTGTGGGAGGGCATTGTGGGAATGACCAGATGAGAAGGAGAGGGAGTTTGCAAAACAGAGAAGAGAGAGGATTGTCTGTTTGGTCATAATGAATCGGATACTCCTTTTTAAAAAAAGATAGAGTAGTCCTGTTTAAATTTGAAGAAAAAAGAAAAGAAAATAATAAGCTAATACCAATTATTCTCAATATCTTTAGACGTTATGGGCTTGCAAATGAGGTATTATGGCACTACAGCTCTAAAAAATGGAAAATAAATTGAATCACAGTGTCATCTCAGAAAATCTGGTGCTTCAAGGACACCTGATACTTTTAAACAGTGCTGTAAAACAGTGAGAATGAACTGGCTCGTCAAATCAGCCATGGATCAGGTTAAAGGTTTGGGAACAGAACTAACCAACAGAGGTTGAAAATTGTAGACTGAAAGCCTATTGTCCATGCCGCCATCAGAATATTGGAAAAGAATTCTGTGCTGCTGCAGCACAAATAAGAAACTAGAGTAAAATATATATATAGGTAGCAGCTGATGCCTTTTTTTGCCCCCTCCGTTTTATACCAGATCTGCAAAATATGTGACGGACAGTGCTAAACAAAGCCCATCAACAATACATTGTGGCCTGCCAAGTGCTTGACACCCCCCCCCAATTTTGCAGTCTTGGGCAGTCAGCAAAGCCAAAAGGTCCACTGAGTCTAGTGGTGGTCTGTCTTGGCTTAGATGCCTCAGATGCAGGTTTGGAATGACAGACGTTGACCGAAGCAACAAAGAGTGCTGTGGCACTTTAAAGGTGAACACAGTTACTGTAGCATAAGTTTCCATGGATCAGAGTCCACTTCATCCATTCAAATGTTTGGCATCTGCCCCACAAACCTCCTGCTACTCCAGATTTCTCTTTGCTTACAGTTAGCCAGCACTCCCCACTCCTTCCCATGCCATGCAACTCTGCATTTCACAAAGTTCTGTGGGAGGAAGAAAATGAGCTGCACAAGTATTTGCCAGAACAACACAAAATGTTTGCTAGTGCGGCTACAATTCTAACAAATAGCCTGATCAGGATTGACTTACCAGGGGGTGGGGTGGGGGGATCTTAGCGGTTTCCATATGACATTTTCTCTCCTATCTTGTAATTCTATAACCATGTTACAATAACTACTGAACTAGCGTGGAAGCTGTCCCATGTGTCCCTTTACAGAGTACTAAAAAAAGCCCAAGCAGAACACTTTTCCCATAATTAATTTCCCAATGAAATATGTCCCTAGGCCCATATTTAAAGCAGAGTTACACTGGATAGCTTCCAGTCCTCAGGAATTTTTTCAAAAGCGAAACAAAACCCTTTACTGTGCTAGCGCTGTTGCGTCAGTTGTGCCATTTTGGAATGTGTGTGCGCTTCATCGCTAAGGTTCTTCCAGCCATCACTGAACCTAAGATTACTTCAAATTTCTACCCTCATCGCAAGGGAGACCTGCAGCCAGAACTCAAGTACAGAGTGTTTGCTCTTCAGAATTCCAGACACTCAAGCGGAAGCCGTGTCAGAAAAACGTTCGCAAACCGGAACACTTGCTTCTGGGTTTGCGGCATTTGGGACCTGATTTGTTCGGCAACAAAGCCATTCGATAACCAAGGTTCAACTGTATACATATTGGTAGTTGGAGAACTGATACAGTCGTACCTTGGTTCTTGAACAGATTAGTTGCCAAACAAATCGGTTCCTGAATGCCAAAAACCTGGAAGTGTTCCGGTTTGCAAACATTTTTCGGAAGCTGAACCTCCGACGCGGCTTCCGCTTGAGTTCAGGAAGCTGCTGCAGCCAATCAGAATCCGTGCCTTGGTTTTTGAACGGTTTCGTGAGTCGAACGGACTCTCGGAATGGATTAAGTTTGATAACCAAGGTACAACTGTATTTCTAATAGTCAATATAGGGAGTTGGATGCAACAAAGTGTTGTGATATGTGTGTTGGGGGGGAAATAACCTTCTAAGGTCTCCTGTCTTAGTCTTCGTCAGGACGCTGCTCAGAGCAAGTGAATGGGTAGGCACCAGCTGACAAACAACTGTGTGAAAACAGAGCAAATGAACAGCCAGAGACCTTTACTTTGACATGTCTTTTCCTCCACCCTCCTTTTGTAGCTGTTCCATTCCATTATTCCTCCACCCTCTTTTCATCTCAACAGTTAGTTCTCATTGGGCTATCGTGGCGGCTGGCACTCAGAGAACTGAATGGTAATTAGAATATAGAATGAAGATAAATGGTGTTTCTATCCAGGCCTCCTTCCAAGGAGTCCTCCTTTTACCCTCACAAGCTACTGAGGTACATTATGCCAAGGAATAGCAGTTGGCCCAGGGTCATCCTGTCAAGCTTTGAGACTGTGTATGGATTCGAATGCAAGTCTTTCCTGGTTCCCGCTCTTCTTTCAAGGCTCACACAACAAGGCTTCTGAGTTAGATTAGCCAGAGAGATAGTGTTTGGCCCAAGGTCACCAAGGAAGCCTTGAGGCTGTGCAGGAAATACAATGTGACCCAAATGCTACAGCAAGCTGGCTCTCTCAGCAAGTGGCAGGTTATTGTCAGTAATTTTATGCAATTCTGGGAAAGCTAAGCTATGTTTTCCACTCAGGACATGTTTGCACTAACCTGGTTCTGCAAAATAATGGTGCTTTGGATCTAGTCTTGTGGTAATTTTTCTGAGAATGGCTTTCCCTCTGCTGTTCTTGTCGAAGCAAGAGGACATCACCAACTTTCTCAGGAAGGAGAAAAGAGGTACTGGTTACTGGTAAGATGTTAGGTATATGTATTGACTATCAGATGCATTTCAGTAGGAAAATAGGGAAACTGAGAGGGACAAATCATGGTACTCTTTCATGAAACGTGAGACAAGATTTCCTGAGGGGAAATTGCTTAACCCCAGCATTGCAACCCTCTTAAATATACTTCTGGAGGAACTAAAGGAGTACATAGTGACAAGCTACACCTGCAATTTATTTATAAAAAATATCAGCCACAATATCAAAGCGTTTTACAACAAAAATACATAGAGTAAAAACCACACACACACACATATATATAACAGACATCAACTAACCATTGCGGGAAGATGTATTCTTAATTACCTGCATAGGGCTAGTGTAATTTTCAGTGAGCATTGAAAAGTTGGCACAGAAGGCCCCTGCTGAATCTCTGTTGGCAGAATATTCCAGAGAACTGGGCCAATGACACTTAAAGCTTGGCTTCTTGTTTACATCAAATGAGCCTCACCAATTTGGGCAACGGCCAATGATGCTCCTGTAGATGATCTCAATAATCAAGTTGGTATATTAGGGTTCAAGTGATCCCTGAGATATCCTGGACCTAAATTGTTCAGGACTTTGTAAATCAGTACAAGGACCTTGAACTTGGATGGGCAGCCAATGCAGCTTTTAAAAACAATGGTAATCTGGCAGCTGCCTTCTGCACCATCTGAAGCTTTCGAACCAGACCCAAGGGCAGCCCCACATGACAGTAATCCAGCCTCAAGGTTAGCAATACATGGACTACAGTAGTCAGGCTTTTCCTGTTCAGGAATGTGGGACTTGTAACATTTCCTTCTGTTAATGGCTAGCTTGAGCTGGCATAGGCCTTGAAAAGCACGGCAAAAAAAATGCTTACAAATAAATAAATGGGCTACCTCACACTCCTCCACAATAGTCTGCATTATGTGAGAACTATCTAGACCAGGGTTCTTCAGACTTGGGTCCCCAGATGTTGTTGGAATATGAATCCCATAATCCCCAGCCAGTTTAGCTGGTGGTCAAGGAAGATGAGAGTTATAATCCAGCAACAGCTGGAGAGCCAAGGTTGAAGAACACAGTTTAGGCCAAACCACTGTCTAGCAGTCACGAAATTAAAAGACGCCTGCTCCTTGGGAGAAAGGCGATGGCAAACCTAGACAGCATCTTAAAAAGCAGAGACATCACCTTGCCAACAAAGGTCCGTATAGTTAAAGCCATGGTTTTCCCCGTAGTGATGTATGGAAGTGAGAGCTGGACCATAAAGAAGGCTGATCGCTGAAGAATTGATGCTTTTGAACTATGGTGCTGGAGGAGACTCTTGAGAGTCCCATGGACTGCAAGAAGATCAAACGCATCCATTCTTAAGGAAATTAGCCCTGGGTGCTCACTGGAAGGACAGATCGTGAAGCTGAGGCTCCAATACTTTGGCCACCTCATGAGAAGAGAAGACTCCCTGGAAAAGACCCTGATGTTGGGAAAGATGGAGGGCACAAGGAGAAGGGGACGACAGAGGACAAGATGGTTGGACAGTGTTCTTGAAGCGACAAACATGAGTCTGACCAAACTGCGGGAGGCAGTGGAAGACAGGGATGCCTGGCGTGCTCTGGTCCATGGGGTCACAAAGAGTTGGACATGACTAAACGACTAAACAACAACAACTGTCTATCTGCACTCTCAGCATGAATTTCTTTGGCATGCTTGAAATTAATGCCAAACATTGCTGCAGTGGTCATCATATATATATAAAACTTTGAGGATACCATAGTAGAAAATAAGAGTGATTACAATGGGATGCAATGGAGTATTGTGAAATGAACATTTTTATGCAGGTGAGTGAGTTTAGGAACTTGGCCACTGTGTTCATCAACTGAGGGACTTTTCCTTTCTTTGCAATTATGATTTTACACAGAAGTCCTAGAGGGGAAATTAGAAACTTGTCAGTTCATGGCCTAGAGTGATACTTTTCTGGAATATTCAGCTCCAGTGTGCTTCCCATGCTGGTGTTTGAAGCTGAGTACGTGTGACGCTAGCCACAATTCATATATATGCTGTCATTTCTTGAGAAAACTGTTGTTTTGTGCATCTCGCCTCAAATCAGCTTTCATCCAATTTGAAAATGAAAGTTGCAGTTAAGCTGAGGTGTGTACAGGCCTGTGCAGAGCTTGTCTGAAGCTCGGGGCAGGAATCTTGTCCATGATTCCTGTGGCGCCACTGCTTAATCTGATCTGATACTACATGCTAGTATGCAGTAACACAGGTCCAAATTTTACTATTGAAGCCTTCCAGTGAATATGGATAGGCATGGCCATTTTGCCCATTGAGTCTGCAGTCGGCTGGGAGGCACGGGGCATTCTTGGCGTGACAGTGTAAGTCCAGCAGGCCCCTAGTGCCCTCCCGTCCCACACCAGCCGGCTTAGCCCTCCAAGGCTTGGGCATAATCCTGCAATATCTCAAGTTCATGACAGTTTTTATTTTTTTGTTCACATGTTGTGTGAAGGGAGTGTGCAGAGTATATCTAAGACGATGTATATCAATGACATTATTTTTAAGTGCAAAGTGAACTTTAGGTTTTCCCTTTATATTTTTCAACTTGCAAGGGTAGTTTACATGTGAGAACAATACTGATGCTACCAAAAAGAAACAAGAGCAAAATCTAATTCAATGAATATATATAAGCATATAATATTTGAAAACCAATGCAAAATTATGTTTTTATTATTATGCTCCATAAAATGTGTTCATAATGTTGTGCACAGCCCTGGGATCTTTTGATAAAGGGCAGTATATTAATTGAATAACTAACTAACTAAATAATCATTAGTAGCATGAGAAAACTCTTAAGATAACAAGCACAGAATAAACAACGTTGTTCAGTCAGGAAACAGTGGCTGCAAGGCCGGAACGGTAGGTAAAATAAGAGCTTCATGCTGTAGCAACAGAACTAGGTGTGGAGCAACAGCAACCACAGACTATTCCAGCATAAGCCACGTGGTCAACAGTATTTAGCATCACTTATCCTTGATTTAACAAGTAGGAAAACTTCCCCATGTTTTTCCATTCTGTCATTGTAAATGCATCATCTCTACCTTCTGTGATACCCAAAGAAAGTGCATTCTCTATGATTCCAGATCAATATATATTCTCTTTGTTTACTTTCCTTTTTGCAAGACTCTTTTGGAAGGAAAGCACGAAAACACCAGTCCAGTTCAGAATGGTTAGAAACCCATTTAATAAAGATGCAGAAGAGTTTACTCAAGTCTTATTTCATTTCTTAATGGGAGATTTTTATTTAATGTATCCTAGAACCAACATCAGCAAGTAGGAGATTTGTTCAGCATTGATTCAGTCCATTGAAATATACATTTTCAAAAGACTTTTCAATTTGTGAAAGGCAGTTTCCATAAATAGAATGAACAGGTGATTTTAGAATAGTGGTGACTGGTGCCTCCAAAGTTTATAGTCCTGTGGGTGGATTTTTCAAAATTACTATCACCATGATCATAAATAAGAGATCCTGGAGAGAGAGAAATAACCTATTAGCTATTATGGGTTGTATTCAACAAAATTGTACTCTGAGTGGACCCATGAAATTAATGAACTTAAGTTAATCATGTCCATTAACATCCATGGGCCAACTCAGAGTAGGACTAGCATTGAATGCAATCTCACGACTGCATGTATGACTGAGTTATGGATGAGGACAAGGAACAACTTAAGGAAATTAGAGTTTATTTAAGGCAGGAGTTCATTATAAGTAGATAAATGCTTCTCAACTTGCAAAATAACTGTTATTGTTCAGCTCAAATGTTTCTGATGTAACACGTTCTTAGGCTGCAATCCTACAAACTTACCTGGAACGTAGCTCCATTGAAAGCAATAAGATGTCTAAGGATTTAGCATTAACAGATGCTAAAAGGCAGCTAGAGACTTGGTTAACATATGCATCTGTTGGTTTGTAGAAAATTCCTGATTCTTTGAAGGGGGAAATGAAGGCTGTGATGAAAATGTCAACTAGCTCAGCTACGGTGATGACTGTGATATTTATGTTGCTTTGAAACCTCCTACAGCATCTTTCTTTAGTTCAGTTGGATGCTGATGAATATGTTAACTGCATGTCCTTATTTACATATACCATTAACATTTCTTTCTTTATTGTCTATTAATACCTTTTTATACCACCTCTGACCTCCTTCTCCAGGTACAAAGGTTAAAGATGTAATACATCAATAGAAACACAAGTGCAATATTAAACATTTGAAGCACATTTAGCAGTGTGGACGTTGACAAGCATTTACTTAAAATTTCACCAGTATGTGTGAATCCCGGAAGCTTGACTCACTTGTACTTCCTCTCTTTCTGTATACGCGTGACGTATAAAATCTCTTATAGTAGTTCCCTTATTCAGAGACCGTATGCAAGGTCACAGATGTTGTCATCTGAAACTGCTTCCTCTGATATTGACTGAGCTTGACTAACTTGTATAAACTGAGCGGAAAAATCAACGTAGGAACTTAACTTTCTCAAGATTCCCCATCCACCCCCGGAATAAAGTTATTACCCAAGCCCTACTAAACCCTTTATTTCCTCTTTACAGAGTGTGCTGTATCTAGTGACTAAGAACAACACGGTTGTACCATCGGTGGCTGAATGGGGTCAGTGGTCACATCCATACTTGGCATGCAACTTCAAATTCTTGGACCCCGTTCCTTGCATCCTGATGCTAAGAATTCTATTTATTGCTGTTTTCACAATAGCCTTTGGAGACTGCCTGCTCTGAGAACACAATAGTGTACCCCCACAAAAGTTGCCAAGATTGCAGAACTGGACTTCCTCTCTTGGCACCAAGGTGAGCCTGAGCAAAGGTCTTTTGCCAAGCAGGCTGCAGCAAGCAGTTGTAGGCCACCCTCAGTTCTTAGTGAGGGATAAGGGGATTTCTCTTCCTTGACTGAAAAAGTGTGACTTGGGGTGGGGGGGACAGGAACTCAGGTATTTTATTTGCTGCGCCAAGAAATAATGCAATAGTCATTTCTTAAGTTTGATTACAGTTAGGATGACTTAGCAAATGAATTTACTTAGAGTATAATGAAGGTGGTGTCTGGCAGAAGAAAAATATTCCAGCCTACCCATAAATATTTGGTAGCATCTTTATGTCCATGTTGATTTAGACATAAAGGGATTAAAAGAAACTGAAGTGCTGATATCACAGGAACCTGGAGAAACAATTCTAGGAATTGTAAGGGAGGAAGGGAGAAGTGGGATGAGCTCACTGTTACTCCCGTGTAAGCTATTATTCTCCACTTGTTCCTCTTGACTTATTGTTTGTGGGTATTTTTAGACTGCAAGCCTATAGGCAAAGTTTGTTGATTCTAAGTCCGCCTTGTACAGTGCCTGAACTGCTAAGATGCTTAACAAATGGTTGTATATCTATCTCTGTAGCTAATGTATATCACCATATAGAAGTGTGTGTGTGTGTGTGTGTGTGTGTGTGTGTCACTTCATGGTGGTGTGACATTTTATTTTATGCTGTCTTATTATGTCTTGTGTGCTTTTTATTCCTTTTTTCTTTTACGCTGCTTTGGGATTTTAAAATACGAAAGCATTTTAAATGAAATGAAATGATAATTTAATATGCTGCCTACTATCCAGAGTTCTCTTGGCAGCTTCCAAGAAAACTTTAAAATGTGAAAAACCTGGCAACAACGATTTATTATTTGTACCCTGCCCATCTGACCGCATTGCCCCAGCCACTCTGGGAGGCTTCCAACAGAATATAAAAGAACACATGATACACCAGACATTAAAAGCTTCCCAATAAAGGGCGGTTTATGCAAAAAGTCATATCATTGCTTATCTCTTTGGCATCTGATGGGAGTAGGGATACCATGGTTCAAAAAGTAAAAACCAGGACACCCCGAAAGTTTTTATAAAAACACCAATAAACTCCGGGATTTTTCTTTGGACTTGCCTAAGATCCAGGACAAAGTGCCACCTTTCGGAATTCCCCTCCAGGCCTCAGTTCTGCCTTTGGAATCACGTGAATTTCCAGGAAAATCTGGACCCACGGCAGCCCCAGATGGGAGGGCATTCCACAAACCTCCTTTAAGGCCATCCAAGTTGGCGGTCATCACGGCCTCCTTGGGGACCAAGTTCCATAGTTTGACAACGGAAGAAGTACTTCCTTTTATCTGTCCTAAACTTCCTACATTTCAGCTTCATTCTTCATGCGGAAGTCGCTCCAATTCCTTGATCATTTTGGCAGCCCTTTTCTGAACCTTTTCCAACTCGACAACACCCTTTCCGAGGTGAGGCAACCAGAACAGTACACAGTACTCCAGATATGGTCACATCATAGATTTGTATAACGGCATTATGATATTGGCAGTTTTATTTTCAGCTCCTTTCCTATTGATCCCTAGCATGGAATTTGCCTTTTTATAGACCGCTGCCACACTGGGTCAACATCTTCATTGAGCTATCTGCTATGGTCCCCAAGGTCTCATCCCTTGAAGTAACCAATGCATGAATTACTGTGTCCAAGCTTTCCTGGCCCAGGAACTGTCAAAGCTGCAGCTGGTCAGGCTGTACTTACTTTCCTAGGGGAAAGCCCTATCGACATGGGGCTGACTTCTGAGTAAACATGCCTAGGATGGAACTTAAGCTAGGACACTGAAAACCAAAGTCCAACAGGTCCTTTTTGCATACTAGCCTCAGCAAAGGGATTGGCAAACATGCAAAGCTTTCAACAGCCATTACACGAACAATAATTTTCGTGTAGTGTAATTTTATTGTTTATGAAAAATAAAATTGGTGCCTGCTTAATCATATCTCTACAGAGCTGCTGCTTGTTTTGTCTGTGCAATCACACATTTTTGCAATGTTGACCCTGGCTCTTGGGAGCCTCATTTTAGACTGCACAATGTGCCAATACAGTGTGCAATGTTGGCACGATTTTGATGAAAACTCTTGGAGATACGCTGCATTTTGCAACTCTGGTGCAGATTTATTTTTCTGGTTTGTGTATCTTGAATAGAAATCGTTCCGGGCTTTTTTTGAGATCACATTTTGCTTGGAGTATCACAATTACAAGGGAGGAAAGAGCTTTGTTAAATACGAAAATGTTTAGTAAAATCCAAATTTCTGCAAAATCTCAAAAAAGCCTTTCTTTGTCTTCCTTAATATTAAGTATGGAATTTGATATTCAATATTCCTGCCTCAGGTCAAGTCCCCATTCCTTGTAACACTTAGGTAGACTTCTCTGTTTTATGAAATGGCCACATCAAGCCATTTCATCACCCGCCCTCCACTTCATTGGCTGCTGAATGTTTAGGGAAACCTACTTTGCCATTGAATGGAAAAGCATGCAGAAACAGCATAGGTAAGACTTCCTAAACCTTTGACAAGGGATAAACAAAGGACATGTGCATAGGAACCAACTCCCCCAAAGTTGATGTGCATTACCATTCAAATGGCATGCACACACTGAGTCTAGTGATCAGCTATGTGGGGCACCCCCTGGAAATGTGGCTGTTGATTCTCTTGGACTTCTTAGGCGCTCTTGCTACACTTGGCCATGGTATTCCTCTGGATAGCTTTGTAGGACTGGGGTCTGGGGCATGGTTTTTCAGTACTTCAGTCCTGTCTCTTAGGCACTTTTCAGAAAGGAGTCCTGAATGGTCACTTAAGGGGTCTCACAGTAATCTATTCTGCCCTCCAGTGCTTTTCAGTGCCTATATGAACCCACTTGGGATGGTTGCCCAAATTTTGGAATGGGTTATGATCAATATTCTGGTGATAACCCATCTGAACCAAGCATTAGTTTTGATGTTCAGTGGTGCTCTGACATAATGGAAGGGATTAAGGTGAATAAATTGAAGCTCAAGCTAGAAAAGCTCATGGTGGGTAATGCCACAATTCGCTGAGCGCCATTGGGACAGTCCTTCTCTTCCAACCTGATCTACCTCACACGGCTGTTGTGAAGAAAAAAGTCAGGAAAATAACTACCCTTGAAGGAAAGGCAGGATTGTAAAGTAACTTTTCTATAAATATAATATTCAGTGGCAGGCCCGTGCTAGGTATCATATCTAGTTCTGACCAAAATGATGGATTGTCATTATCTTGAGAAAAATTGGAACAATACTGCTTGCTTTCTTTTGACCAATTGCAAGCTTTATCTGGTCTTGGCATTTAACTTTGAAAAATAGTATGTTGTTTAGCCTGCAATTTACTGTAGTAACTGTGAGAGGGACATAAATCTAGACTTTAAATAATGGGGGAGGGGAGGGAATATATAGGTGACACGGACAGTTCAGATGAAGGGCTGGTATACCACAGATTCATAGAATGGGTTGGAGTTCCCCCTCCCATTATTATTATTGCTATATTAGCCAGAAGCGGTGGTTTCTCTAGGGAGGGGGAGGATGAGAGAACGAGTGTGGGTGGTGCAGTGGAATTCACTTTGGTTGGCTGACGGTTCAGCTCTCAGCAAAAATATGCTGACTTGCTTCTCGATTGCTGTGTTTTAAGAAAAACAGTGATTTCTTAATCCAGTAAATTTTGCTAGTACAAATAGTGACATTGACTTATAGATGGAACCATTGCACATATTCCAACTTCTGTGGATCCCACTGTGATCAGCAGCCTAATTCTCAAAGGCATTTTGCCCCAGAATGGACCTCCCTGAAGTGAATGGGGCATTAGAGCAGACATTGGGACATTCATAATTTCATGCAGCTTGACTGTTTCATCTTGAGGTTTGAGACATTAGATTGCAGAGCCAGGATGTTAGGTTGCTCTAACTAGTTGCTGGGGATTCAAAATGAGAGGTGTAGACAATCCCCATTGGTATTAGTCTTGAGAAAAGCAAACTTAGATGTGGGGTGGGAGTGGGGGAAAGAGATATGCTACTGCTATAAGGGCAGCCCAAGACACATACTGACAGTAGCAGCCTCTAGTGACTCACACCATTGGACTCTTGTTTGGGAATTTGAGCCCCACCAGGAAGAAATGTCTGAAAAACACATGTTATATTTGAGGCAAAAGAGACAGCGGTTCCATGACGAATCTACACTGCAAACTCCACAATGCAGTTCCCTAACCACTTTGTTTCTTGTCTGCTCCTGGGACATTTGTCTTTCTGCAGTCTCCAGCCACAGGACTCTTTCTTTTTTTCGAAAAAAATAATATTTTTAAAATTTGAATAATGACAAACAGGTGACAGAAAAAAAGGAATGGGGGAAAAAGTTTAGGAAGGAAGGAAGGAAGGAAGGAAGGAAGGAAGGAAAAGAAAGTTGTCACAATTGCCAATAAGGAAATATAGGATACATTTATGCAAATTATTCAGCCAATAATAAAACATACCCAGAGGGAAAGGATGCATGGACTGTAATTACAAAGGCTTCCATGGTCTAAATCAAAACCACTACAATTTTTTTATTTCAAATAATAAGATAAAAAGTAACTTTGAACTGCATGAAATCCAAACACTTGCCCGGTCCAACAGTACCTGATGCTCCTGAGCCTCTGCGTTTGTATATAAAATAAAATTAGACCAAATGGCAAAGAAGTATCTTGAGGGCTTTGGTCCCTGGACACTTTTAGTCTGTGGGAGATTTTCTCAAGCAGTTTGTAAAATCTTGGACTAACAATAGTCCAGATTATTGAGATTAAAAGTCTTCCCAAAATGGGCAACTGTGGCCCGGGCTGCTGTCAAAAAATGAAAAATCCATTCCTTGTTGTTTGGGGCTCTGATCCAAAACAAATTCAGAAAAACCAGAGGAGAAGAGGGAAGAATCGTTTGCCTTGTTATCAGTGAAATAGTTTGTGTTGTTATCAATGAAATCAGTGAAAACTACTTTTCTCCAGAATCCTTTTACCATGGAACAGTCCCACCACATATGCTGGTAGGTCTCAGTATCCTGGCACCCACTCCAGCATAAGGGGAAAGCACCCTCATGTATGAAAGAAATTCATTGTGGTGTTTGAGCTGAAAGAGATCTTTGTGGGCCTTGGACCAGAGCTTTCCCCAATGTTCTCCTTCTATCTGAACTTACCGGTTATGATAGGACCTATGGTTTTGATATGAATAAAAGTAGTATATCACTGAATTTTGTGCAACAATTATTTTTATTCTGTGTCCACAACAACTGACTAAGGGTTATAGAGTTATTCATTTACACAATACAGCCCTTATGGATACACCTGAATGTGGGAATTGCTGGAAATCATCGAGTTCATGTATTACATTTGTCCATATGAATGAGTAGCTGGAGATGGTCGGCCTTGCTCAAGTGAAGAGGAAAAATAAAACCCTATTAGGCAGATTACTGACTTTACCACATTCTGTACTTGGTATATTTCCCAGGACTTTCTACAAAAAAAAAAAAAAAAGTGACTTGCGTTTAGCCTTATTGGCCAACTGCTTCAGTAAGAAATCTTCCCCATCCTTCTGGTATGTGTGATGCGGATATCCGGTTTGCCTTTCTTGCAAAGCCACATAATTGATAATAGCTACCCGTACTTGTCTTGCTGGATTTTTCAGTAAACTACCTTGGAGAATGTAACCTTTACCGGCATCAGCAGGTCAAGTGATGTTGACCAATAGCTGGGAAAACAGAAGTTCTGGTAAAAGCTCTTGTTTTTCATGTTTCTTCTTCTATTTATATGCTGAAAGTTTCCTGCAGTGTCTCACCTGGCCAACGGCAATGATAACATCTCTAGGGTGTGAAGATGGGGAGACTTGGTAAGCAGACAGAAGGCGGGGGAAAGTCCTAGGGCAGAGGGGTATCACTCTTGCTAACCATAGCCCCGCTGTGCAGAGATTACACTTGTACAAATGCACGCATGAATGTGCTTGTATGCTTGGTCCAAGTGTCCACTTTCACACTAAACCAGTGGTTCTCAACCTGTGGGTCCCCAGATGTTGTTGAACTACAACTCCCATCATCCCTGAGCTCTGGCCTTGCTAGCTAGGGGTGATGGGAGTTGTAGTCCAACAACATCTGGTGACCCACAGGTTGAGAAAGGCTGCACTAAACCATGACTTAGCATGGCAAGCACAAGCTGTAATGAACTCAAGTGAGCTTTGGGTTTGTGCACTACCCTCTCATCCTCCTAGGAAGGAAGACATGAAGAACATTTTTTCCCCTTCCCCTGAATCTTGTGTTGTCCAGACCAGGGGTTGTGGTTTATGACTCCCCTTGGTTTAACAAGCTTCAAACCATGGTTTAAAGTTGGCCTGTTTTGAAATGGACTGGACTTTGTTACAAACTAGGATGCCTGCTCCAATTGACACAACAAGCTGAGATTTCACACACACAAAAAATGTCCACCCTGCTAAAATCCACCTTTCAGCCGTGTAGGTGATGCATGACAATGGCTTATATACACCTGTAACATCTATGCATGTAGGCTCTTTGGCTGAATGCTTGGCCATCATCCTGACTAGGGATGGCAAGGGCAAGTTTTCCCCTCCCTTGAGATGTCATCTGAAGAGCATTTGGGGTTGAAGATGCATTGAAATCACCGCCAACTTTTCATTCCTCTGTTGCTTCAAATAAGGGATCACAATGAGCTTTTGGTACACTAAATTGGTAAAACTTGTGAGTAGGTTGTAACTGTGTCTTGCCTGTGACTTTTTGGAGAAATGCAGTCAGACAAGCACAACTGACTTCCACCTTGTTTCATGTTTGCTGGTTTTTTGTGACATAAATGAACTCCTGGGCCCACACATGACAAGCATTGTTTGTGCACATGTGAAGGTATTTGATACATCAAGTTGCTCTTCCCTGCTTTCTAGGACCCAGGAGACCAGGGTTCAAATCCCCACACCAGTAGTGAAGGAAGGGAGGCGAGGGGGTCATGGGGGGCACAGGGGTTGCAGGACGCCCTCCCGTGGGCTGCGTGTGGCACGTGGCCTGCAGGGTGCCCCAACCGCTGCCTTCCTCCTAGCTGAGGGGGAGGCAGCTGGCCCCTGCCCTGGCTCCCCTCGCCCAGTGGGAGGCTTGTCCCACCCGCATGGGCAGCTAGCCCTGCCCCCAGGTGCCTGAGCGGCTAGCTACACCGCTGCCCCACACAGCCATGAAGCCCACAACAGGTGGGTTTAAGAGCCAAGCTACCTCACAAGGTGGTTGCGAGAATAAAATGTACGGTAAAAGGTGGTGGTGGGGATAGTGTGTATGCCACCCAGAGCTCCCTGGAGAAAAGGTAGGATATAAATGTAATAAATAAATAACATAGAGAACACTAAGGGTGCTGCTCAACTAAATTTTACTCAGAGTAGGCCCATTGAAATTACTGAACATGACTAAACTAGGCCGATTCATTTCAATTGGTCTACACTCCATAAAACTTATCGATTAAACATCAGGAAGAACATTCTGGCAGTGAGAGCTGTTTGACCGTGGAATGGACTCCCCCGGAAGGGGGCCATGCCCAGTGATTCAGTTCCAATTGTTTTATAATATTGATAAGCTCAGTGATTTTCTTGTTCTCTGGTGTTCTTCTGTTGACAGAAGGGAGGAAGTGAGTTTTAAAAAAACTCACCACCCCCGCACATCATATGAGGGATACAGGATGAGATAGCATGGCCTGGCTTTATCCTTCAGGGAGTGCTGCACATTGCATCATTCTGCACACATGCCGGTTTAGACTGGTTATGGTGGCAGTGCCATAAAATTATATTTGATTTCCTGATAGGCAAACAGAAAAAAATATATATTACGCATTGTTACAATTAACATGCTGGAGATTTTATACGCACATTCCCAAAGAACCTTCCCATGAGGAATTTAAATGCATTCAAAAGGGGAAGAAAATCTTGGACACAGAGAAGCAAGCAATTCTCCCAATGTCTTTCCAAATATGAACCGCACAAGGTATTGCTGTCCCTTTAAAAATCTACTATCGTCATTATTTTTTTAACAACAGTGCAGACGCATACAGAATTTAGACTTGAGAGGCTTCTGGAAATATTCTTAGAGAGTTATGCTCAAGACAAAAGAATAAGAATTACACACTACCTCCTTTAGTTTATACCAGCTGGGCTGAATTGTTTTAAAGTGCAGAAAGAAGGGTTCCTTAGTCTAACCCATCCAAACTCCCTGCACACAGAAGACAAGCATGTCAAGGAGAAAGGTCAGCTGAACCTTCTTCATGATGTGCTAGTTTTCTCTGTGCACTGCAGGATGTTCTGAAGAAAAGTTTTGTGATTGAATTACATTCATTCATGAAGCATGTGGACTTAGAATAACCACTTCTTGCACATATTACACCTTGCTTCTCCTAAGCCTCTTCCCTACCTTTATCTTATTCTTTTCACATTATTCCCCCTCCCAGTACAAGTAATTTATTACTCCACACTGGGGTTTTTTACAGCACAGATTTAGTTTTACCAGGGATTTATCTGAGCTGGGATTCCATTAGGACATTCCTCTGAAACCTGCTCTTGGTGCTAGAATTCATCCTGCAACACACAAAGTATGAAAAATGTCATGAGAGAAGACACAGGATACTTTTCATTGCCATCAAAAAGGAACAACCAAGCTACATATATTTGGATTTAGAGCAAGTTCTCCTACTTGAGGAGTGTTATATTATACACAGACCTGAGCAATAATATTTTCAAAGGAAAATTAAGTAAGCGCACAGCATAATAAGAGAGGTTTTGAGGGACATGCATATAAAATCGTGTGTGTGTGTGTGTGTGTGTGTGTGTGTGTGTGATCTAACTATCCATCAATCTGTCAGGTATCACTGGAATTAAATCAAATATAGGACACCTGCAGAGAGGTACAGTATATAAGAAAACCAAGTGATTAGCCTTCCTTGAATCAATTTCTTACGTCGCTAGTGTTGAACTGACATTTTGCCATACAGATGTTACAGAAAGTGTTAAGAGGTACTCAATCCATGATGAAGGCAGTTTCAATGCTCATACAACGCATCTGGAACTCACACATATCAGTTTGTGGGATATGTGCAAGTTCCGATACAGCGCATAACATAGTATTACTAGGAAACACAAGTCACTTTTGCATTTTAATGTATGATGTAGTCCTATGGGATCCTGAGTCTTTTTCCTTTGTTTCAACTGCCTGTTTATCTCAACCCCTGAAGTTACTGCTCTGTTTTTCTGAGTCTAATGCACAGCCGGAAGCCCTAATGACCAACTCACTTTTAAAAACATAAAAAGGCAAAGGTAAAGGACCCCTGACAGTTGTCTAGTCGCAGACGACTCTGGGGTTATGGCCCTCATCTCGCTTTACAGGCTGAGGGAGCCGGCGTTTGTCCGCATACAGTTTTTCCAGGTCATGTGACCAGCATGACTAAGCTGCTTCTGGCACAACAGAACACTGAAACCAGACCAGTGCACGGAAACGCCATTTACGTTCCTGCTGGAGCGGTACCTATTTATATACTTGCACTTTTGGCATGCTTTTGAACTGCTAGTTTGGCAGGAGCTGGGACAGAGCAATGGGAGCTCACTCCGTCGCAGGGATTCGAACCGCCAACCTTCTGTTCGGCAAGCCCAAGAGGCTCAGTAGTTTAGACCACAGCGCCACCCACGTCACCTTTTAAAAAATACCATGCCCTAATAAACTAAAACACCACAAGTATCCCATTACAACCATTCAGTTGAAAGCCCAAGTAAATAATAATAATGATAAAGGGTCTTAGCCTGATACAGTGGTACCTCAGGTTAAGTACTTAATTCGTTTCGGAGGTCCATACTTAACCTGAAACTGTTCTTAATCTGAAGCACCACTTTAGCTAATGGGGCCTCCTGCTGCCGCCACGCTGCCAGAGCACGATTTCTGTTCTCATCCTGAAGCAAAGTTCTTAACCTGAAGCACTATTTCTGGGTTAGCGGAGTCTGTAACCTGAAGCGTATGTAACCTGAGGTACCACTGTACTAGACAAACTACTTATCAGGTGAACAGCCCTGGGGATACCCCTGCAACTGGGGCCCCACCAGTGAAAAGGCCCTGCACCCTAGGTGCCGCCTGCCTAACAGGAGAGTCCTCCAAAGCTGGGCCTTGAGGCAGATCTCAGTGCCACTGTGAGTCACTTCCTCAAAGGGGTGCCTTTTTCAAATGTCAGCATAATTCTTCCCCTGTGCAACAACACCTTCTTACAAAAAACCACAGAAAACCATGCCATTATTTACATGTTTCAAATAGGGAACAGGATGGATGGTAGAAGTTTTCCCAAGGAAAATATTGGTTTCACTGTTGACTGCCATGGAATTGACTTTCGGGTAAATGTGCTCAGAGTGTTTAAGTCCTACACGGAATTTCCCCTAAACTCAATTTAGAAAGAGCCCTCTCTATCTCAATGGGTAAACTAGATACTGGGTGGTATTTAAGTAAGTTTTACTCGGAGCAGACCCATTGACATTCATGAACATGATTCACAAGGTCCATTAATTTCGATGGGTCTACTCTGAGTAACCCTTAGTTGAACACCATCCACTGTAAATCTTTTTAAAGGGGGAAAATCGTTTTTTTCCCTAGCCGTAGAGCAGTATATGTACCAACATGTAATAATCAGTATTCAGAAACTTGATTCTGCCAGTAATAACTGTTTCATAGCATGTGAGAAAGAAAGAAAGAAAGAAAGAAAGAAAGAAAGAAAGAAAGAAAGAAAGAAAGAAAGGTCTTTAATCATCCTTTAACCGGAAAGCAAACGGACTGAAATAGGTTCAGAAATGCTGAATCATGCTGATGCTGTCAGCCAAGAGCTTATGCAACCCGGCTGCTATCTCAGAAAGGTTTGTGGCAATCACAGACACGCCTTTAACTTCAATAGTGGGCTACTGGCACCACAACCCCGTGTGCACACTTCACTGCCTTCTAGTTACGAGCATTTAAGAAATAATCCATTTTTAAAATATAAGATGAAGGAAGCAAATAGGCTTGTGCTTTTGTCCTTCAAGGAAAAATGCAGAAAGCATTTCCCTGTAAGCTGACTTCTTCCGTGTATACTTTTACTTCTTGACTGTTTCAGTTTTTCACATGTGCGTAAAACGCCCTCCCCCCATATACTTACAGAAGAGGCATAGGGAGTTATTTGACTAAATCTTTACTGAGAGTAGACTCACTGAAATTAATTCGCATGACTAAGAGAGGTCTGTTAATTTCAACAGGTCTACTTTGAGTAGAAATCAGGTGAGCCTTGGTAGCTCAGTCAGTAGAGCATGAGACTCAATCTCAGGTTTGAGCCCCACGTTGGGCAAAAGATTACTGTATTGCAGGGAGTTGGACTAGATGACCAGCTCTACAATTCTGTGATTCTTGTTGTTGTTGTTTAGTCATTTAGTCGTGTTCGACTCTTCATGACCCCATGGACCAGAGCACGCCAGGCACTCCTGTCTTCCACTGCCTCCCACAGTTTGGTCAAACTCATGCTGGTAGCTTCAAGAACACAGTCCAACCATCTCGTCCTCTGTCCCCTTCTCCTTGTTCCCTCTATCTTTCCCAACATCAGGGTCTTTTCCAGGGAGTCTTCTCTTCTCATGAGGTGACCAAAGTATTGGAGCCTCAGCTTCACAATCTGTCCTTCCAGTGAGCACTTCTGTGATTCTAATACCTCCTATTACAACAACAGCAACCAAGCAAGCAAGCAAGCAAGCAAGCAAGCAAGGGGGAACACCTTGACCCTGACTTGGAGCCAGGATTTCCATGAGCAGAACTCCACACTGTTGCTGAAGGTGGGTGACTTTTGTCGATTCATCCTTTGCCCCACACCCTGTATTAAAAGACTGGGAGGCACTTTGGAACAGTATAGTAGGTGAACCAGGGTGCTGTAGGGCAACTCCCCCTTTTCCTTCAGTGGAAACCTCTGTAGGAATACAAGGAAGCTGTTGTACCAAGTCAGACCAATAACTCATCAACCTCAGTATTGTCTACACTGACAAGCAGTGTCTCAGACAGGTCTCTTTCCCAGCTCTAGCTGGAGATGTCAGGAATTGCGCATGTAAAGTAGATGTTCTACCACTGAGCTGCAGCCCTTCCCCGAAGACTCAAGACCCAGCACGCATCAAACATGTTTTGAGCCTCCTTCTCCTATAGGACTAAAGTCTTTTTTTAAGGACTTGGCTCACTACCCACTCCTACAAGTGCTGTTTCTAGATAGTAGATAGGGCATCTAAACCACACACACACGATTCAACATCCAACTTGCTCCTCAACACCCTCCTTCCTTAGTAAGCACAACGTTTAGTCTGTAATGTCACGAATGCCATTTTTGATCTGAGGACTTGAATTTCAGCTTGTCAGCTTCAATGGGAAAGCAAACCTTTCATTGCCCCAATAGAAAAACGTGTGTCTGCTCTTTCAAGCAGGCTCCTTCTATACCTACTTTTTGCATTTTGCTTTTCACGGTTCTCTCTGTTTGTGCTGTGCACCCACCCATCACTTTTTTATTTTCTTTTTTGACTACGGTGCCTCTTGCGTGTACTGAATTGTAAGCTGATAATGGCAGAGGGCCAAAGAGGAGGTTTATCATTTGCATAGAAGCTGGAGGCGGCCTTCCTAACTCCTGTTCCTTGACACGCAAGGAAGAGGAAGAGAGAGAGCCCTCTCTCTGAGATGTGGTTGGGTGAGTGGGTGCCCCAAACAGAAAGGTCCCTTCGTTCATTCAGATTGTTCATGCTGCTCTGGTTTACTGAAGAGAAGGCATTTGTGCACCAAGTTAGCACAAGCTTGGCTTCAGCGACTGAGATCCAGGAAATGCCGTGTGAACTTTGAGTTAAAATAGGTCAACCAGCTACACTTTGAAAAGTCCCTGTTTCAGTATTTACATAATGATCAGTTTGGGGAAACCTAGGTGGTAAAACCTCCATGCAAGGAACCAAACGATAACTTGGCAAATAATTTGTCAGCTCAGGGGTAAGGCTGTCAACACTCACATAAAAGTTTTGTTTTTCCCTTGTTCCTGCTCCAGTTCAGGGAAAATCCAAAAGTAAAAGCACAACACGACCAGGGATGCTGAGTAGAGCTGGGGAGGCTCCTTTTAACTCTGGCTCAGCCTTCTTCTTTTCCCACCCAGTTTCAGCGCCCTGCACTTTAAATGTAAAAGTGCAAACAATAAATACATTTATGATTACATTTCTATACCACCATTCCTCCAAGGAGCGGAAGATGGCATACGTGGTCCTCTCCTCCTTGTAATATTCTCACAACAACCCTGTGAGGGAAGTTACCATATTTTTTGCTCCATAACACTCACTTTTTTCCTCCTAGAAAGTAAGGGGAAATGTCTGTGCGTGTTATGGAGGGAATGCCTACGGGTGGCGGGGGGATCTGCTGCAGTCGTGAGCAGGGGATCCATGGTTCCCCTTCCTTCCCTCCTCCGTGGCTCGCTTTGCTTGCTTTGAAACAGCAAAGCGGGAGAAGAGCCGCTGAGTGGGGAGAAGAGAGGGACAAAGAGCCTGGTTACAAAGCACGGATCCACATGGATCCTCAGGATTTTAGCACTGGGTCACCCCAAATTCACCATCAGATCACATAGCATGTCCATGGCTACATCTTGCACCAAAAAAATCACGCACCCACTTTTGCCTGGGGCCGCAGTGGTGCAAAAACGTGGTTACAAAGCATGGATCCACATGGATCCTCAGGATTTTTGCACTGGGCTACCCCAAACTCACCGTCAGATCACATGTCTGTGGCCACAGCATGAACCACAAAAATCATACATCCACTGTTATGTTTAGAATATTTTTTTTCTTGTTTTCGTCCTCTAAAAACTATGTGCGTGTTATGGTCGGGTGCGTGTTATAGAGCGAAAAATACGGTAAACTGAGAGACAGTGATTGGCCCAATGAGCTTCACGGCTGAGTGGGGATCACCACACTGGTTCCTTAATTCAGTGGACAAGGACTACTGCAGCCTGCCTCTCCAACTCCCTTAGTTGCATTTCATCAGAGTGTCATCTGAAGAAGAAGAATGGGAGCAGATCTTTAAAGAGGGGTCCCTGCTGGGCCTCCTGAAGGGTGGATGTTCCCCAGCCCATCTCTACTGCCGATGCTGGAGATGCACTGCAGGGCCAGCATTCATAAAAACTAGTGTATTCAAGTAATTTAATTTTAGGAAGATGCTCCTTACAAGGCCGCTCACAAAAATGAATTAATAACAACATTATAAAATGACACAATTAAAACCCAAGCATATAATTTCAGTACACGATATAAATAACAACAGATAGCATTAAACATTCAGACAGCACCATCTCTGTGAGGCATTGCTGCAATGTCAGAGCTCAGGCATGTTTGCCGGCCAATTTACGATCGCACGCAGAGGTAGACCTCCTGTTCTCAGGATGCAGGAAATCCATGAGTGGTTCTCTCGCAGGGGAGCAACGTGATCTTTGTTTCGCTAATGCTGATTGCCGTGCGGAAGCTGGGCAGGGGAACTTTCCCTGAGATTGCGGTTGGGGAAAGAGTGCTTAACGCTGCTCATGCGCTGCATTTCTAAGGAAAGACACCCACCATCCCACCCTGCCTGCACCTGCCATTTAATTCTTCTCAAAGCCACAGCAAGGCTGATCACACCATTAATGTCAATAACACATGCAGGAATACCTGGAATGGCTTGGTTTGCAACTGATGAGAGTCTTTTGGAATCCTGAAGGAATGAATCCATCATCAACACTGCAGTGCCAAAGAGAGCTTCCAGATCAGGATCTCCCTTGTTCCCTTGTCCTCTCCCTTGTTCCATCAGGGCCCAGGACTCTGGTATTTGTGAGTTACAACAAACTGTTTCTATGTCTGGAAGTAGGTGCCATCATTACATGTCTTTATACACCAGGAAAAAACATTCCTCTTCACCCAGGCCTAGGCTATTAAATAATCTATGGCCTCTGAGAGTGTAGGGGACTGTTATTATTATGGTTATTTTACTATAGTGGTACCTTGGTTCCCAAACTTAATCCGTTCTGGATGTCCGTTCCAAAACCAAAGTGTTCCAAAACCAAGGCGCGCTTTCCCATAGAAAGTAATGCAAAATGGATTTATCCGTTCCAGACTTAGAAAAACAACCCCTAAAGCAGCAATTTAACACAAATTTTACTATTTAACAACACCACTGATCAATAAAATGAAAGCAATAATCAATGTACTGTGCTATAAAATAAGTAAGACAGTATTGTAGATGATAATTTTTTTTTCTTCTTACTTGCACTGATGATAGTCATTGTTTGGACGGGGGGGCTTTTATCCATTTCCGCAGTCACCCAATCAATCAATCAATCAATCAACTGGGTTCCACACAGTCACAAAACAAATTAACCGAAAAAGCCTCAAAAACAAAAACGCAAAATAAATAGCAAAAACAAAAGTGCCGTACTTAATCTATTCCGGAAGTCCGTTTGACTTCCGAAATATTTGAAAACCAAGGCGCAGCTTCTGATTGGTGCTGGTGCCGCAGAAACAATAGCCGACAACTGCATCAGATGTTCGGCTTCCAAAAAACATTTGAAAACCGGAACACTTACTACCGGGTTTTCGGCGTTTGAGAACCAAGGTGTTTGAGAACCAAGGTACCATTGTATTAGGTTGTCTGTTGGTATGCTTTTTATTATGTTTTTATCATTGGATGTTTTGCAATGTGTTGTACACTGCTCTGTGATCTTTTGATAAAAGGAACTATATAAATTGAAACAACAACAATTTATGTCTTGAGCTGGGTGTTTGCAAAATTATGCAAAATGCAGTATCCCCCCCCATCCTACCCCCCACAGTAGTAATAACATGGACAGTGGGCTGACTGTAGCAACAATGAACTTTCTTATCTGTTTTCCGATTCCGGCATATTCTAAGAGAACAAAGTGGCATGCCCATGTTTATCATGGCAGAATAATAGATGTAATATTTTGGTTCGGTTGCAACATGGCTAGCAAAGCACTGGTAGAGACAGAAGAGGGTTCTTTTTGGAGTGTAGCTTGCATCCATCAATGAGAATGTACAATGCAATGTTTGATAGTGACCACTCCCTTGACCAAGGACACCACTATTTCATTGGCCAGCACCCAATACTACTGAGAGTCTCTGCCACTCTGCAAAAAGCCATTGTCACTTTTTCAGTCTCTATGATAACATTCAATGCATGCTGCTTTGCCACCCCCCAAATACGGGGAACTGTAGTATGTTAAGGGTGCTGGGAATTGTAGCTCTGTGAGTGATGAAGTGCAGTTCTCAGGATTCTTTGTGGGAAGCCACGTGTAAGGCTGTATCCAGTGCTAGTCCTTACTCAGAGTAGACCCACTGAAATTAATGGTCCTGAGGTAGTCCTGTATATGAATTTCAGTGGGCCTTCTCTGAGTAGCACTAACGTTGGCTACAAACCATGGTGTGGATGCCTATTAGATCTGTAAAAAAAGCATGAATAAATGAGATCTTGCCACTCCAGCACTGAAGTTTTATAATAGCCGAGGGATGATTCACTGACGTTGAACATGAGAACCCTGCCCCATAGTGGAAAGGGCCAGGAGCATGGAGCTTTTCAGGATGAAGCAATATGCCCCCTTTGAACCCACAGATGGAAGCTGGATAGTCTCTGGGCATGTGATAACTTTGGGATCTGTATGGCAACGAGACAGCCTCCAAACCCCAGTGTTGACGTTTGGAGCCAACGTGCGCCAGCTTGCGTGCCACGCATATTCACATGCTGCAGAAAGGTTCAGAGATCCTTCTTGGCACTCCCCCTTTGGCGTGGGAGGCTTTGTCAGGCAGGTGTTGCATCACTCTCTTCCTTTCTTTCCATAGAAAGAAGACAAAGACTTCAGTGAAGACTTTCCCACCCCTAAACCCCGAGGAAGAGGTGGGAGGGAATTTAATATTAATAAAGTGTAAAATTTTGCCCCGGGTCATGAGGGTGGGACTAGAACTAATGTAACACAGTCTGTACTGCATGCTGTTGAAATTAGAAAGGCACCAATTATGTGCGCTGCCAAAACCTGCACAATTATTCCATTTTTCTTGGTAGCAAGAATTGATTTGCTGCTCGGGTGTTTTTTTTGTTTGTTATTAGTTTAATCGGTCTTTGGCAAGCTCAGGGAGCCCACAGAAAGGGCCAGTGGGGAACTCTAAGCTAATAAAGGAGACAGAACTGGATCCGTCTAATTTCCAGTGGTCTAAATATGGTTGGTGAAAGTGTGACCTGCAGATTCATGAATTTGGCTGCTCAACAGAACAAGGAGGTTGACTGTGTTTTCTTGACTCAACTTCCCTTGTTTACATGGCATGTGGACTCACGGGATCTTTCAACCACACATGCTTATTCAGTCTTGGGTGTCTCTCAGGTCCCTCTTAGCCTGAGGGATCCCTGAGCTCTACCTACCTTCTGTTGCTCCACTGAGAAGGCCAAACTGTTATTTGACAGAACTTCTTATCTCTAAAGCCCAAAAGCTTCTCATTCACTGGAGCTTCTGAGGCAAATTATGGAGAAACTGCTATGAACCCACTCACCTCCTTCATTTACATTTAGTCATTTGTGTTGTACAGTGGTACCTCGGGTTACATAAGCTTCAGGTTACATACGCTTCAGGTTACAGACTCCGCTAACCCAGAAATAGTACCTCGGGTTAAGAACTTTGCTTCAGGATGAGAACAGAAATTGTGGTCCGGCGGTGCAGCAGCAGCGGGTGGCCCCATTAGCTAAAGTGGTGCTTCAGGTTAAGAGTTTCAGGTTAAGAACAGACCTCTGGAACGAATTAAGTACTTAACCCGAGGTACCACTGTAGTAAGTTATGGTAACAGACAATGGGTGATTTGTCAAACAACTCTGACCTGGACCAGACTTGAAGCTTTCTTTCTTTGTAGCAGCCCAATTTCTGATGCCTATTTCCAGCAACCTACTGTTTTCTGGATTGAGAGAATGAGATTACCAAGCTAGTTTGCTGTGTTTCAGGCCAATACAGTGGTACCTCAGGTTAAGAACTTAATTTGTTCTGGAGGTCCGTTCTTAAGCTGAAACTGTTCTTAACCTGAGGTACCACTTTAGTTAATGGGGCCTCCTGCTGCCACCGTGCCGCTGCTGCACGACTTCTGTTGTCATCCTGAAGCAACGTTCTTAACCCTAGGTACTATTTATTTCTGGGTTAGCGGAGTCTGTAACCTGAAGCGTCTGTAAACCGGGGTACCACTGTATCATACAAGTAGAGGCAGTATGAATCTAAAGAGAGTAGTAGATACTTCTCTTGCCCTGCTACTAACGTGCAGTGACTATGGAGAAGGCTCATTTCTCAGGGTAGAATATCTGCTTTATATGCTGAAGGTCCCAGGTTCAATCCTCAGCATCTCCAAGTAGGGCTGAAACTCCAGAGAGCTGCTGCCAGTCAGTGTAGACAACCCTGAGCGAGATGTACCACTGATTTGACTCAGTTTAGAGCAGCTTCTATTTCCTTTTCACTATCACAGATATGTTATATGCTGAATGGGGTAAATGTTGAATGGAGTAAGTGTGCCCCTGAAGGACCCAGGTGCGCAGCCTGGGAGACATTTTGGACTCACAACTGTCTTTGGAGGCGCAGGTCAATTCTGTGTCCAGGGCAGCTGTCTATCAGCCCCATCTGGTAAGCACTCTAAACAATCACAGGCAACACGCGGCTAATAATGTATTAACAAAATATTAGTAACATGTATTATTTCACAATTCTTAAACAGAAAAGATATGATGGAGTCACAAATAATACAATTCAATCAATATTGCACAAACCAAATTAGAACAAGTAGTCAAACAATATCACAGAGGCGAACAAGCCTTTCAACAGTCACAATCCTGTAACCGTGCGATAAAATAAGCTCCAAACTTAGAAATTCTTAAACAGAAAGTACAGCGGTACCTTGGTTTACAACCACCAAAACAGGTTGTAACCCAAGGTGTGCTTTTGCCAATGGGGCCTCCCCCCAAAATGGGTTGTAATCCAAAAAAAGGGACACACACAAAGACCAAGTTATTATCGAGAATGTATAACTTGCTGCTTAAATGGAACACTCAAGATGAGACAGTTAAACCAGCAATGATAAAATGGGCTCAGGACATTGGTTATAATATTATGTCTGATGACTGGGAAAGGTTATGGACCACCGGTATGAAGTTTACTGCATGTAATGCTTTGAAAGAAAACATTATGAAAATGGTATACAGGTGGTACATGACCCCGGTTAAGCTAGCTAAGATTTACCATTTGTCCGATAACAAATGTTGGAAATGCAAGGAAGCTGAGGGAACATTCTTTCACCTCTGGTGGACCTGCCCAAGACTGAAGGCCTTCTGGGAAATGATCTATAATGAGTTAAAAAAGGTGTTTAAGTACACTTTTCCCAAGAAACCAGAGGCCTTCCTTCTGGGCATTGTCGGCCAGAAGGTGTCTAAAAAGGATAGAACTTTTTTTATGTACGCTACAACAGCAGCAAGAATTCTTATCGCTAAGCATTGGAAGACCCAAGATTTGCCCACACTGGAGGACTGGCACACGCAACTGATGAACTACATGGAATTAGCCGAGATGACTGCAAGGATTCGAGACTTGGGAGAAGAAGCAATGGAGGAGGACTGGAAAAAATTTAAAGACTATTTGCAAAAGTATTATAAGTTATATGAAACATAAGATGTCGTGTGATTGGGAATCTAGCCCCAGTAACAAAACTTAATTATTTATGAAATTTGACAAGATTTATGAAAGAATCAAGGTTTAAATGGGTAAAAACGATATTATGGTATATTGCTCAGAGTATATATTGATCAAGAGATTTAAATTTAAACTGTAATTGAAAATAGAAAGAAACATACGAAATAAGGATATAATTTGCTGATAAATTTATTGTTAAGAAATGCATTCTGCGAGGGATGGGGGAAGTCCAATGGAAATTTGAAATGAGTTATTGAAATGGTCGTGTTTTTCTTTTTCCTTTTTTTCTGGTCTTTTTTTTTTTCTTCTTACTTTTTGATCTCTTTGTTATTTCTGTAAAAAATGTAATAAAAATTATTATAAAAAAATAAAAAAAACAAAAAAAGGGACACACACTTCTGGGTTTGACGTGGTTGTAATCCAAAACAGTTGTAATCCAAAACGGTTGCAAACCAAGGTACCACTGTATGTAGTAGAATCACAGAAAATGAGAGTCTTATCACTGTTGCATGAGCAAAGTTAGACAATATAGTCCATCAGTATGAAAGAGGCAAACAAGCCTTTCAACAGTCACAATCCTGTAACTGTGTGATAATGGATGCTCCAGAATGTAGTGCAGTTTTTCCGGATGACAAACTGTTTCAATAGTAATTCTTCATCAGCAGATAAATGGTCCTAACAAGTACAGCAAGTAGTGTAGGATCAGCACTCACTGAGAAGTGTAGAAAGCTGAGAGTTTTTAGAAGATCCCTTAACTAATTACAATTCCCATGATACATTGGGGAAAACCAGGGCTGTTAAAATATTATAAAAATGCTTCAGGTGTGGGGTGTGGATTTGATTTTGGAGAGGCAAGGTGGGATTAGCATGTTCTGGGAGAAGCCACATCAAATGACATTTGTGCTTCTTTTCTGTTACTATCTAGTGATATTTCTCCTCGGAAGCTATAAGAGAAGGCAGATTAAGCCTATTGCCTTCAGTCTTAGAACTAGTTATAGGTTAGAAATGGTTTATTTTGGCCAACCCCATGATTTAAATCTTGCAGAAGGACAAGATATTCTTAAATCAGCTTGATACTGAAGGGGGAAAACAGTCAGAGGCTCTTTGTTTTGATGCCTCAATGTTGTTGTTGTTAGTCGTTTAGTCGCGTCCGACTCTTCGTGACCCCATGGACCAGAGCACGCCAGGCACTCCTGTCTTCCACTGCCTCCCACAGTTTGGTCAAACTCATGCTGGTAGCTTCGAGAACACTGTCCAACCATCTTGTTCTCTGTCGTCCCTTCTCCTTGTGCCCTCCATCTTTCCCAACATCAGGGTCTTTTCCAGGGAGTCTTCTCTTCTCATGTGGTGGCCAAAGTACTGGAGCCTCAGCTTCACGATCTGTCCTTCCAGTGAGCCTCAATATTTAGTAGTAAAAACTAGGCTCAAACTAAGGCTGCTGTTACATTTTTCACTTTCAGCTGAATTAATCTTTCTAAAAATGCAAATAGCAGCAGTGGAGGAGCTGATCATGGCCAGGAGTGTAGGAACTGCCCTGATCCAGATGAAAAAATTTTCCTCCCCCACTGCGTTGCTATTTCTGTTAGGAAGGAAACTCTCACTAGGGTTTGGTTTTAAAAAGAGGTTTTAGGGCAGGATACAAAGCTAGAATATACCAAATTTGGGACTGGGTTGGATGTTGGATAACCAGCCTCATACAATGAACATGTTTAAGCTTAATTAATACACGGAGGGGTTAATATCATACAACAAGCTGTTCTGCCAGGCTAAGCTATGTCCACTTCCTCTCACCTGAGGAGGAACTGGGGAGTCTGGGCTGGATCTAGAGACATCAAAAAAACGTTTCAGGAAAACGTGTTGAAACCTCATATAATGGGGAATCATGTTGCTGAAAGACGGAACTCCACAGCGCCATCTGGTGTCAGTGTTATAAATGCTTTTTAAAATGCCTTGTCTTTACTAATGTAGCTGAATCCCAAGTCTTTGTTAACTTTCAGTCTACCTAATGAACTCAGCATGTGAAGAGGTTTCAACTGGTTGCTTTAGTTTAGCCAGATGGCTCTCACAAGCTCTTCATGTGTTCCTATACCAGTAATTTAGGAACTTTCACTGCTTTGTGACTAAGCCAAAGTTTTACTGCTTGCACAGCTTTCTGAAGCACATGAATTTGACCTTTGGGGAGTTTGTAAGTAAACCATTTTTACCTTACAAATGTGTAGTATTTTTCTATACTAGGGGAAGCAGGAAGCTTTGGAAAGAAACCTTTTAAGAGGATATTTAGGAGCGCACTTTAAAGGGCACATATTTCAATTTCTCCCTTAAGTTCTGTGTACTTTTCATGGGGAAAAGGTAACTATCTTCACCATGTCATGCGCAAAGGAGCAGTGGATGGGCTTGGGCTCAGAGGCTTTGTGGGTGCCAGGAGAAAACCTCAAGGGTGCCTTGGCTCTCACAGGCACCACAACATTATGAAACAGACCTGAGGAAAACCAATTAATTTGACCCAGTTGCCAAACTGCTCTTGAAAAGGTTTGCTCAACTTGTGTGTCAAAACCAATAAACTTAAGGCATAGTAAGAGGCTGCATGGCAGCCAGCCATTTCTCTTTCTCATGCCCAGTAGCTGTTTCCTTAGCCGCCTGTTAAAACATTGCAGAAGAACCTCAGTCTAATAACATCTGTTATGGGATATGGTAACAACTAACTATGGCTGCAGCTCATAAATCAGGATTTTGTTGCAATTTTTAAATAAAATATACCTTAGGAGGCTAATAAAGCTGAAGATACTAAATGTTACGGACTTCCAAAATAAGTGAACTTTTTTATTACAGAAGCTTGTAAGTGAGGTAACTGTAGTTTTGTAAAGATTATACTCTGTGGTCCTTCTTTTAAAGGGGAGCCTACACAAAATGTAACATAGGACTGTGAAGTGAGTATAAGGTTTTCTAAATAGGCTTCTTAATTTGAGCTAGCATGCTTTCTGAGCAGATGAGATTTCTCAAAGCTTCTCACGTGTGACTCACTGCTTATTTGTCTTGCCCTACCTCTGTATAAGGGATGCGGGTGGCGCTGTGGGTTAAACCACAGAGCCTAGGGCTTGCCGATCAGAAGGTCGGTGGTTCGAATCCCCGCAACGGAGTGAGCTCCCATTGCTTGGTCCCTGCTCCTGCCAACCTAGCTGTTCAAAAGCACGTCAAAGTGCAAGTAGATAAATAGGTACCACTCCGGCGGGAAGGTAAACGGCGTTTCTGTGCGCTGCTCTGGTTTGCCAGAAGTGGCTTAGTCATGCTGGCCACATGACCTGGAAGCTGTATGCCGGCTCCCTTGGCCAATAAAGCGAGATGAGCGCCACAACCCCAGTCAGCCACGACTGGACCTAATGGTCAGGAGTCCCTTTACCTTTACCTCTGTATACAAAATCCACATTGACCAATAGATGGCAGTTTTCTACCCTCTTGCGTCTTCATCCTATTGGTTACTGTGTTGAGGCGCAACTCTGCACCTACCTATAGATGCTGTAGTGTGATGGTAAATAAAAAAGACTTTGTACATTTCGGTCTTACTTTGTACAGGCATGTGTAGAGCTTGTTTGAGGCCTGGGGCAGGAGTCTTGTTAGAATAAAACTATAAACTCAAACAAAAAAGAGTCCGGTCCCTGGTTGGGCTTCCCAGCCTGCTTAACCCTCCGAGGCCTGCCTCTGCACGGGCCTGATCTAGTATCCTGGGACATATGTTTATCATTCACTGAAGATGGGTACAGCTGGCAAATTTACCATTTTTTGACTAGTTTTGAGCTACTGTTTTGATCTCAGCAGGCACTACATATACACGATCTAATTCGACTTTCTGGATTATATTTTATGAGTGAGACTAAAAAAAAGATTGGTCTGGGATTCATGAAGTCACAGGTTCAAAACTTGCCACCACCTGAGCTCTGTATGTGGCCTTTTAGACAAGCCACTGTTCTTTCAGTTTCAGTCCCCCACAGAAACATGGGAAGTTGCCTTATACTGAATCCATCTAACTTTGTATTGTCTACACACTGACTGACAGCGGCTTTTCAGGGTTTCAGACAGGGTTCTGTCACAGCTGTACCTGGAGTCGAACAAGGATTGAACCCGGGACATTCTGCGGATGTGTGACCACTGAGCCTACAGCTCTTCCCCATTCTTCTTTTTCTTCACCTGCAGTACTGGAATAATATTATCTTACAGGAGTTATTGTAATGCATACCAAGACAATGTACGTGAAGCACTCTGGACACCACCAAAGTTCAGTATAAATGCTTGTAACAGTTACTTCTGCAATTGGTGAAAGATCCTATTCCCTTAATTGGTTGTAGGGCCACAACAATCCATGTTGATTAAACTGAGTGAGAGTTTGGCAGAGTGTGCATGAAAGCACATACATGGTGCAACCAGATCCCAGTTTTGTATGTAATTAAAGACAAGCGTGGAGTGGCGAGAGAAGCCAGAATGGTACCACATGGCAGAGCACCTGGGCTGAGCACATTGACACATACAAAAAACATAAATAAAATGAAACGGATTGACAAAAAGATGCCAAAGTGGATTTTTGAATCAACAAGGGTTAGATCCTTCATTCTAGGTGGAATCAGTGAGCCCATTCTGCACAAGGACTCCTGTTAGTGCAGTGAGGCTTCCCCCTTTCCCCGCTCCCCCCATGCACCCCTGCACCCCCACAATCTGAACTGGGGGGTCAGGAGAGCCCCATCTTCTTAGTTCTATGTTGAACTCAGACCCTCTGACTGCAAGATGTTTTCTCAAACCATTGAATATACTTTGTTTAACTATAAATGTGTTTTATGCGCCTTCTAGTTAGTTTGTTCAGTACAGTGGTACCTCAGGTTACATACGCTTCAGGTTACATACGCTTCAGGTTACAGACTCCGCTAACCCAGAAATAGTACCTCGGGTTAAGAACTTTGCTTCAGGATGAGAACAGAAATCGTGCTCCGGCGGCGCGGCAGCAGCAGGAGGCCCCATTAGCTAAAGTGGTGCTTCAGGTTAAGAACAGTTTCAGGTTAAGAACGGACCTCCGGAACGAATTAAGTACGTAACCAGAGGTACCACTGTAATGTGTTCAATGCTCTGTAAATCTGTTCCATGTTAGGTAACTGACTGTTCTGATGGTTGCCATCAGATTCAGATCACCATGGCAACCTCTGCTTAAAGTGAGGTGGGAAGTCTTTCCTGCGACTGCAGCCATTCCCATATTGAGGGAGCCTGATAGTTGCTGCCCCAGCTATGGTCCAATAGACCCAGATTGTGTGTCATGCAGGCAGAAGCTTGTGAGAGGCAGCCTGTTCTCTTTAATACCGTTGCTACTTCAAGCCCAGATGTGGGAGAAGATAATCACCAGATAATTTGCCTGTATTAAGTAACCTTGTATATTTCAGGCTTGCAACACAACATGATTGTTCATAGAGAGATGTGGGATTTATTCTTACGAGGAGGCCACACCTTCTGATAGCTTCCTTGCTTCCTATACCTGGAGATGAGAGCACCACCTGCGGTTACTCAACTGCACACTGTTTTTTTTGCTTTTGTACTGGCCCTGTATCGATACTTTCATCAGCAGGTGAAGGCAGAAATTCGACCTTTTCATTGGCATAGAGAAACAATGACGGGGGAAATGTGCACTGCTGAATTTCTGCATGCTGGAGGCTAAAGGCGACTGTCCTACACTCTGGTCTGTTTCCCCCTTGATAAATTTGCTTCACTTTCATCGGGGAACTTGTGCGGGGAATTTATTTACCTGTCCTGCCTTTTAAGAGAAATCCCTCACAAGGTGACTTTTGGTAATAACATTACAATTAAAAAACCCCCGAACTAACTGAACCTCTGTCTCTTTTTTTGTAAATCAGATTAAAAACATTTGTGGCTCAAAAAAAAAAAAATGCTTGGCAGAATAGAAAGTATTTGTGAGCCACATAAAGGCCACAACAGAGGGAATTAAACCAGATGGACTTCAGTGATCACCCAGAGAGCAGTGCCTTTGAGGCTAATCTCAGGGCCCATGCAGGTCTGCATGGGTGCAAGCGCTCCTTCAATCTCAGACCATTCCAGGTTTAAACGTTAGTACTAAGCAGCGGTGTGTGGTAGTGAAGCTCTCCTAGCAGTGGTGGAGCTGCACTGTCTCGGCTGGCGATACAGTGAGGTGGTGGTTGTGCAGCAGAAGCATCTTTGGGGTGCTGGGGTTGGAACCTCCCAGGTGTGTGTGCACACACAGTTGTGGGATGTCAACACCACCAGCCAACACTTTCCTCCAACCTCACCCTACCCTGCCTTGGCAAATGCAATGGTGTTGTCACTGCTGCTTTAGTCACCCTCAATGGGTAACTGATGCAACTGATGCAAAATTGGTGTGATGTTGTCAAGCTGTCCAGCCCCCATAAGCATTCTGGCAGATGGATTTTGCACTCATTTTACTTGGATTACTGTAGTGTTCTGTACATAGGTCTGCCTTTGAATATGATCTAGGAACTTCACGTAGTCCAGATACAGCCGCAAGCGTATCAACTGGGACTGGGACTATTGGATTAGGGCTGCAGCAATAAAACTGCTTGCACAGGATCCATTATGGTTTCAAATTGGGTAGGGGACCATGTAGAGATTCCAGCATGGAAGGGGGTTGGACTAGATGTCCCTTGAGATCCCTTCCAACCAGGGCTTTTTCCCCAGCCAGAACTTGCTGGAACACAGTTTCAGCACCTCTCAGTTGGGCCCCCATTGCCATTATAAGAAAACAACGGAGGTGTTAATGGTGCGTTCTGGCACCTCTTGTTCTAGAAAAACAGCACTGTTTCCAACTCAATGATTCCATGCCAGTGCTTTGATTTACAGGCTGTTTCCAGATCAAATTCAAAGTGCTGCTTTTAACCTTGATTTGAGTACAGGTTACTTAAAGGATTATCTCCTCCTTCATGTTCCTAGCTGGACCTTTGGGGCATCTTTTGAAGTGTTCCCCAGGGCTCCCTTGCTGAGTGAGATGTAGCAGGTTGGTTTGGGGAGAGGGACTTTTCAGTGGAGACACCCTGGCTGTGGTTGTCCTCTCTAGAAAGCCTTACTGGCACCTACTTTGCGATATCTTCAGTGCCAGAGCTTTTATCTTCCTGTTTAGTAATTTAAATGCTTGAGGGAGTGTTTTTTTAAAAAATGTTAAACGATCCATTTTAAAAGTCTTTAATGCTCTTGACAGACTTGCTGTAATGAATTTTTGCTGAGTTTGCGTGCTTTGTTTTCCATTTTGGCTTTGGCCTGTATTTTAATATTTTATTTTAAATGTTGCTATTAGGAGGTGTGTAAAAGTTGTTAACAAAATAAGCAAACTGATCAACAATTGGGTCCTTTTGGAACTTCTGTGGGAGATCTAGTTGCTCCTTTGTTGTCATTTATAAGTGGCCTCAGGGTGCTAGAGCAGGAGTGGGGAGCCTCAGGCTAGACTGAAGTATGTGGGGATGAACTAGGCCCACATTTGATTCAATGCAGATCTAAATAGAGACTGTAGATGTTATACAGGATCAGCACTAACTCCACCTAATTTAGGTGAGCCACAGGGCCCAGGGGAAGGGCATGACCTGATCATAGCCCCTTATCTGAGTCCTGAGTTCTGAGTAGGGAGACTTTTTGATACCAACCCCTGCTCAGGGCCACAAAACTCCTGGTAACTGAGCAGGGCTGGCCTGCCTAGGAGGTGGGCTTAGGCAGCTGCCTCAGGCGGTGGAATGTCATGAGGCAGCACCCCTGCAGGCTCTACTGGAAATCTGCAAGATATTTCTGGAACCTGTCACACAACCCAAGTATGGGAGGCTCCGGCCCTTTCACCTCAGGGGGCAAAATGGCATGCACTGCCTGTGACTGAGACAGGGCAGGTCCAAAAGATTTCCTTATTCAGCAGTTGAATATGCCCCTCAGCTGCCTAAAAGTGCTCATCTGGTTATCATACAGCCCTTCCAGCTTGCACACCTGCCAAAATGTGACCAAATTAATCTATATGGCCACGCCAATTGCTTGTGCACACACTTCACACAGCCTGCAGTACAGGCTAGGCAGAAAAAGCTGCCCCTGAAAGCCAGTTTGAGGGCAAGCACAAAAATGCTCTGCTCTACAGGGACTGGTACAAAGACCTGCACTACTACCTAGGAAGTTGTTGGACTCCAACTCCCATCAGCCCCAGCCAGCATGGCCAGTGGTTAGGGATGATGGGGGTTGCAGTCCAGCAACGACTGGAAGGCCACAGGTTCCCCATCCCTGGCCCAGAGGCTCAAAAACCTTTCGTTCATCAATTTCAGATGCAAGTTTCATTCTCTGTTGGGCCATGTACAAATGAAATGGGCTTCTAAAAACAAATATTCAGCCAGGCCTTTTGAATTGGCCGCTGGAAGTTTCTGGTTTCTTGGACTTTGATGGCAAATCTTATATTTGGAATTCAGAATTCCCCCCTCCCTTTGGCCCTTGCAACTGCTTTGTGCTATCTTCTGAGAGCTAGATCGGAAAGTACAGCTGCAATGCAACTTGCAACACTGCACAGAGCAATGCTTTTCACAAATGTCTTATGAAAACTCTAAATGCTATTTATGCTCCAGTTATGTAGCTGGTGTACTAAAGGTATCTCCTATTGGATTCATTAAGCACTGCATCTTATTATCACTGGATGCCTCCTTTTTAAAAAAGCAATAACTTTTCACTAGAAATAACAGAACCCCAAGTTACACAAATAAACAATGATGTCAGTGTGGCACTGGGGAACAGCTAGGGCTGGCTTAACCCTCGGGATAAAAGTATGCGACAGATTCCCTTTTCTAGTGTGAGAAGATTTCTGTGTAAATAGGCCTGTCCTGCTTCCTGTGGCAGACTTACCCTCAGCCTTGGGATAGGTCAGCATAGTCCTTTTCTCAAAAGATTTTGCTTCATAGTATTGTCCTTGGATATGTACAGTACAGTGGTACCTCGGGTTACATACGCTTCAGGTTACAGACTCCGCTAACTCAGAAAGAGTACCTCGGGTTAAGAACTTTGCTTCAGGATGAGAACAGAAATTGTGCTCCGGCAGCGCAGCGGCAGCAGGAGGCCCTATTAGCTAAAGTGGTGCTTCAGGTTAAGAACAGTTTCAGGTTAAGAACGGACCTCCGGAACAAATTAAGAACTTAACCCGAGGTACCACTGTGCATCTATAGCATGAAACTAGATGTGTTTGTAAATAAAAATAAAAATAAATGCAAGTGTGGAAGTCATTTCTGCCACCTTTATAATGACAGAAATACAGCCTCTGCTCCACATGTCACTTTTTCCATGCAACTATGTACTCAGGGAGAGTTTGCACGGAAGGAAAAACAATTTGGTAGCTGATACCCAAGGACTCTTCCTTTTATCATAGCTCCTCAGATCTGAGCCTACAGAGCCACATGTAGCCTACTAGCTTTCAGTCTACTGGGTACTTGATAACTGTTCTCTCCTCCCTTTAGCACACTCAGGCAGCAACCCCCCTCTAGGCCACTAGAGATGGTTGGTGGGCTGCATTTGGCTTGGTGTGGCGTAAGTTTGACTAAGTCTGCTGTACCACAGAACAGGGCAGAAGCACCCATGGTCTCAAGAGCAAGCAAACTTAAAACATTTACTTCCTGCAAAGCATGGCTAGCATAAGAATCAGGCATGCTATAATTCAGTGGGATTAGCACGAAAGGAAAGTGGTAGAGGGTGTGTTAGTACAGTGCATCATGATATAGCGTGGTCCTATAATCTGGTGCTAAGTAGAACATATTCCATGGTTCATAGGGCAGGAAGTGCATGTTTACCGACAAGTATTCAGCAATGCAACTGTATAGTCCAGAAGTGTGTGGTTTCTGTCAAGTATTGCGAAACAGAGATAGATTTTTTTTTGGCTGATGAATAAGTACGGCTGACAATGAGAAAAATAATGCTTTGCCATCTAATTTGGGCTGTTTGTTAGAGAAATCAACACTACAGTGCAGACCAGTCCTGCAGAAGTGTGTTTACTGCCAGGCAAAGGGTTTTGCATTTATTGGAAGGTAACATGGAACTATGGAGAACATGAGGTCATGCATGGTCTTTTACAAATCAAAGGCTACCATTAACAGTTTGCAAAAAATTGTCTAACAGATATATGGGGATACAATAATATAGACACAAAGCTCTAGAACAATGGTTGATTCCAAGGTTTGCCCCTAGCAGCATATCAGAATGATACATTCATCTGATGGAAAGCTTGCTGGGGTAGAAAACTGCCTTAGTTACGCACAAGGTGAAGGAGATTAATAGGAAACAGCCCTGTGAAGCTGTACCCTAAAGATCCGGGGGCAATAAAGCAGGTTTAAAGACTGTACCCTTGCAGAACAAAACACCTGAAACAAACAAACAAAACAAACAAACAAACATGCAGTGAGTTGAATGCTGGAGAAAACTCACTATGTAATGGTGTGTTGCTCTAATGATTTCACACAGGGGAGTCCAATGTGATGACCTAGTGCATTTCACGGTAAGGCCACATTATCACAGTTGATGAGGACTTTAAGCATTCTGCTGTATCGCTTTTCCTCTCTGGCTTTTTAAAAAAGCCGGGTGTGTCTCCCCCCGCCCCCCAATACCTGAAGTCTATCTCATTATAGTCCCTTATTAAAAATAGTTTAGCATATTGCTTAATACAACACTTGGAACAGCAAAGGAGGGTCATTCACAAGGAAATTATGTTTGCAAAATTATGTTCGCAGGTAAACTTTGAAATGTGTTACAGACGCACAAAACCAAACATTATATGGCTAATCAGAGAAGAGGCTGGCAAAGGATTTTCTCAAGTTTCGGATGGTTTCGGCTTTTGCTTCGTCCTCGTTCACAGATGACCGAAAGAAGGATGACTCAGTGAAGTTGAAGGCGTTGGTCAGAGACTGTGATTTGCTGCAAGATAAAAACAAAGCAAAATGCACATCAATGCATGTTGTCTGCTACAGCCATACCTCAGAATTCTGTTTACCATGTCATACAATGGAAGCAGGACATATAGACCTCTGCCCACCATATCTCCTTCTCATTGTTAGCTTTGTCACTGATGATAATATGTTTTGGGCAGAGATATGGATGCAGGCTCGGGCCTGACCACCATGACCAGCTGTTCGGCAATGTATATGTATTGTGCTGGGCTATTTCACACAGAACGCAACACATTGCAGGGGAAGGCGTCACAGAAATCCACACGAATCATTTTGTCCATCAGGGCATACAAAAAAATTCTGGACCAAAAATTATCTCCATACATTCTAGGAGACATGAGTGCTTGAGTCCCATTCAAGTGAATGGACTTGTTTCTTAATCCTAACCATGTTTATTTGGAAACCTGTTCTACTCATTTCAGTGGCATTTAGTTCTCAGAGGGTTAGGAGTGCAGTCCTGAGGACTTAATTAATTTTAGTTTACATTCATTTCAGTGGGATGTGTGGGACAATCCTAAGCATGTTTCCTCAGAAGTCAGGCCCATTGTTGTCAATGGGATTTACTTCCTAGTAAATGTGTTTAGGATTACAGCCTTAAACATGCTTTACTTTTTATAGATTGCATCCAATGTAAGGATATCTCAGCTGGTAGAGCATACGACTTTTAAGCTCAGGGTCGTGGGTTTGAGCCCAACATTAGGCAAAAGATTCCTGGGTTGCAGGGAGTTGGACTAGATAACTCTCATGGTCCCTTTCCAACTCTACAGTTTTATGATTCTATAATCCAGCTCAACAGAAAATGGCTGCTGAACGGCACCTCGGAACAAATATATTCAGTTTAGCTCTGTATTCCTAAAGTGACTTTCCCTGGAACAATATTTCTTAATTTGATAGGATCTGACTGAATGCAGGTATGTAGAGTGTGGACAGTAGCAAAACTGTTGGGCTTTCGTTATGCTATAAAATCTAAGGCTAGTAGAAGGAAAAAGTTGTGAGGTGCTTGCGCTTCCTGTACTATGTCTCAGCACAAGGCAACAATTCATAGCCAGTGTGCTTTCAACCCCAAACTTTGTTGAAAACCAGAGTAAGCGGTGCTGCATGTGGTGTTCTGTCTCTCGTTTGCATTGTACTTGGGTTTAGTGTTCACGGAAAGGAGGCGGTGGAAAGGCAAAGCGAGGCTTCACTTGATTAGCAACTCAAAAATGAACGGCCTAATTAAATATTTGTTCATGGGCTAATAACCTGCACGCACATGTTAAGCAAGAGCATGTGGGTGAGAATGCAAGGCACATACATGCCAAATGCACAGAGTACAGTTAATCCCATTGGCAATTTGAGTTTGTGTATGTTTGTTTTTTCATTTTGAACATTAAAATATGAATGGGAATAAGCCTGTGACTCAGGCTTTGAGCCTGTCAAGGAAGGCTCAATGGCACACCACATGCATACAGTTTTCAAGTGTTCAGGAAAGACCCTAACACCTTTCCATCAAAGGAAATAAAGGATTAGGATGGGACATGCTGATCTCAGTTAGGAGGGCAACTTCCCAAGCTGTGGTTTATGTTGGCAATTCCAGGGGTATTACTCTGGCATGGCAGGCAGATGGCACTAGCCCAGTTGCTTAGGACTGGGATACAAGCGAAGGCTTTCAAAATCTCTTTCTCTGGATAATGGATTTTTTTAAAAAAATCTCATTTGAGAATAAGGGTAAAATAAAACAGGCAAATAAAACATTTTACTATTTCCATTAGAAAGGTTCCAGGCCAATATTTCATTCATTTTCCTTATGCTATTACAGTTGTTGATATAGCAAATACTTTAGCTATGTGTATTCTAATGAGATAAGCTGGTCTCAGAAAATAATGAAAGGAGTATTTTGGGGTGGAGGACACAATTCATGTGGATTCCACTGCCACTTTCACACCTGCCCGTTTTGCATTTTCATGATCCCACAGTAGGCGTTTACTGCAGAATAGCCACATTTTTTGTTCATATACTTTTTTTATGGAACAGCTCTACATGATGGGCTAATCATGTCTGTCATCCTTTATTTCCTCTGTGTTCCTTCCACTTTTGTTTCAGAAGGCAAAAATTCAGTTGGTTTTTTTTTGAAAACAATATGCAGCTGATCATGCTATATCTATACAGGAAGCCCCCCCCCCCACCTCCAGAGAGGCACATGATCCTTCCACGAATCCTCTTGAGTTAACATTTCTTAGTATCCAAGCTGTTGTACTTAATCTCATTAATGGGGAGATTAAGGTGGGAGTTCCATGAGCATGATCTCTTGCATTTTTTAAGTTAATAACTGTAGTTGGGCTTTTTAGATTGTGTTTGCTTCATGTTTTAAGTTCCTGTCCTGCCAGCTGCTATTTGCCCTATAGGGAAAATATACAGTAGTATAGAGTTCAGTAATCATGAATTTAATATTTACAAGCATAACCAAAGGCATTTTAGAATTTGTATTGCACGTGAATTAAGGACACTGCATTGTATTGTTTTAATTATTTGCTATTTATTATATTTCATAATTTGCTTATTGTTAGTTGTTAATTCTTGTTGAAAGCTGGATAGCGTCAGGCAGGATATGCATTTTATAATAGATAAATATATATTATAATTTTATAATAGATAAATATATATTGAGTTTTCAATCTGTCTGCACATTATTTGGCAAGACCGTATGTGCTGTTAATACTATTGTTTCCTTGCTGCTGCTGTACATAGTGTAGGCAAAGATTCTTTGCCATTATGTAAGATTCCAATATGGCCAGAGCTGTGGGATGTAACTGCAGATTACTTGGTTTTCTTTCTCCACCAACAGTTATATATCCAGGCATTTGGTACAAACAATAGCCCATTTCAGGAGGTTTGGTGCCCATCAGTCAGGGTTCTGCTAAGGAAAAAACTCTACTTGAGTAGAAGAGTCTCTTTCAGACTGGCACTGAACACGTGACTGGCATTGGTTTAAATGTCCAAGGTACCAAATGTCTGACTAGGACCAATTTCCTCTTTTTCTGTCTTATTGGCCTTACACAGTATGCCATTCTCTTTCTGCATTTGGATTGACTGGGTACAGCCCTACACATGCCTACATATAGCTTTGGAGCTTTGGGGGGAAAATTGGATGAAAAATGTATCATGGACTTTCGGAGCAGCCTTTTAAAACTGAAAATCTGTTGTTGTTTGAGTGGCTGAAAGGTTAAAAGTTTAAGTAGATAAGGCTTCCTTCTTTTCCTCAGCAGCTGACTTACAGACAGCACATTCAAAAATGAGTCAGTGCCTTTTTGGTTGGTGGGCAGAAACAGAGGATGACCCATTATCAAATTTGGCCTCGTGGCAGCAGAAATCTGCATGTATTGCAAATTACCGGAGAGCTTTTTCAACATCTGTTATTGCCTTTGTTGGAAATTTCCCTGCTTCAGGTCAACCTGGTGCAAAGATGTTACATGCTCACAACAACAACAACACCACAGGGGATCTGTACAGATTGTATTCAAACCTCACTGGCAAAGGAAAGCATATGAAACAAGCGGAGAAAATAAACGAAAAGCCTTACTTCAGTTGCGGATGTGCTGGAGGTTTCTGGGGTGGAGCTGTGGAGGGTTTCGTCTCTGTGTCCGCAGGTGGCCCAGCGCTTGAAGGACCTGGGGCCTGAGCACGTGGTTGAATTGCAGGGCCCGGTGGACGTGGAGGCAGGGAACTCGAGGGCTTTGCTGACTGCCCCGGAGGGAACGCACGCTGTGGTTGCAATGGCTCCTGGCTTTGTGATTGCATTCCTTGGGGTTGCACTGGGCCCCCTAGGTTCAGTACAAGAAAAACTTCATAATGCATCAGTAATTTTGTACTAGTTCTTATATCTAACACTTACAAATATAAACTTGGAACCAACAAAGTTCAGCGTGTCTAGGATAGGCGAGCCACATCTTTGCTGTTGATACCATTAGCCATAAATCCATGTAACTTGCAGAAGTGCCACACTGATACCAAGGTGCCCTAAAAAAAGGATTAATTTAGCAATGGTAACTTACAAGCTACATTCATTGCAACATTTCTCTATTTTGTTTCTGAACTTCCATGGTAAGAAATATTTCTTTACTGCTCCATTGCAATGGGAGCTATGCCTAGAAGGAAGCTGTATTTTATGGTTCTGCATATGGTAATGTAAACCAACAACACTATTTCTTGCTAAGGGGAGGGGGGTTAGGATTTTTGTTGCTGTTCTTGCTTATTTAAATGCCATATAGAAGCACACAGACTTGCAGTGGCTACTCAGTGGGCCCTAAAGAGCCTTTCTGAAAAAGACAAAGCATGCGCCCTTACAGCAGTAGCCACTGTTTAATTATCAGAGAATATCAATCCAGTGCAGCTCCATGTTTATTAAGTATGCAGCTGAGACAGGAACTGTAGGTGCTTGAAAGTACATTGAGTATATCTCACCAGATGCAATCTGCTTCACCTTTGTAAGGCTACCAGTTAAGCTAGACTACCTGAAGGGGAACCAATTTAGTCACAGTGATCTTAAAGGGTCCAATGTTCTGAGGTACATTTAAATGGGTTTATAGCTTGACTTATTATGCCAACATATGAATGCTTATGATAACTACTCCACTGTTATATCACAGCGTAGCATTGCACCAACTCTGGCATTATGAAATTCCTTGGCCTGGAACCAAAGGATCATGAAATTAGTTCCATGAGCCCAAGGGGAACTGAGACATTTCCCGTCAAAATCAGCCATGCCCCATGTTGGTAATATGGCGGGGGGGGGGGGATAAATTCCACTGGGCTAGGGAGGGATTGTGGTTCGGTGGCAGGGCATATGCGTTGCATGCCAAAGGTCCCACAGTCAGTTCCTGGCATCTCCAGGGAACAACACCTGATTGAAACACTAGACAGCCACTGTTGGTCAGTGTAGACAAACTAGATGCATCTGAGCTAGATGCACCTATGGCCTGACTTAGGATAAGTCCCACGGGCTATTCTAATCAGCTATTTGTTTCCAAGGGCTTTCCCATTCACGTGCAAGCACAGAAATGACCTCTTCAGCAAAGCGATGGGGAAACTCTCTTAAGGAAGAATTCCATGTGTGCCTCAGTGCACTGCAAACAGGGCAGACTTATAGGCTCAAGGAGTAAGACACTTCCACTCAAATGAAACTGTTCATAGGTAGATGAGGAGTTGAGATCATACTTGCTGGCTCCGCCCCTCGCCCTACCGATTTCAACAGAGAGCTTGTGAGCTGACTTTCTATGTAAATAAGCTGTATATGCAGATTGGCTATTCGATGCATGTAGGTCTGTTAAAAAGCCATACTGGGTATGCGCAGGACACAGTTGGAGCAAGCAGGTATGATTCCAACCCCACCACTCACACATTTCCTGAACATGCCATGCAGCATGTATACAGCTTATGTCTTTTTCAGAAGTAAGTTCAAGATCAACAGGTTCTATTTTCAGGAGACTGGTGGAATTTTGAATCTGGGCTTTAATGAGGCTTTACTGAGGCGGATCAGTTCTGTACCCTAAAACAAACATTCTCATTTAGCTTTTCTTTGCTGAGCAGAAAATACTTCCCCCCCTCTCCATTTAGATATTGAGGCTTATATGCCAGAAACTATACACTGAAGACAGATGTAACTTTTTTTTATTGCACATTAAGCTGTACAAGATATTTCACAAAATATATACTGCAATCACACTTCAGCATTTGCTCACTTTCTTGCAGCTGGTTTGGTACAAAAAGGCAGCAACAATAATAAAAAAGCTTTTACAAAAAGAAAAGGAAAGGGAAAAATAAAATAAACCAAACACACACCAACCCCCTGGACATTAATCCTAGACTGCAAAATATCAGTTCCCTATACCCCACAATATTGCACCTAAGCATGCTAGCATGCAGAGACATTTTGGCTTGCTTAATATCTGTGGCAGGAAGTAACCAGTGTGTGCCCTCCGAAGACCTTTTGCAATAAATGCACTTAAGTCCTGCTGGGATGCAGCTCTTTTTCTCTGAGGTCTGCAGGCACACGTGTGCACACACACACGCACACACACGCGCACACACAGAGCTCGTAAACAATGCACAAAAGCATTTGTAAATACTCAGACTACTACATGCAAAAGAACACTCATGGCTTGATATTAAATGGCATTCAGTCAGTAGGTTCATTTCTTCACCTCAGGGCAGGAGGCTGTTTTGTTCACTTGGGTTGAGATTTGGAGGTGAGGAGGGGCGTGTGTGAACCTGAGGCTGAAGGGGATGCACTCATTCTACACAATCGAAATCATCAGTGTAGTTATCAAGAGATCACTAACCAGAAACAATGACCACAAAAGCGGAATGATACTATAATAGACTAAAAAGGGGCAGGACGCAGAGGCATGCCCAACAAGCACTGAAATTCCCATCAAAAGCAGCGTGAAATTTGCAGCTCACTAGCCTGAATTTAAAAACAAAACAGAACAAATAAAACCACTTGGTAACTGAGCTATAATTTTGTTGGCAGTGTTTGCAAGGAAAATAAATTCAGACCTTGGCATTGTTTCACAAGAAAACAGGCTTGTTTGTATTAACCTAGGGACTGCTATTTACCTTAGTATGGGATTCTAATTGACAAAACACAATCCTTTGCCTTGCTCACAGCTAGTATAATAGTGCACCTTTAACGTTTACAGGCTAGATTTTCCATAACAGTTTAACTGCCCTGCCTAGATATTGCTTTTAAGATTATGCACATAGCCATTGGTTATGTGACAGTCATAAGCAATTATGGCTATAAGAAAGTTTGGAAAAGTAAAACCCGTCGGGTCACTTTGATTTACTATTTACACACACTTGAGTCATAAATGTGAACTTCTAAGCCTAAACCTTTTTACTTGTTCTGAGCCATATGTTAAATATACTTTCATATATGCTGTTGCTTACGCTCAGAATGATAGATCAGATGACAGCTGCATCTTAATTACTTGGCTATAGCCTCAGCTAATATAGAACAGAACAACCACACATTGAGTCCATGTACCACACACTTTTTAAATCCCTTAAAAAAAAACATGTGGCTAGCCCAATATTTGGAAAAGGTGATGATTAATCTAGCAAGGCTTTTAATGGCCTTGTTGACTTCCTCTAACAAACAGCTGTAGCTTACCTGAATTTTGTAGATAAGGAATATCTAGTAAACACACTTGATTTAGTTTTGTACAAGACCAGATGGCTACTTCATAACCACTAGAGAACCTTTGTCACTGAACTTAAATACATTCAGTACCCTCACATTTGCATCAATATTGCACGTAAGTGGCCCGTTTTTATAGCACTGAGGCTAATAATTTAATGCAGATTTTAAAATAAAAAAATCTGCATTGAAAATAAAGGATATTTATGTATTCTTGGAAATAATTCTCTCATATTTCATAGGAAATAAATGAAATAAAGCACTTGTCTTTCATGTTACCTATAAGCAGTACTTTTTTGCGACAGTACAAACCAGTACAGAATTCTGTCACTTCTTTTTTGCTGCCATTGGCAGCCATTTTGTGCTGGTATCTCCTTCACTTTTATCAAGAGAAGAATTCCATGAGTTCATTTGCTTTTACAACAAAAAGCACTGCCTATAAGTATGAACTCAAAAGTTAATGATGCCTCATTCAACATACTATTAAATGAGACTTGAAAAATATTATAATCACCTTTCTACATCAATCATGCACATTTTTTTTAAAAAAAACCAAACAAATATAATGCACATACTCACAGAGTTAAGCAAAAGTATATAAATTTCAACCTGGGCTGGTTAGTCTTTTTTACCCCACAATATAGAATACTTGAAAGAAAGAAAAACCTGTCTAGCCATCCATAATAAACAGTCTCACTGACTTGGTAGAGGCACAATTCTTGTACACTGTTGACAACAGCCCTGAATCACAAGTTATACAGAGAAACATAAGTAAGCATTACAACACAAACATGAACAGATAAACAACCAGACAGTATAGTTGACACTGCATAGAAAAAACACAGTCCAGGTCAGCACTTAAACAATGCAAAAACTGCACAAAAACTGGTATTGTTTGATTCCTCTTTTTTTGGCTTTAACCCTTGCTTTTGGTCTTAGTAATTTAAGTAGCCTGGACTTGTTTTGGTCCTACTGCAACGCCATTACAATCGAGAATGTACTGTAAACAACCTTGAGGAGGTGGTCGCTGGGGTGGGACTTTGTTTGGTTCTGGCTCCTTAAGTGATCCACTCTGCAAGACAAAAGGAAAAAAAGGGGTGGGGAGGAAAGCAAAACAGAAGAGAGGTCAAATGAGCAGGGCTACAATAAGGAATCACACCTAGGAGAAAGTTTTTGTCATTCGAGGAAGCCTCTTCCTGCATGTTAAGAATCTCTTATCAAGTAAAAGTCATCTCTTAGGGCACTTGCCAGTATGCGCTGGAGAAGTACTGCATCTCAATCTCCCAAGAACCCCCTAAATAGTGTGGAGAATTAAATTAACTTGCAAAATTTAAAACAACAATAAATTTAGATTATACACACCTTGAAAGGAATGCTGCCTAATTACTTCTTTGTTGAATTTTTAAGAACATTTCATGGTGTGTCTTTTATGATAGACATTACATTCAGAATGATTAGCCAGGCCAAAAAGCATTTAACTCTGAAGCCTTGGTTCATGTTCATGAACACCTTGAGATTTGTGTAACTATTGTTTTAGCTGCCATCAAGCTGAACACGGCACCCCTACAATGTATGATAGCCTACTAATGGCTCAAAAATCTCCCCAATTTTTGTGGCTGGCCTAACTGCTAAACTAAATTTGTTTTGGTGGAACACAAGTTGTGCAACCCTGAGTAATTCCCAAATGAACTTTGTCACAGGACCAAACTAGACAACGATGCTAAATGCGGAATCAAAACCATCAGGTCTTGCCCTTCAGAGCAGGAGAAAACAAGATTGCTCCTTCTTCCATGTGACAGCCCTTTAGATATTTGAAGATAGCTATCATATCTCCTCCCAGTTTCCTCTTTTCCAGGACAAACAGACCCAGCTTCTTCAACTGTTCCTCCTAAAGTTTCCAGATTCTTGATCATCTTGGTTGCCCTCCTCTGAACGTGTTCCAGTTTGTCAATATCTTTCTTAAACTGTGGCGCCCAGAACTGGATACAGATTCCAGGTGTGGTACTATTACTTCCCTTGATTGGCACACTAGACTTCTGTGGAAGCAGCCTAGATTAATGATTTTTTGCTGCTGCACACAGGGACTTAAACCTATTCAGGTTCAGGGTTTGTCACAATCTCCTCAGCCAGACGATGTCCACTTATGTAGGTAGACTTCCTGAACACAATATTTCCATGGAGTTGAAGAAAATGATATTGAGGCATTTGAAGTTGCCAGAAAGGGAAAATGAAGGGGCTGTTTAAATTCCTCAAACGTTCCCAACTGTAATTAATATCTCAAGTTTAAAATATTTACCAAACCAACAGATTTACAATTGAAGTTTAATATAGTCCACCTAAAAGGAAATGCCTTTGCCTTAAATTAGGCTTCCCAGCATGCGAGCTCATACTTCCTGGTCACTGGATTTCCTCAAATACATGCTTTGTTTAAGCATTTTGAAACCTTAATAGCCCTTGCACACTTTCCTATGGATGCACTTGCTGCCCGCTAATTAGCAGCTCCAGTTCCCTACTTGTATCAGGCATAGAGCCCTTGTTTATCAAATAGCCATCAGAAGTTGCAGACACCTTAGGCCAATCACACAGCCACAGCACAGTTGCTGATGAAGGCCAAACCAAAAGAAACACACGTGCTTTGCAGCCAGTCAGTTAGGTTGCATCAGCAGTGGCCAAAAGGCTTCCAAGTTAATGGTTCTGCAGCCAAGTGTCTGCCATGCCTGAGGGATAGTGGGAACCCATTGGTTCTGATTCATGATGATCAATTAGACGGATGTCATAGTCATGGAAATTCATGCAAAAATGGTCATGGACTCAAAAAAATTCTCGTGCTGAAACGAGCATGCTTCTTTTACAAATGAAAGTCTTCTTCTTTGGTGATCACTAGTAGCTGAGTAAGATTGTCTTCCATAAACACAGTTTTAACAATCAGTCCGTAAGTGACTGTGGAGGCCAATTCTGGATCCACACATCCTTCCACAGTGGGGGCATTGGTTCCCGGGCGGGAGTGGATCACGGTGTGGATTTGTCAAGCATGCCTTCCTCTTAACACATTTCTCCCTTGCGTCCTGAGTTTGGGCGTCTTCAAAGCCCATGACACCTTTGGTAAAGACTGTTCTCCAATTGGAGCGCTCACAGGCCAGTGTTTCCCAGTTGTTGGTGTTTATACTACATTTTTAAAGATTTGCCTTGAGACAGTCTTTAAACCTCTTTTGTTGACCACCAGCATTACACTTTCCATTTTTAAGTTTGGAATAGAGTAGTTGCTTTGGAAGACGATAATGAGACATCTGCACAACATGACCAGTCCAATGAAGTTGATTGCTTCAACACTGGTGCTCTTTGCTTCTTCCAATACACTGGTATTAGTTTGCCTGTCTTCCCAAGTGATGTGTAAAATTTTCCGGAGACGACATTGATGGAATCTTTCAGGAGCTGGAGATGGTGTTTATAAGTGGTCCATGTTTCACAAGCATATAGTAAGGCTGGTAGTACAATAGCTTTGTAAACAAGCATTTTAGTTTCCCTGCAAATGTCCTGGTCCTCAAAGACTCTGCACTCTGCACTTGGGAGAAAGCCGCACTCACAGAGCTCAGGCAATGCTGGATTTCGGCATCAATGTTGGCCCTTGTGGAGAGATAACTGCCCAGGTAGGAGAAGCGATCGAAATTTTCAAACGTTACTCCATTGAGTTGGATTTGTGGCACTGCTGAGGATTTATTTTGTACTTGTTGGTGCAGCACTTTGGTGTTTTGGATGTTGAGCGACAGGCCAAGCTTTTTGTAAGCTTCTGCAAAGATATTTAGGATGGTTTGGAGGTCACCCTCTGAGTGTGCGCACACTATGTTGTCATCAGCATACTGAAGCTCTATGACGGAAGTTACGGTAACCTTACTCTTTGCTTTCAGCATGCTCAGATTGAAGAGCTTTCCATCTGTTCGATATATGATTTCTACTCCAGTGGGGAGTTTCCCTTTGACAAAGTGTAGGATCATGGCAATGAAAATAATGAATAGAGTTGGGGTAATAACACAACCGTGTTTAACACCTTATCCCACTGTGAATAGTTCACTCTGAGAGCCATTGTTATCTGCGATTGTTGCTGTCATATTATCATGGAGGAGCCGAATGATGTTCACAAATTTGTCTGCACAGACTTTTTTCAGAAGGACAGTCCACAGGGCATTACGATTTACAGTGTCGAAAGCCTTAGCCGGGTCAATAAATGCCATATACAGGGGTTGGTTTTGTTCTCTGCATTTTTCTTGAAGCTGTCAAGCAGTGAAAATCATGTCCACTGCCCCACTAGAGGGCCAAAAACCATTTTGGGATTCAGGAAGGGTCACCTCGGATATTGTTAAGAGACGGTTTGCTAACATCCTTGCAAGAATTTTGCCAGCCACAGCTAATACAAAGATGCCTCGATAGTTTCTGCAATCAGTTCTATCACCTTTTTAAAAGAGATTGATAATTTTGGCAGCCCTAAAATCTGCTGGGATCTCTTCTCTCTCCCAGATTTTTTCGATGAGCTTGTGAAGTTGTTGTGTAAGTTATATTCCACACACTTTGAAGACTTGGGCAGATATCCCATCAGGTCCTCTGGCTTTGTTGTTTTTCAATTGGTTAATAGCTGTACACAACTCTCCCAGATTTGGAGATACTGCAAGCTAATCTCTAACTTGTTTTTGCGGAATTTGTGAGAGGGCCTCAGCAGCTACGGGGGAGTTAAGGAGATGTTGGTAATGTTCTTTCCTGCGCAGTGCATTAGCTTCTTTATCTTTTAGAAGTGTGGTACTATGACGAGTGCCGACAAGTGCTGGACAGATCACCGACTAATATGCTCCACGATGGCTATCAAGATTATACCTTGACACAGGCTTCAAGGAAGGAAACCAAGGTGCAAAATGAACACTCAAGCCCTTCAAGATCCCATTAAGCGGGATTGCTTTCAAATGACTCTTAAGGACCATCTGCGTTCAGAATTCCCTGATAACATTGAGGAACACTGGACCAAGCTAAAAACATCCATTATTGCAGCCTGTGAACAAACTATTGGATACCACACCAAGAAACACCAGGACTGGTTTGATGAGAATGACAGTGAGATTGAATGCATGATTGACAAGAAAAGGAAGGCTTTTCAGATCTGGCAAAGAGACAGAAACTGTGCCACTAAGAAAAAAACCTATGCCAGCGCTAAGGCTGAGGTGAGGTTCAAAGAGGAACCAGAGAACTAAAAAACGCCTGGTGGATAAAAAACCCTCAAGAGATCCAGCACTTAGCCGAGACCCAACAGGAGTCCTGTAGGCCCTAAAAGGGAACATGCGTAACAGGGGCAATGCAGGTTCTACATTATGCCTTCTGAAATGTATGCTTGTTCAGCACATTATGAAGAAGAGATAAGACAATATATATTCTAAATGCAGTGTTTGCATGCCCAGACTAACATGAGCAAGATAATCCTTTAAAAAATTTGGCTCACTGATCTGACCTGAGTGAAGTTGTTCATCATTACATTTAAATGCCATCAGCTTCTTAATTATGCACTCTGTACCTACGCTTGACATTTGCAGAAAGTCTGCCCAACCTAGCCCTTGAATATCAATAGCTGCAATACTTTGTGTGAAGCCAAGCACTTTCAGAATAAGTACAGCGACTGAAGCTGCGCATATTCTCTGCTGTGAGGTTTGCCTAATAGCCCGTGCTGTTAAGAGTGCTAAGGCACTGTTCAAAGGATTTAGTTTAAGGTGCTGGTGCCGAAGTAGGAAGAGTCCACAGAATAAGCAGAATCCCATTCTGCATGGGAGTCACAGAGGCCAGTGCAAGAAGCTGCCTGAACCATAAATACTAGAAAGAAGAAACAACAATGTTTGCTAAGGAAAGAAGGCAATGCCAACAATCTTCAGCCTTCTAGATGAACCTAGGATTGTGCTTCAGTTAGCATGGCATCCACTCTTACGTTCCTGAGGCTTAAGGATCATGAGGCTTAAACAGCAAATGGGACTATTTCATTCCATCTCTTCCATTCTTAGCCTTCAACATTCCAAGGAAATTGCCAAACAGCCTGTCTAATTGATATCTCTGAATACCATTAAGATGCATTGCTTCTTTTTCAAACAACTGACTGTTCATCTGTATTCAGGTAGGTAGTCGAAATATATATAAAAATTCTCCAGTAGCACCTTAGAGACCAACTAAGTTTTTTCTTGGTATAAGCTTTCGTGTGAAGTGTGCATGCAATTTTTTGGACATTTTTTAAAAAATTGTTCATCTGTATGTTATTTATCTATTTATTAAATTTCTATACCATCCTTCATCCGAGGATCACAGGCAAGTTTACAATAATAAAAACACCAAAATACACACCATGGTAACAAACAGGAACAACAACTCCACCACATTTTAAAAGGCCAGAGGTTGTTTAATTAGCCACAGGTCTGGGAAAGAGGAATGTTTTCGTTTGGCACTTAGAAGATATGTAATGAAGGCGCCAAGCAGGCCTCCCTGGGGGAGAGCACTCCACAAGCGGGGAGCCACCACAGAAAAGACCCGTTGTCATTTTGCTGCCCTCCTGAAGACGAGGCACATGAAGAATGATTGCAGGGTCAGGGTCCATTCATATGGGGAAAGGCAGTCCTTGAGGTATTGTGGTCCTGAGCTGTTTAAAGCTTTATAGGTCAAAACTAGCATTTTGAATTCCACCCAGAAACTAACTGGCAGCCTGTGCAGCTGGGCCAGAATTGGCATTAAAGGCTCAAACCATCTCGCTCCAGTGAGCACCCAGCCACCTGAATACTAGTATCATGTGTACAGTGGCACCTTGGTTCTCAAACGTAATCCATTCCGGGAGTCCATTTGACTCCCGAAACCATTCGAAAACCGAGGCATGGCTTCCGATTGGCTGCAGGAGCTTCCTGCACTCAAGCGGAAGCCACATCAGATGTTCAGCTTCTGAAAAACATCCACAAACTGTTTGGGAACCAAGGTACCAATATATATGGTACCAGTATTGTGTGTAATGGGAAATCATTGGTTGTTATTATTAGCATCTTCCAGTCTTCTATCTTTCTGCTCAGCAGTTCTTTTCGAAGCAGAAGAGCCCTGTTAGAATTTTCCTGTGCCCTTTCCTTGGGATGTTTTTGGTATTGGCAACATAGAGGTTATACTACAGAGATCATGTCTTTAAAAGGGTCTCATGGTCTGCATGCATGTTGCAGAGGATAAATGTTCATTTACAAGATTATTGTTACATGGTTTGTTTTAAACAGTAAAGAAACAGATCTCCTAGTTCTTGAGAAGTGTTTTTCATTATTCATAAAGTTCAGCTGCAAACAAGCAAAATGAAAAAACAGCGCCCCAAGAACTAAGCTATATATCTTGCTGTCATGAAACAACAGCTCCATCTGCTGGTGCACTGAGTCAGCAGGTGTGCTTGCAATAACCATGTCTGTAAATCTCCTGTATCCCACTGTCAGCACCTGCAGTGTGTGTGTGAGTGTGTGTGTGTGTGTGTGTGTGTGTGTGTGTGTGTGTTGGATTCCCTCAATCTAGTTGTTTTGAGACTATCATCATTCACTCTCCACAAGCAGGTGGCCCTAGGCTAAAACAACTCAGTACCTCCTACAATGGAAATAGAAGACATCACCTTTGCACATCTTTCCCCAACACTATGCAAAGGGCACCTGGCATGTATAAAGTGGCACTTTACAATCCTATTCTGATGTGGAAGTATGGAGAAGCCAGGAAAAATAAAACCCAGATTGGAAGTAATTGGCAATCTCTGGAACACACCATTTCTTCTAATGTGGTTAGCTCTGTCTTTTATTGCAAACCTTTTGCAATATTTTCAATGCAGCTGTCACTAACCCTTTCCTCACTATGAAAACGGGAAGGGAACTTTTGGGTCAGCCGCTGTGACTCCTTAGGGATGCCATGGAAGAGCAATGATCCTTGGACTACAAAACTCTCAGATGCAGGTGTTTGGTGAGGGGGAAATCTCACTGCTAGGCTTGAAGCAGCACAAAAAAACCAGAGAGGTTTCCTGCTTGTATGGAGGCATTATTATTTCTTGTTCTAGTTCCAGCATCCTAATGGCAGGCTCTGAGACCTTGGCAGAGGAGCTCAGACAAACGACAAATACAAGAGCAAAATTGTTCTGTAGAAAATTAGGACATGATCTGTTTTCTAACAAATTCTAAGCACAGTTAATAAAACCCAGTGCACAGGTTGGCTTGTGCAAATGTTTAAGGTCAGGATCCCAGACTGACACAAACAGCTCAGTTTGAATAATAAATTATTATTATTATTATTATTATTATTATTAATCAGTCATTGTTTATGATTTCATTGATTCAGCTTAGATCAGTTTAACAACACCATAGACACTAGATAATGGCCCATAAACACTCCATCAAAGCTAGCAGAATAAGAAGAAACAAAAATTTCTTTCTGGCTCACTCAATTTGGAAATGTATTCTATAGCCCTCAATAAACTAGTTCAATTTGCTAAAACTTGCCCCTAAAAACAGAATGTAAGGACTCTTGTTCAAAACAGGATTTCCACGAGATGGCGCTAAAATCTGAAGGTTCTTAGAACAAAGGGTGTTTTCAGAAATGAGACTCAGAATAGTTTTTATCCTGGAGGCTTCTCCTACCAGTAGAAGAGGACAGGTTTTCTTCTCAGAATGGTGATGGGGCTGATACGCCAGCTGCCTGAACCGCAGATGATGACTAGGATTTCAGGAAGCTACAGGATTGTAGGCAACAGAGATTGCCGCTAAACTGTGTTCTTGTTAGTGCTGAGAGCTGACTGATGCAATGAAAGAGCTACATAGATAGACAGGTTAAAAATAAAAGAGATGCTTTTGAACGAGAACTGGAGCCCCTGTGGGCTTTGGTTTTCAGATTGTGTAACTTGAAATCCTACAGAACAGAATTAATGCTTAAAGTACTAAAGAGTATGATTGTAGAATCACAGAAATGCAGAGTTGGAAGGGACCCTGGTGATCATCTAGTCCAACCCCCAGCAATGCAGGGAATCCTGCCCGCAACCATTCCTGGTTGGGCTTCTGGTTAAGAGCCAGATGCAGTGACCCAGTGTGCCAGTAGTGACAGACTGATGCACTATAGTATGTTTAAGGGCTACTGTATCCTCAGTTGCATCATAAAGTACTAAAAGAATGCACCAAAATCTATTAGCTTGTATTATGCTCTTAAGAAAATGAATAGTTAACCCTCACAATCACTTAAGAGTATCTATATAATTTTAGAGCCCTTAGAGAAATTCAGAATCTGCTGTTGACCTCCATTCACTTTCGTGTACTGAAAATCCGAAAATGAAATTCTGTAGATGAATATCAGCATTGCACAACAGGGCAGGAATTTGCCTCCTTAAGAATTAAAAATAGTTTTAATTACCACCCATCCTCATTTTCTACCTGCAGAGGAATTATAAATGTGCTGATCTTTTTGTCTGCTGATCTTTTCTGGAAAATGATCTCATCTTCAACAACAGCAACAAGTAACTATTTACATAGGATAGCATAGTTTGATCTAAATGTGAAAAATGTTTTTATAGAAGAAAGCAATTTCTCTATTTTGGTTTATGTGGCTATTATTTTAAAACCGCTTTACAATGAAGTTTAGTCACTGTATGTGGTTAGATGAGACTGAAATAATTTTGTGTTGCCTTTCAAGTGGTACAGTACAAAATAGAAGCATTACCACTTGGTTCTGTGGAATTGCATTATTTTTTACTCGGAGAACATGACAAAATTTAAAACAAAAATTAGTCACTATCCTCCAAGAACAAGCTGATTTGAGGTGTACCACAAACTTAGTTTTTCAATTGTTTAACTGATGTGGGCCCCCTTTTGAGAATATAAATAGTTTTTTTGCTTGCTTGTTTATCTTTGAAACTTGCATCATATCTCTTCAGTCCAATTACTACCATTTAGCAGCTACCATAAGCACTATTTATTTTTCCATTGCTTCTTTGAAGCTTTTTTTTCAGAAAAGTGGCACACACACACACTTATATTCACAGAACTATGGTCTACAGCCAGTGGCGTAGCGTGGGTTGTCAGCACCCGGGGCAAGGCAAGTAATTTGCGCCCCCTAACCCGTGGATTTTAGCACTCGAGTGCGAGCGCGCGCCCCCAGATGTTGCGCCCGGTGCGGCCGGCCCCCCTCTGCACCCCCCACGCTATGCCACTGTCTACAGTCGAATCACTCTACACTAGGGTGGTATCTTCCAGGAGTTAATTCTCTTTCAAATTTATCCCCACCCTCCAGACCTGATCACGATGAGAGGTGATGACTAACATGAGGAAGTAATGAAAAGGGGATGGATTGATTGATTGATGGTATGTGGTCATCAGTTGCTTGCATATTCTGAAATGTCACAACAACGATGTGGCAAGATGATAGCTCTACTTTTTCTGGCTCAACCTAAACTAGGCTTAGGAATCAATAAGCTGTGATCCCAGATGTTTCTGTGATACCCCAAAACAGTCAATGGCTGAAATCAAAGCAAAATAAGACACAAAAACACAGACTATTGCTCATCGTCTCAAATAACATTCTGAATCACAAACCAGGAGCAAGAGTTAACTGAGTCCCTTCATGTTAGATGTGCTTGCTGAAATGAAATGCATGCAAAACAGATAGATTCAGATGGACAACAGGAAGAGCATCAAACCAAAGTCAGTAACTAACCTTTTTCTTTCTTTTGGTTCAGTAGTAAACTAAACCTGATGGGAGGTTCTGTCAGGTCTAGTCTCCATGACACATTTACAAAATATGGAGGCCACAGGAAACAGCCTCTGCATGGTGGCCACAGAAGACTAGCTATATGGAACACTTCCATCATGTAGAGTTTCTATACCAGGGGGCAACCATGGAATGGCTAAAAATGGCATGGGAACTTTCTAGATGACAGGGGCAATCCATGCATCGAATCACTTTCTCTACTGAAAGTAGTTTTAACATGACAAGCGTAACATGAGAAAAGGCCCTTAAAGTCTGAGCAGGAAACAAAACTCATCTATTGGGCTTTTTCCCAAGTGAAAATATTTGACTATTAGCATACTAGATTGACTTCCACAATCTAAGAACAGATCTCAGTTGGAGCATGTTAGAGGTGCAAAAAAGAAACTGTGGACAACTTTCTTTCTCTTTTGACCTCAGAGTAAATGACCACCAACTAAGAATACTTATGCTGGTTATAAACTCATCTGATCAGACTCTGCTGCTTTTACCCTTTACTGCAGTTTGCTTTGGCTCTAGAATGACTGAGCCTATTGCTTTCCATAAAGTTTGCAAACTACTTGAGTGGCTTCTGGAGGCTGATTTGATTGCATAGTTGTCTTGAGAATATTTTTAGTTGCTAAGTTACATTGTTGTTATATCTTTATTTACAGTTTTACAGTATTTCATAGCATTTTGACAGCCTTGAGCTTGGGAAAGACAGCATATAATCATTTTAAATAAATAAAATATAAGTAAAATCAGCATGGCCACAAAACCATGGATGCACAGAGCCCTTTGTACCAGCCTTGATGATTATTGAAAGAACTGAGTGAAAACAAAGCACATTGGAGCAAACTGGAGTCAAGACTGTTGATTCAGCTTATGCCACTGTAACATATTCAGAAACCTACGTTTAATGTCATTTATGCCATTATATATGTTGCAACTTTATTGATGAGCTCTTGCTTGATATTTTAAATATATGATGCTTGAAACTCTGTTCTAAGGAAGCACAAAAATCACACTCCATTTTTACTATCCACTTCCTTCTAATAACAACAGCTCAACACGTCCTGAATCCTCATGACATGTGTCTACTGAAATCCGGCATGTGTTTATGAAGAGTGTCTGCATTCCTTACTTGTGGCTGCTGAGTGGCAGTTGGTTTCTGAGGAGATGGTACAGGTGTTTTAGACAACAGTTGGTTCATTCTGCTTACGACCAGCTCAGTAATAAGCTGTTTCTCTTCAACCTGATGCTCACCAATCAAAGGCATGGCACAATCCATAACCTAGAAGAAACAAAAGCTGTTTAGGCAGTGAAATATCATTTTAGTGATTTGTTTATGCTGTGTTACAGACCATTATTGTTATCCATATTGTGCTGTGGATGATTGTAAATAAATCAAGTATTTCAATATATGCTGTGAGCCACCCAGAGTTGCTGGGGAAACCCAGCCAGATGGGCAGGGTATTATTATTATTATTATTATTATTATTATTATTATTATTATTATTATTATTATTACAAAATTTTAAAATTCTCTATGTTCAAATCTCAGTTTTGTTCATCAGGAAAGGTGAGGAGATTTGTGGAAGCCACTCAATTTTTCTTTTGTAACATGGGAAGGAAACTAAGCCAAAGTATGATTTTAAAAAGTATCTTGCAAGAAAAACTGGATGGGTGATTTCAACTGGTCCTTGGGAGAATATGCGGCATGGCTCCTTGATGTGGTATGGTTGTGATATGATGTGGCATCAGACAATGTAAGTCTGTCCTTGACTATGTGGACACACTGAACACTGAGAAATCTCCAGCAACAGCACCTGCTCTTGGGGCATTAGAAGCAGCCGCATGCTCACAACTTCTGCTCCCCAGCCAAAGGGAACATTATTTATTTAATAAAGCAAAAGTACTGGGTAGGGGAGTGGACCTGGAATGCTTACTGGAATATGTATTGGTTTCAAGACCTATGGCCCTGGGGATTGAAGATGTCATAGAGAAACTGGATCAGAAGAACAGTTCCAGATCTCATCAGTAACTGGCCCAGGCTATTAGAGTCCAGCTTGGTGTGCATCAAGCACAATGTCCCAGGAACAGTTACAGCACAGTGGATGAACAATAGTGTTACGTAAAGAAAGTGTGTGGGTTAGAGCTAAAGTGTGTGGGTTAGAGCTAAAGTTCAGAATTATGACATTTCCCCACCATCCTAATACTCTTCTGACCACAGCAGAACTACCCTATGTATTTAAATAAAAGATAAAGACACTGTAATAAATTTCAGCAGACCAGCAATTATCTATAATGATCCTGCATGGCTTTTACAGGCTGAAATTTCCACATCTCCTTCTGAGGATAGTAAGATAATAATTCCTCCAACTTAATAAATCCCTAATAACAACAGTAATGAACTACTTACTGTATTTTGCGCCCCATAAGACGCTCCGGCCCATAAGACGCACCTAGTTTTTTGGGGGGGAAATAAAGGAAAAAAAATTTATTTCCCCCCCAGGTGCGGGGCTGGAAGAACCAGGTCGGGGAACAGTGGGAAGGCACGCTCTGCCTCCCCGCTGTCCCCCGAGCTTGTGGGGCTGGCGATGGGGAGAAGTGCACCAGTCCCGGGAGGGCAGGCAGCTCTGTGCCGCCATCCCCAGCGGGGCGGGACTTAGCGCCCCGCTCGGGATGGGGCGTAGACCTGCCTGCTGTCCCGCGACGGCAGGCAGCTCTGTGCCGCCATCCCGAGCGGGGCGGGACCTAGCGCCCCGCTCGGGATGGCGGCGCAGAGCTGCGCTGGTCCCAGGAGCGCAGGCAGCTCTGCACGGCCCCCGGGAGCGGGGCGGAGCTTCTCCCCCGGCTCCTGGTGGCCGGGCAGAGCTGCGCTGGTCCAAGGAGCGCAGGCAGCTCTGCAGGGCCACCGGGAGCGGGGCGGAGCTTCTCCCCCGGCTCCTGGTGGCCGGGCAGAGCTGCGCTGGTCCCAGGAGCGCAGGCAGCTCTGCAGGGCCACCGGGAGCGGGGCGGAGCTTCTCCCCCGGCTCCTGGTGGCCGGGCAGAGCTGCGCTGGTCCCAGGAGCGCAGGCAGCTCTGCAGGGCCACCGGGAGCGGGGCGGAGCTTCTCCCCCGGCTCCTGGTGGCCGGGCAGAGCTGCGCTGGTCCCAGGAGCGCAGGCAGCTCTGCAGGGCCACCGGGAGCGGGGCGGAGTTTCTCCCCCGGCTCCCGGTGGCTGGGCAGAGCTGCGCTGGTCCCAGGAGCGCAGGCAGCTCTGCAGGGCCACCGGGAGCGGGGCGGAGCTTCTCCCCCGGCTCCCGGTGGCCGGGCAGAGCTGCGCTGGTCCCAGGAGCGCAGGCAGCTCTGCAGGGCCCCCGGGAGCGGGGCGGAGCTTCTCCCCCGGCTCCTGGTGGCCGGGCAGAGCTGTGCTGGTCCCAGGAGCGCAGGCAGCTCTGCAGGGCCACCGGGAGCGGGGCGGAGCTTCTCCCCCGGCTCCTGGTGGCCGGGCAGAGCTGCGCTGGTCCCAGGAGCGCAGGCAGCTCTGCAGGGCCACCGGGAGCGGGGCGGAGCTTCTCCCCCGGCTCCCGGTGGCCGGGCAGAGCTGCGCTGGTCCCGGGATTGCAGGCAGCTCTGCGCAACCCTCGGAGCCGGTCTCCCGAGGGTTGCGCAGAGCTTCCTGAAGCCTGGAGAGCAAGAGGGGTCGGTGCGCACCGACCCCCCTCGCTCTCCAGGCTTCAGCGAAAGCCTGCATTCGCCCCATAAGACGCAGGCACATTTCCCCTTCATTTTTGGAGGGGAAAAAGTGCGTCTTATGGGGCGAAAAATACGGTAATTGATTTTTTTTAATGGTGAACAAATGGGCAAGAGGTATCAGCTGTTCTGATCACCATTATTATTTTTGCTATTGCTAACCCACAACTACTCTTGAAGTTATCCATGCCAACAAAAGCTTTGATGCCAAACAATAAAGCTAGGATTATGTAACTAGTCCGCTAGCAAGTTTAATGGTTTCTAAAATTATCATTTGAACAGTCGAGTATTATCTTCTATATCTCATTTGGATATAATTGCAGCTTCACAGTTTCTATAAAACATTCCCCGGAATAAAAAGTTTACTTTTGTTGTAGTTTTCATTAGAAGTTTATTATTAAAGTTCATCTGAAACAATGACACTTGAACTGGTTTGTTTTTATCTTTATAGCTTGGGACCCCGCATACCTACCTTTACGAAATTATTAGAATAGATTCAGATTATTATTTCTCTCTCACTTTTTAAAAGAGCCATGAATCATAATACAAGGGAGAGTTAAGCATGGGTTTAGGTGAACCTAATTTGGCAAGAGATTATGGCCACTGAACAATTGGATGGAATCATCTGGGACTAGTGTAATAATATGTTACACCCCCCCCCCAAATGATATATAACAAAATATCAACCTAAAATGTTGGTGTGTGTTTTCTTTTAAAGAAACAGTCTTAGCTGCTAATTTGTGTTGTTTTAAAAACCATATTAAGTTGTTTTTGTACTGCTTTTAAATCTACTTATGGTAGTTTTTATTGCATGCTTGTAAATTGCCTTGAGACTTGTGTAAAAGATAGTTTGCAAAATAATAATAATAAGCTGCAATCTTGTACACAAATACTTTAAGGTAAGTCTACTTGGAAGAAAGTATGACTGAACCTCATTGAGCTCACTTTTGAGTAGACAAATAAAGAAATGCACTGTTAAAGTCCAAAAAAATTAAAAATTCTGGGCAGACAGAAAGGGTTAAGTAACATGTCATATGATTAGGAGACCAGAACCAGAAAAAGAAATGAAGGGGACACATGCTGTTGGCCTGCAAATGGAAAACATGCTGAATCCCCCTATAGCAAACAAATCACATGGCACTTATGAGCTAGAGAAAACAATTGTGCATGGTTATTACAGAAAGCAGACCAGAAGTGGCAATATACATTAATCATCTAAATCAGAATGAGGTGAATCTGTGACTCTCTAGAATTTGCTGGGTCTCAACTGCCACCATCCACGTCCAATTTCCATGCTGGCTTGAGATGATGGGAACTGGTGTCCAGTAACGTCTAGAGCACCACAGATTCCTTCTCCCTTATCTACACTGGTCTCTCTCTTAACCCGAGTTTTCATGGTGAAATTTAAAAACCTACTCAACAATGTTGTTGCAGAAAAAAAGTGATTTTAAGATGGAGCCTACTGTTTATGGGAATGAACAACCCCATGCAAAGTAGGTCATTGACCAATTGTTCAGATTAAGGAACCCACCAAGCAAAGTCAGGAGTGAGTCAAGATATTGGCCCTTATCCAGCCCACCACCAAGTCTAGGCATAGGAGAGGCTTGCACAGCTTCTCTTAATTCATACATTATAGAGAAATAAAGCTGGGTATCATCAGCAAACTCAGTTTGCTGATGATACCTCACCAAAAACTCCCAATAACCACTTCCAGTGGCTTCATGTAGATGTTAAATAGCACTAGGGACAGGACTGTATCCTGTGACACCCCACCCCATGACACCCAGGGGCTCTGAGACAATAATCCAATGCTATCCAATGAAACCAATCCTGGAGGGAGACCTGGAGGGAGAACAGTGCAGTGTCCATTTCCCATTTCCACAGAGCTGGTAAACGAAGATCTCATGGTCAATGACATTAAAAGCTGTTGAGAGACCAAGTAATAATAATATGGTCACTCTCCCCTGTCCTCTTGAGCAGGGTGACCAAGGTTGATTAGGGAAGTTTTTAATATTTAATGCTGTATTGTTTTTAACACTCGATTGGGAGCTGCCCAGAGTGGCTAGGGAAACTCAGCCAGATGGGCAGGGTATAAATAAATCATCATCATCATCATCATTATTAACAAAGCCTGAACCCTGACTGTGATGAGCCTTAAGACTATGTAAATCACATTATTAAAATAAAAGCTTGGACACTAAGAACTGCTAGCAACATTCTGCTGAAGGAATATGGCTTTCCTGACCTCTTGTTCCTGTTACAGCCCAAGTGCCTCATTGAAAAAACTGGTCCTAAGAGTTGGGAGAGCCTTGGGAATGGCATGCAGCATCGGGAGGAGACCTGTGAAAATCTACTCATGTGAGTAAAGTGTCCTTCTGCTCCCACTAGAAAACTTTGGACCAAAGCCAAAGTCTGCATCCTTGGGCAGATGGACTTACCAAACTTTGAAATCATCCTAGTCTGTTTGCTAAGTAATCCAAAGTGGTGTGTGCTTTGCATGAATTAAAGAACATTTATGGAATCTTTAGGAGCAGAGGTTTTCCTTATTATCTTACAGCAACAGCAGCAGCAACAACAAAAACAGTGTTGGCAGAGGAAAAGCATATACCACACCTCAAAAATATAATCCTTCCCATCCTTGCCGTGAACTGCTTTGACAGCACATATGTCCAAACCTCCAAACATCTCTGAACAGCTGTCAATCCAAAGCTTGTACCTGGAATGTGAAAAGAAGCTCACTTTAGCCAAAAGCATGATCTTGTCACAACAGTGATCTAGCTATATTAGTTTGAATTTAGATTGTAACCATGCCTTGGTGCTAATACAAATCATCACCACATTAGCTCTTATATAACCTTCTCCAAATATTTCTGATGATCAAATTGCTCATTAAGGGAGATTGTTGCATAAGAGAACCAGATCTGAGACACTCATCTGATATTTTGTGCTTCTGTTTTTTTTTGTTTTTTTTGTTTTAAAATTTTTTTATTATAATCCAACGTCTAAAAAAAACCATATACATTATTAATAATAGAACAAAACACAGAAAAAACAAGGATAATAAAATAATTCAAGTATCAATATACAATATTTACGTTCTTTGACTTCCCACCACCACGACGAGACCTCTATCTCAGCAGTATTTACAGCAGTATCTTTGCTAATCGTCGTGTTCTACCTCGCGGTTTTTTAAATTATGCCTACTGTGATTTTGGTGTGATATTTTGTGCTTCTGAGTTGCCCTCACCCTGGCAACTTCACTTATCCTAATGCCCTCAGTTCAGTGTCAGGCTTTCTTTTAATGGGACTGTAACATAAAGCATTATATTCCAAGCTATAAAAGTACAACATGTGCAAACAGCAAAGCCTGGTCATTTCTAACATATCAGCACATGAAGCCATAATTAGCACTGACTGAAGGTCCCTGGTGCATGTACATGTGGTCAAACAGGCGTCTGCCACTGTGTAACATGGTAAGCAGCCTGAAAATTGGTTGTGATGCTAAAACTGCTTGATTGGAAGTCAGACTTACCCAAACCAAAGCGATGTGCTTTGAATTGAATACCCTTAAAGGACAGACAAAGAAGTGTCCTCCAGATGTTGTTGGACAATTGCTCTCATCAGACTCAGTCAACATGGCCAATGGTCAAGGATTATGGGAACGGTTGTTCAACAACATCTGTAGAGCACCACACTGGTTATCCTGCTATCTATCGTTGTTACTAATTGAAATCTGCTCTAGTAGAATGGTTTCTCTTTAAATAAAAAAAGCTAAGCACAGACATTTGCAAAAATGGTCTGAACTATTATTGATGAAATCTTGTGGAATGAAAGGAGTGGCTTATTTCTCGTATGACTTCATTTCTGAAGTTGTTTCTTGGATGCATGTCAAATTCAACATCTGTAGAAGTGCTGACCGTCATAATTGGCTTTATTTGTTTATAAGTCATTCTTGCTATAAAGTGCTATAGTCTCTTGAATCTAGGAGAAGTGTTGTTTCTTTTAATGGTAAATCTGGAGAAAAACCAAACCAAACAAAGGAACCTTATTTTGAAAGGCTATTCCTATGAAACCAAAGAAACACTCAGAAGATCTTATTGAAGTCAGTTTTCATATACAATGCATAAAGCTGAAAAAACAGCCACACATGGAAACAAATATTGAGAACAGAAGGCTTGCCTTGAGCCTAAAGGCTGCTCAGTAAAAACATGTATGCATAGTGTTGTTGTTTTTAGGAGTCAGGCATGTGACAGATGCAATCTAATGCAGATCCAAAGCATACAATTTCTAACATCCACCAAAGGGGCCACTTCCAATTTTTGCCACTTTGGCAAAAGGGTACTTCTCCTTTGTTCTCACACTCTAGGGCCAAACTACAGTTTATAATTGTCCTGGTGGTGGTGGAAAGCAGCTGGTGGGCGGCGGGAATGAAGTTGAGAGAAGAAACGGCTGGGAAGAATGGGATTCAACAGCCTCTTCTCCTGCATTTCAGTTAAATATATATATATTGGGAAACTATTCCATACATCTTTTATGTAACATCTAGTTTGGCCCTCTAAAAGGGGTAGGAATAAATTGGTCAACATTTCTCATACTAAACTTTCAAGATGTGGAATTATAATCTTCTCACTTTACTGTTTTCTGGAAGCTATGCCTTTTTCCACCTTTCAGGATATGATGTGCATCTCACTTATGTTTGTCATCTCAACAATTGCAATTGACTGTGTTATAGTTGACAAGTTCGGATATGAAATTTTAAAGCTTGCTTTAATAAAGTCATGCATGAAAACTCTTGTTTTTGGCCTTGGAGCATAGAACACCTACTGTTATAAGCTATTAACATGAACTAGCTGTTCTAAATGTTTGGGTTTCTTCTTTCAAAGCTGATAATCTAGTATCTTGAAATCCTGAAACATTGTGACCTGAATAGGACCCCCTCCCCCCAAGAGCTTAACAATGGGGTGCACGGACAGCAGAATTTTCAACCCTCTCTGCAGAAGATCTCAAAAGGCAGACTTATGTGCACATAGCTTATACACATGAATGTCAGGAAGGCCAGCAGGACACATGAAGTTGAGACTCGTTCCATTACCCTCTTTCTCCACCCATGCATTGTATGTGTAGAGAATGACTGAAGAGGGCCAAGGTGAATGGAGTGGGGGAAAACATTAACATTATTGGTATCAGGTTGATGTTGATTTTAAACAGTTTATCAGTGTTTTAAAAAAGAATTTTTCAGTGTTTTCCATGCAAGTAAAAAGATAAATGGCAATGGAAAGCAAAAGCTGAAAGAGAAGGATAGAAGCTCTTGGATAATGAATTCTCAGAGAATCTATTAAAGGGCTAGTTTCTCCCTTAAATGTCTGCTCTCCATCCACTCAAACTTTGAGCAGATGCAACGTTAGCAAAAGTATGCTGGTGCTGCACATACAACAACCACAACACTTCTAATAATTTCAGCAGCTGTATTCCTATTATTATTATTATTATTATTATTATTATTATTATTATTATTCCAATTAGGCACATCCATGATTTCTTATTGCATCAAGACTCATCTACCTATCTGACATGGCAATTTGTTCCAACATTGCAGATCCAGTGTTTGTCTTCCAGTTTCCAGATATTGAAGTCCTCCTGTGGAGAAATATAAAAGTTTTAGCAAGCAGCACACCAACCTCTTTGTTCTTATCATTAGCTTATTAATTGCTAACTTTTGAGGTTTTTTTAAAAAAAGAAATAGCATGCCAAGGAACTCCAAAAAGATTAAAATGAAACAAACATTATATTCAACTACCTCCCCAAATAAATAAATGCATTTAAATCTGATGTGTACAGGAAAGAAGACACTCATGAAAATAAATGTTATTTGTGTACTGAACCAACCCATAGCTATGTTTCCTGACTCAGATAAGTTATATTTTTTTAAAAAAGAATGAAATTATGAATTTGAACTTAGTGCAGCTGTGCCAAAAGTGAGAACTTCTCTGCTGTATGCAGAATAGTAACATGGGCTTGACCCATAATTTGTGTTCTGTAACAATAATTATGTGACTTTATACAGAGGTTTACTATTCATCATCACGCTGTGAGGTCTGAATCTATAGAACAGATTATAATTTAGAACAGTGTGTTTTTTCCATATTAATACATAAATTTATGCCTTTAGTATATTGGTTTTGGAGAAAGACAAGGTAATGTGAGAAAATCCAACATGAGTGCAATTTTGTTCCTGCTGTGTTTGTTTCCTTTTCACCCCATGGTGTTTCCTTGAAACAGCAATGCATTTATATTCATATCCATATGTAGGAATCTCTAAACATTTGCAGGAGTTGTGGTATTTGGATTGACTCCATACTATATCTTAGTTATCTGATAACTGGCATATAATAGTCACCTATAATGCGAGTTCTCTACCTACTACAACATAACACTACAGAAGATTACAACAGTAGATATTTAGATAGTAGATTTAAAACTCTAAAATAGCTTATATTTCCTGTGGTGGCCCTTCAATATTCTGTGCTTGTGTTAAAAGCACACTCACGAATGAAAACCAGCTGTAGAATATCAAGCTATTGACTAAATATATCTGAACACGTGAAGCATAATAAAAGTTTCATGCTGATCTAGAGTAAATGGACCAAGTTCATTTTTAACTCTGATTAAACTGTGAAAGTCAAAGGAAATTGTCTCTAAGGGCTCATCCTCACTGCTGCTTGCCCCATGCTTAGAAAGCACAGGTCCAAGAGATTTTCCACTTATCCCATACTTCTGAGGCATTTCTGATTCAGCAATAAAGATTGGGTTTCCCTGGGGGGAAGTGGAAGTTTGGACGAACCCTCAGTTTGTAATATTCTGCTAGACACCCCCCTTCCCTTGATAAATTATAACTGAAAATAATGTACAAGTATGAAATGGAAAAACTAACTACACAACAACTTCTCACAAAAATATGTTTAAATCTACCATTGTATTGGAGGCCATGGTTTGTGAACAGTGACAATATTGCTGTAGAACATGAACAATTTTAACAGTGGGTATATTGTTTAGAAAAAAAATTATATGGTCCTAAGAACCATCATTTTTTAATCACTATATGGTATTATTGGCTCTTGATCCATTTCTGAGCACAATTGAAAGTGCTGGTATCAACCTTAAAAATCCCACACAGCTTAGACATTGGCCGCTAAAGGGCAACCTATTCCCATGTGAGTTCTTCTGAACTTCTGAGAGCATCTTCAGAGGTCCTTCTATACGTACCCTTGCGTTTTGAGGAGAGGTCAGTTGCACCCAATTCCTGGAAAGTTTCTAATAAAATTGCAATGACTGTTATGTCTTTTGTTGCTATTCTTGTTATTAACCTGGATTGAATCTCCCTGCTCCACTTGCAACTCACACAAGATCCCAAAGCTACATTTACACAAGCCATATTGGCCTGATTTGCGTATCATGATAAACCAAATGATGGTCGTAGGCCATAAGCCCAGGCTCTGTGCAAGCGAATCACAGCCACTTTGCTCCTCTGCTGCTGTGCTGAGATATGCCAGATTTTGGCTTAAATGCGACATCCGAGACCAGGTTTATGGTTTAACTCTCCAGAGTAACCTTGAGCTCTAACAAAGGCTTGTGCTCTCGTTTACGTACTGTGATTTGTTCAGGAGATCTAAACCATGGCTCCAGGTTCAGATGTCATGCTAAGTCAAAGCATGTCTTACTGCAGTGCAGCAGATGATTGACCAGAGAGGGACAAAGTAGCCATGATCTCCTTTACAGGAGCCTGCATGTCCACATCAAGCCATGGTCTGGCTTACTGTGACATGAGAACCGGACAACTGTGTTCCACATCTGCTGCATAATATTATAAGGATAAGACATGGAAGCAGATATAATTAAAAAGTAGCAGCAGAGCTGTAGAATTTCAGGGCACTTATTAGTGGAGGAGAAATTCTTATCAATGTTCTTAATGCTTTTGTATCCAGCTACTCTTACAAGGATCCAGAGCTAGGAAATTCTTCTCTTCCCACGGCTTCCTACTTGCTCCTCTTTGTGTTTGGACAAGGTGAGTAGCTTCTTCCTCCATATTTCAACCAAACATTCTAAAACATGTTGCAAAAATAACATGGATGTCTAAAATGATCACTATGAATGGTAGTGGAATCAAAAAGTGAGACGAACGGCGTTTACAAATGTGCATCAAAGTTGCGCTACAGAAGAAGGATGAGGCGAGTCAAGTTCAGCTGGGCTAAAAGACATGACAGAACTATTCAATGCACTTAGGAACTTGCTGAAATGAAAACAAGCAATAAAACAGAAATGGGAAACAAACTGAATTATGTAGTCATTGCAGCTAAGACAACGAATACAATAAAAGCATTGAGAACTGAATTGACTGCACTAAACAGACCGTGGAAATAGAGCATGTGATTTATTCCACAACGTGTTACTATAATAATAGAAAGAGACAGTAAAGTGTGGAATGAAATGAAATGGTAGGGTCCAAATGGAATGACAGTAATGGGTACACACTCAAGATCATTTAATGTAGATTAGTTACTCCTTCAGTATCCTTTAACAACTCTCTCAGGGTGTATATACAATAAAGACCTTGTTCCAAAGTTCACAGGAAATATAATCTTTATGACGCTGCTTCATTTTCAATTTTCCTGCTACAGGAAACAAGCCCATCTAAACATACACATTAGCCTTGTAGCCCCTGCCTTGCCATATAAATTCTCAGGGGCAGCAGGGAGGTTCCAATTTATGCAGTTCACTGCGTCTACAGGAGTTTTGCAGACAAGGAAACTACCCTGATCCCAGCTGCCGGCAGGGAGGATAACCTGCTGGATCCCATCATAACTCTCTCAGATTTCCTGGGCAGAAAAGCCAATTCGGGCAAAATTCAGCAACAAACCTAAATGGGGCATCTTCCGGGTTTGACCCAACTATGGCAGCGACTGTGGCCCCTCCGGATGTTGTTGGACTTAAAACTCCATTAGCCTCAGTTCCATGCTCAATGGTCAACGATCAGGGGAGCTGTAGTCCAGAAACATCTAAAGAACCACAGGTTTCCCATGGATCAATTTTTGTATCTATATTCTCTCACAATAATAAGATTTCTGAAGGAAGTTTTCTGAAAACCTGAGTTTTTACAAGAAAAGCATGGTGTTTTGTAAATGAATCTGGCTATGGAAAAGTGGGCAGAGCAAGGAGAGGCAGGACAAGTGGGTGAAGACTCTGGTAAGGGCTAAGCCTTGCTTAGACTGTTGCTACTCCCCTGATTTTTATTAATATGACTTGACTGTTGCAATTTTCATTGGTAATGTGTGATAAAGAATGTTATATACTGGAATATCTGCCTCCATTCTTGGCTACAAGATGGTCTGTCCCACTCCCTTGTCTCAGAAGATTTCCTCAATGGGAGCTTCTGTTGGCAACTGGCAACTGCCAGCTAGGGAAGATTTGCCTTTCTCGAGAGCTGAGCAAGTTCCTGTTAACTGGCATCATTCTCTTGCCTTGTTAGTCCTGGGTGGGCTCTGCCCTCTGTTAGGCAGAGGCCGAAGTGTTTCACCAAAGATCAGAGTAGGAAATGCTGCCTGAATAAACCTGGCACTATATCAACGTCAGGTTATTTCTGTTCCTGAAACTATTCCCGAATGTACCCTATATAGTATCGTGAGACTCTTTTGCAAGCCGTTCTGACAGCTTCTTGGGGCTGGGAAAAGGGACATAATATTCTAAATGATTCAGTAGCTACCTAAATTTAACTAAAGGTTAAAGGTTAAATAAAGGTGTGTCCCCCCCCCCCCGATTGGCCCTGGTTACTTCCTGAAGAGGACCTAACCTTCTGCTGCCTGCTCTACTCTTATGCAGACCCTAACCAACAAAATACAGGCATCCCCCCACTTACATACAGGCTACGCTCCAGAACCTTCACACATAAGTGAAATTGTGTCCCGCCTGTCCCGAGCTTGCCTGCTTCCCTGAAGGGAGCCGGTGCGTCTGACGGTAGCAGCTGGCCATGGAGGGCGAGGGCTGAGAAGGATGCCCAGTGGAACCGCTGCCAGATGGGGTGTGTGGATGCACAGTGGAGGCGGGGGAAGGCACCTCCCACCCGGCTGGCTTAACTGAAAGCTGCCTTTCCTCGCTCAGGCAGCATCCCCAAGCGAGAGAAGACCAGTCCATTTATTTATTTATATTTCATGGTGGCCTGTGCAAACGTGGTTGCACAAAAATCGGATGTTCGTAAGTGGGGGTGGGGTACCTATATTGTGACACCAAAAAGGCTAATGATATTTGTTATGGTGTTGTCACATAACCTACAACCCTTACATTACCCTTTTTAAACATGCATATATATACATATATATATATGACAACTGAGAATCACTTATCATGCCTCTGATGAAATGGGCTTTCATCATGTCCTAATAAAATCTGTTTGCTTTCATCCTGAATATTATTTTTATGATTATTTAATAATGCATATACCATCTAGTGCCGAAATAGGTTTCCAAACATTCTACAAGTATATAAACCGGTTACAAGCAGCCATAATTAAAATACTCAATAAAACAATCTCATTAAAACACACAGTAATGAAAGCTGGAGACTTGGGCTGGGAGATCAAGGGAATGCCTGTGTAAACAGGTGTGTCTTCAAAAGCCAGCAGAATGCCAATGGGAACAGCCCTTCTCCTATTACAGCAGGGAGTGCATTCTATAACACCAGTGCCATCGGTGGGAAAACCCACTTTTGTGTCATCACAAGCCAATAACAACTAGGCACTTATCGATAGGTATTCAGTAGAGAAACTTATAAAACGCCTACAAACCACATGCTTGGAAATTGCTTTTAGGGCAATTTCCAGTGGATGTTTCTTCAAGCTATCCCTGTCTTTTAATTTTTTTGTGCAGAATCTCTCTGTTTTGTTTTTATGTTCAGGAATTATATCATGTTTTGTTTGCATTCTACTGCACATCACTTTAAAAGATGACTTATTCTAATCTGAATTTCTGAATTTCTTAATATCCTTTTTTAAAGAATCCCCATTTTTTTACTCACTGATTCACAGTATTACTGATGCACTGTAGATTCCACACTGGGATAATGGTGAACTTTCATGCAAGGCCATAAAGTCTGGTTGTTACCTGCTTTACAGCTGATGGAACTGAAAATGAAAAAAACAACAGAATGTTTGCTCACATGTATGCTTTGTAGTTGTTGCCTATCTTTTGGATCCTGATGTCATATTTGGAGTCTATGTAGGGTTCAGTAGTGGCATAGGTCTGAGTGAGTGCTACGACACTGGCTATATCCTGAAAATCATAGTGGTTGTCTACCTTGACCTGTTATTAGCCATAGATTTATAGCATGGGGAGACAAAAAGAATAAGATTAGAACTGTTAGGTTTACTTATACAGAAAACTCTACTTCTTGAACTTACTTAACAAGTTTGTATTATTTTTTGCTAAACATTTCCCCTTAAACTTAGTGAAATTTAACATGCAAATGTACAAAACATATCAAAATTCAGTGCCCATCCCCATATTTATTCCCAGGACAGAAAATGATGTTTGGAAAATGCCCAGATTTCAGTGGATTCCTTGAAATCAATTCTGTATATTGCTGTTCATTGTCACCCACTCAACCCCAACCTTAAATGGTGTCCCTGCAAAGCAAGCATCTTTATATGAGGGACAACCGCACTTCTATACAGCAGGGAAATAAGTTGAGACAGAGAATGACATCATTGAACATCCCTACTTATTATTGATTTATTCATTTATATAAATATCTACAACACATTTCCCCCCTCATATGTCTTTATGCAGACAATTAATTTCTAGCAATGCATTATTGTAAAACTGACCCAGCAGTATCAATGAAGGGTACAGAAGCACATGTTTACAGACAATCTGAAAATACAATAAAGAATTAGGACCTCTCTTTAATAAATATCTTAAAAAAGAAAAAGAATTAGGACCTCTCTGTAAGGAAACAAATGGTGGTGTTTAGGACAGTTGGCAATGTTTCAAATTCAAGAATAAAATATTTTAAAAACAGAGGAATGGTATGAAAGTAGAATGATTCAAAGAATTATATTATCTTCTTACATCTAAAATTTACATATAAAATTTTACATATAAAATATTGACTTCTCCAGCTTACTTTCCCTTCAACAATAGAATACAATGAAGTCTTTCACTATGCACTTTAGTAGATCTCAGCATAAAAGAGATGAGATTTCAAATTCTTTTGTGGAAGATGTTTGGATATAGACTTGAAAATGGAACAAAAGCAAATGTAAAATGCTTGTTCTTCTCTAAATGTTAAAAGGTTAGGCTTAGAAGGATGTTTAATCAGTATAGTACACTATCTTAGTTCATCAGAGTATATTCTAATCCAATTAAGTGAGAGAGCTTGGATTTCACTAAATCAGTTAGCTTCTCTTTAAAAGGTTCAATAAACTAGTGCCAAGATCTTTTGTCACTTGTGACGCCACCTCCCATAGTAAATACTTCACTCTGAGGGATGTGTACATATTTGATTGAAGAAGTTGGCCTTTAGAATGGAAAATGCTGAGTAGATAGTGAACGCCAGATGTAAAAATATGATACTGAAAAGTCAGGCTGTGTAGGAGTGGGTGACTAATAAAATGAAGAGAGTAGCTCATGTACTAGTTTTAGGGCTTATAATACTCAAATAATAGATTTTACAAAATCAGAAACTTCTCCATCTTTGATTAAAACCTGAGCCAAAGAAGAATTATTGTCCAAGTCCTTTATCACCCACCCACTTCAATCCCAAATACCTGCCTTTCTTTTCATTTAAACCACCTGAATAGTATCTCTAGCAGCAGCAAACAGCTGGGGGCAGGGGCGGGGAGAGAAAGTCAGAAAATCTGTCCCTCCCTCCTGTCTTGGCATCTGGTATGTTGCTTGAGTGGCCCCATCCCCTGGGAATTTAGTTTTTTTCAAAGGCTACTATAATATCTGTAGGCTGTGTGGGAGTGTGTGACTAATAAAATGAAAAAAGTAGCTCATGTACTAATTTTAGGGCATATTTAGGGGCCTTGTGTCCTCTTGCCAGAGAAGGGATGGAGCACGTCCCCCTTTTCCTCTTCCTGAAGCTGTTTGGTGCTGGCTAGACTTCCAGCCAGGTAAGTGGGGTTTAAATGGAAGGACACAGGAGGTGAAGGACTAGGTAAACAGGATGGAAGATGTAGTGATTGAATGGATGGGAGGGTGTAAGCCCAGTTCATTATAAAACTATTAAAAGGTTAAATAATATAAAACAGAGGACAAATATCACAGGTGCACAGTATTTCTGGCATAGGTAATTTGTCAATTTTTAGTTAAGAATAGTTCTTACTCTTTGAAGCATCTTTCAATTTGAAAAGCACCGACTTTTACAAGAGGATTATATGCTCAGGCGATTTATGCATATGCATAAAATTAAGCAAATACATACGGATGGACTTCTAAGCATGGGCCTCAAAATGGATTTGCATAATTACTGCCCTGAAGTTCTAGCTGCTTCCATTATAGAATTTGGTGCCTGCAGTGTTTACATAGCATTTTCTTAAAAAAAAGGTAGTTCCACCATTTCCCCTCAAGATAGATAAATAGCACCTGCACCTTTCCCATGCCCGAATGAGCGTGTCCAATCTTCACAACAACAGGAAATGTTGGCAATGTCAGCTGAGGGCAAGAAAGAAAGAAACACAAGTTTAAAAACGGTTGCTTAATCAATGAACATTTCATTATCAAGGTCATATTTCTCTGTTATAAAGGATTCATTAGAAGGCTTGGCAGATGGGATTCAGCTTGTCTTGAATGTCTGTATATGGCAAATTGGTACAGGCAGGCTGTCCTCATTACTATGGTGCAGGGCTCTCACACTTGCCTTTTGTTTTATATAATGCAAGGAATATATTGTCTTCCAGGCCATAATTTCTCTCTCCTTAACATAAAAGCACCAAGTTCAGATATTTCTTAAAACTTTGTCTCAGACAATGATTTGGTTTTTTTTAACAGGTCCTTGCTGCAGAATAATAATTTATCCATAAGATGTACAGTACATTTTCCCAACATGTACATGGCCTTCTCTAGCAGAAAGTACAAGAAGGACCAAGCCAATCCCTGATAATAAAAGGGAAGACATATTTATTTACTTAATACATTTTTAACTTGTTTTTCAATTAGTAAATTCTTAAGTGGGTAGCAATTATAAAACAAAGCCATCAATCAATTCCCACTTGCAGCAGCTTCCTGAGACCCTGAGAGAGGGCAGAAGACTGGAGCTCCTTCCTTCCATTGTGATGACGGCAGTTCACGGCAGCATTTTCTAGTGCCTGTGGTTAGCGGGGAGTTCTTGGATTGGTGGCCTCCGGCCAGTTCCCAATATTGTTGCTTGCTGTCACACAGCCTGTGTGCTATTCTGTTTTCAAAAGACTTACTTGTTTATATTTTTAATCAACAATTTAATTGCATTAAGGTATGAACTGCATGCTTATCCACAAGCAGGAGATACAATTAAACAATTCTATTTATTAGGTTCCACAAAATGCAATCAAAATGGCTGCCATAGCATAACACAACATGGCTGCTGTGGAAGACATGGCAAAACAAAAAATTAGCAACAGCGCAGGCACCCCCTGATTGTGTGCGTTGGCGGAACACGCATAAGCTCACCACACTGCATTACGCCTCATTCAGCCCTCTTCTGGGGCAATAAAAAAAATGGTCCACATGTGCTTTGAATGCACACAAAATGGTCCCTGTAAAGTCATTGTTTATTTTTTGGCTTCCTGCCTGCAGGTGCCCTCATCTTACCATAGGAATTCACCTATGTGCTGCTGGTCCTGATTGTGCAGATACAGCTGTTAAAAGGTGCAAGAGCCCTGCTTTCCCCACTGCTAATGCTAAACCAAAGCATAGGCTGCCATCCTGTACCTTCCTAGCTCGGAGTAAGCCCCATTAAACACAAAGAAACTTCTGAAATAAGACATATATAGCAATGTAAAGGTAAAGTAAAGGACCCCTGACAGTTAAGTCCAGTCACGACCGACTCTGGGGTTGTGCCGCTCATCTCACTTTACTGGCCAAGGGAGCCGACATTTGTCCACAGACAATTTTTCCAGGTCATGTGGCCAGCATGACTAAACCGCTTCTCGCGAAACCAGAGCAGCGCACAGAAACACCGTTTACCTTCCCGCCAGAGTGGTACCTATTTATCTATTTGCACTTTGATGTGCTTTCGAACTGCTAGGTTGGCAGGAGCAGGGACCGAGCAATGGGAGCTCACCACGTCGCAGGGATTCAAACCGCTGAGCTTCTGATCGGCAAGTCCTAGGCTCAGTGGTTTAGACCACAGCGCCACCCGTGTCCCTATATAGCAATGTACTATCAGCTAAATATACTAATTATATTTTTCATGAGGACCGGGACACCAGCTTTGCACAGCAGGAGGTATACCTCCTTTGCAAACTTTTCATATTTGCATTTGCCAATTGGGATGGGGATTTTTTTTAACACCCACCTACCCTTATTCTGTACTAGCCTTTGCAAGCAATGACCTCTAGGGAGTACCTAATCTCAGAAGAATCCCCCACAGGAAAGATGCATCCTGGTTGCTAGGAAAAATGGAAGTGCAAAATATGGAGATTCCAAGGACTACTAGAAAATAAAACAGAAACAGGAAAGGTGTACTAAAGGGGAGGGTAAAGCAACAGCTCTTTAGGACTCCAGGGATTCCTCTTGACTGGTGTCCAAACAACTCACTTTATCAGGAGTAGCTCTAATTTCACACATTGGCTAAAAACACAGACAGGTAAAGGTAAAGGTAAAGGTACCCCTGCCCGTACGTGTCCGACTCTAGGGTTGTGTACTCATCATGATGACAGGGAAGGAATAGGCTTGAAAGCACATGAAGCCAATATAGGTCTAAGAATCCACAAACAATAAAACAGTAAAAAAAAAAAAAAGGAACTCCAATGATTAAACTTGTGAAATAGTCTGATTTCCAACTCCATTTGGGCTAATCATTCTTGAACAGTACAGAATGAATTAAACAAATTCACTAGCTGTGTTTTGGCATATCCCGGCAATGCTAAGTTTTAAACAAATTTGTCCATTTCAATAGGAGTCAGTCATGAAATATATCCATGACCGCCAACAATGTCTATTGAATGATCTACCACAACCTGGCATTTAGAGCCATATTTCAAACTCTTCACAAAGTAAGCAATGTTATCTCCTACTTGCAAAGCAATGCTGCAAGTAACTTGCTTAAAATTGCCAAGCAGCAACTTGAAAACAACCTTTTCTGATACTTGATTCTGTCAAGTGTTCGATTTGTTGGACTGCTTCACCTTTAAATATTGTATTTAGCACTAAATAAGTTTGTTTCTTCAAATTTTTTTTTCTAAATAACCAGATATCCTCAGCAGATTTATGTCTCATGTGTACTATAAGACTTCTGAATGTCCTTATTTTTGACTTAATTGCGTTTTCATCATTTTAATGGTTGTAAAGTCTCATTTTATGCCTCTCTAGATAAAGTGTGCTTCCCAACCTATAATTCACATTACAAGGTTATCATCATTAATACATACTGAGTTAGTGTAAATTACTTTTGTCCTTTATCTGTGAGGTTCACATAGCTGAACAAAGCTGGGAAATATAAAATAAGAGTGAATTTACATGCAGAGGCATGTCTTTATGGAAATCGCCCCCCCCCATCACAACTAAATAAATTGAGGAACTGCAACCTCCTACAGACTCAATAGAGCATAGATTTTCTCCCTCTTCCCACACATGGCCAAACACATGCCATTAGGAGTAATGGGAGATCTATACACAAATGCCAGGTTCTAGCACATGAACAGCTTTTACTGAGGTGAGAGGGATCAGAGATATGAGAGGCGCACACAGGCCTCAGTTCCTTTCAATGGCTCAATGGGTGGCATTCACTTATGTGGGTGGGTTGGTGAATTATAACAGGGTTCTGTTGAGACCATGGGAATTCACTGCATATGGGAAGAGCACCTGTGGTAGACTGGGTTGTATCCTCTGTAAATATTCCCATATTGCAGCCTTTAATTCTACTGTTATTGAAAAACTGCAACTGCAAATTTTGCAGATTGCTTCCCCGCCCCCCGCCCCCACTGTCCAAATTGAAAATTTATTCCTGGGACTCTCATTACTCACCAAGAGGATCACATTAGCATTAACATTAGGTGGAAAGTGTATCACTATAGAATAATAACAAGAGGAACATCCACATGACATTCAGTGGTTAGTCTAACAAAGTAACTCAATGAAGACTTCTCAGTAAGTTTAGCCGTCATGCAATAAGAGGCAAGATGCTCTTGTAGACCAGGAACTGGTTAAGCAACAAGAAGCAGAGAGTAGGACTATATGGACAAAGTGCAATGAAGTTAGAATTTTGCATTGACTTCTGCAGCTCATGGTTGCTGTGATCTTGGAGATGTGGTGGGTGAAAGATATTGTATCCCTATATTACACTGTGGAAAATGAAGGGTGATTGTTAACATGAGAGAACACCTAAAGATTCCTAAATACCAGACTGAAAAGTGTTTTGTCTGAAAGCTGGATTTCTTACAAATGAAAGACTTTATTGATTATTGTGAAGCACTACTGTCAAGAAGTAAAATTACGATGTGCTACACTTTCACAGTGGGAGTCCGCTCATGTTTGGCATGGAATTAAATGAGCGGAATACCTTCTAAAAATACTTTGGCAGATTGTTTACCTATCCCACGTATTCAAAGTCTAACAAGTCTTCTTCAGTGTGCAGCTACAATTTTCAAGGGCAAAGTATTTGAGGGACTTAGGCTGAGATGCTACTCACACTTACCTGGGAGTATGACCCAGTGAACTCACTGGGGCTTATTTCCTAACAGAGATGGATGGGATCAGGTTGTTTATCATGAAATTGCTAAACTCTGCAATGCAAATATTGCAGCATACATAAGAGTTAAACTACGACTGATATCCTGTTAGAAAAAGCCTCTGGCTTTTTTGAATTTTTTAAAAAAATGTATTAGCTTGTGTCCGGACAGGGACATTATCTTGTAAACAGGTCAATTATATCCAATTTTTCTCTGTGTGTGATTGGCACATGAAGGTCAGCACATTTGTTTCCATATTCATTGCTATTCTACTGCTTACTGTCCACAACAATAAGCAGAGCCTGGCAGAAAATATCTCAGGTGCTGGAGTTTTTTTGTCCCTACCCATAATTAGAAGAAGAAGAAGAAGAGTTTGGATTTGATATCCCGCCTTTCCCTACCCTTCAGGAGTCTCAAAGCGGCTAACATTCTTCTTTCCCTTCCTCCCCCACAACAAACACACTGTGAGGTGAGTGGGGCTGAGAGACTTCACAGAAGTGTGACTGGCCCAAGGTCACCCAGCAGCTGCATGTGGAGGAGCGGAGACACGAACCCGGTTTCCCAGATTACGTGACTACCGCTCTTAACCACTACACCACACTGGCTCTCAATTACTCTTCCTTTCTCCCCTAATTAGCTTATAGAATTAAACTGCAGTTTGCTTGTACTTTTAATTAGTGTAGAAAAAGTAAGAAAAGAAAGAGATATAATTTTGGGGGGGTATGCTGATGCAAAGGCAAATGGTTATTAGTCTTCATGGTTTTACTTCAAAAATCAACATGGTCCTTTTCATTAAAATAGTCTTCCCAGTGGGAACTATTTCCCATCGCTGTCTAATAACAGCAACCAAAGAATACAGATATTTCCACACTACCCCAAATGGCTTTTATAGCTCATAATCTGCTCTTGAAGACTTAACATCTGTGTGATTTTAAAAATCAGGTAAGACTTTGGTTAAGTGAGCTTTACTCGCTAGTCTGAAAAGCAAGACATGTGAACATAATCATGATATATCTGGGTCCCTCGTATATCAACTCTAATATGCTCTGCTTGATATATCCATCTAAGGAAGTCACAGACCAGCTCTTGTGTTTCAAAGCAAAAACTATCATTCCTTAATCTTCAGATATATTACTGAACAGCATACAAAGAGAAAAGGTCATTGCAAAGGCAATCTTGATGTTAAAAACTTTAAATCAGAAGGCCTATGTAGATGTGAATCAGTTGCTAAGGGATGCCCCTACTACAAGAGTGGTCAGACTTATGGCTTGTGTTTTACTATAATCTCAGGTTCTATGTGCAAAAGACATAGTTAGAACTGAAGAACATGGAACAGAATGCCTAGGAAATTTCCAAGACTAGGAAATTATTTTCAGTCCCAGAACTGAAGGAAGATCACAGTCCTTTCACAAATGTTCACTCCGGGTTAGCTATTTTCATTCCAATAGCATAATAGCAAACTAGGAGGGGTGGCTAACACCCCAGAGGACAGGATCACACTTCAAAACGACCTTGACAGATTAGAGAACTGGGCCAAAACAAACAAGATGAATTTTAACAGGGAGAAATGTAAAGTATTGCACTTGGGCAAAAAAAATGAGAGGCACAAATACAAGATGGGTGACACCTGGCTTGAGAGCAGTACATGTGAAAAGGATCTAGGAGTCTTGGTTGACCACAAACTTGACATGAGCCAACAGTGTGACGCGGCAGCTAAAAAAGCCAATGCAATTCTGGGCTGCATCAATAGGAGTATAGCATCTAGATCAAGGGAAGTAATAGTGCCACTGTATTCTGCTCTGGTCAGACCACACCTGGAGTACTGTGTCCAGTTCTGGGCACCACAATTCAAGAAGGACACTGACAAACTGGAACGTGTCCAGAGGAGGGCAACCAAAATGGTCAAAGGCCTGGAAACGATGCCTTATGAGGAACGACTAAGGGAGCTGGGCATGTTTAGCCTGGAGAAGAGGAGGTTAAGGGGTGATATGATAGCCATGTTCAAATATATAAAAGGATGTCACATAGAGGAGGGAGAAAGGTTGTTTTCTGCTGCTCCAGAGAAGCGGACACGGAGCAATGGATCCAAACTACAAGAAAGAAGATTCCACCTAAACATTCGGAAGAACTTCCTGACAGTAAGAGCTGTTCGACAGTGGAATTTGCTGCCAAGGAGTGTGGTGGAGTCTCCTACTTTGGAGGTCTTTAAGCAGAGGCTTGACAACCATATGTCAGGAGTGCTCTGATGGTGTTTCCTGCTTGGCAGGGGGTTGGACTCGATGGCCCTTGTGGTCTCTTCCAACTCTATGATTCTATGATTCTATGATTCTATGATTCTATGAATTTAGTTAGAAAAGTCATTTTGTAGCTATTACTGTAAAATAATTGGGAGTCAAAAACCCTTGCAGATCTATTGCAACTCACCCAGAGAATCCTGGGAATCATAAAAATAAACAGTAACCCAAACTGAATAAGAAGTTTATCGGAAAAGTAAATATCTAAGACATGTGTCATGTTACTGCAGCATCTAAATTTTATACGTTGATATTTTTTCACTTTAGAATTTCCTGGTTTCAGCATCGCTTTTATTCTCCAGGTCTTAACCATAGACAGTTCCATAAGTCAGTGCTAGTGTTACTTTTGCAGGTGCCCAACCCATGTGTCTAACTATGAGTTGGTGCCCTAGAAGTTATGAGTTATGAGAGTGGTTTAGAACAAGAAGCTGTCATGCTTCTGGGCCTATTTTCACAACAACAATGGTTATGAAACTTTACTCCTCCAGTTTTTAAAATGAAATACATGGAGGATTTGTGGCTTGAAGGGAAAGTTTTAAATACTGAGATAATGATATAATCAGTCTTTTTTGAAGGTCAGAAACATTATGGTTATCTGAATGCAACACAAAGTTCATATGCACTATTCTTCTGTTGTAGCTTCCTTATTTGGTTTTTCCATTCAAAGAAAACTAAACAATAGTGAGGAGAGCTGATGATTGGAAAACAATTTCACACTAGTTGCACATTGTGTCATACACATGGATTATAGTTGGGGTTTATATCCGTGGTTAAAATGTATATAAATACAATTTACTGCATATCATGAGAAATCTAGCTGCGAATTTTAAATATTAAATAATATTTATTAGTCACTATGGTCACAAAAGTGATCCAAAGTGACTTACAACACAATATAAACAGTAAAACCAATGTCAACAAACCAATAAAAACCTAAAAAATGTATCTATACAAATATGAGTTCCACTTATTTATTAATTAAGCAAGGCTCCAAATGATTTTCCATCTGAAACACAGACATATTTTTCTCAGAGTTGTGCATCATTATGTATTTTGCAGTCTTGAGGTTCCATAAACAGTTTATAAGCACTAAAAAGATAGCAATAGATGGTCTGGTTCTCAGCCATCTGTATTTTGCTTGTGACAATGAAGATGGCTTAGCGGGGGGGGGGGGGTTGTTTTGTTTTCGAAATCATTTAGATGATTCGACATCAGAAACCACAAACTGGAGAATGCATATACTTCAAGAATTGAGATGACAATCAATGAACCACTAAGGCCTTGACAAATTTTAAGTTAACAAGCAGTGACATCATGCTGGAATCCACTGAGTCTTACCTAAAATGCCAATACACTCCACCTGCACACTCATACCTTCTGTGCCAACTTTTAAACGTCTGCTGAAAACTTTTTTTTTATTCTGCCAGGCCTATGCAATGTGGTAGGTTAGGCTGATAGATAGCGAAAAGCTCAAGGGCTACCAGTGAGCCTCATGGCTTAGTAGGAATTTGACCCTGGGTTTCCTTACTCCTGTGTACACATGAGAACATGGCACATGGTACTTTGTAGTTCATTTTGTTTTTACTAAATAAAAAAACAAACCTATACTTTGGTTCAATATGGCAATAATTATATAATAATATTTTTGTTTAGTTTATAAGGTTTCTTTTTCACCTTTTGTTATATACTGCTGAATTATTAGTTTAACTTAATGTTTATTTAAGTTTAAACTTTGCTGCTGTGGGAGATTTTTATTATGGAGTAGTTTTATTGCTCTTTTCATAGCAGGTTATGGCCAGTTATATTTACCAGTTAATTGGATTTTTGTAACTAAACATGCTGCATAACATTTGCATAGTACATTTTAATGGAATGAGATACTGAGCATGTTGTGACACCAGTTTACTATGGCATGTCGACTTCCACGGGCAAGATGTTATAAATATTTTACAGAAACTGCAATGTCATGGGGAAACTGTACTTATTCATGAGAAAGGGCTTCCCTCGTCAATATTAGGGAATGCCCGTTTTTGGATGAAATGGAAACTAGAAAATGCCCCAACAATAACATGAACAGGCAAGTTTCTTCTTGAACATTTTTATGTTATTCCTGGAACTTCAATATTCACACCACGGCCATCTTATATAGACTGGCTCAGGATTTAATTGGTTCCATGACAACCATGGAGATATCTCAACGTATCAGGGCCTTACAGTCGTGGCAGATCACACCCTTGATCTGGTCTTTACTATATATTAGATTGGGAATGATCTGGTAGTGGAAGGAGTTAAAATTACTCCTTCGTCATGGATGGCTTGTTAAAAGGTTAGCTTTGGAATGGTGGTGGGAGTTCCCCCCTGCAGAAACAGGCGACTTTGCAGGATAGTCTGCTCCCTGAAACTGATAGAATCTGAGGGATTCCTGAATGCTCTGAGGGCATTAATAGCTGACCTCACTGATGCTCCTGTTGACTTCCTTGCCTCACTATGGAATGGTAAGATGGGTATTGGCAATCAACACAATCAGAACCTCCAAGTGTCCCTATTTTCTAGGGACATCACTGATTTAGAGAAACCATCCCAGTTTCTTATTTGATCCTGGAATGTCCCACTTTTCCTTACGATGTCCCTATTTTCACTGGAGAATGTTGGAGGGTATGGAGTTATCCAACCCCCAAGCCATCTGAAGGCAATCCTGTATAGGGAAGTTTTTCTTCTTCTAATAGTTAACATTTTATTATGTTTTCATATATGCTGGAAGCTGCCCAGAGTGGCTGGGGCAACCCAATAAGATGTGTGTGGGATATAAATAGCAAAATTATCATTATGGAACAGGATGTCCCTATTTTCATTGCATAACTGTTGGAGGGTATGTACAATCCCTCTCAAATGTGATATCCAGCATTGTGGTTCAGCTCCCTAGTTTTCCAGAGAGCTGTGGGTAATGGAACTGGTTGACTGACTACTTGAGCACCAGACGCGAGTATGACTGAGCACAGGAAGGGGAGACAAAGAAAGGGGAGAGGACAAAACTGTAAATTCAGCTGTGTTACAAAAATGAGAGGAACCTTATTTCTTTCATAGTGGAACAATCATCATCATCATCATCTTCCCTTCCGGCTAGGAATTTCCTTAATTTCCCATTGCAAGCCTATTACTCTAAGCCCAGCAGCTCTGATATTGTGGGAACAGAACAGTCATGGCATCTTATATACACTCCTGCCTGTGTCTCCTATGCTGTTCTGTTTCCTGGTTCTTGAGTCCATAAAATGGAGGCAAATCCATGCCAAGGAACCACAGGAAAGTGCATGATATATGTAGCGTACTAGAGCTGCACTTTCTCATACTTTTGACATTGTGGCCCAGTTTGACAGCCTGACCACTGCTTATACTGTTAAGTAACAATGCAGCTCCCCCTGTTGTGGTTAGAAGTATGTTTTCCACCAAGATTCGCAGCTTGTCAGGCAGCTGTTTGGCAGTAACTGATCCCCTTATTAATCCGCAGGTAATTATTGTAATGCCAATTGCTACAGGGTAAACTTTACACAGTAAAGAAAGGTAGCTGCTAATTACTCAGGAGTAATTACCCTTCTATATAACAGTTGTAGACTGCATGCAGTGTTCTATCTAGTCAATCTAGCCTAAGATCACTGTGATCTTTGCTAAACTGCCCAGTAGCCACAGTGGCAGGTGGACATATAATTCTGCTGAGTTCAACTGCAGGATACAATCATGCCATTAGTCAAGTCAGTTACTAGTTACATTTGTTCCAAAACATATCTCAAACATATATTGCTTGGTTCTTTCAAGCCCATGGCTCTATAAGAAGCCAAAAAAAACCCAAAACTCTGTTTCCCTAGTTTATTCCCTGACCAACACAAAAAGGGGCGGCGGGGGGGGGGGGACGGGGACACAGACACATTTCAAAGGAACAGAGTGCTTTGCCATATTGCAGCAGCAGAGAACTTAAAACTTCTTTATGCTTCTTTAGTAAACTGGCCCTTTAACTCTGGTGCTCTACTGCTGAAGTTGAAGCCCACGGCCAGGTTCATGCTGTTTTAGGAAATTAGTTATCTATCCTTCCTACTGTCTTGAGAATTCATTGTTTTCAACCTGCTGATTATTATATTTTTTAATTGTCACAAGCTGCTTGAACAGTGTAAATCAAGATTCCAGTTTCTTAATGTTATGTGGAAAAAACAGAATTTTTATAGAACAATCAAAGCAGTGATAATACACCTATATCTCATATGACTCACCAGTCAGTGGTTCTTATGAAGTTCATGCAATAAGCTAAATGCCTTCCCAACCCAATATGTCGAACTGTTTTGTAGCTTTCAAAAAAAAAAAAAGGGGGGGGAGAAAAAAGCCCAAACCCTGCCCCTCTCACCCATACAGCTAAGAGGGAGCACACTTAGCAGGCGCAGAAAATATTTGCAAACTGCATGCCCCTGTTTCAGGTCACTGCTAATATGGTGTTAAATTAGAAGCTCCTCTTACAAAATCAGACTTAGGGCACTTAAAAAAAAAAAGTTAATCAATACTTCAAACAAATCCATTACCAGATAGCAGCTAAACTGTTCTACTGCAAACTTGTCCTGGTATCGCTTGCATGTTCCTACTGTGTACAGGCTATGCTTGTAACATTTCCTCTTCATGAATGATCATCTGTGCAACCGGCATAGAGGCATTATTGCAAGAAAATGTTAAAAGGGCCAGGGAGAGATTAGGGGATGAAACTAAAGCTGAGCCTTAAAGTGAAAGGAAGCAATGGCTTTGACATACATTTTTACTTTGACGAGAGAAACAGACAATGACATGCTATATTGCAGGCTAATTTATATCTTCTTCTTTTTAAAAAGTCTTCTAAATAGCCTAAAATCAAGAAGAATGTGTTTTCTGGAAGGCCTTCGTGATTATTGCTGACAATGACTCACAACAACAACAACACCACTGTGATGCAATCAAAAAAGGTAACCTTTCCTTTGGTAGAGCAAACCTGTCATACAGTATTTTCACCAATGATGTGCTTTTTCCTTAAAGGAAGGCGGGGTTACAACTAAGTATCAGGGCAATAAAAAAGGGGGGGTCTTATGTCAGGGACATTAGAAGTCAGTTAACAAAAGTATATGTTCAGGCTGAGCTGAGAGGGCTCCCCCCCCCCCGCAAAGCATTTTAAGTCTGCTGAATTTGAACTGCTGGTTGCACAAAGAAGAAAGCAGACAGTCATTAGGAAGTTTAGATATAAACTCAAGAGCGAAAGAACATTTTCTTCAAGCTGGCCAGCAAGCGGAGTTTCAAGCAGCATGAATCCTCTACTCAGTACCTTGTTATTTTCACTGCTACTTCTTCTAACCCTCAGAATTCAGGAGCTTATAGAGGCTTGCAGCTGTGCCCCTGCACATCCACAGCAGCAGATCTGCGATTCGGCTTTAGGTGAGTCATAAACACTATACACTTTTTATGCTGCCTGTAAGAAATCAACTGACGCTAGATTAACTGTGGGCATACTTCTCTGCAAACCCTTTAGGGGCTCATATCCAATAATGGTTGTTTGGGACTCTGGAGAAGTGGTTACACACACAAAAAGATTTCAAGAATAATATTACAAAAGCATCTGGAAGCAGTTGCTCCCATTTATTTTTGCTTTTCAGTTTTCTCTGCAATGATTTGTTGTAATTGGTGGCTGAAATCCTTTATGGATTTTCTTCATGATGATTTTCTGAGCATTAGATTCTGACATTTAATATGTAGAATAATAAGGATGTGATTATATGTGTTCTGTGGAGGGCTTGTAGGCATTCTGTTTGTTACACTGCTTTCTAAATAGATATTAACATTCGCTTATTTTTTAAGATAATCTGCTTTTTATAATTTTAAATCGAGAATGTATCATGCTCAAAACATGCTATTTAAAATTGTGTATGGATGAACATTTCTGCAAAATACTCTATAGAGTTTAAGTATAAAATGCCTAGTTTTATTACTAAGTATTCGCTCTATATATTTAAAAAACTAAAGTTTTACAATTAGAGAACGGGATAGGAAAATGTGACTTTTGTATTCTTTTCATTTTCAGCTTGAGCTGTGGCTAGTTAGCTTCCATCCAGAGTGAACAGTAAATGTAGAACATGAGTTTCTAAAATGTCACAAAATTAGCATCTCTATGGGATAGGCAATACCTTCTGCATACTGATTAATTGCTTTCATGTGCTGACAGAAAATCTTTGTAGCCATGACAAACTCTGTTTAAAACCATCAATTAAATTGTTTCTTAATCTGGCTGTGTTAAGTAATGTTTTCCTTAAATTACGTACACCAGACATGACAACCTAGAATAATGTGAAGTGTAGGAAAAAGTACCAGCTAGTGTTACTTCAGTTAAACAGCTGTTAAATGCGTAAAAGAAAGCAGTACTCAAAATGCATCTGATACAGTTCTGGTGCATGACACTTCTCTGAAATGTGAAATATATTCACACAGATGATCAGTTTGAACTAGGAAAGAAGACTGACGCCCGACAGTGTTTAGCAGTACATTAAGCATCAATATAGAAAGAGTGAGAGAGGGGGCGGATCCCTCTACACAATTCTTCAAATACCTTTTTCTAGGGTTTGAAAACCAAGCATACAAAACGCTAACTTGATCCAAGTGCATGCATTACTTTAAAGTAAACAAATATCTCAGTTGCTACAATAGAGCAAAATGGAATGTTTAGTTTCTTAACAGATTTAATTCTCGAAGTGCTTTATATGGGCAACTAAAAACATAACTGGGTGCATATTTAATCTGGACGACTGAACCTTTACTTACTCAGGTCTTTGGAGTTAATGTGACAGGTGGCTGGGGAAAGCAAAGACCATCCAGTTTTTCTATACAGCATATATAACTGACTAACTAATGTGGACTATAGAGAAAGATCTTATGCTTGCTATTATATACCTACTAATAATAAACTCAGCTGGTGACTACTGGCAGGATTCTAGCCAAAATGGGGCCACTAAGAAACAAGAGGGATGTATCAACATTCTCGAAGAAACCTCAGAAGCTCCAAAAATATTTAGCAAAAAGAATTGAAGGGGGCCAAAGCACACCCACTCAAAACAGACCGGTGATCATTGAGCATGCTCAGTAGTCACATAATGCTGACTGAGGTGGTAGTAGGAAAATGAGGTGGAGGGGATAGAATGCTGAACAGAAGCACTAAGCACTGCAGCATTTAGTTGTAGGTCCTTCTTGTAAACCCATATTTCTGTATTCTGAAGTACACTTCGCAGCCATTGTCATTTATACTTAAGGCCAACGCTCAGGAAGCATATGCATATGGAAGAATGCCACCTATAAATTAGGTGCTTGCTTTTGAAGTATGGTCACAGAATTGTGAATGTTTCCTATACCCAGGGGCAAATTTACTATGAAACAAATGAAGCTTCATGCATGTATATAACATCTCCCTAATATTTACCACCCCCCATAACTTGAAAACTATAAGGCATAGGAAATATTTATCCATACCAGTGACTTGTGGAATAATCCAGTATAGCAATTTTAATCAAAATATGAGATAAAGTAGTTAATTTTTTTTAAATTGTGGTGATCTATCATGGAACAACCCCATTGAAGAAGATAACAGTGGTTACCCAGATCTCGCTGCTGGTTGCAAAGGGGTCCCCACAACAGCTCAAACTTCAGGGCCCCCCAAATGTAGTTCTACCACTGCCTATACCTGCTGCCCCCTTTTCCAAATCAAACATGAGAAGGAAGCATGATAGAGGTTGATATTTGTAGAATTCTCTTAAGACATTATAACTACTGAAGGAGCTCCGGTTGATATACTATGAGGGATGGAAGTGATCGTATGACTGCTCTTGTGTAGCTCTACTTTGCAAGAGTTGTGGGTTGTAAAAATTCAGAAATACCATAGTCTGAACATCCTTTTCACAGAGCATGAAAAATTAGAGAATGATTACGAAAACATGAAAAATGGTAGTATGTCTGTGAATGCAGAATAGCATCTAAATATGATAAATTCTTAGCACCAGGCTTTTCACTTCTTTGAAAGTTCTTTACTATTTTAGTTCTAGTTAAGTTATTAATAATTGTTAACTTCTTTATTGACTACTTTATAAAACTTTTATCTTGCCCTTCCAATGCATTTGCTTTGCTTATGTCAGCCATCTCAGAGGTCAGAAACATATACATATTTGTATACATTACCTATTGTACATACAGACCACTGAAGAATGGTCAAAATGTGTTAGGCTTAGTTAGCGCGCAGTTTGATTTGATCTTTTCAAATGAGTATTCATTGGTTATGTCAATTTAATTTGTTTATATTTATAATATAAAGCTGCTTTATATACTAGTTTATACTACTCTATTATGTGGTATTTTAATGTTCAGTTTGCAGTTTCTTTATCCATTGGGATGTGCAGGGAATCGCACAGCACATAGTAAATCAATATAAAAAGAAGAAAAGAAAAAATTGTTATACTAAATGTATATGAAAATTGTGTTAATGCTTCAGCTGTTCCTATCTTTTTTTGCCATTCCATTTCTGTTCCTTTTTACTAATTTTGCTCCTTTGAAAATTATATGTGAATGAAGGAGGGTATCCCAGGCACTGGTTAAATCAACAGACCGTACATGGGTGACCTTTGGCTAATTCAGAACCCTTACCATTCCCAAGATGAAACAAGAAGCACTTTCATTGTTGCATTTGTCTGTGTGATTAGTGGTTTTGCTGCTTTTGTTGCTTCAAGCTATGCCTAGTTTCGAAACATTCATAGCTACTAAGTAGGCCCAAGTAACTTGGAAGAAATAAACTGGTGTGCTGGAATTGAGAAATATCATGTGGGATGGTGGCAGAAAACAAGTGCATGATTCTTAAACGTACGTTTGTTTCAGTATATGGCAGCAAAAATTCTATACTGGGCACACAGTAGACAATTATGTTATCTACTACACACTGTTTATATATCTTTATATGTGACCTTACAAAATAACTTGAAAACTAGCCTTCAAAGTAATAATTACTTTTCAGAACATGAGCATTATTTTTTACCTCCTACATCTTACCTCACACTTGATTCTACTAGAAAGTAAATTAGACTTTTAAGAGTTATTGAAAGAAATGGAGCCTACCTATTGAAAATTACAGATATTGAGCACTGTATTTGTGGCAAGAACCATCTTTGTTCAAAGTATATTTTAGGAGAGATTCCAGAATTCAGGTAAATGCGTCAAAGACAACAGTAAGCACAAAAAAATAAGGAACCCACTGTGTGAGAACCTACACAAATGGGGGGAAAAACAGGGGTTCAGGTCATCATACGAAGCTACAATTTGCAATTGTACAATTTGTACAATTGTACAATTTGTTGCAAACAAAGTGCAACAAATGTGTTCATCCCAGTGTTCCCACTATTACAAGGCATACGGTGCATACAAGCGGAACTTAAGACTTATCACAACAAATACAATATAACAATTATATATTGTTATATATATAATATATATTCATATCGCCGGCACAAGGGAATTCTTGAAAGCAGCGGAGCAGCTGTAGCAACAGACAGGACTAGAGCCCGGTGATCCCAGTTTCGAAGAGAAACTCCTTCAGTTGGCAATATAAGAGAAAACTGTAGCAGCCCCAGCCAAACAATATAATATAAACTCTTCCTGACCATGAGAAGCAGCCATACAGATAGAAATTGCCCTACCTCCTCCACCCCACTATCAAGGCCTAACTGGATTCTTTTTAATGGACAGTAAGGAGAGGGAAGTTATATGCATCTTCCAAGTATCTATTTATATAAAATACTTAATATTTCTGGAAACAGAATGTATGTCTTAGTTAGTGATGATGGATGCTTTCTACCTGCTGGAGATATTCCTCACAGGCGCTCATAGAATTTCATGTTTTATCTGGCCCTCTTCCATGCTGATGAATTAAATTTTGCATAAAAATAATATAAAGTCTCTCAAAAGCTCAATCCTTTGCACGCTTACTTCACTGTTCAGTGATGCTTACCCACATGTAAGTGTGAATAGAATTGCAACATCGATGCTCTTTATGTACATGATGTTGGCTCTCCTGATGCTCTTATGATCAAGAGGACAAATGGAAGTAATATACCACCCCCCACTCTACTCTTAGCTAACCATAGCTTTGTACTGAAATATTGTGGGGGTTTTGCAAACTACCTAGAGGATTTCTAGACTCAAAAATGAGGTAATGATGATGATAATATTAATAATAATGTGATGGTGATAAAAAGCAGCTGCTGCAGCTAACACCTGTGGAATAATCAATATTTTCAAGACATTTTTGCTCAGCCTGTGAGGAACTGGGAGCTGTTGTTTAGAACAGGAGCAGCTTGACCCCATGACCCCAGACTGGAGAAGCAAGTTCCTTTGCAGCAACAACCTATGCCATAAGCTTGGATAGCTGGCCACACAACTGAATTCAAAGCCCTTAAAGAATAATTATCCAGCTTTCACAAGTGGTAGTATAGTTCTCCCTTCTATAATTCATGGCCACCAAGTAGCTAACAGTTAATACTTTTTCTTTTTCTTTCTCGAAACCTTTATTAGGCATTACAGATACAGACCATCTTAAAACATCCATATACAAAAAAATTAAAATATATACAAAGAAGCAGCCATATAATATGTATACTAGCAGAAATGTATTCATACATAAATTCTACCTCCTGGACTTAAGATCCTGGACATTCCTGCTTTAGGTCATTCAGGGCTAGCCCAAGACATTTTGCCACCAGAGACAGAGAGCAAGTGGCAGAACTCCCTTGCCTGGTCATGCCAATTTGTATAATACCCAATACTGCCAGCAAAGTAGTTGTTGTTGTTGTTGTTGTTGTCGTTTTGCAGCTGAAGCAGAATATCCCACAACAGTCTACCCTACACTCTGGCAATATAAATACAGCAATAATACATTAAAAAACTAACAATATGCTGCCCTTTCAAAAAATATCCTGCCTGAGGTGGTCACCTCACTCTCCCTTATGGTAGGGCTAGCCTTGAGGCTCCTTCCCACAGGACATCTACATCATTGTTAAGTGCAGTGATTTATAAAGCTAGAAGGAGCTAACACATACCTTTTCTGCTGCATAATGCTAACAGGCTTTTGCAAATGTCCTCATTTGCCACACAGCAAATTGTATTCTGTTTGCTCAAAGGAAGTGTGGTTTGGGGGCTATGGAAGCATGTTGGAAACATTTTAAAATTTCTTTTATAGACAAACTCATGAACCTCAATGAATAAGATCACAGCGTCCTTGCCAGCAATTTTGTTATGAGTTCTGAAGCTCTGGAACTCATTTAAAAAAAAAAAACCCTACTGATGTATTAATCAGCAAACTTGGGTGATCCAGTATTTTACCACTGAAAGAATACGAAGTAGCTAATTTGTGTAATTATCACAGTTGATATTTCCAAATTGGCTACCATTCATCACACTAATGATGGCTGACTCCAGCTGAAATAAGAGAACAGCATACAGCTGAACACAAATTGGAAGAGACAACCCATACTGATACACAGGAGAGCGACTTCATCATTACAATTTTGGTTAACCAAATCTTTAGGGGTCTGTATTTTCTTCATGACTGCAAGACAGAAATATCTAGAGCAGGCTTTTTACAATACTACAGGATGCAAAACAACATTCTTTTCTTATACAGTGGTATCTCGAGTTACAAACGCCTCAGGTTACAAACTCCGCTAACCTGGAAGAGTTACCTCGAGTTGAGAACTTTGCCTCAGGATGAGAACAGAAATCGTATGCTGGTGGCTCAGCACAGCAAGAGGCCCCATTAGCGAAAGCACGTCTCAAGTTAAGAACAGTTTCAGGCTAAGAATGGACCTCCGGAACGAATTAAGTTTGTAACTAGAGGTACCACTGTAAAGCTGTCAAAATAAAATTTAAAATACTGTGGGCCATAGGTGGGATTTTCTCATTCAGTTTGGTTTCTTTGAAAATGCATCATCCATCAGTAAAACTGCAGCTTTGCACATATTTCAGTTATATAAAATTATCCTCAGAGAAAGGGGGGAGGGAACCAGGGAGAATTGACATGGTTCACCTCTCCTTTGTTGAGTTTGGCAGACTAGAGGGAGGAGCAAAATAGTTTTCAGACTGTTGGCTCAGGACCCAGGGAACAGGCAGGCAGGAATAGCTACAGAATTCCCTCATTTATCTATCTCTTTTTGGTGATGTCCACATCAAACAGTAGATGATCAACCATCTACCTGAGGCTTGAGACTTAGGTAGGAATGGGCTGTGAATATTTTCTTATCAGTAGCCCAAAATTTCTTTCAAGAGGCCTTAGTATCCAATTCATTGGACACGAAAGTTGTTGGACATGATGGCACCTATGCTATCATCACATCAGAGGTAGATGAAAAATAACAGAAACTGCAGAAAAATTAGTGAGAGAGAAGGAGATCTTAATCTTCTGCCTGTTAAACCCCCCCCCCCATGTTAAATACATCACATGACTACAATTTTCCTTCACTCCTTCGCTGTATGCAAGAGATGTTCGAGGGAGGATTAAGGTGTTAAGACCTTGCATGGGAAGGAAAGACTGAATTATCTCTTCCTAGTAAAGAGCTCCAGCAACTTGTATGGGCACAGAGGATAACATGTCTAGGAAGAAGAGCAACCATATATGAACATCATTCAGAGTAGCAGCACTGCTATGCTATTTGAAGGCTCCTCTACATTGTTTACCTTGGGAACAGTTTCTTTGCACTCCAGCGGGTGCAAAATGCTGCAGCGAGACTTCATACGGGGTCCTTGCTGCGAGATCACATTCACCCGGTGCTATAACAGCTTCACTGGCTCCCGGTGGAGTACAGGATCAGGTTTAAGGTGCTGGTTTTAACCTTTAAAGCTCTATACAGCCCAGGACCCTCGTACCTATGGGACCGCCTCTCCTGGTATGTCCCACAGAGGAACATACGGTCTTCAAACAAAAACATTTTGGAGGTCCCAGGCCACAGAGAGGTTAGGCTGGCCTCAACCAGAGCCAGGGCTTTTTGGGCTGTGGCTCCGATCTGGTGGAACGCTCTGTCACAAGAGACTAGGGTCCTGCGGGACTTGACATCTTTCCCCAGGGCCTGCAAGACAGAGCTGTTCCACCAGGCCTTTGGTCAGGGCACAGCCTGACTCCCTCCTTTGGCAATCCTCACAGAACTCTAGCCCAATGGTTGCCATTAATCCGATTTGAATTAATTTTATAATGAAATGATTTTATTATGTTGTATCATTTTACTGTTGTTAGCCGCTCTGAGCCCGGCTTCGGATGGGGAGGGCGGGATATAAATAAAATATACTTCGGAAATATTATTATTATTAATTTTATTATTATTATTAATAGTAGTAGGGTGGGGCAAGAACATCCATTTTCATCTGGTCACAGGTGGAAGGTAGCACACATAAGCTTGGACTGCACAGCAAGCTGAAATATATGTAGTTTACTGAGAGTGTGGAAATATGAGGGTACTTGGAGAGAAGTTTGCTTACTGCTACCAACTCATACTGAACTAATGCAAGCGCAAACCTGGGTTACAGCTTGTGGTTAGTGAATAGAGAACTTAACCATGAGAACTCCCAATTTGAACTAAATGCTATACCAAACCTTGGCTCATCTTGGGACAGCAGTACAAAGGACTGAGAAGGAGTGATGTAGCTATGAACTCCCCTTAGGAGTCCACATATTCCCATCGTGAAGTGATGTGAACCAGCCTGATACAGCATCAGTACTGCCTTAACAGAATTTGGTTGAAATCTAGATGTAAGCACTTGCTATGTGAAATTATTACCATAGGAGAACTCTAGTCTTAATCACGTTCATCTTCATATTAGCTGGGGAGGGGGGGGGAGAGAAATAGACTGTACTAAATATAACAGCATCTGTGCTTTATAGTGCAAATAATATGTCACACTACAGAAAGAACAGGTGAATAAATTCTAAAATGTCTGTTTTGCTTTCATTTACTCGCAGTGATTCGAGCAAAAATTTCCAGTGAAAAAGTGATTGCATCAAGTGAAGACCCTCTTCATACTCACAAAATGATTCGATATGAAATCAAACAAATAAAGGTACATGAAAAAAATGTTTATTATGATGCTTAAATGCCACTGAATACTACTACTACTCCTGGTCAGTTTTATACTCATTTTCCAATGTGCACATAAGGGTGCAACACATACTACTTATCTGGGCATAAATTCTGTTGAACTTCTGATCAGACATATATAAGATTGTGCTGTAACATGATTTTATAGCTTCTGAAGTAATCATGTCTGATCCATGTTTAGGAGAAATATTTTTTGTATTGGAACTTATATTAGAAAACAACTAATGCAAAATCATAATTGTAAGTACTTGTGTTAGAAACAAGATTCAGGACAGATTCAAACGCTTTGCTTTGCAGATTCTTGGAAACTAATTGGTAGCCAGTGCAGCTATGCCAGAATCGGGGTTATATGTTCAGCCCGTCCTGCTCCAGTCAACAAGCTAGCTGCCAAATTCTGCACCAGCTGCTTTTTGAACAGTCTTCAAAGGCAGCCCAACATATAACACATTACAAGATGTTACCAGAACATCGACAACAGTAGTTATATATATAGATCTATGGTATCAGATTCATTTTATACCACCATTGGTAGGTGCTTGAGAAGCCTAGGATGAGATATTCCCCAACTGTTTGGTTTAGGAATCTTAGGGTTACAATGGCTGATTCAGACTTTATGGGATTATACATTAAGAGTGGACACTGCATGGGTTTAGATGGTTCTTATGCATACGCTTGGCAGACAAAGCTTTCTGAAAATATGTATGATGGAAAGAGAATCTGTCTAATCTACATTTGTCTCTAATTTCAAAGTCAGCAATAAGTGTAAAGGCGTCATTTGATTTTGATAATGAGTAGTTCTGTATAGCCAATATTCTGGTTCACCTGAAAGGTCAGGGTTGCAAGTCTGAGGATGCTCTTAGATCCATTGTTCCTTGATACTCAGGTTGGGTCCACATCCAGAGGAACCTTTCATCAGCTTCAGCAGGTTCTCCAGCTGCATCCTTTCCTTCTCTTTTGCAAGTGGCAGAATGAAAACTTGGGGGGAAATCCCATTGAACACAGAATAGAACATACAGTGGTGCCCCGCAAGACGAATGCCTCGCAAGACGGAAAACTCGCTAGACGAAAGAGTTTTCCGTTTTGGAGGTGCTTCGCAAAACGAATCTCCTATGGGCTTGCTTCGCAAGACGACAATGTCTTGTGAGTTCCTGCTGGTTTTTTTCCCCTCCCCCCTTTTTCTAAGCCGCTAAGCTGCTTATCAGCTGATCCGATCAGCAGATAAGCCGCTAAAAGCCGCTAATAGCGCTAATCCGCTAAGCCATCAATGGGCTTGCTTCGCAAGACGAAAAAACCGCTAGACGAAGAGAATCACAGAACGGATTCTTTTCGTCTTGCGAGGCACCACTGTATTTCATAGTGTAGCTGGCAGTAGAGAAGTCTTTTCCACCTGCTGATGATTGAATCTGATGAATTCCATTTAGGGCAGTTATGAGGCTGGAGGAGCCCTGTGGTTGTGATATTTGCAAGACCAACTCCTCCCATATCTGTGCTGACTTCAACACGTGCTTCGTGACAGTTTGTACTGGCAAACACTTAAGCACCCATCTATCACATTTGCTTGGATGAGTTCAGCAGAGAGCACTGCTACGGATGAACACATTTTATTAGGAAAAAAATCAAGATACATAAACTTTTGAGTGGAAGATCAAAATTTGTGCTTTGACTTAAATGGTACTGTAAAGACATAGTTGTCTTACATGTTAGAATATTTATAGACCTGAGACATTCCTTTATAGTTTCCATCCCTTGTAAATGGTAATAAAATATAAATGTGCAAAGATAAGACTAGATATTTTTTTTTTTAAGTAAACTTCATTTGGGTAGATAAAATTCACTTGTGCTATGTTGCGATGGTTGGCCTAAATTTAGATCTGTTGCTATGTTTTTTAAAGAAACCTTTCTGTTCAGAATTTAAACTTTAGACACATATTTTTCAGCAATATTTTGAATTTATAGCTGTTTACAGTTGTCAACACTTAACACAATATAATAATGGGAACTCATTTACAGTTGCATTTCATTAACAATTACTGATGGAAGTCAATTTAGAAGGCGCATTTCATGATATCCTTTCAAAAGTAATATACATAGGCTTTTCGTGTGCATTGTTTAAGAAAGAATTATGTCATTCAGGGGTAGGCAACATGGTGCCTTCCACATGTCTTTGGACTATAATTTGATCATCCCCAGCCAGTAGGCTCAATTGCTGGAAAAGATGGAATTTGTAGTTCTAGTAACTTGCCTGAATACTTTCCATGTGAGCATTGGACAATAGGAAACTAAAATAATACTATCAAAAACAGAGGCTCAGCATATAGGAAGGCCAAAACTGAATATGTCACTTTTCTGAAATTCATACTAAAAACAGGGTTTCATACAACACTAGAACTCCCTTACACAACTGTCAGGCTAATCAAGCAAATATTTGTGTGAAAATTATTTATGTTAGACATTGTTGTGGTTTATTCATGGTTCTGTTGCTATGCAAAGTAGAATTTCTAAACTGTGTGACTAAACATTTAACTGCAGCCTTGGCTAATGGCTTGATTAGCCTCCAATTTATAACTGAGGAGCAAGCTAGAGGGGAGAAGTTCCTACTCTGCTCTATTCTGTAAGCTCTCCCCTAGCCCTCCCAGAGCAGGAGTGCCAACGTGAATAAAATATTGTGGGGGCCCAGGTAAGCCCTTCTCCGGATAACTGATCACATGATGTGGCACACACACACAATTTGAATGGGAATGCCCATCAACTTTGGGGAAGCATGGTCCCCTCAAATATTTTCTTGTGGGGGGCTAAAGCCCCTGCAGCCCCTAGGAGTTGGCTCCTATGTCCCAGAGGACTACCCTGTGGACAGGAGCTTGCACATACTGGCTAGTCAAGCCATAAAGCTGGACAATCTTATCTAGCTGTACTGCCACCCACCCACTCCATACACATCATTGCCACCCACCATACCAGCAAGGTATCAATTGTAACCTCACAAAAAATCTTATTCAAAAAATCTTTCTTCCTTTTTCCTAATACAGATGTTCAAAGGATTTGAAAAGTTGAAAGATGTTCAGTATGTCTTCACACCTTTCGATTCCTCTCTTTGTGGGGTGAAATTAGAAGCTAACAACAAGAAGCAATATCTCCTTACAGGTACAGTACACAGAAGCCAAGGCAGTACACAAAATATATATTACAGTAGCATGGCCAGTGCTTATTATGCTATTTAACAATATAAATACTGGAGCCCATATAAAGTCAAAATTTGGGCTGTGCTGCTATGGAAAACTGTGCTCGCATAAGTAACATGATACCAAAGGGAGGAATTAAAACATTGCGCTCTTGTGGTTGTTCCAGCAGCAGAAGCATTTTTGCTTGGCAGACAGCATGAACCCCCCTCTTCCCCTCTACCTGCTTTTATGGGAATTCTCCTGACTCTCCAGCGTGGCTCTCGGGAAGCCATAGCAGGATGAGAGGGTAGGAAAGGCCCCCTTGCGCTAGCTTCCAATAGCATGCAGAATTAGTGGAATCTGGGCCAATAGGCCCTTGCACCACCACCCAACTAGCAGATTGGGCTAACTGGGGCAACCTCCTGAGTAGATAGCAGTGGGCCTAGGATGAGAAGTTCTGTTGCACTTGTCTGCACATGCAGTGATTTAGTTGGATACAACTGTACCCCTTGTTTTAATTCAAAAAGTTGTCCTTCTTGCCGTTTCAGATACGGAGACAAATTTGTAAACTACAGTACTAAATAAAATTTAAAAACCCAAAAAAGTCTGAACTGTGCCATTACAGTGGTGCCTCGCAAGACGAAAAGAATCTGTTCTGTTATTCTCTTCGTCTAGCGGTTTTTTTGTCTTGCGAAGCAAGCCCATTGACGGATTAGCGGATTAGCGCTATTAGCGGCTTTTAGTGGCTTATCTGCTGATCGGATCAGCTGATAAGCGGCTTAGCAGCTTAGAAAAAGGGGGGAAAGGGGGGAAAAACAGCAGGAACTCGCAAGACATTTTCGTCTTGCAAAGCAAGAGATTCGTTTTGCGAAGCACCTCCAAAATGGAAAACTCTTTCGTCTAGCGAGTTTTCTGTCTCGCGAGGCATTCTTCTTGCGGGGCACCACTGTACCTCCAATAGTGGCTATCACCAGGCCTGTGCAAGAGGGAGGCAGCCAGGTACACTTGCCCCATGCCTTGGAGGACTAAGCCAGCCAACAGACCAGCTGCTTTTTTTGTCTGAGTTTATAACTTTTTCTAACAAGGCTCCTGCCCCGGGCTTCAGACAAGCTCCACATTGGCCTATGTCTATCTGTTTGCGATATGTGACACCCCCCTAAAAAAACTCCAGTAGTTTCTAACAGGCAAGGTATACAGAAGAACAGTAGTTTGTAAATTAAAATAAAATGTAAGAAACTCTTCCCTCTGCCCGAGTATGCACAGTGGCCTCCAAAAGCCACATTTGGGGTGGGGGGCAGAATTGGCTTGATTCAGTCCCAAACAAATTGTGCTGTATTGCTTTTATTGTAATGTATTTAGTACTTAGTTGTTTGCTGCCCTGGGCATCTAAGAGAGGATAGAAGTTTAACTAAATAACAATAAAAACAGTATCCTGGAGGAGACTCAGGATGGGTCAGTGTTATTCCATTTAATGGTGGGGTTACACAGCAACATTTCCTCGCAGGCTCCATGTATTTATTAATTATGTTAAAAAAAAATTGCTTCAGCAAATCTCAGGGTGATATTCACAAGTACAGTGGTACCTCGGGTTACATACGCTTCAGGTTACATATGCTTCAGGTTACAGACTCCGCTAATCCAGAAATAGTACCTTGGGTTAAGAACTTTGCTTCAGGATGAGAACAGAAATCGTGCTCCGGCGGTGCGGCAGCAGCAGGAGGCCCCATTAGCTAAAGTGGTGCTTCAGGTTAAGAACAGTTTCAGGTTAAGAGCAGACCTCCAGAACAAATTAAGTACTTAACCCGAGGTACCACTGTAACTGAAGTTAAAAAGCAAACCACATCATTGATGTGGATTGTATCTTTAGTGTTGGGAATGCAATTCTGAATCCTGTGTTTTGATGTTTACCCCAATGCAGGACAGATTTTAGATGATGGCAAAGTTCTTATCCATTTGTGCAATTACATTGAACCATGGGATGACCTTACCTTCTCCCAAAAGAAAAGTCTAAATCAGAGATATCAAATGGGCTGCGGTTGTAAAGTAAGTATACCTTACCCACTGGAGTATCATTGCTCTTTCAGACCTATAGCACAAGAAAGGTTGAGCAAGGCAAGCTCTTTCATTTGAGTATTTCTTTGAACTCATAAGCCCAGGCATCCCACAAGGTGCCCGCCAGCAGTTGTTGGGACTACAATTCCCATCAGCCCCAACCAGCTTGGCCAGTGATCCGGAGGGATGGAGGTTGTCATCAAACAACATGTGAAAATCCTATGTTGGCTACCCTGGAATTAGCCTTCTTTGGCCTGCTTTTTCTCATTAAAACTAATATGGGATGCATTCTGACTTGAACACACTTGTGTGTTATACTTTCCCACATCAAGCTGCCTTGGCTTGGGTGATTCCTGTTAACCTGCCATGTCTAGCACAACTTTTCTTTGTATTTCCATCTAATCTCCTGGACAGTTTTCTCACCAGTGCTGGAGAGTGCTGGAGAGAATTAGATGAATAGGCCACGTTTCACATGAAAATATATTCAGTGTATCTGAAGAAGTGTGCATGCACACGAAAGCTCATACCAAGAACTAACTTAGTTGGTCTTTAAGGTGCTACTGGAAGGAATTTTTTTATTATGAAAATATATGTTTATCATAAAAATGGCACATGCACTCAAGGCTGGTTCCCGTATTTCATGTGCATAATGTAGAAATTTGTCCTAAAGATACATGTGTAACATCAATACAAACTTCATGACTCTAAGGGTCAGACTACATGTTTAGCTTAAGGTGAAATGTGCAGCTAAATTTCTTGTTTTTTTACAATCTTAGGAGGCCTCACTGCAACACACTGGGAAGTTTATCCCTTCCCTCCCCAGTTACAACTCACCCCACCCCACCTCCTGTGTGACTAGTAAAGGGTTAGTTGCTGTTATTGTTTTTAAGTACCTGTTGTCACTAATGGGACCTTTTGTGTAGCCACACATCAATTTTGGGAGGGTGTCTGTGGCTAGGAAAGAAGGGAAAGCAAGAGACTTAGGGCTTTTTCACATTTACTTTTCCTTCACTCTTTTTCCAGGCACTGTCCACACTTTAAAGGTCTATGTCTGAGTACCCTTTTGTTCCCCCTCTGGAGCTTTCCCTGAAAAAAATCCACTCTTAACAGCTCAACTGGAGCAAATGGCAATTTGCGGAACATCTGAATTAATGTTTGAGTGCTAAAGAGCGGGTTTTCACAGGGAAAGCTCCAAGTAAAAAACAAACTAACCCACACACACTTGGACAAGGAGCTTTTAAGTGCAGCCTTTGCCTGGAAAGAGCTGAGCAATAAATAAGTGTGGATAAGGTCATAGCAGCATATCATTAACAGCATAATCTGTAGTCTGACCAAAAGAACAACTTGCGGAAATAATGTTTTTATGATGTTTTGAAAAGTTTTTATTTTACTTTTCACTGTGTTTAACCAATTCACATTAATTCTTCTTCTTCTTCCTTCTTTCTTCTTCCTCCTCTTCTTCATACTAATAATATTTAAAAGAAGGTAACATCTCACAGGAAACAAAATGTGAAGTCAAATACATACTAAGTTCGTCAGTATTGTCTTATGATCTATGTTGAAGGAATGCATTCATTTTGTACATATATAATATATATGGTTGGCCAAAAGATCTAAACTGTTCTATGTTGAAGAAACCCTTCCCTTGTCCCAAAGCAACTAGAAGAGGACTGAGGAACATGTGGCCCTCCACACTACAACTTTCACTATCCCTGACCATTGGCCATGCTGGCTGAGACTGAACTCATCCCTGAACTTTCCATAAGGTTTACAGTATTTCACTTCAGTCTAATAATTTGGGTACCAGTTCCTATGCAGATATGGGTAGATGGAATTGTACGCACTGGCAAAGTATTTTTAAAAATGGGATATTAATGTACTTTTCCATGTTTAGATTTCTACTTGCTACATGGTACCCTGCTCCATCTCTACACCAAATGAATGCCTGTGGACAGATTGGCTGATAGAGAGGAAGCTGTATGGTCATCAAGCAAAGCATTACGCCTGTATCAAACGCAGTGATGGAACATGCAGTTGGTATCGTGGTGGCCCTCCTCCAGAAAAAGACTTTGTTGACATCAGTGAACCATGAATCATATAATTTCTTTCAAAGCCCCAGGGGGTTAAGTCCATCCAACGCTGTACGCTCACTGCTGCTTTGAACTTCCAACAACTGTCTCTTGCTTAGAAACAAAAGCAAATTGTGCTGTGCAAATAAAGTACAGAGGTTGTAGAATTGGCATCCAGTCAAGAAGAGAAATGAATCTCCTGGAGGTAGCACTCCTTGATAAAACTTTAGAGAGCAACTATGTGGAAGCACTTCTTTGTTCTTTAATAATAACAATAACAATAACAATAATTCTGTTTTTGAAATCAAAATGAATGTAACCATATAAAACAAGATTCATCCAAATTTGGACTCCTGTTCATAGGATGAATTTACCCTGTTTTATTCCAAAATAGTATTTCTGAAAAAAATGGAGTAGCATGAGACATAAGAGCTTCGACAGTATGTATATTATTACAGTCTGCTGTAAAAAGTCTGATGAAAGATTATTTTTCCCATTTCAGATTATTCAAGTTCAGTGTTTTGTGAGTGCCATTTAAAATGTTCTACTACACTTTTCTGTATGCTACTTACTATGTCTCATCTAGCCTTATCTTTGTCTTGAAGGATTTGTTCATAACTATAACACATATTTGATAATCAAAACAGATCCAGTGTAGCAGTCCAATCAATTGGAGTATACTCTAAAACAGAAATTAAGGCTGATTATTGTATTACAAAAGTATTATGACATTTGCATCCCCTGAATGAACACCATGACATTATCAGGCCAAGAAAACCCAACTTCATACATCTTAGAAAAAGACATTTTCCCCCTTCTAGTGGTTTGAGATGTACGCGGTTCTCAAGTCTTGCTAACTTATGCACAAACAAGCAAAATGAAGGGAGCAAAACATGGACAAAAGAGAAAGATGGATGAATTGATCCTAAGGCATGAAATGCAAGTGATGCTTGAAGTATTATAGGGCATTTCCAGAGGAGGCTCGATAGAGTTTGAGAACCTTTAGCTTAGCCTGAAACACAAAGCTAGGATGATATGCTGTGGCCTCACACATGGGGTGAAAGTATCATGATCATCACTACTTCAATAATTATAGATGTCCAGGTGAAGTGCCTGGAACTTAAGTATTTTGAAATATGATGGGACAAATCAAGGACAGCTCAGGTATAACGGCCTCTACTGAGTATGCAATTTCCTGGTTTCTTCATGCAAAATACTTCTACATTCATAGAATCTTAGAACTGTAAGGAATCCTAAGAGTCATCTAGTCCAGCCCCTTCCAATGCAGTAATCTCAACTAAAGCATCCATGACAGGTGGCCATACAACCTCTGCTAAAAACCTCCAATGAAAGAGTATCCGCAGCCTCCTGAGGGAGTCTGTTTCACCGTAGAACAGCCCTTACCCTCAGAAAGTTCTTCCTGGTGTTTAGCCAGAATCTCTCTTCTTGTAACTTGAAGCGACTGGTTCGGGGCCTAACTTCTGGAGCAGGCGATTAAAGAGGCGCTAACCTTCTAATGATATCCCTTGATGGTGATCTGGCCACTGACCTGCTTGTAGTTCCTAATTATTGATACCTATTTTCTGTCCACCACCGTTTTACAGCAGAATTTGCACAGACTGCAGCTCAGTAAGACAACATCTGCCCTGCATGCAAAAGGTCCCAGGTTCAATCCCCAGCATCCAGAGGCAGCTAAGCAAAGGCTCCTGCATGATACGGTACAGAGATGTTACCAGCCAGAGTACACAACGCTGAGCTAGATGGACCAATGGTCTGATTCGGTATAAAACAACTTCCTATGACCTATGCATTCACCCCAGCTCATAAATTTGTTTCTATAGATGCACCATCAAAGAGGAAGCAGGAACAAAGTTTTGCCTTGACCATGAGCATCTCTGACTATTTCATAACCCAGTGGAGATGCCACTGTTCTCCACCTGTTTTGCAAACTGCATTATGAGGCAGTGGGACAGATCCATATGTTGCGGCCCCAGGCACCTTTTAGGATACAATGGGACTTACTACTCAGTAAACATGCTTAGGACCATACTGTTATGTAGAAACATGTTATGAAGGATATCTACTTCCTAAAACAATGTTTAAACAGCTGAATATGCTATAGTTTTTGCAGAATGTAGAAGTCAACTTTTTTGTTGTACCACAACAACTCCCAGAAATGTGACTCCATAGAAAATGAATACAGTGGTGCCTCGCAAGACGAAATTAATTCGTTCCGCAAGTTTTTTCTTCTTGTGAGTTTTTCGTCTTGCGAAGCACGGTTTCCCATAGGAATGCATTGAAAACCAATCAATGCATTCCTATGGAGACTGTCCGGGGACAGAGGGGAAGCGCCGCGGGCCTTCCCCTTTGTCCCCGGACCTGTTTTAAAGCAAGGGAAGGGGCAGCGGAGAGAATCGCTTCTCCCCATTGCCGCCCCTTGGTTCAAAAGGGGTCCGGGGAGAGAGGGGAAGGCGTGCGCGCGCCTTCCCCTCTGCCCCCTCTTTTGAAGCAAGGGGCGGAGGGGAGAAGATCGCTTCTCCCCGTTGCCGCCCCTTGGTTCAAAAGGGGTCTGGGGACAGAGGGGAAGGCGCGCGCGCGCCTTCCCCTCTGTCCCCGGAGATTGCGGGGCTGGCGACAGGGAGAAGCGATTTTCTCCCCGCCGCCCCTTGCTTCAAAAGAGGTCTGGGGTGCGGGGGCAAGCTTCGTTTTGCGAAGCAAGCCCATAGGGAAATTCGTCTTGCGAAGCAACTCGAAAACGAAAAAAACTTTCGTCTTGTGAGTTTTTCGTCTCGCGAGGCGTTCGTCTTGCGGGGCACCACTGTATATATAATATATATAGTAGCACAAGTTTTTATTCTAAGCCCTTTGGCACTGAAACATTGGCTTCAATAAGCATATAACTCACGTTATTTTTTCTGAAAAAATATCTTTCATTTTCCAAAATGGATTTTTGATCAACATTTATATATGGTTTTTTGTGTGAAACAAGTTATTCAGTGTAAGACTAAATATAGCAAGCATATTCTACTGTATCATGCATGTGACTTTTTAATCCCATAAATTACATAGTAGATAGCAGGTACTTCAAAGCAAGTAATGTAATTTCCTTGAAAAATAAATCCCAACATTTCCTCATCTATTATTTCAATCTGCAGCATGGGTCAATTTGTAACTGCTGATTTCCTTAGGTAAATGTGAAAATACATCAAGGAAATTGCTAAGCTTTTATCCTAGCAGCAATAAACATTTAAAACTAAAAAATGCTAATTTTTAAAAGCCATCTACTGAAGCAGTTAAGAAGAGTGCTATCTTTGTGCAATTGCAGTTTACAGCTTTTTAGAGGGAAAACGGAACACAAGACTTTTCTAAAAGAGTACAAGTATATCCAATTGACCAGCTTCAAACTTAGAGCCTCAGAATTCTGAACAGCAAGTTGTTGAGGGGAAGGGAACTGTGAGAAACTCTTGAAGCATCACAAAAAAAATCTGCCTAGACAACGTCTTTAAGTACTGTGGTTCGGCTCCAACATTACTAGTGACAATCCCCTCTCCCCCTCTCTGGATCATCCCACAACAGCAGCTAAGCTTTTCACAGAAACTGCAAAATCTATCTGTCATTCTGCATCAACTGTTTTCCAAGTCACTGCCTTTACAAAGTCTCCCTCAGAGAAAAAGAATCACAACAGGAAGAATCTTCAAATTTACAGTCATCACTGCTTATGTGAAATGTCCATAATAAAAGAATGCATGTGCAGATGAAGAACCATGGCCATGTTTATATTCATACAGAATATTAATCAGACATTTAATCAGCCAGCAAAATAATTTTATTAAGATATCATGACTTTGTGGTGTTGGCATAGAAAAGAGGACACACATTCTTTTACTATCTTGTAGGTGAATATTTCAGACTCAGGAATGTCAGGTAAACATCAGAAAACCAAATTAAACTAGCATTGCAATCCTGAACACATAGTGCAATCCTATTATGCAGAAGTAAGCCACACTATGCTCAGAGGAACTTACTCATAGGTAAACATGTATTAGAATGCATTTTTACTGGGACGTTGCCCTGAATTTAAGGAGCCATACTTCCAAGTAAACATATCTAGGACTGTGCTCCAAATCACTTTTTATCGTGTAGATTTTTTTTAAGGCCCTCGTTGTTTAATAATAAAATATTTTGAATCAATAGAAAGGGCTAGGCATATTCTGTCATGTACTTTTTTTAGCAGAGAATCTAATTTAGAAATTCATTCATTCAAATGCAAGTTTCTAGCCCATACGCTGTTGGGAAACACCCAGGTATATAATCTACAGTGTAATACTATCCAGAAGTAAGTCCTATTAAGTTCAATAGGCCTTACTCCCTGGTAAGTGAGATTAGGCTTGCAGTCTTAGGAGCTTCATGAATACAGAACTTGTATTACCTATTGTTAACTAGAAATTTCTGGCTATAGCAGAGGATTTTCCAAAGCCTACCTCATTTGCTCGTAAGGCAAGTGAGAGACATGCTAAGAATACAAATTAGATAAGCTAGCAATCTTTCCAACACAGCCCAAATTCCGAGGAGATTCAGATTAAATATATGGCATATAAAGGGCAAGACATGTGTTCCTAAACACTCAGGATTATGTATTTGCCATTTATATTTCAGAGCAAACACCACAGTAACAGAGTGTATCTGTAAAGTGCTCCTCATTCTGCTTCTCTTGTACTCTTTGGGGGGGGGGGGAACACCATCATTGAATCTGCCAGAGCTGGAGGAGGAAAAAAAACAAGCACTTGCAGTATGAAATGGTGTTTCAACCACCCACACAGCAAATTTTGTATTTTCCAGTTTGTGATTCCTGTACTGTACATTTAACAATTTAACATTTAACAATGCTACTCTTCCAGTGCATAGCAACTATTCTATAGCAGGCTTTTCAAAATAGTACCACCTGATACCAACACAGACTGTTATCTATCTGTCTAAAGTCTACAATGACTTCCTCAAACTGCAATTCAACTCAGTAGTCCTACTGTGGTTCGTGTACCACAACTCTCTGGCAAGCATGACGAACCACAGACTTCCCTCCATCAATGGAACTGGGCAAGGATCATCCTCATAGTTGTGTTGCGATTCAGAGGTCCACAGACTTCTTTGGATGATCCCAATGCTTGTCTCCAGTTTCTAGGTTGGGTGGAAAGTTGGGACTTGCTTACAGAACTACAGTGCCAAACCAGCCCCAGCTTTCCATTCCAGAACTGAAAAAGGACAGTGGGTGTTTGTTGTTTTTGCTGGTGCACTTCTGAGACACTCACAGCTCAACAAAACAAGTTCAGAGCTGCGGTGGCAGTGGCAGCAATTGTCCCTGCAACTGCACAAGGTTCCCAAGGCTTCCTAGCTGTGCAGGATCATCCCACCCCTCTTCAGTCTGGGGAACGGGGCTTGGGCTTCCTCTGCAGCACAATCAGGAACAAATTTCCTTTTCCCAGGTCCAAACTTGGAGATATGGAAGAGAGTGGGTGAATTTTCCTGGTGTTGCACTGAGTTTCAGATGCAAGTCTGAACACTCTCCTGGTGGCTACTAATTTTTGGTTGCTTAGGTCCACCCATTTTTTTGTTTTGTTTGCTTGTTTGTTTCCTGCCCAGCAGTGGTTTTCTTTTGTTATCTCAACTAAGATGGGATGGGGAAAGATTTCTCCCAGAATGACACTCTCATCCTTCCTACTCACATTCAAACCACTACATTCATTGGTCTGGAGAAATAAGAGGATGTGGGAAGCCACTCCAGGCTTCCTTTCCAGTAGTCCATTATTTTATCACATACTAGATGGCATATTTGAAAGTGAGAGGAGAAATGCTTGTTAGTATAAAGCTGAACATGTGTATAATCACAGAAACCAATTGTTAACAGCAATCCATGAATCAAATGCACTCAAAAACCACAACAGCATTTGAGGATGAGTCAGTGACAGCTACGTTGAATTCTTCTCCGGAAAGTACATCTTTCATTTCAATGTTTCTAATGGTTTGTTTTTAAAGTCTGTTAAATAATGTTTTCCCCATTTCCAGAGCTTTAGATATTTCAGCTGGGTAGTTAACCAAGTTAAGGTCTGTTGGATGAAACCAACTTTTAAGTAGCATTTGATATCAAGTAATAGCTGGTGGGCAGAGCTATAATGTGAATCATGCATTATTATAGCTCCTTTCCCTACTACAGAGAATCAACTGGTATTAATGTTTGTTATTCACACCTACCATTTCCTTGTGATTGGGATAAAAGGTTTGCTCAATTAAAGGGAACTTCTCTGGTCCCAAGGTTCTGTAGATGGACACCAACTGAGCAAACTGCAAAAGAAAATAAACAGAATTCTAAGCTCAAAGCTCAAAATTACTTCAGCTCTGTTATTCAGCACCATAATTACTATCTATCAAAAATTCAAGAGCCTGTTAAAAGATCCCTTCTAGTTTACCATATTCTGATTACCCACCTACAGAAAAAGAATGCATAAAAAGTAAAATATGCAAGTGCAAATGATGGAGAAAATAATAATTTCATACACCTGTATTGTTTTGGCAATTTCATTTTCTTTTGAGCCTATGGCCTAGCTAAACTAAAAAGGCCTGTGCCTACATTTTACAGTATAGAACAAGCTGCTTTTAAGTACTGTATTTAGTGAATGTTCGTTTTGGAACACAGAAAAGAATAAACTGATAGAATCCATGGTGACCGCCATACGCATGAAAAGAAAATCAACTAGTCATGGCAGTTATGCTTAATCTTGAATTGTTTTGTAGATAGATAAAAAAGGATATTGGGAGACATTTAATGAACAGGGAAATTAGTCAAAGTCTTAATAAAGAAAGACACCGAAAAATGATTATATGTAATTGACTGATATTACAATGAGGAGCTAAATGATTTTGATTGGTTCAGGATGATGACACTGGGTTGCAACCACTCTGGGAAGACTGCTGTGATTCTTTGAATGGTGAATGTAAATCACATGTGTAACCTGGGAGTGTATAAGAATCATTGCTTTGGACACAGCTCTTCGTGGCCTCTCTATGATTTTAAGGAGCCTGACCATAAGTATATTTGTATTCAATAAAGGCCTATTCTTTTTACTTGGAGCCTGTATCATTTCCTTTGGGGTTTCTGTGAGGGATACCTCCCGTCTAGGAAGCCCTTTCAAATTTCTCCAGCACTGATTATCCCACAATAAATTAATGGCACTTAAATTTAGAAATGTGCACTGGATATCAGCACTGGGTATTTAGCATTGCTCATCTGACACACTTCTGCACAGATTTTATATAGTGCAGCTCATCCCAGTGGGGCACCCTGTCACAGTCCTGCTTACCATGGAACAATTAAAAGCTCACTTTAAGTACCAATGTCCAGGTGTGGGGCAGCTGGGCATGCTTGGTTGAGAGTGGCGTATAGGCCAAACCAGGTCCCATCCTGGACCTAATTTCTCACCCCAATGTAGAAGAATTTAGAATCGGGGTTCCAAAGAGGAGAATTTCAGTGCATTTTTCCTATGGGATTGTTTTATAAGATTGCAAAACCACCAGCCATTCAACAGGTTTTTAAGGCAATTCTCATACAAGCCGCACCTATGAAGAGAACTTAATTCCATATGCCCTCATTTCCAGTCTTCAAACTATGAAATCTCAGTTGCAACAACAACATCCTTGACTCAGTCTTGTAATCACAGCAGCTATCTTTGTGGGACTTCTCTCAGCAGAATCAACAACCCTCCAGAGCCACAGCAAATCTGGAGTTGAGGATCGTGCTATGCGCTAATCACACACTTAATTCTCCATTAACAAAAATGTTGAGCCTCCAACAGACAATTTTCTGCCGCCAGCCCACATAGTTCAGCTGGATGCACAATGACACAAAACATGAATGATAAGCATAAATTAAAGATTTGTCACTTCAACAAATTAACAGGAAGAAACAGCACTAGCAACTTAGGACTCTGAATCAATTTTAAATATGGCATAGTCCATAAAATGGTGGGAAACCAGAATGAGAAGATCTCTTCAAGCTAATAACTAGTATTTCAAGTCCCCTCTAGAGCTATTTTCATTTCAACTGTATGTGTGGTAATAAAGAAAAAATAACACATATCAATATGGGAGAATGTTATGGTAATTGTGTTTTACCTGGTAACTAAACATCTGACGTTTATAAGAAACAACAATAACATATACCAGAAACATCTACGCTTATACTTCAGAAAATTTCTAGCACAAGAGATTTTATAACATCTGTTCTTTGATCAAAAAAGAAAATGAATGTGATTCATTTGAATATTATTCAGTTCGAGTTATGTTATCTATGTGATTTGTTTTTAAGTATAAAAATAACAGGGAAGAAAAATGGGGCAGCGGGGGGAGGAATTAAACATCTTTGGTTCTGTTTGCAACCATCTAGCTACTTTTTCTTTGGGGAAATGGATCACTGTCTGTGATTCTATGATGTACGAAGATGACTGCTTGATAGTTCAATGTCTTCATAGATTTTACGGTGAGAATTCTTGTTCTTAGTGCATTTTCTTTGTATTGCTAGCACTTTGTATTCTTACCTTTCTCATATAAAAGCTGTCTTTTCATCTATTAAAGAGCTTTTCTCGAGTGAGACGAAGGGATTGTCAGCTGAAATCTTTATGTGTACCACCAATGCTTTGTACAGATAATAGTAAGCACTTGGCAAGAGAGCTCTTTCATTTGATAATAAAAGAATGTGCAAGATATATTTTGTTATCCTAAGAGTGGAACATTGTAGCTTTGAGTGAAATCCCTAGGTATAGGGTACAGTGAATGCTAATGCTATAATTAGAGACTTAGATAATAACAGTCTTACTATTTTAGTTTTATTCACGTGCATTTAAATATAAGCATGTGCCATGAAACAGAATAGGACATTTCTCTCCCTAATATACAGCATTTAAGTAATTACACCTAAATGGGAAATGGCCTCATGTCTTGCTTCCACACACAAAAATGAGCACAGAACTTTCCAATGGAGTCTCTCTCAGACTGCTGCAGGAGGGAGGAAGAGACAGCAGAACTGCAGTTGCAGCTTCAATCTGAGTGGGTAACTGGACTAGTGGGAAACTCCTTCCAAATACAAAAGGAGAGTGCAGAATGAACTTGGGAATCCCTTATGGGAGGACTGCCTCTGGTCCTGGAAGCAGCAGACAACAATTTCTCTCTATCCACCTTCTCTGTACCATGAATAATATCATTACATATGTTTAGCATGTTCCTCCTTAGTTGCTTCCCCCTGGCTCCCAGTAAAACAGTTGCCAATGTTTTATCCTTCTCATATAGAGGTGTTGCTCCAGCTCCCTGATCATTTTGGTTACTCTTTTACATACTTTGATGCTCTATGGGATGAAAGGTTATATGTGAACCCCTTCTCAGTCATTATCTTGGTGGGATACTCAGCCAGCTCTTATGGCTTTTGAATAAAATGAGCTTAAAGGTAAAGGTAAAGGTACCCCTGCCCGTACGGGCCAGTTGTGTCCGACTCTAGGGTTGTGCGCCCATCTCACTTAAGAGGCCGGGAGCCAGCGCTGTCCGGAGACACTTCCGGGTCACGTGGCCAGCGTGACGAAGCTGCTCTGGCGAGCCAGCACCAGCGCAGCAGACGGAAACGCCGTTTACCTTCCCACTATAAAGCGGTACCTATTTATCTACTTGCACATAAGGGTGCTTTCGAACTGCTAGGTGGGCAGGAGCTGGGACCGAAAGACGGGAGCTCACCCCGCCACGGGGATTTGAACAGCCGACCATGCGATCGGCAAGCCCTAGGCACTGAGGTTTTACCCACAGCGCCACCCGCTTACTTCCATACTAATCCTCCCCCTTCTTTTTTGCATTCCGTAAGTTTTGTGTTGACTGAAGTTCTATTGATCTGAAAGGTGCTGCTTTCCTTTAAAAAAAAATATAGATTGTATGGAGATTACTGGAATTATTGTATATGTTCTCTCAGTTCTGTTAATGCAGCTTGGTATGTTCTATTCCTTATCCCAGGATCTGGTGAGAGTGGTATCCATGGATTAAGAATACGCATTATTTATTGTCTAGGGCCAGGGTGGGAACATGTGGCCCTCCAGATATTGGACTCGATCTCCCATAGGCCTCAACAGGTATAGCTAATGCTCAGGGGTGATAGAAGTTAGAGCATAGCATCTGTAGGACCACATATTCCCCATAACTGCTCTAGGGTATTTTGTAGTTGACAGATCACTTGTCATTTTTACATTCAATGTTGCTGTGGGTACCAGAAAATATCCATTTCACAGAAGAAAAATTGTTGATGCTTGGAATGCGCCCCCCCAAAAAAAACCCAGACAGAAAGCAAAGATCCCTATCAAAAAGGAGACCCAGGTTGAAATCTTCACTCATGTATGAAGCTCATAATGGGCTGATCACTATCTCTAAGCTTAAAGGTAAAGGACCCCTGACAGTTAAGTCCTGTCATGAATGACTCTGGGGTTGCGGCGCTCATCTCGCTTTACTGGCTGAGAGAGCCGACGTTTGTCTGCAGACAGTTTTTCCGGGTCATGTGGCCAGCATGACTGAGCCGCTTCTGGCAAAACCAGAGCAGCATACGGAAACGTCGTTGACCTTCCCGCCGGAGTGGTACCTATTTATCTACTTGCACTTTGACGTGCTTTTGAACTGCTAGGTTGGCAAGAGCTGGGACTGAGAAACGGGAGGTCACCCCGTCACAGGGATTCGAACCGCCGACCTTCTGATCAGCAAGCCCTAGGCTCAGTGGTTTAGACCACAGCGCCACCCACGTCCCAGTGATCTCTAAGCTTAACAGATCTCAAAGGGTTATTGCAAGGATAGGGTGGTGGTTAGGGGTGGAGACCACTTGGAGCTCCTGTGAGAAAAGATGGGGTATAAATAAATAAATGCATTTTAAAGAACCAAAATCTTTTGCTAAAATGTGACAAAAAATATTTGAACTCCCATATGCCGTATCTCTAAAAGGACCTACCCAGCCATTCAGTTAAACATGATTTCACAAAATGTGATAAATGATAAATTTATTCATAACTGTCAAGCTGGTAGTAAATTTTTATAGCATAAACCCATCCTACCAGCTCAACACTCAGACGTTTATGCTTTCATTCAGACTGGCATGTTCCAGCTCTTCAATATTATGTTGTAAATCTATAAAGCCAGTTTCTTATGCAAAGGGCTGGGTGAAGAAAGATAAAGGCATCCTGGTTTTAAATGATAAGGGCATGCATGGCTAGTCCCAAATGCTAGCAACCTTTTAAAACAATAGCAGGAATGTCAAGACTGAGAAGCCTAAGGAAGAAAAATGCCGAATTCAAGTATAACTGGTTTTGTCCTTAATGCCAGCATTTTAAAGAGCTTGCTCTAAGGCAAAGGCATCCTAAAAAGCTTATCACCTCACATTAACTTTCTGATTGCAGAAGTGATTCTATGGGCACTACAGCATGCACACACATAGACCTCAAGGAAGAGCAGTAGGAAGATGTAACAAAATTGAGAAAGATGAGGGCTCTACACACAGCAGGTGCAATTTGTGTTGATAATATCTACCAGTGGGATCTGCACACATGTAGTGTGGAGTGTTCTCATTCAGGGTTTCAGACAGCCATGTCCCATTCCAAGATGCTCAGTTCTATTCAATTCTATTCTCCTCCACTCCCGTTTACTCCCATTCCCCACCTCCAGTCACATCATCCACTGAGCATTATGTGGCCACTGAGCATGTGTAGCCCTTAATGGGATGGCTTTTTATGGGGGGTGTGGAGGAGGAGGAGGATGATGCCCTTTAAGCTTTTGTACCTCCTTAAAATGTTTGTATTTCTGCAAACCTTGGGGTGCCCCCAAAACCTTCTGATCACTCTCTCTTCTGCACTGATGGAGCTATTTTGGCTACAAACAGACTGCCACTTGGAGCAAATGTGGTGTAGTCGTTTGAGTGTTGGACTCAGACTAGACAGGCACATGTTCAAACCTCTACTCGTCCAACCCACCTCATTTTTTTTAAAATAGATAAAAATTAGCCAGGGGGCAGGAAGATGTGAACATGTACACCACCTTGAACTCTTTAGAGTAAAGAAAATAAAAACGTAATAAATGAACAAAACAGCATACAGTAAAAGTGTTTTGTATTTTCACATGAGAAATTAAAATTATAGCTGTTAGGGCAATTAATGAGCCCACCATTGGACTGATATAGGGTTAACAATGTTTTTAAAAATCTAGATGGCCAGATTTGTCATGCATCACGCAAAACGGCTCCTTCCTTTTCTCCAACCTTCCAATTCAAAGCAACCATTGTCTTTGAACTCGGGAATTTCTGTCAACTTACCACCCAGGGCTTGTCACAGAAGTTGTAGATTGACTCTAGGGAGTTAACGCTTGGGATGCCAGCATAATGCATCCCGATGATTAAGTTACGGAAGTCTTCATTTTCTGCCATGCCGAACGAGTGTTGTCGAACAAGAACAAAGTCGGGCCTGAATGATCTAAGGAGAATAAGAGAATTTAAACATTTCTTCCATAAGCTATTTTTCTTATAAATGAAAGTAATACAAACATAAGAGAATATAAGAGAACAAAGGTTACTATATTTTTTCATATGAAACGTTTTGCACTGAAAGCCAGGGGATTCCCCCCTCCCCATAAACCCAATGTTCTTCTTTCAATGATTTGTGTTATTAAAGCTGTGGTCCTATTCATGCTCACTTGGAAGCAAGCCCACTGAAATCAATGGGAGTTTCTTCTGACTAAGTATGCTTAAGACTAGGGTGCACATCCAAGTGAAGAAGCTCCAGATTTCCCAGCTATACCTGGTCTACCCAAGTGACATCTATTATAATCTATAGTGATGCAGCTCTGATCTAGCAACTGCATGCTCACTGAAAACCATATCTTTGATATTTGTTCCTAATGTACCATATTACTTAGAGGGAAAAGCCAATACCTATATGAAAAGAAAAGAACAATCAAAATAATTTTTATTGCCTGGGACACTGGGGCAATCACCTGTAGGGCAGTATTTAGTAAAGCACTCTGTACCTATAAACTACAGTTATTAAGAAAGAAGCAGAAAACATCTTGGGATTGTTGGAAATAAGTGCCAGGAATGAGGCGATAAGATATGAGAATTAGGAGCACAAAATATAGGATGTTAGGAGACAACAAATAGATAAAAGAAGGTTGAATGTTAGAGCAAGGAGATAGAGATACAAGATGGCAGGCTACCCTATAATGTTGTTGTTTAGTCGTTTAGTCGTGTCTGACTCTTCGTGACCCCATGGACCAGAGCACGCCAGGCACTCCTGTCTTCCACTGCCTCCCGCAGTTTGGTCAGACTCATGTTTGTGGCTTCGAGAACACTGTCCAACCATCTCGTCCTCTGTCGTCCCCTTCTCCTTGTGCCCTCCATTTTTCCCAACATCAGGGTCTTTTCCAGGGAGTCTTCTCTTCTCATGAGGTGGCCAAAGTATTGGAGTCTCAGTTTCATGATCTGTCCTTCCAGTGACCACTCAGGGCTGATTTCCTTAAGAATGGGTGCGTTTGATCTTCTTGCAGTCCTTGGGACTCTCAAGAGTCTCCTCCAGCACCATAATTCAAAAGCATCACTTCTTCAGCGATCAGCCTTCTTTATGGTCCAGCTCTCACTTCCATACATCACTACTGGAAAAACCATGGCTTTAACTATACGGACCTTTGTTGGCATGGTGATGTCTCTACTTTTTAAGATGCTGTCTAGGTTTGCCATCGCCTTTCTCCCAAGGAGCAGGCGTCTTTTAATTTCGTGACTGCTGTCACCATCTGCAGTGATCATGGAGCCCAAGAAAGTAAAAGCTCTCACTGCCTCCATTTCTTCCCCTTCTATTTGCCAGGAGGTGATGGGCCCAGTGGCCATGATCTTCGTTTTTTTGATGTTGAGCTTCAGACCATATTTTGCGCTCTCCTCTTCCACCCTCATTAAAAGGTTCCTCTTCACTTTCTGCCATCAAGGTTGTGTCATCTGCATATCTGAGGCTTGGGATTCATCCAGCCCAGCCTTTCGCATGATGAATTCTGCATATAAGTTAAATAAGCAGGGAGACAATATACAGCCTTGCCGTACTCCTTTCCCAATTTTGAACCAATCAGTTGTTCCATATCCAGTTCTAACTGTAGCTCCTTGTCCCACATAGAGATTTCTCAGGAGACAGATGAGGTGATCAGGCACTCCCATTTCTTTAAGAACTTACCATAGTTTGCTGTGGTCAACACAGTCAAAGGCTTTTGCATAGTCAATGAAGCAGAAGTAGATGTCTTTCTGGAACTCTCTAGCTTTCTCCATAATCCAGCGCATGTTTGCAATTTGGTCTCTGGTTCCTCTGCCCCTTCGAAATCCAGCTTGCACTTCTGGGAGTTCTCGGTCCACATACTGCTTAAGCCTGCCTTGTAGAATTTTAAGCATAACTTTGCTAGAGTGTGAAATGAGTGCAATTGTGCGGTAGTTAGAGCATTCTTTGACACTGCCCTTCTTTGGGATTGGGATGTAGACTGATCTTCTCCAATCCTCTGGCCACTGCTGAGTTTCCCAAATTTGTTGGCATATTGAGTGAAGCACCTTAACAGCATCATCTTTTAAAATTTTAAAGGATACCCTATAGAATGGTAGCTTTTTGGAACATCTGAGTGCTACTGAGCCCTTTTTCCTCTTACAAGCAATATAGTCATTTCCCCTCTTATTAGGTCAGCACACATTCCTGCCAGGTTACTGATCCCAGCACAAGTGGGCTGAGAATCAGTGAATTATGATATAGAGTGATTCTCTAACATTTGTGATATTGAGAGACATGCCTTGCTTTCATTTCAATCCTTTGCAGTGGGCTTCCCAATTAGACTTCTCAGTGTGCAGGAAGAAACTTATGGCTCTGATCCCTCCTCTTGTTATTCATGGGCAAAGCGACTCTATTGTACTCTATTTCCTAGATCTCAAAAAATTCACATCAGAGTAGTTACATCTGGAATGAGAAACCAGGTGAGTTGGGCAGCTGCCATAAATACTGCACTACTGCTGCCCCCTAGAAAAAGACAAGGCCTGAAAATGGCAGTTAACCGCATGCCCTATGACCACTATTCGTTTCCAAATTTCAGACACTGCAATTATGGTATGGGATCCCAATCACATGGAAGCATCAGCTATACCACAGAAGTGCATGTGAATCAATTCTGAAGCAGAAATCCTTGGGAGTGCAACTAAATTTCAAATAAGCTTTTTAAAAAATATAAAAATAAAACATTTTTCACCCATCATTTTTTAGATATGTTCTGCAATATCTTTATAAATCAATACATTGTTCCTCCCTGATTATATTTGCAGCTCATGCACAGTTTGGTAATTTAATATAACATTTAATCAGCAGAAATATTTGCTAGCCTTTTGAATTACTATGGGCTTGGTCTAGCTGTATTGCAGGCATAAATAACCCTAATGCAAGGAAAGATCCACACAGGTCATGCCAGAGCCCTCGCTTCCCCATGTCCCATTGCAGCAGAAATGAAAGCACTATTCAGAGCATTGTTCACAGAGGCTCACAGGTCACAGAAATGTAGAGCTGGAAGGGACCCTGAGAACCATCTCCCTGCAATGCAGGAATATGCAGCTGGCCCACATGGGAACTGAACCCACAACCTTGGCATTATCAGCACCACGCTTTAACCAGCTGAACTAACTGCCTTCCAATAATACCTTGGCATCATGATATGTATGCTCCAAGCAGGAAAGGGAAGAATAAGATTCTGGTATAAGGATCCCTCCAGGAGCAGTGAATCATAGAATCATAAAACTGTAGGGTTGGAAAGGTTCCCGAGAGTCTTCTAGTCCAACTCCCTGCAATGAGCCCTTTGTATGTATTAATCACTGGTGCATCACAGCACCATTTGTTATTTGTGGGGTTCCTTCCCTCTCCTATTTATTTCAAAGGAACAGGGGCAGCACCTAATAAACCTTTCTTAGTACAGTATAGTAGATGACTTTATTATAATGGCAGTTACAGGTAGGTAGCCGTGTTGGTCTGTTGGTATATATAAGGGTCCGGTGACTTCTGTTTCAGTGTATCTGGAGAAGTGTGCATGCACACGAAAGCTCATACCAATAACAAACTTAGATGGTCTCTAAGGTGCTACAGGAAGGAATTTTTTTTAATTATAATGAATCATCAGTTCTGCAAAGACAGGAGGTTTTGAATAGTATTGGAGGTAAGCTTCCACAAATACTAAATCACCTTTAAAGAAACAAGCAACATGAGTCAAATACCCTAACCAAAGGAATAAACAGTTTCAGAAAATATTTTTATCATTTGAAAAATAAATTTGTCCAAAGCTAATTTCATTGCTATGTCTCATTGCTATTAAGAGTTGTTCTTTTGCTTTACAAGTTACAAAGTGATAAAAACAGAGTTTGCTAAATCAGTCATAGCTACGGGGGGGGGGGCTTGCTTGCTTGATTGATTGATTGCCTGCCCCAGGTGATGCCTCCAGAGGGGTGCTATTGAGGCTGCCAGCCTATGTGTGTGTGTAAGCAAATGCATGTGGGTGGGTGAGGGCAAACAGGGTCATTTGACCAAGGTGGAATAAAGCCTAGTTTCGCCTCTGGCTAAATGCTGATCTAATTTAATAATTCCAAAGAACATTGCTGGTTTTAGCAATATGGTAGTTTTCGACTGCTTTAAGTTAATTTCAGTTTTTATGAGGAGGGGGGGAAATCAACTTACCTAACAACTTTAATGCCATTTCGGAATGCCTGCATGTCAACAGCATAATTGCCATCAGCATGAGCTATCAAATTGACCTCTGAAAACTGTGCCTGTAAGAAAAGAAAAAAAGAACCTCCATAATCAATAGTGTCAGATTAAATTCTTCTTCGCGTATTTAATTAAGCTGTTACTCTACTTAGGGTTAATGCTCCTATCTCTGTCATCTGAACGAAGGAAGACTTTGGACATGTGAAACTTCTCCCTTCATTGAGGAGTGTGCCAGAAGAAGTTGCTAGACGTTGCTACAAGAGTTCTTTTCTTAAGGCACGAGTTAGCAATCCTGTTTAGAATCCTATCCCACTCCTGGAAATATTTTTCAGGTGAAAGCCAGAAACAGTATGTGTCCAGAAAAAAACACTATCTTTAAATCAATACAGTTGATCAAATCATTCTGTCTCCAGGGTATCCTGTTATTTTGCCAAACGATAAGAAGAATTTTTACCACATATCAAGTACAAATGTGTTGTTTAAAAATAAGGTGAAATGGTTATCGTGCACTTGGGGGGAAAACAATTCTGGATTAATAGGAGATCAGTGTTGGCTCCTCTTGAGCACCTTTCATAATATGTTGCTATAAGAACTACCGTATTTTTCGCCCTATAGGACGCACCTTTTCCCCTCCAAAAATGAAGGGGAAATGTGTGTGCGTCCTATGGGGCGAATGCAGGCTTTCGCTGAAGCCTGGAGAGCGAGAGGGGTCGGTGCGCACTGACCCCTCTCGCTCTCCAGGCTTCAGGAAGCTCTGCGCAACCCTCGGGAGACCGGTTCCGAGGGTTGCGCAGAGCTGCCTGCAGTCCCGGGATCAGCGCAGCTCTGTGCGGCCACCGGGAGCCGGGCACGAAGTCCTGCCCCGCTCGGGATGGTGGCGCAGAGCTGCCTGCAGTCCTGGGATCAGTGCAGCTCTGCGCGGCCACCGGGAGCGGGGCGCTAAGTCCCACCCCGCTCCGGATGGCGGCGCAGAGCTGCCTGCAGTCCCGGGATCAGCGCACTTCTCCCCATCGCCAGCCCCACAAGCTTGGGGGACAGCGGGGAGGCAGAGCGTGCCTTCCCACTGTTCCCCGACCTGGTTCTTCCAGCCCTGCACCTGGGGGGAAATAATTTTTTTTTCTTTATTTCCCCCCCAAAAAACTAGGTGCGTCCTATGGGCCGGAGCGTCCTATGGGGCGCAAAATACGGTAACTTTCAGGCTGATACTAGTCGCTGTACAACTTCAAAGAAAGTCGTGGATCTACCAGCTGTGCAGAATTTCTGTAGCCTGCATTTATACTGGTTTTATATAAAAGTATATGTGTAATTTCACTATAGTCCTGACAGATTTCCAAGTGATATTCATGTGCTCTTTCTTCAACAAACCGAGTACTGTATTTTAACAACACATGTTGTTATTTAGGAAACCACTGGGAGCAATCATCAGATGTTTTGCAGTAAGCTCTGTTCTCTGTTCAATTGGTACCAAGAGAGGCAGAGTGGAGGTAGCAATGGGCTGACTAGGGGTCAAAACTGAAGCTGAATTCTGGGAGAAGAGGCAATGGAGGAGGATTGGAAAAAATTCAAAGACTATTTGCAAAAGTATTACAAGTTGTATGAAACATAAGATGTCGTATGATTTAGAACGTTAGCCCCAGCAATGAAGTTTAATTATTTATGAAATTGTTAACATTCGTGAAAGAACCAAAGTTTAAATGGGTTAAAACGATATCAGGTTATATTTTTAGAGTAAACGGAGAACAAGAGATTTAAACTTAAATTGCAATCGAAAATATAAAGAAATACACGAAATAAGGGTATAATTTGCTGATGACTTTATTATCAAGAATGCATTATGCGGGAGATGTGGGGAAGTCCAATGGAAATTTGAAATAAGTTATTGAAATGGATGTGACTTTTTGTTCTTCTTTCTTTTCTTTTCTTTTATTCTGTCTTTTCTCATCTGTAATTTGGAAAAATGTAATAAAAATTATTATAAAAAAAAAAAAACAAAACTGAAGCTGAATCCAGACAAGACGTAAGCGCCATGGGTGGGCAGGAGCTGTGTTTGGGAGTTAGTAGAATTCCTTGCTCTCCCCTTGGAGGAGCAGGTGCATAATTTGGGAACCATCATTGTCACTTGAGGCCAGTCTGGTGACCTTGGTGCCTAGGAGCATCTACCCCTGGCTCAGTGAGCATACTACGGCCCCATCTAGATAGGTATAACCTGGCCACAGTTATTTATGGTCTGGCAACCTCCAAACTGGACTACTGTTATGCACTTTATGGGCAGCTGTCCCTGAAGGCAGCAACTGCAGCTAGTGCAAAAAGCTGCAGCAAGTATGGTGGTGGGAGCAGCAGGCTGTGAGCATATTACTCCCATATTAAAACAGTGAAAATGATTGCCACTTGTTTTCTGGGCCCAACTCAATGTGCTTGCTTTGACATTTAAAGCCCTTAACGGTCTGGCACCCAAACCTCCGCAAGCCCAACTTCCAACTTCTTCCATGTTAGCCTGCTCATGCTCTAAGATTGGTAGATAAGGCCCTCTTGGTGGTCCCATCGCAGAATGATGTACATGGTGTGCTGGCCCAGAAAAGGGCCTTTTTATTGGAGGCTCTTCACATGTGGAATTCCCTACTGAGATGTCCAGCCTCAACACTTTGCAGTTTAGGCAGCTGGTTAGAAGCGCCTTTTTCAGCAGGTGTTTGAAGGAGAGACCTGAGCATATGAATGGATTAGTTGCTGCTGTTGCTATTAGTCAATTGCTATCCAATGAACGGTTATGAACTGAGTTGTATATTTTAAGGATTGTGCGATTTATGGATTTTTAAAAATTCTTATTTGATTTTGTTAACCACCCTGTGATCATGCTAAGGATGGTGTACAAATCATGTAAATAGATAAATATATAAATAAATAAATAAATAATAACAAACAGAAATATGGAAAAAATAGTGTATGTAAAAATGAAATGAAATTCTTAAATTGATACCTGTTCAACTTTAATGTCATATTCCCCATGGACCTTTTTCCCACGAAAAGATTTGGCCCTGAAAAAGAAAATAACTACAATAAATCTGGTGTAAATATAATGGTATGAGTAGAGTTAAGGCATTACCCTTTGGCAAGCTGGGCAATACACATTTAACATTATTAAAGTTATTGGATTGATTTTAACATCTCATTTAAACTTACCTTATTGGAAAGATTATGCTTATAGCTGATGTTTAAAAAATAAAATTTGGTGTATATTTCATATATGCACACAGTGAAAGATTGACACTTAAAAACAATTAGAATCTACTTTATATATTGGCATATGGACTGTATTCCAATTAGGATGAAACACTCCTCCTCAGATTCACCTTTTCTTTGTAAACATCCGCTCGATGAGGCAATTATTAAACAACTGATCTCTGGCATGATTCATGTTTCAACAAATGACTTCAGTTTTGAAAATAAACACCAATACCGAACACTAAATTATGCCATCTGGAGTCTAACAAAATGTTAAACAAAACGAGGCCACGAATACATCCAGTGATTTAATTCCACATAAGCATTAAAAGTAGATGTAGAAAAACATTAAAACCTTTCTGAATGTTTTACTTTTTAAATATGTTTTCTCCTCCCTCCAGCACAACTTTATAAGGCATATTCTTGGATTTGCTGATTCAGAGGGCTGAACTCTGACTAACTTTTGAAGTGTTCCTTTACTGAGAACTTGGGCCAGTTCCAAAGTTAAGTGGCGCCTTCAGTGCTTAGAAAAAACATCCATAAGCCTTAACTGTTCCCAGCCTACTAACTTGGGAGATTTGCAGCAATATTGAAATAGGGTCATGTAATGTCTAAATTACATCCATTCATGAAAAAAGGGAATATTAAACATTTGGAAGCTCCTATAAAAACTCGTTTGGTAATGACTGTGATCCCCTGCTTAGTTTACAGCTACTACGCAAGGTAAATCAGCAGTGGCCCAAGCCACGCACTTTTAAAAGAGAGCAGCTGCTTGCCAGCTTGAGAAAGGTTAACAAAACAAAGTGCTCCTGATGCAAGTAAATATAGTTTTATGATTCTTGAAAATAAAAACGAAGAATGCCTTTTCTCTCTTTATGTAGAATTCACTTTCCTACCAGAATGCAATGTACATTAATATCTATAAATAATTTGCGTGTGCATTTTAGGAAGGAAGGCTCTGGCCTAGGTCTGCAATTTGGAGATCGAGGTATACAGTTTTCTTTCACGCTGACAAAGTTAAGAAGGAAATGTCAGCATCGGCTTGTCATTGAGTAAATGCAACATGATTTTGAATTTAAAATCCTTGGGGAAATTTCAACTTTCCAAATCAAACGCTGCTTGTGAAATGATACATGCGAGAGAGGAATAGTAGACGTTCTGGTGGCACTACTTTTTTTTTTGCATGATAAGGCTTTCAAATGTTCTTGCTTCAGCAGGAGGGTGAGCATACACAAGTCAATATCGTATGCCTCCACTGGACTAAGAGATGCAGAGAGTCATGTCATACACTTTCTTCACAATATACCTTCTCCACAATATCCATCTCACCACACTCCATGCAAGTTAGAAAGCAGGACAGGCATCATTATGTCTTTTAAAAATATAAAACACGTTTCGCAGGTCACCAGCATGATGCTCTTGATCAACATGGTACTCCTGAGGACTTACTTCAACGCTGCAAAGTTATTGTGGCCTCAGCATACTCAGTGCCCCCTTCATCAGAAGATGAAAAGAAGGGTGCTCTCATACACATCAGTTCCAGTAAACCAGATGCTCTTGAAATTGCACATTTTTCCCACTGGTCCCCCACTCCCAACCATCATATCACATATCACAAATCTTACTCCGTTGACTAAACCATAAAAACCATTGTTCTGGAGGTTTCCAGAAAAAATGGTGCACAAATATGGGTCAGAGACATATTCATATAGATCTTCATGATTTTTACACAGAAGACAGATGGGGACAACTGGATTGCCAGTGGTACATGTGAAAAGGATCCAGGGGTCTTAGTAGACCACAAGATTAAAGTGGGTCAACAGTGTGATACAGCAGCAAAAAAAGCTAATCTAGGCTGTATCAACAGAAATATAGTGTCTCATCCAAGGGAAATAATAGTACCACACCTGGAATCTGTGTCCAGTTCTGGGCACTACAGTTTAAGAAGGACATTGACAAGCTGGAACGTGTGCAGAGGAGGGCAACCAAGATAAAAAAAGGGTCTGGAAACCAAGCCTTAAGAGGAATCGTTGAGGGAACTGGGTATATTTAGCCTGGAAAAGGGGAGACTGAAAGGAGATATGATAGTCATCTTCAAATATCTTAATAATAATAATAATAATAATAATAATAATAATAATAATAATAATAATTTACTTATACCCTGCTCAACTCTGGGCGGTTTCCAACAAAATATTAAAATACAGTAATCCATCACACATTAAAAGCTTCCCTAAACAGGGCTGCCTTCAGATGTCTTCTAAAAGTCTGGTAGTTGTTGTTCTCTTTGACACCTGGTGAGAGGGCATTCCACAGGACTGGTGCCACTACTGAGAAGGCCCTCTGCCTAGTTCCCTGTAAATTCACTTCTCCCAGTGAGGGAACCGCCAGAAGGCCCTCAGCGCTGGACCTCAGTGTCCAGGTAGAACGATGGAGGTGGAGATGCTCCTTCAAATATACTAGACCGAGGCCATTTAGGGCTTTAAAGATCAGCACCAACAATTGTACTCAGAAACGTACTGGGAGCTAATGTAGGTCTTTCAAGACCGGTGTTATGTGGTCTCGGAGGCCGCTCCCAGTCACCAGTCTAGAAGCCGCATTCTGGATTAGTTGTAGTTTCCAGGTCACCTTCAAAGGTAGCCCCACATAGAGCGCATTGCAGTAGTCCAAGTGAGATATAACCAAAGCATGCACCACTTTGGCGAGGCAATCCGCGGACAGATAGGGTCTCAGCCTGCGTACCAGATGAAGCTGGTAAACAGCTGCCCTGGACACAGAATTGACCTGCGCCTCCATGGACAGCTGCGAGTCCAAAATGACTCCCAGGCTGTACACCTGGTCCTTCAGGGGCACAGTTACCCCATTCCGGACCAGAGAGTCCTCCACACCCGCCTGCCTCCTGTCCCCCCAAAACAGTACTTCTGTCTTGTCTTGAACGGCTGTCCCATGGAAGAAGGAGCAAGCTTGTTTTCTCCTGCTCCAGAGGCTAAGACCTGAACCAATGGATTCAAGTTACAAGGAAGAAAATTTCAACAGAACTCAGGAAAAACATTCTGACAGTGAGAGCTGTTTTGACAATGGAACTGACTCTCACGAGAGGTGGGTTGGACTAGATGACCCTCAGGGTTCCTTCCAACTCCACAATTCTATGAAGTTTTTACAATCAAGCAGTATACACATTTTGTGGTGGTGGTGATGGTGGCTATTTTTAAGTCACTGCTGACTGAGGAGGTACAAAAATGTGAGGAAGTAACTAACTAAGGAAAAGGCAAAGTTTATAGGTAAAAGTAGTTAAAGTATCAAAGGATTTATTACACAGAGCAAGTTTGAGGAATCTGTGGTCCCTCAGGTGTTGCTGGACTAAAACTCCCATCATTCCTGCTGACTCGAGTTGATGGGAGTTGGGAATACAACAATATCTGGAGGACCACAGATTCCCCATCTCTGATATATATAAAAAAGTGGAGTTGCTATGCTGAACTATTTTCCTAATTATAAACTTAAGTAAACCATTCTAGATGTCACTTCTGAGCAATTAAAGGTGAATATTGATAAAATGTGGAAAGTTATCCATTTTTGAATGTAAATAAATGTGGCACATTCTGATATTCTTTTCAGTTTTTTCTTTTTTATTCTCTCTTCCCCCCATGTTTTTCTTTTCAGTTTGCAAAGCAGGACCATCCTAGTACTCTTTCTGCAGCTACTGGAAACACCTTTTGTCATCAATTCTCTACCAGGAAACACAATTGTTTTAAGAGGCCCGGTAGTGAAGTGTTCAGTCAAGGCGAATTAGTTGCACAGTATAAAAACAGCTCGCTTAAGGGAAGACATGTCACCACTGAGAACATTGAGGCTAGTCTTCCAAATGATTCAACTTTGTGGTTTGATTCATCATGGAACCCCACAGTAAAACCTCAGGGTAACACCACATTATTTTGTCTGTTTCCTTAACCAATATTTCCTCATTCTGACTTAAAAGTTAGTCATTCTTTCACACGGTAGTAAACTTCAACCTACCCCCACATTTTCAGATTACTTTCAGCACCTATTTTGAACTACAGAAATGCTTCCCCCAATTGCTGAGGGGACACATGCAGAAATGTGGTCATGGAAATGGGCTCTCGATGAGTGTGTGGCAACTACCACATTTGCCCAAACCTTTCTGTTGCCCTTTGCCACCTGCACCCAGGCCCTTCCTTTCTGCCTCATTTAACTGTAGCGTACCTCTGTGACCAGTTAGCAAGATACCTGCTGAAATGAAGGAATACACATGCAAACATGATATTGGAACGGGTGAATCTTTCCACTAAGAGTAAATGCTTTAGTTTGCCCCAAACCTTGGATTGATGGAGGAGACTGAAAAGAGTGAGCTTGTGTCTTTTAGATTAAAGCTGGTTGCTTACTTGATAATAATTCTAGACTACTTCTGAGAATGTAGGTCAAGGGCATGGTAGTTGTTTCACCAGCATAGAAGTGATGTATCTCCATCCCTTGGTTGGAGTTAAAGTAGTTTATAGGATTGCTCTGTCATCCTGGAATCCTGCACTCACTTTACCTGGGAGTAAATTCCACTTAACTAAACAGGACTTACTGCTGAGTAGAAGAGCACAGGGCTGCATTTTTACAGTTGTCGAAAATATATAGGAGGACCTAACAGCAGCAGCATCAACATTATTTGATTTTTATTTTATTTATATACTACTTAATATATTAAAAATATATCTAAGTGGTGTACAGAAAACTGAAAAACAAAATATTACAAAAATACACAGTTACAAATAAAAATGTACTATTAATATAAAGGTAAAGGTAAAGGGACCCCTGACCATTAGGTCCAGTTGTGGCCGACTCTGGGGTTGCGGCGCTCATCTCGCTTTATTGGCCGAGGGAGCTGGTGTACAGCTTCCAGGTCATGTGGCCAGCATGACTAAGCCACTTCTGGTGAACCAGAGCAGCACACGGAAACGCAATTTACCTTTCCGCCAGAGCGGTACCTGTTTATCCACTTGCACTTTGGTGTGCTTTCAAACTGCTAGGTTGGCAGGAGCTAGGACTGAACAACGGGAGCTCACCCCGTCGTGGGGATTCGAACCACCAACCTTCTGATCGGCAAGTCCTAAGCTCTGTGGTTTAACCCACAGCGCCACCCGCATCCCTTAATATAAAGGTACTAATATACAAAAATCAATATCAATTCATTTTCCTTCAGGCACACCTTCCTCTTAGCCTCTGAGTTCTCACTCAGGGTCCAAACAAACTCTCAGCTCACCCACATAAGTCTCACAAAGAGAAGAGCTCCTGGGAACAGGGAATATCACATTTGCCTCTCACTCTAGACATGCTTTTTATGGGCAGGGCCAAGGTGGATGGTACTTCCTCAGGCCGCCCACAGCTATGTCCCATTCAGCTGCACTCTCCACACCCAGTTCAGGGTGTATTTCACTTCAAAATACCTTTATTTGCTAGCGAATGCAAAGCAGAAAGAGGATCAATTTAGTGCCTCTTTTAGGTGAGTCTGGCTGCAGAAACTATTTTGGAATTATAACCTATAATTTGTAAAAGTACAAATGGTACTTTTTCTGACTCTGAGCCACTTGTTTTTTGCTATATGGGATAGTGCATGTCACAATATTTTGCCCAAGGATATTTTAGTTCACTGAAGAAAGTGCTATTTTTGCAACGTAACATAGGGTACGTTCTAGTTAGTCACTTTAAAATACTATTTCATTGGGATATATTTAAGCATGTACTTAATAATCTTGTTGAAATAAATGAGGCTTAAGTGTGTTAGATCATAGCATTGCTTCTTTCCTGCTAATGTCTCAAATCCGTTCTTCTCAATTACTACCAGCACATTAATACTGCACACTGTTTATAGTTACACTTTCCCTAAACGAGGCGTAGAACAATTCTTCTATCGCACAGATGCAGTATGTTACACAGTTAAAGTCTGAGATCAGGTTACTGCTACATTCAGATGTACCTAAAAGTCCCAAGAAAGGTTTGTCCAGATGCCAGATATAAACTCATTAACATTACTTATTCCTTGGTATAAGCTAAGCAGAGTTGAAACTCATACTGTACTAGCAGCTCATTTAAGTAGTGTTCATGTTTGTGGGTGGAGAAAAGGCAGAGGTAGCCTTGGTGGAATCAAAAGATTTTCTCAACAGGAATGTACATATTTAACTGCATCTACTGCTATTTTCCAACACATCTGGCCTTGTGAATACTACTGCTGCAATGATATCACTTAATGGCTATTTTTTTTATTAAAAAAGCCACCACAATTAATGTAAATCTATGTCAGCAATAAATAATTTGGGGGACGCAGCATAACAAAGTCTTCAGGCACAGTAAAGTTATACATGTTAAGGCATTATATTGTACTTTTATGGAATAGGATTAATTTATTGCTATTTCTCTTTGAATATTGGCAGCTAGCCAGAACCACAAAGCATTGCCTTGTTAATGAACCAGATCTAAGTGCTTGTCAGACTGATTCTTGAAAATAAATTAAACCAAGTGGCAAAGCTGATTCTAAAGAGATCTAGAGGATCATTTACAATAAGCTAGTGGGTTGTAGCACCCAACCAATTGTAATGATTAGTAGCTACTGGCTGCTGACCCTAGACAGATTTGTTGGGTCTCTCTTGTAAGAGAAAATACAGGATACAAACGCTATAAACAAATATTTCTTTTTTTAAATGGCAATTGACAAAGCACAGCTCCAATGCCCACATCATTTCAGTGGGACTACCATGGAATTAACACAAATCAAATTATCTATGAGAACATGTCATCATTCTGTTACCATAATATTTCTGAGTTTTCTAAGTACCATAACTGGAAATAATTCATATTTACCAGCTCAGTATATTGAATGACATGGATCACATGTTAAGTATTTTCAAGAAGTGCATACATTTCAAATTTCTTATTGCCTCCTGCAGGATGTTCAAGATTTTGTGCAATGCACTAAAACTTTTAGTATAGATTCTAACTTTTAAAAATTGATACTTAGCCTGTGTTTCACATTGTAACTTTTTTTTTTAAAGGCACACTATGCTCTTCTCGGCTCTCGGTACTTCACTACTGTCTTCAAAATTGTTCTCTGTGGCATTTTTTTTAAAAAACACCCAAATTAGAAGCACCTGGCTACCCATTTCTGCTGCCCTCTTGTGTAGAAAAAAGTGGATTCCAAAATATTCTGATGCTACGGGTGAAAGAATCAATTTATGGTGGACAGTAATAATCATTTAGCAATGTAATGTTCACTAGAGTTCAAGAAACCCAAACTATTGTTAAAGATTCCAGCACAGCTTCACAAGTGCAATCCTATGCAAGTCTACTCATAACCATGGTTGTGTTTCGAGGACCCGTCCCCCGCTTGGGAATAATAAAGACACGTGGACACAGTATATTAGGTTAATGGGCTAGAAAAGGCCACAACTTTATTACAGCATGTGAGAAGGTATTGGCTTAGGCATTGGACAACACCAAAATTGACTCCACCCACTCGGAGAGGGGTGAGTCTGACGAGGGGTTAACCACCAGTAGGGGGAGCCTGTTGATGCAAATACAACTATAAGCTCTCCCCTGATGTCACCGGGGGTCGTGCCATGGCCCCCCGCCACATAGGGCATCGGACAGGATCCACGACTGCCAGATTCCTTTAACAGAATACCCATAAGTGAAGGGGTAGGCGATGGCCACACCTTGCCCCCTGAAACACCAACAACACATTCCAGTGCCTAACTGCCAAATACCAAGAAAGTTGTGACGACTGCTACGAGGTAGTTGGAAAAAACCAAGAGGCCGGTGCCAATTCATCAATTGGAAAAAACTCCTACCAGGCCCCCTGGGCAACCAAGGCGACCAACCATGGGTCCATAGCAAGGTCAAGAGAGGAGCTATGCACTAAAGGGAGTGGTGGGTGGGTGACTCGTGGAGATCAGAAGCGTAATGTCGGGGAGAGCTGGAACGGCCGCATTTGAACGGCTAAACCACGCCCCCGTGGTGTCACCCGATTGTGTGCCCACTGGGAGGCGTGGCGCGCCAGCGATGATGTCAGGGCAGGGGGCAGAATGCTCCCGCTCACAAGCCCTCCCCTCCGGAAGGAGGAGAGGCTTTGTTAAATATATTGCTTGTCCTCCACTAGGAGGTCCCAGGGTGGGTTACAACTTACACCAACTTATAGTTCAATATTAAAAACAGTTAAAACAAATTAGTCACAGGAATAGGGTGGGTCAATATGTATAGGACTGCAACCCTGGAGACATTACAGAATAGATCAAATGTAAAGTTAAATGCTTTTTTTCAGTAAAACCTAAGGACTTAGCCACATTTACCTTTTGCCCTGCTCTTTCCAGGCGCAAGTATGCACTTTAACACTCCATATCCAAGCATTGTAGGTTTTTGTTTGTCTGTCTGTTTTTCGCCCTGAGCTTTCCTGGCGAAAACCCGCTCTTAAAAGCTGAATCAGAGCAAATGTCAATTTGGGTTTTCCACAGCTGTTAACAGTAATTTGCATCATTGGTGTCAGAATATTTTAGGATGAAACATCCATTTAAATGTTATATACGTTACTTAAGGTTTTTTTAAAATAAAAATCTTGAATATTATTAAATATTTTTCCTAAGTAACAAATGTTCTACAGACTATGTCTCTAGCTTCACAGTGTCTGGTCAGCAAAGCACTTGGGAGCAAGCCCTGATTTTTCAAGAGGCACTAATAATAATGATAATGATGATGATGATGATAATATTTATACCCCACCCATCTGGCTGGGTTTCCCCAGCCACTCTGGGTGGCTTACTGCATATATAAAGCATAGCAAAATATCAAACATTAAAAGCTTCGTTATACAGGGCTGCCTTTAGGAACGGAATCCTGGTCCAGCTTTCCCAAGCCCCATTTATGAGGCCAATCCAATCCAGTCCATTCTGCTCCTAGGCACTGGTTTGAAACTTCTGCTGTATTATCTGCATCAGAAGAGGAGAGATAAGCCCCTTAGGGGCATTATTTTTACTCACATGAAAGCAAAATTGCAAGTGGAGCTTATGGGTCTTTGTGAGGTCAAGGGAAGAATCCTCCGTTAAGAGCAATGTCTACTTGTGGGGGCTTCCTGTGCAGTTTACAGGGTTCTTAATCATAGGGAAAAGGGAGTCTTCCTAAGCAAAGGGGGCTATCTGCTTCAGAACTTTGCCCTCAAACTGGCGAAGTTGTAGACTGGGTAAAACTTATGTACTGGAGGAGGTGGGGCAGAGCAGAGTGCCTGTGCATGTTTACTTATATGTGAAGAAAAAGCAGAGACTGAACTAGGCTACAGAATTTACATATTGATATAGGACGTCCTTATTTTCATCGGAGAAATGTTGGCGGCATGCCATTTTATCAATGGGATAAAAATGAGCCAAGAATTTGAGCGGAACCATGCAACGCATACTGCATTGCTTTGAAGACAACTTCTGATACTAAAATGCACAATGAATTATTCTGTACATATCTATACGATTTATGTAAAAGCATTAAAATAATGATAATGTCCCTATGCCTCCCAATCCAACTTTTCAGGGACAAAAATCTTTTCATATGTGTGTGCAATTCTGCCATTTATGTCTATACATATATGCCAATAATTATTTGGAAAATGCTGCTAATCCCCACCCACAAGTAGCCCATGATAAAGTAACAATTCAGATAATCCACTGACCTAATATAAAATTAAAAAGCAACAACAGTCGTATTGAAGTCTGTAATAGTAAAGTTAAAATACAGCAGATTATGATTAACCACTGCCACCTGCTGGTTATTTATTTTTTACAAGTACTGTATGTAGTCTTCATTGCAACAGAACAGAGTGGCATTCCTTCCTTCTCAAAATCATCACCAAATACCTTTCAGATAAAACAATTAATACATGTTGGGTAACACATGTGCTGCCACTCTGCACTTTTATTAACCGCCCTTAAATCTTAAAGAATTGTCAGAACAGTCCTGATTATTCTACTACCTCTAGTATAATTCCCTCTAATCCTAAATACATTTGGTGTAAAAACAGTCCCATTTGCAAGGGAAGGGGAGCGGAAGGCCAGGGGAGACTGCTTACACATTTCATTGCACAACTGCCTTGCAAAGTAGGCCAGTCACAATCCAAACTATCCAGTAATCACTACCACCTCCTCCTCTTACTACCTACGTACATCCCAAGGCAGGACAGAATTCTGGGGCTCTCAAGCAAACAGTCACAGCCACAGTTTGAGCTTCACCCTCCCCAGGGTCAAAGGAACTTAATTTTTTTCTGCCAACATCCCTCTCAGTCTATAAGGGGAGCAGAGCCACACTGAGCTCCTTGTCTCTCCCAGAGCAGCCTGCTTTTCTCCTATACAGTGGTGCCTCAGGTTACAGACGCTCCAGGTTGCATACGCTTCAGGTTACAGACTCCGCTAACCCAGAAATAGTGCTTCAGGTTAAGAACTTTGCTTCAGGATGAGAACAGAAATCGGGCTCTGGTGGCGCGGCGGCAGCAGGTGATGCTTCAGGTCAAGAACAGTTTCAGGTTAAGAACAGACCTCCAGAACGAATTAAGTTCATAACCAGAGGTACCACTGTACTTCTGTAGTATGAACAAAGCAGCTTAGGTTCATTAGAAAACAACAAAAAACAGAACTTCAGGGGGTGGGGGAATTGGCAAAAGTCAACCCATACCCCACCCTCTTAAATTTTCATAACTTACCATCAGTTTCAAAATGGGGTTGCAGTGGGCACACAGAATGAATTGTGTGCTAGCCTACTTTAGATTCTAGACAGTATTTCACAGTTTGGAGAGGCATAATAATTGTAAGTTAAGAAAGAAGCCTAATAGGATAAAACAATAAAATGGAAATGATCTTATTTAGGCTGAAGCTTGCTTCATGTGGTCATGTTGTGCGGATGCCTGATGATTGTCTTCCAAAGCAACTACTCTATTCCAAACTTAAAAATGAAAAGTATAATGCTGGTGGTCAACAAAAGAGGTTTAAAGACTGTCTCAAGGCAAATCTTTAAAAATGTAGTATAAACTCTGACAACTGGGAAACACTGGCCTGCGAGTGCTCCAATTGGAGAACAGCCTTTACCAAAGGTGTCATGGGCTTTGAAGACACTCGAACTCAGGACACAAGGGAGAAACGTGCTAAGAGGAAGGCACTCTTGGCCAATCCACACTGTGATCAACTCTCACCCAGAAACCAATGTCCCCACTGTGGAAGGATGTGTGGATCCAGAATTGGCCTCCACAGTTACTTACGGACTCATTGTTAAACCGAGTTTATGGAAGACAATCTTACTCAACTACGAGTAATCGCCAAAGAAGAAGAAGAATGTGTGCCAGTATGGTCTTCTGATATAATCAATGTTTCAAGCACATTTAGAAGTATTGACATAGATATTAACAGCCTTAACTTTGCAAGAATGGGGCAGGGGATTGAATTCATGTACAGTAATGCCTCTGTTTAAATATGCTTCAGGTAGAGCATTTTCAAGTTAAGCTCCGCGGCGACCCAGAAGTAACAGAGAGCGTTGCTTCCAGGTTTCGCAGCTCGCGCATGTGCAGATGCTCAAACTGACGTCACGTGCATGCATGGAAGCGGTGAAACGCGAACCACGCACACGCAGTCGTGTGTTATGTTCTACTCAGGATGCGAACGGGGCTCTGGAATGGATCCCATTCGCATCCAGAGGTACCACTGTAGTAGAGCAGCGAAGGAAGTTATGGAGAGGATTACCAAAGAGGTGGAGAAATTTTTGCTATTTCTTTAGAAACCCAGGCATATGATATCATGTCCAGCTTTTTAGTTTTTGTATTTTCTAAAAGTGGGGGTCATGTTTGATCATAAGATTTTAGAAATATTGTAAAAACACACACTGCAAGTTCAGGAACTGAAGCTCATTCAATATAAAAAGCTGAAGCCAATGATTTATATGACTCAATTCAAATCTCACAGTATTGAGAGAGAGACCCTACCTTCCAACCCATGTTGTGAACTATTTAGGGCTTTGAAAACAGCCACTGAATTTTCTTGTCACCATAGTGAAAATGACCTTTATGCAATTTAATGGTTCTATCTTTCATTCAATAGCAACCATATTCTTAATTAGAATTAGATAGCCTCATGATAGGAGGCTATCTAGGAACCCACAGTGCGACTTTTTTCTTTAAAAAATATATAACAGGCTGAACATCAAGGACAGGTATTGTGAAAGGTGAGCGAAATTTAAATGGAAGCAGATAAAAAGGATTTAAAATACTCCCAATTAAGTTCAATAGATACGACATAAAAGAGCTGCTCTGTCTGAAAGCCACATTAACACACTTCATAAGTGATATCTATCCTATTTCTCAGTATTCTTACTGTCTGGGTCTCTGTCTAGCTTTCACATTCAAACTGAATAAAGGGCAAGTTATTTAAGAGACAAGCTGACATACAGTGGCAGAAAGAAGAACATTTTATCCAGCATATACTTCCCCAAATGAAAGGCAGAAAAGTGCTTTACAATAAAATTACAGCCATGCCTACACATAAGTCCTATTTAATTCAATAGGCCTGACTCCCAGGTACGTAAGTAGCCAGGATTGCAGTCCTAATATCTAAACCTTAGAAGGTACGTTAGTTTAACATGCTCTCAAGCAATCATACTGTTGCTTAGTGAAAAAACAGGCATTATGAACAAGGGTGTCAGTCTTGATGAAATGCATGGTCAGAGAAGTAATAATCATCGAGCTTTATTTGTATCTGTTTAATTGATTTCATAAGCACATTGTTGCAGAAAAGTATTTCTAAACTGATATAGATACATCACCTAAGCAAAAAACTTAAAAATACAGCCTACTGTGATTTCTGAGTCTCCTTTTGAAAGAGGCTCTTTTTAAATCCTACTACAGATGTCAAACTTGCACAGTTCAAACCCACCTGGATGTTTGCCTTACGTCTTCAAAAATGTATTTGATGATCCAACCATTTTAGCTGCGGCTGCAGAAGCTCTGGGTGGCTCCCTTGTTCCTTAATCATACAACACTACACAGTAATAACCCTCAGAGCCAGAATATTTTGATTTGTTAACAGAACTCAACCATGAAGGGGGAAAAAATCAATTACAGAAGCAATGACTATGGTGGTGTCTGTTCACACAAGGCACATACTGTACAAGCTCACTGATAGCCTTCTATGGGGCTCTGTAGACAGTCAAGGGGGTAACAAAAGGCACAATCAAGAAAAGTTAGAGAGACGTTAGACACCACAAATCAATTTATTTCCAGCAATGTAAATATCAGCATTCCAAAGGAACTGAAGTAGTATGAAAACAGCAACATTCACTTCTGGTTTTGATGTTTATACGATCAATAATTCTGTCAAAGTACCAAACAAAGGGCAATAATTTATGCTCATAAAGACATAAACATACTAGCATGTAATATTTATATCACTCATGCTGCTATTCTTAGGTGATAAAAATTTTACTGCCCAGAATCCAGGATGAAATTGAGATACTGAGTGCCTCAAAAAACAGAACTGAGACAAAGAAACAGGACAGATCATGAACTGGGTGATTGCAGGGAGCCTAGTATCAATCACAATTATTCGGGTTTTGTTTTAAAACTTACCGGTAGCCTAGTTATATTTTTATTTTTTTAAAAAAAACTCAACTTTATCAGTATAGGTTCAAATTAAACTGTAAAAAAAAACCCCAACAACAATTGTTTCCAGACCAATCCAGCACAGCATAAACCCTAACCAAACCAAGACTGTAAGTCAGATTCTTTTATGAAAAGACAAGATACAAAGTGCTGCAAAGGTCAAGCTCTAACTCCTCTGCTGGAGCATAAAGATAACGGTGTTTTCTGGAAACACCCCAGCGCTAGCCGGAGCCATACAACTCTCTGTGTCATATTTAAGCTAAGCTGCTTTGATGGTCATGACCTTTCTACAACACACATTCAGTAGGTTCCTTAGGAAGTTTTTAAAAGAATAAAAATAAAAGACTATATTTTGATTTATGAGATATAAATACAACCCTCAAGGATTTGCTACTAATATAGCTAACATAGAAAAAAGCACTTTGGAATAACTTGTCTTTTTAGTCCACCATTTGTCTGTTCAGTTCATAACTAAGAAGGCCCCTCTCCCCCCACAGTTTGCCCCCATCCCCCATCCCCTATCCCCTCATAGCCCCAACCCCTGGTCCGGCATTTCCTCTGTTGCTGCCGCCACCAAAGGCTCTACTGCTTTATCATATTTACAGCCCTGTTGAGTGTTAATTAATCAGTAGTGCCTTTTTGTTAGCTGTAACACACTGTCCAATTTATTAGAATAATTATTCACAGAGCCGTATTTTAATTGCATATTACGGATCTTTGTATTTTAATGTTTCATTTGCTTTATCAAATATTTTGATGATAGATGTTTAAATTTTAATGCTACTGTAATTGGTTTTTATACTTAACACATATTTTTTGCATTAAACGGTATAATAATAATGATGATAGCAAAATTCTCTTTCACATGTCCATGTCATGCAAACTCTAAAACTGTATTATTAGCTCTGTCATTTATGGCTGTTTCTTTCTCTCTTCCAGAATTCAATGAGAGAGAACACTGCATTACACTAATGCTGGCAAACTAAAGAGAAGTGGTGGCCAGAACAAGCTTTATTTTACTATAAATATGGATCACATAAAATGCACCACCAGAGGAGGGGGAAAGGAACACACAAAATCTAAAGCAGCATTTTATGTCTTCCCAACAGGAGGCTGGGAAGTCAGTGTTCTGAGTCACAGAAAATTGTTGTTCATTGCCAGCAAATGACAGGTCACGTGTAAATCACAAAGCATCTGTAGTCTTATTGATTAATGCCTTTCATCTGTGTCTAATGTCTATGTTTAAAGGGGAAATGGGTTGCAGCAGCCTATGAGGGTAATTTCCTTTATAAAAAAAGCATGTGTTGGGTCAGATATGCTGGTGTCAACTGAGTGTTCTTTAAGTATTCAGACAATTACAAACCTCTATTTTAGGTTTTTATGAAAACTGTTTTTGAAGATGAACTCCTAAAGAAATATAGAAAAATCCACTTCGTTCATGGATAGTCTGAAGTTAAAAACTCCAAAACCACTTAATGTATCTTCCTCTTTATCAATGTATTGGCGTTTTATTTTTGTAACAATGGATTTGGAACAAACATGAATGCTTTTGAAGTTCTAAGGTCTGTAATACATCTATCACATTTTCCAAAAACTGGTATGCATACAAGTATTTTGTAAACCTGTTTAAGAAATAAAGATCATATCCCTTTCCCAGTTATGCTGAAGAAGTGTGAGAACAATTGCATTAATGATTAAAACTATTACATCACTTAATGTGGAGTTGTACCATTCTGGTCAACCCAAAATAATCTATTTGGGGATAGAAATTTAGCAGCTCCAAGAAATGAATATTTAACTAGATTCATGGGGAATTAATACAGGAATGTCAAGTTTGGAATAAATAATCTCACTGGAATAAGTCTTTCCTCTGATAAACTGAGAACACAACCTTCTGGAGATAGGTTTGAGTTTGTGAGAGGATAGTAAACAGGTAGGCTGTCTACAACGCAGTTAAGGTCAAATACCATGGGTAGGAACATTAAGCACTTTTTTGTTGAATAGCGTTATTGCAACATTTACTGCACAGAATGATAATTTAAAATTGAAGCATGTGATTTATAATCAATTTAAAGGTAATCTTTAGATTTTGAGATATCACTAAAAAAAAATCACTGATGTATGGTTCAATCCCTAAGAGAGTGAGAGATATTCTAAATCTCAAGACTGGCATTGTCCTGATGTAAACAGCTGTTCTGGAAAGTATGGAAAGAAGCGGCTAGTCTCCTGTCCTCACACTCACTGGCTTCTTCTAGCAGCGGACATGAGATTGAATACACAGCTGCCTCCTTCATGGCTCCTCTGGTGTCATTCTCTTTGAAAATGTTGTTGCTTATACTGGAAAAGGGGTTAAGGCTAAAGATCCTGAGCAGAAATGTCTTATTCATTTATATGTGGAATCCAAGATTGTTCTGGACAAGCAGGAGAGAGAGAGAGATAGTTTAGCTATTTAGCAAAATAAGTCATGTCTTCCAATAAAAGCACAAATGGAACCTCTGTCCTTGCCTCTATCGGCTGGCCAAGGAAGCCTTCTCTAGAGTAAGTATCTGTACCAGTATGAAAATAATCAGCGGGACCATGAATAGTGCAATCCTATACATGGCTATTCAACAGCAAGTCTCATTGTTTCCAATAGGGCTCACTTCTAGGTAGGGATAGAAGTATCTATCAATTTGGCACCCCCAGTTTTTCATTTTTCCAATCTTAAATTCACTTCACATTTCTGCAGCAATTTGCAGTTTCATTTTTTAAAAAATCCTCACGAAGTGAGTGAACATTCACACTTCAGTGTGAATTTATCCTAATAAACCTATTTTGTAAGTAAGTTTTGACTAATGTACACCTATTCCTAATATAATGCATTTTTGTATGCTATTTTCACTGATATATTAATATTTGAGTACGGCTTCCCCTGAAATACACATTATTGTAAACAGTAGTTGGTTGGAGAACTGCTTGGCAAAATTTGAAGGAGTGTGATTTTCAAACAATGCCTGTATTTCAGTTCCTGTATTGCTTTGGAAAATGAAAATTTGATAAATTTACCTTTTAATCAGTTTATATCATGGTTACGCAACCTAAGCCCCAGGGGCTGGATCCAGCCCAATCGCCTTCGAAATCCGGCCCACGGACGGTTTGGGAATCAGCGTGTTTTTACATGAGTAGAATGTGTGCTGTTATTTAAAATGCATCTCTGGGTTATTTGAGGGGCATAGGAATTCATTCATTTTTTTCCTTCAAAATATAGTCCAGCCCCCCCCCCCAAGGTCTGAGGGACAGTGGACTGGCCCCCTGCTGAAAACGTTTGCTGACCCCTGGTTTACATTTAAAGTTTTCTCTCCCATCACCCCTCTCTCTCTTTCTTTTTACCCCTATGCATGCTCCTCACCTCAGATATCACAACTCAACATATGGTGCTAACAGCAGTCAGCACTGCAGGTCCTACTGACTGCAGCATAAATGCATCGGTTTAAGACATCTGCTGAGTTATGCTTAACAGGCAATTTTCATGAAAATGGGAGAAGCCAAGTGCTTGAGAGGTACCTGTTAAGTTGTGGGTGAACATATCAGACGACACAGCGATTCTTCACAGCTCTTGTTTATTCACAGGTCAGAACACAACTGAACTGAAGGGTTCAGCTAGCCTGCTTACATAGAGCTCCACTAGAATGCAACAGTAACCATTTTCTGTAACTATCCAATCACTGAATGTCACTTTCAATCCCTTATTTGCATATGTAGACTTGAGTGAAAACTATCTACAGTATCCCCTTGCTGGCCCAGCGTGAGAACTTCAGTACATAACAGTACCAATTCTAGCAGCCCAGATTTGATGAGGCAGCAGGGATAGATAATTTTCAGTATGATCCAACAGTCCTAAATATTATTTTTGTTGTTGCATGGGTCTTAATTTGAGGTCCCAGGACACCCTCGTTATAGAACTTAACACAGTCCTTACATTGGTATAAGAGTCACTGAGTTAGGTTTTCCCTTGATGCAAGGGCTATTGAATTGTCATGTTAGTTACCGTATAACTGTATAAGAGCCACTGTGGAGAAACAACTTTGTGTTCATTTGGCATCTTTTGTTTTTAGTGTGGGGTGTCTGGTGGGGAATTTGTGCAGTTGGAAAATCTGTGGTTTTTGTTTTTTAAATCCTGCTTTAGCTGTTTCAGTATCACCTAGGACAGGGGTAGGCAACCTAAGGTCCGTGGGCCAGATGTAGCCCAATCGCCTTCTCAATCCGGCCCATGGATGGTCCAGGAATCAGCATGTTTTTACATGAGTAGAATGTGTCCTTTTATTTAAAATGCATCTCTGGGTTATTTGTGGGGCATAGGAATTTGTTCATTCCCCCCCCCCCAAAAAAAAATAGTCCGTCCCCCCACAAGGTCTGAGGGACAGTGGACCGGCCCACGGATGAAAAAGGTTGCTGAACCCTGACCTAGGGACTCTGGAGTCCTCTAGCTCTCTTCTCTCTCTTGCTGACAGTGAAGGGGAAAGTTCTTCTTTGTAGCTCCATGGAGACAGCACTATAGCTTTCTCTCCGCACAGCAAGCCATTATCACTATGCATTCCTGGTGGCTAGGGACAAAATTAAGGGCTTCTTACTGTATCTGCCCATTAATCACCTCTGATTTCCCCCATCAATCAACGTATTCCACTATGCCCAAGGGAAGGCAATCCCACCACTTAGCATAACAAAAAGCAATTACAATACAATCTAATCCCATATTACATTCATTTATACTATTTGCATTCATTTATACTATTTAGCTCTTTATATGACAGGTGCAAAAGCAAAGAAAATTCTACACTTGCAATGCTAACAAATACACATATAGATAGGAATAGATTAAAATTGATTTGCGGCAAAATCTTACAAGCTACCGCACCAGCAAACAAGCATTTCGCCTGCAAAGCAGCTTCAGCAACTCAGCATCATAACCTTCAGGATTTATCTGCAACAGTGTTTTAGCAGAATAGTTGAGCTGTTTCACAACAGCAACAAATCTTCATTTACTTCCCTGTGACTAGGGCGACAGTTGCAGCGTGGCTTCACACACCACTGGCTTCTGGCTTCCACATGCAGTGCTCCCACGGCCATTGAGAGACACAGCTGCCTCTCCCATCAGATGGGAAATTTCAAATTGGCCTGTCTCAAATCAGCCAATCACGGACAGGCCTGTAGGTGGTGCTTCGGGGGGGGGGGAGTTGACTGGGACTCGATGGAGTTTTCACTCAGGTCTGCTCCCCAGCTATTTAAACTGGCTCACCTCCTCACCCAACAACACAGTTGCCTCAGGATCTTACTCCCTCCCTTATCATTTCTTCCTTCTTTATTATGTTATTTACTTTACCTGGCTGGGAATCGCTTTGGTTGCTCTATTTGGGACAAGGTAGGAATTTTGCCCTCTGGCTAATTGGGACCGTCTGGCCTTTTTTGCCTTCCTCATAAAAGGGTTTCCCAAAAAAAAAATATCATTTTAATAAATAGAAAATAACATTGTGGTCACCTCAAACCACAAATATCATATTTCCATTGTTGTATCTTGGCATTATAGAAGTTATTCTTAACACCCTTTTCATCTTTTCACATTAAAATGTAGTTGTCAGCTAATGTGTGGCTGAACTGGCCTCATCTGGCCACAGTATTAGTAAAGTGCTTTTTCTTCATACAGAAGCGTTAAAAAGATGGAATACACCCCTCAAAGTTAAGTACTTTCCTTTTTATAATCTACATCTCTTTAAATTTAAATGACAGCTTCTGTCCTCTCACTAGGGGGAGTTCAGTCCCAGAAATATTCCACCCAGAGGCTGTGTATACAGAAGCAGAAGGAAGCACACTGAAAAACAATTACCTAATTTATAATTTATTAAAGTAAATCTGTCCTTGGTTTCCCTCCTATGCGAGAAGCAACATTGTCACTGGAATGAGCAATACATTTGCCAGTCTCAGCAGCATAAATTCTAGCTTTGTTCAGCAGCACACAATCAGCTGAATTTTCCTGAATAGAAACCAAGCCTCAGGAGATATGCCAGCCTATCAAGGGGTCTGATAAAGTATCCTACCATGTGCTTTATCAAACAGCCAATTTAGTCCTGCTTCTAGACATTTATTGCAGCACTTTCCTGCTCTGCCGTCATGGCTTCAAAAAGTCCCTTTTTGTCTCTTTAAAAATGCTGTAAGAACCCATGCTACTAAGAAATGTATATGTGTGAGTTCCTGCATAGCAGAATTTGCATGGTAGCAGCAGTTATCACTTGGCAATCTCAGCATGCCAGTATCCAAAGAGAGTGAATCAGCAAAACCAAGAGTTATATTTCAGGGAAGCAATGAGATCCATATGGAACCCAAGCTGTGAGGGGTAAAAGACAATTACTCGGGTTAAAGAGAAACAGTCTGCTTTCTAGACTACGAAAGGCATTACATGCAGGTCCCACTATCCAAATACTTGTTATACAAAAAACTCACTTATCCAAACCTCACTATACACACTGCAGATTCAGATATCCAAACAGCCAGACCTGCCTGTAGTATTGTAAACAAATAAGCAGCCTTAAACAAGCCTTACTTTTTGTGCTTTACTGGTCAACAGCAGCCGTTTCATTATAAACCATAGTGAGAGGCAGGGAGGGAAAGAATAAATAAGAGAGCGTTTTTTTCCTTCCTTGTTTTCCTTTTGCAAGATATCAGAGGATTTTCCTGGGTTTTTAAAAATCATTTTGGGGTCAAAGGTCCACAGCCAAGAACACATTAGAACTATCCCAATAGGAACCAATGGAAATCGGCAACTCGTTACCCAAACACTCGCCAACAATTTCCTGAGAAAACACTGCATTCAAAATAGCAAGACCTGTGAGTATATTGAAAGTATATAGAGTAAATATGCTGATGTTTGTGAAAAACATCATGAATGCATTTTATTGGATAAAGTATCAGAGAAAGGCCTGAGAGAACTGCTTAAATGTTGGCTCATCTCAAGATTCATGGGTGGCCTTGAAAAAGCTGTTCTGATCTTTTACTGTGGTTCTGCCCAACACGAAGGACAGTCAAATCAATACAAATCTATACTGTTTCTAAATCATGAATGAGCCCACAGCAGGGCAGAAGACATTACTTCAACATATGTTCCCAGAGTGGCTAACAAAGTAGTAAGATACAACGTAAGTACAATAATAAATAACAGGAAAGTAAGCAAGAGAAGTAACACCACAAAATGAAACAGCAAAAGGACTATTCAAAAAGACAATAAAAATTAAATGCTGCTTTAAGAGTGCTCCAACAGGCAGTTCTTAAAAGCAGGAAAAAACAGAAATCATTTTGCATTGTACCTAAATTATACTAACAATGATGGGGCTTCCTGATGAGAGCATTCCAAAAGTGTGGAGCCACTACTGAAAGGCTCTTTCTACAGGCGCTTTTAATTTTGGTTAGGAAGCCCATGGAGTTGTTTCATAAAAACATAAGAAGAGCCCAGAGGATCAGACCAATGGACCATCTAGTCTAGCACCCTGTTCTCACAGTGGCCAATGAGATACTTGTGGGAAACCCACCACTCTTTCTCCTCCTGCGGTTTACAGCAGTTAGTATTCAGAAGGATGCTGCCTCCAACCATGTAGGCTGAGCATAGCCATCATGGCAAATAACCCAATAGCCTCATCCTCCATATATCTAAGTGCTGTTAAAAACAAAACATATCATATCAGACTGTTTTCTAATTATCCTCAAACCTTTCCCTAATTTGATGTGAACCACCATTTTGTTACAAGCAAGGTCAGCTTTTGAAATAACTACCCCAATTGTGTCAACCATCATTAACAATAATGAAGAAGTAACCCTGGGTAGTTGTAGCTGAAACAGCATGCTGACATGTCTGTAGAGGAATGGCATGACTTTGGGTTATGGTTCTTTTTCATGCATAGCTGGATAGACAAATACAAATTTCACATTTCTTAGCACTGAGAAAGTATAAATGTTGGCAGATAAAATTACTTGGGCTCAGAAGGATTGAGTCAGACTAGATGACCAGCTCCCACGAACCCGAATATGAAGGGCACATATAGGGTTGTATCCAACTGAGTCCTATTGAGATAGACCCATTGAAATTAATGAACCTAAGTTAGTAATGCCCATTAACTTGGGCCCATTCTGAGTAGGACCAGCATTGAATACCACTCATAGACTTATAGATTGATTAGCTGATGTAAATGTATCAAACCAACCAAGTTCAGCAAATAAAACTTAAATATGCTAACAAATGTGTATACAAATGTGTACAGTGTAGATGGATCTCCAGATACTTGGACAGAAGCAGAGTACTAATAATATACTTGCATGTTTTATATAGCTAACTGATGTTATGGAAAGTGAGAAGACTTAATACAAATCCATCTGCAAATATTTTGTTGGCTCCTGGATGCTAGGTCACCCATATCCATTTAGAATGCATGAAACTGTGCAAAGAACAAGTGGCACGTAGAGGGATTCTCACTCTAGTTGGCTGCCTTGCTGCTCTGCCCCGCCTTCTTTGCTTTAGTCTGTCTATTTTAATAGAGTGATCACCTGTTCTTTCTATAACATTAGCTCACTGCTAAAAAGTGAGCATTGTTAGTCTCTATTTATTTGCATCACATGAATTTCTGCTAGTTAATGGAGGCCCGTACCTATGGTATCTCCTCGATCTTCAAATAAAAACATATTGGAGATTGCGGGCCACAGGGAGGTTAGGCTGGCCTTGACCAGAGCCAGGGCTTTTTCAGCCGTGGCCCCAATCTGGTGGAACGCTCTGTCACAAGAGACTAGGGCCCTGCTGGACTTGACATCTTTCCGCAGGGCCCGCAAGACAGAGCTGTTCCACCAGGCCTTTGGCCACGGCACAGTCTGACCCCCTCTCTCCTTTTGTAATCTTCATAGAACTCTAACCCAATGGTTGCCATTAATTTGATTCCTAATTGATTTTAGAGTGTATTTTAATTAATTGACTGTGTGATTTTATGTACACCGTGCTATATTGACTTCTTGTTAGCTGCTCTGAGCCAGGGGAGGGCAGGATACAAATAAAAATTATTATTATTATTATTATTATTATTATTATTATTATTATTATTATTTTATTATTATTGACTTGCAAACTATTTTTGTAAGTCCAGCCCTACAACAGACATAATGACCTAATGAAGCTGTAAGGTTTGTCACAGGGATGTGTTGGAAGCAGTCACAAAGAATTGGGCCCATGTCACTGGGGGGGTGGGGGTGGATTCTACTCAGGCTGCAGATAGCTTTAAAATGCTTGTGTCATCTTTCTTGCCAGATGGCAGCCAACTGATTTCTACTGTAGGTTAAAATTTCAAACAGCATTGGTATTTAGATGTCAAGCAGCCCTTTGGTGCTATTATCTACAGCAAAAATCAAGCTATTAACTAAGGAAACATGCAATCATCTAAAGGGAAACTATTTCATGAAACCTAGCATTTGCTAAATGCTTTGATTAATTGTTGTGCAATTTACTCTACTGGTATTGGCAAGTATAAAGGTAAAGGTACCCCTGCCCGTACGGGCCAGTCTTGACAGACTCTAGGGTTGTGCGCCCATCTCACTCAAGAGGCCGGGGGCCAGCGCTGTCCGGAGACACTTCCGGGTCACGTGGCCAGCGTGACGAAACTACTCTGGCAAGCCAGAGCCGCACACGGAAACACCGTTTACCTTCCCGCTAGTAAGCGGTCCCTATTTATCTACTTGCACCTGGGAGTGCTTTCGAACTGCTAGGTTGGCAGGCGCTGGGACCGAACAATGGGAGCGCACCCCGCCACGGGGATTCGAACCGCCGACCTTTCGATCGGCAAGCCCTAGGCGCTGAGGCTTTTACCCACAGCGCCACCCAAGTCCCATTGGCAAGTATAGATTGGCCATAATCAGGAGCAACTGACATAGTGCTGCCATGCTGCTGCCCACCTCCACAAACGCAATCACTGCTGCTTTCTGGAGTGGGACAGGGCAGGCGAGCAGTCAAGTTAGAGCTGCAAAAATGAACTGGCAGGAGCACCATTTGACCCTTCAACTCAGTGGATCAGCACATATGGGAGGTCTTGTGTTTAATCCTTAGCACCTTGTTAACAGACTGCAGATATCTGGGCTGAGGGACTTTGGAAATCTTCTAATCACAGTAGACAGGTGCCTGACAAGACCGATCAATGTCCTGAATAAGTTTAAGGCACCTTCATCTGTTTAGAAGTAGCTCTTTTTTTAATAAAACAACATGCAGGACTTAGGCTAGAATAATGTGCCAGAACGATTATTATAATTTATTGCCTGCCATTCACCCTAAGGTCCCAGGACAAGTTACAATTAAAACACAATACTAGCTTCAGAAGCAAACAGGACTCTGCTAGATTAAAAACTTTCAACACTCAAAATTACAAAATCTCAGACCAATTATAATTTCACTAATCAATGTTGGTGCTTGTTAGCTGTTATTTTCCCTAACAGCACTTACAAATTAGATATAATAACTTGAGTGTCCTTTTTAAACGTTTCTCAGCAAAAAATCAGAGTAAATTTTACTGTAAAAGAACTATTGGCTTGGCTTGCTTGTAATGTTCAATGAACAGCTCAGCCTTGCCTTGACATCAATTAGAGTCAGGATGATAAAAAGCCTGGAGCAGTGCTCTGATTTTATTGATAGCCTCCCATTTATCAAGCGATGCTTCTTAGTACCTTGCACTGTTTTCTTCATCCATTGCCTCTCGGTAAATTTTCAGGCTTGAGCAGTCCCAGCCACAACAGCATCACTACCAATGTGTACATTACTTAAGAGCTTAGGAAGAAAAGGGCTTTAACCAAACAAGCTAGAAACTGGGACCGTGTGTAAACACCTCCCCTCTTTGGCAGGCAAGTACAGGTAGAGGGGAGTACAGGCATCTCCCCACTTACATGGGGGGCTACGTTCCAGGCCCTTGCGCACATAAGTGAAAATCATGTGAGTGATTAAAAAGTCTCTCCTACTGTCTAGCTCTCTCTCCCACTCTCTCTCCACACAACTCTATCTTCAACTAGAGTTGAAGTTCTGGGACTGGCTGGAGGGTACTCAGACAAGAGCCAGGTGCTGTGGCACGACCACACGCTTCAGCTGCTAGGCAGGGAGGCTGAGCAGCCTAAACAAAGCCCCGTTGTGCCTTCAGTCTCTTTGGGGCTTCCTCTGCCCTCACTGAAGTCCTCTTCGGGCTCTGGGGAAAGCCCCCTTGAGAGCTACAAGGGCTGTCCAGCTCTCTCTCTTGCCATTTTCTGGCATTTGTTTATCGGTCTATCCATCCATGTATTTGTACTGCACATATATGTAGTTGTGTGCAAGTCAATCACACGTAAGTGGGTGGGATGAATGCCTGTACTGAAAGGCTTTGGGTGAAATAAGCCTAAGAACAAGCTAAACCAGCATCATGTTGAACTACTACAGAAAGGTGCACAGACTATTGAACTATGAGACTGCCTCATCAAAGCAAGGATCTGAGAGAATATCCATCTGTCTGGTTTGTAATATCAGCCAGTGAGACGCTCTTGGTGGTCCTGACCAAAAAAAGAAAGAAAAAAGATCAGCACTGCAGGGGCCTGTAGCACTATGTTTTCACTAGCAGCTCCCAAACTTTAGATCAACCCCACCACTAAGGTGCATCTTGCCTCAGTGTTACTATCTTTTAGCAGAAAAGTGGAAATTTACATCTTTTTTCAGGATTTTGTAGGCAATGGTGGGTAGTCTGTCTGGGGTTAGTATGTATGTATGTATATATTTATTTAGTGTATCACCCTTCATCTCACAGAGGTTCATAGCATAAAAATCCAAGATAAAAACAAAATTCCACACCCTCCATTTTATGTAAATTTTGCTATTTTAGTTTACACTGTTTATTTTGTAGTGATGTTTTGGTTGGTTTCGTTGTGTTTTAATACACTGTACACCAACCTGTAACCATATGGTGAAGAGTAAAATAATATAAATAGGTAGCTTTATTTAAGGGTGATTCTTACCATGGACAGAATGACAAGCTGCAAGCAACACTGAATGGCATGAAGAACAGTTCTAGAACCTTCAGTGCCAGAGGCAATATGCCTCTGAATACCACTTACAGTACTGGAAATACGGAAGAGTACACAGAAGAGAGCTCTTATACTCAGTTATTGCTTGCAGACTTTCCATAAGCATCTGGCTGACAGCTGTAAGAGCAGGATGTTGGACTACATGGGCTTTTGGTTTTATCCAGCAGGAGTATTTTAATGTCCTTAATAGTCAGAAACAACTAATTTGGATTTCAGGACCCCATCAAAGGGGTGAGTGGATCCTACTTAGAAAGTACAACTTCCTTTCCATTTTCAACTTGCTTAAAGAATTCTTACCACTCTCCTAGCTGGAATCTGCAATCGTCACACCTCTTTCGTAAAGCTCCCTAATAAACTGCATGATTAATTGATGGATGCTTCTCAGTTCTAAAAGAGCATAAAGGCTTAATATGGACAAATTTATGTTGTCCATAGGATCAATAATGCTGGGATTTAGGTATTATTTGGGGGGTATTATATAGAAGAGCCATAACACCAGTGGTAGCACTTCAGTGTTCAATCCCAAAGATACTGTCAGAATAAGTTTGAATATAAGAAACATAGCAAGGTAGTGAGATTCCAACCCATGACCCACAGTAGCATGTGTGGGTGAAGTGTCTCTACTGCATGCCATATTCTGCACACACATTCCTTACTTTGTGTAAACAAAAACACAGTCTGGTTGCTTCCATTCTTCAACAAGCTGTCAGCAACTGCAGCCCAAGCAGTCTCTGGTGTTAGCCCAAACCCAATTTGATATGATAATGTGTGAAACAACTAAGAAGAATGGAATTTCTGCTCATGGTTTTCCTTTCAATTCTTGTTTTTATAACATGAACCTCGGCGTTTTAACATGTGGGGGAGGGATGAAGTATTTTTCCGAAGTGCAAGTAAAACATAAATCAGAAATGGCTCAGCAACTGTGATCTCCTCTCCCGCATCCCACTCATTCATTCTAAGCAGGGCTGGCCCACCCATGAGGCAGAATGAGGCAACTGCCTCAGGCAGCAGGATCCATAGAGGCAGCAGATCCAGCCTCCAAATAACACATCACCCACCACTGCTGCTACAATGTCAACAGCAGCTTAAGCACACTTGCTGGAGGCCACATGTGCCACCTTCTTAGCCCCCCACCAATGCTGCCTCCACAGTGGCCTCTCAATGAATAAGAAGCACTACTAGTCTCCACCCACCCCATTTCCAATGTTGATCTTTATTTTCCCCTCTTGATCCTGATGTAGATCTCCCTTCTTCTTCCCCGGTAGGGAGGCACCATGTTGTGGTTCACCTCAGATGCCAAAATGTATTGGACTGGTCCTGATACTAAGCCATTGTTTGCATGGATGATGTGAGAAACAGGAAACTATCCCAGAATAACATGCTTCAAATGTTGTGCTTCTTACAGCAACCTGGCCACTGCAATTCTGATCCACTGCAGTAGCAGAAGTACAGTTCTCATATATATATATATATATATATATATATATATATATATATATATATGCAGGTTTTGGTGTCTTCGGGTGTCTTCCCGTGTAAGAGTCGGGGTGTCTGTGCGACGTTTCGACGAGGTCTCACTCGTCATCTTCAGGCTGGTGCTTTCGGCTTCTTGTTACTGGAACAGAGCAGAGTCTGGTGTTTGAGTTCCTATAAATACTGTTGAGGGGTGTGGTGTATAGCCTCCAACGTTCTGGGCAAAGAGGAAGTTCCTAGATTAGTGTGCCTTTTCTTCTTTTGTTCCTTAATTACTTGAGGGATATCTTGGGTGATTTCATGAGTGATATTCAGAATATCACTGGGTGGGTCATTAAGTGTAGATTAGTTGCTAAAGCTTTCGTGTCTTGACCTCTTGAGCTTGTGAAGAGTTTTTCTGAGAAGATGGCTGTGCTGCATTTAGTTGTGCTCTGGCTTGGCTTCGTGTATAGGGGCGAGCTATGGTTTTGTGCCTTGTGCCAGCCAGATCTGTGTAGGGATTGCAGGGGGGTGCAGCATCCGGAGGTGCCACTATAGTTTGGCTACTGGATGGAGTCTGTAATATGTCTGTGGAGAGGGTCTGGGTTTGGGTCTGGTGTGGTTGATTGGTGACGGCGTTCTGTGTGCCTCTGGTTCTGGTGTCGGTTTTTGTGGGGAGGGCTAATTTCCAGATGTCTGGCAGGCGGGACGTGTCGTCACGCTTGTTCATGTTGTGAGGGTGTTTCTCTATCTTGGAGAGTTTTAGATATGATGGCCTCTTTTAAGTAGGTGGGATGTATTTGACTCTTTAAGCTGTATCAATGCCATTAGCATTTATTTTGTTATAGGTTTATATGGGTTTTTGTATCATATTGTAAGTTGCTTTGAGTTGACTTTTCATTAAAACCAACAACTTATAAGTCCAACAAATAATGATGATGATGATGATGCTCCTCCGCAGCAAATGTTTTTCTTTCATTCTCAAGTAATCGTCTCCATTCAGAATTATGTGTAGTTTTTGCACCAATGCACTGTTCAAACTGATGTACACATTGCTTCGGTATATTTTCAACTATTTTTATTTGCCTATGAAAATCTAACACTTGCAATCATAACTCCCCTCAGTTTACAACTTTTACCTTCATTGCGTGCTAGGCTTTGAACCACTCCACTTTCTCTTTTCAACATTGTTTAAATATGCTTTGCAGAGGGATTTATTTGTTACATCTCAAACATAAATCATTCATGCAATATTTATTTTGTTGGCTTTTTGTTAGTGTATGGCATAAAAAAACCCCTCATTTATTTCAGCATTCCTTCTGTTTTACAAAGCCACACCAGTCAGGAAGCATTATACAAATTCTGTAAAATAACTCCAAGTGATGGGAGGGGCTTGATGAATGTATTGGGCAGTGATGACAGAATGATCACTGAGCTAATTTATGGCAGATAAACTAGAAGGTTATTGAGGAAGTCAGGAAGATGGTTCCAAGGCCACTTAGGCCATTTCATGCATTTTAAGTGTACATTTCTTTAAAAAGTAAAATATGAATTCACAAAAGTGCTTTCAAATAGGATCATGCAGAAACACACATTAGATTTCTTTGTGGTTTGACTATATAGTTGGTAGCAACAAAACTTGTTTTGTTACAGTGTGATCTGTGAAACAGCCCTAGACGCAGCATTCAGCATATGTATAGTGGAGGTTGCCAAGAGACATGGTCTGCTTGCGACTACTAAATATCTATCCTAAGTAGTAACTGGTAAATCACATATGGTTGGAGCAAGGAGCTACATTACATAAAGTTCTGTGGCAACCTTAACGCAATCGCCGGCTCTCCTGTGTTGCTCCACTTCAAGTATTTAGCAACTTCATTGTCTAAAAACGTGCCAGTTCAATAAGGACTACAAGAGACTCTTTCCTCAGGGAGAGGAAAATCAAGACCCTAATGCACTCCGTGTTCATGTTGTAGCTTGCTGACATTCATCCACAGCACCTGGGTACTCTACGCGTTAGCACAGCTTGCCTTCGTGAGCAGCATCTTGCTAGAGACATGTACTTAGCTGACTCATGCACTATATTTAGATCTAAACTGAATACCATAGCACAGTATGCAGTTTTCAAAATCTTCACTGTGAATTTTTTAAGTGGCATGATTCTAGTGACTGATGCAATTAAAACAAATCTTATCTACGTTTCTGCAAGCTTTCACACTTCATCCCATGACTATATATTCCATTGATATGAATGCAATCATAAGTAACACGTATTATACTCACACTTTACTCATATTGAGAAATCATAGAATTAGAAACAAAACATTAATTTATTTGATTTTTATGACCAAAATAGAATATGCCATGAATACTAATATGCAACCAGTTTGTATGCATTTTTGTATCTGGGTCCAATTAGTGTTTAAAGCCCTAATGATTCAGGCTCCAAATGTCTGAAATACCGCTTCCGTCCCTAAAGACCCGTTTGTTCAAGCTGTGACACAAGGGGAGAAGGTGCTTAACTGCATGGACCGTTTTTCCTGACAGAATTGCAGCCACCATACCACCCAGCTGCTTTCAGAATCACAGGGGGAAAGATAGGCAGACCTGGTATGTAGCTGCAGAAAAGCAAGAAACTAGAGAAACACCTCAACATGTTTGGCTAATTCTGAAATGAGGAGCAAGGTGTTGATTGTGTGTGAAAAGCTCAGATAAGGAACAGCTGAATTACTCTAGCATGTGACCAAATAAATATTCCATTATTATCTATCTAATAGGCTAGCTATCAAAGAGACAGCAACACTGAATAAAGGTCCAACCAACCTTTCAGATCCTTTCACCAGTTACATTTTTCTTCTAAGACACACTCTTTTGTTACAGAAGCTTTTAACAGAACCTTTTTCTTAGCACCTGCCACTGATAAGGCGACAGAGGGTTGCCTTTTATGTTGCTGAGAGCTATTCTGAGACAGAATCTAACAAATTATCTGAAGCATCAGGCATGATAGCAGGGGAATCTGATAAGAAGTTCTAAAAGACTAATATAGCTTTGCACGATGAGACATACTATCTGCAGACAAAGCTGGGTTTATGGACAAAATAATTTCAGTGTCAGTTGCTGATTTCAAAGTATGCATGGCTAAATCATAGGAAGGGATTATCTTAATCTGGAAGGTTGAGGTGTGGTGGAGACCATCTATCAACGCATAGATGTCTAAGCCAATTTTGGGATAGCATCCTTAAAGGATTCCAAGAAGAACTGGATTCTGTCTCAATGTGTTTATTGGCCTACCATGGGTATTCAAACGGTGGCTATTATCTCTATAATTTTTTAATTCCTATATATTTGTTATTTATTTTATATACTTATGCAACATTTTTGGGCAACTTTTAAGGCAACTTTTTACAATGCTTATACATTATCTTAGAATCAACTTGTTAGTTCTTCTCCTTAGATCTCGGGTTACATACGCTTCAGGTTACAGACTCCACTAACCCAGAAATAGTACCTAGGGTTAAGAACTTTGCTTCAGGATGAGAACAGAAATCATGCTCCGGCGGCGCAGCAACAGCTGGAGGCCCCATTAGCTAAAGTGGTGCTTCAGGTTAAGAACAGTTTCAGCTTAAGAACGGACCTCCGGAACAAATTAAGTACTTAACCCGAGGTACCACTGTATTTAGAAATTAGTACTTATTTGCTTGTGTGAAAAAAATATCAAAGTGATTCAAATACAAAGGGACAAAAAAGGTGACATTTAGATTTTGCAAGAATTCAAGTATTTGCAAGGAATGCTTACAAAACCTAGATGGCTTATGAGTCAAGCAGGGGTTGTTAATGGGAAGGGATGGGGAACCTCAGGCCCAGGGGCCAAATGCAGCACTCCAGGACTCTCCATCTGATCATTGGAACTCATTCCATACCTCTCATCAGCCATATCCCTTACCAGCCCTTCTTCGCAGAAGAGTGTTCTTGCTTAGACGGAATGTGTTATTGAGCCCTGACAATGCTTTATGCTTGCCTGAGTGGTGGATATAGGGGATGTGGAAGTGCATGTAGAAACCAGTCAACTGTACAAAGGGTTACTGTTGCTCTGCTCACTCTTGCCTCTTGGGCTGAGAGAACCTCCAGCCATGAAGTTGTCATGAAGAGGGCTTTCTGGTTATATGAAGGTTTTAATGCAAGATACATTTAAGCCAGCTGGTTGTTGATCCAAGGCTTTCGAATTAAGAGAGTATTTGGCACTGGGATACTGTAGTTTCAAAGTTACGTGCAATCTGACAATATCTCAAACTACTCATTAAAAATACTGTCAACATCTAAAATATGTAAGTGATAGTGAGTGTCCTCCTCAGCAAAGCCACATACTGTAACAAAACAAATTCATCAGAAACACTGGCATGCTCTAAAAGCAAAGACTTTGTTGTTTTCTTAATGAGATGGGTGTTTGGGAACAAGCCAGGTGGGGTGGATGGAATGGAAAGTACACTGGGGTTTTTCCCCCCAGGGAAGGACCAAGACAGCACAGCTTCCTGTCTTTCTCCAGGGCATCACTTCCATGAAGCCCTTGTAGAAGCTTCTGCTAGAATCATAATCATCTAATTAGGGTTCCAAAATATTCTTACAGCAAAGTTTTCTTATCCAGAATTGTATAAAATGACATAACCATAAATGTGTTTGTCAAGAGGTAATATAGAGATAATAACATTTTTTATGTTCTTATTTAAGTGCCATATGCTTATAAAATGAAGAATTATATGATGATGTGTTATGTTCAACACCAGCATACTGTGGACACAAGCTTGCCACTAAATATTTTTAATAGGGAAATATTTTGCAGTTAATTATTAGTGACAAGTAGATTATGAAGAAGTTACTCAGCGTGACTTTAGCATACTGCTGCTATATCTCGTCCATTTCAGCAAAAGGCTTTTTTGCCCTTGAAAGTCAAGCCGTACGCTGATTGGAAACCCATGCTGGGCACAGGTGTGTGTCAGCTAGAGGCAGCAAGACCAACTGGCCTAAATAATACCTTTCCCATGCTAGCATTCCTGCTGTTGATTGGGCATAGCAAAGCTGCTTGAACATTCCCTTGAGCACAAACGCCTTGGAAACTAGGAATGAAATAATTAAACGCTCCAATTTGATGAAAAGAAATAGTGGTTTAGAGGATTAATGGGTATTAACAGAATAAATATTGCCTCAAGCGGTGATTCAAACTCAAAGCAGTCAGTGCAATTGGAACACATTGTAACTGAAACACCACGTTTCCCGTAGCAAGTTGTAACTGAGACAGGTCCGTGAAACCTAGAGGGGCAAACTACACGTTACACACAAATGTGGGACATGAAATTCCAGCAGTTTGTTGGGTTGCATTGCTTCTTTTTCTTCTTTTAAAAAGAAATGAAAAGTTGCAATGGGAGTTTGACTCCCCCCCCCAAAAAAAAACACCTCCTCCAGTTGAAATCACATCCCTTCAAATGCTGTTTCTTTGTTATTAAAAAAACAAACTGACGGCTGGATTACATACATTTGCAGGTAGCATATAGTTTGCCTTTCATATATTTAGATGATTCATAACAATTATAATGTCTCTAAAATTAATCTTTTTGTCACTCTGCACTTGCTGTGTTTTTCTTTTTACAATGAAAGACAAGCCTTCAAAACATTTCTGAAGGCTATGTCAAAAATTTTGTTTAAAAAAATTCATGGTTTGTACTGGAAACTTAACTTAGAAAAGGAAAATAAGGACATACAAGGAGCTGAATAAGACCAGCATATGTTCAGAAGCAACATAGTTATCCCTAGCATAGATGTTTATCATTAGCATAGCCAGAGGTTTACTGCTTCTGAACATGGATATTCTATTTAGCTATTGTTGCCTATAGCCATTCATAGACCTTTTCTCCATGTAATGTGTAATCCCCCTTTGCAGCTATATAAACCAGTGCCCCTCATCCTCTGACAATGAGGACAATAATCCACAGATTAATCACGCATTCTCTCTCTCTCTCTCTCTCTCTCTCTCTCTCTCACACACACACACACACACACACACACACACACACTGTTCTGCAAGTAATATAAATCAATTTCAATGTATGAATCCTAGCACCGAGAGGGGGAGGCTTCTATATCCACTTCTCCACACCACTCATAGTTTTATAAACATATTTATCATGTCCCTCCACAATGACCTTTTCCTCTAAACTACAGCAATGAATGCTTTAGCCTTTGCTTGTAAGAAAGAAGATACAGTCACTAAAACGTTTTTACTTCCCTTTTCTTCCCCTTCTCCAGATCTTTTGATATGGTGCACCCAAAACTTGATACAGTATTCCAAATGCATATATCCACACCATAGATGTAGATAAGGGTTTTAAGACTAGGGATGGGTAAATCAATTTCAGTTTCTCACTCACCATTCCTAATCAGAGTAGCTCTCCTCAGTCTGGTCTCTGACACCTACTACTTCAGGGGGAATGCAACCCTGTTCAGAGGGAGTGAAACTCACCCGCAGTGCCTCCATCTTGCCAGGATTCAAACTCAATCTATATTTGTAGTAGGAGTTTCTTACAATTCATTTGCCATTTCGTTGCTCATTCACCCAGTTTGGAGAGTTCCTTTCGGAACCCTTCACAATCTGCTGCAAAGTAACATCAACCTAAATAACTTGCCACCATTTTTTCCACAGAGTATCTCTGGTTTTGAGCCTTATCTCTGCTTATTAACTACACTGATGCCCTCATGGGTTTGTTTGTACCTTTACTAATCTGTGGGATATTTTTTTCTATGAACCTCTATTACAGTATTTGTTGCTGTTGTTTAGTCGTGTCTGACTCTTCATGACCCCATAGACCAGAGCATGCCAGGCACTCCTGTCTTCCACTGCCTCCAGCAGTTTGGTCAAACTCATGCTGGTAGCTTTGAGAACACTGTCCAACCATCTCGTCCTCTGTCGTCCCCAACATCAGGGTCTTTTCCAGAGAGTCTTCTCTTCTCATGAGGCGGCCAAAGCATTGGAGCCTCAGCTTCACAATCTGTCCTTCCAGTGAGCACTCAGGGATGATTTCCTTAAGAATGGAGAGGTTTGATCTTCTTGCAGTCCATGGGACTCTCAAGAGTCTCCTCCAGCACCATAATTCAAAAGCATCAATTCCTCAGCAATCAGCTTTCTTTATGGTACAGCTCTCACTTCCATACATTGCTACTGGGAAAACCATAGCTTTAACTATATGGACCTTTGTTGGCAAGGTGATGTCTCTGCTTTTTAAGATGCTGTCTAGGTTTGTCATTGCTTTTCTCCCAAAAAGCATTTCGTGACTGCTGCCACCATCTGCAGTGATCATGGAGCCCAGGAAAGTAAAATCTTTCACTGCCTCCATTTCTTCCCCTTCTATTTGCCAGGAGGTGATGGGACCAGTGGCCATGATCTTAGTTTTTTTGATGTTGAGCTTCAGACCATATTTTGCGCTCTTCTCTACTTTTAAATAACCCCCAATACTCCAAATTTGCCTTTCAACTTAATCTTGTTTCTGGAAGTTTCTTCTTTTCAAATCAAATGCAATAATTTTGGAGCTTCTGGGCAACATACATGTTAAAAGCGTTGTCACTGCACCCAGCAGTTCAGCAATATTAGGTACCTGTCTATTTTCAGCTGGTAATTTATTCCATACAGGTGGAGGTGCAACACTAAATGATTGGTTAAGTTAAGACCTCAGAACCTACTTCAGGTGGAGAAAGGTATTTGAATTTTGCAGGGAGTAAGGAGCTTTTGGCTCTACCAGCCTTGGTATATCTTATTGGCCTGAATATAAGCCACACTTTCCCTCCAAATTCCAACCATGAAAAGTTAAAGTGCGGCTTATATCTGCGACCTTACAGTATGCAGCCAGGAGCGCGGGACAAACAGCATCAGGAGCGTGGCAAAGCGGTGCCCGCCCTGGGAGTAATCGCCCACCCTCTCCCTCAAGGCCGGGAAGGGAGAGAGCGAGAAAAGGGAAAGGTCTCTGACAACGCAGCGCAGCAAGTGTACGCAGCCAGGAGCAGCGAGGAAGGGAGCGGCTTCTATTTGGGTATTTTTTCTTTTCCCTCCTCCAATTTTAAAGGTGCGGCTTATATTCGGGCCAATACAGTAAATCCCTGGATTTCTGCCTTAATTTATTGCACTCTGAGGTTTAGTTGGGTGGGGATCTAGGACTTTAATTAGGTTTGGCTACCCATGGCCCAAGAGGGACGAGGGTGGCGCTGTGGTCTAAACCACAGAGCCTAGGGCTTGCCGATCAGAAGGTCGGCAGTTCGAATCCCCGCGACGGGGTGAGCTCCCATTGCTCGGTCCCTGCTCCTGCCAACCTAGCAGTTTGAAAGCACTTCAAAGTGCAAGTAGATAAATAGGTACCACTCTTGCGGGAAGGTAAACGGCATTTCTGTGCGCTGCTCTAGTTTGCCAGAAGCAGCTTAGTCATGCTGGCCACATGACCGGAAGCTGTCTGCAGACAAATACCGGCTCCCTCGGCCTATAGAGCGAGATGAGCTCCACAACCCCAGAGTCATCCATGACTGGACCTAATGGTCAGGGGTCCCTTTACCTTTACCCATGGCCCAACTTAAATCTTATGCGGCACTCAATAGTTTTTGATGTGATATCACCACCACCACAGGATGGTTTCAGATGATGAAATACGTAGAATGTATATAACCTACAGTCCGAAATATACCTTTTTCTGTTTTCAAATGAAACAGACATATTCAAAAACATATTCCAACCTGCAATCAAAAGTACTACAGACCAACAAATCTACTACATTAAACTAAACATGTAGCTCATTTCCTTTGGGATGTGCTAATTGTTGGAGGTGTAAAAACATTTTCTCATTTATATTGTCTACATCAACAAGACTAATAAAATACCTGGATGACAATGCATTTATTCTCTTTTATGATAAACTGAGGAGAATTTATTAACAGTGATACAAATTAATCTTGAAAATAACATACAAACTTGTACAAAATACATTAATGTCACTTTGACTGATGGCCAAGGGCTTCCTAGTTACAATACTGTAGATAAATTAAATTCGGTATATATAAATTCAGTATAATGAATCAGAGTAGAAAGTTTATGCAATTTTAATGTTATATTTTATGCTAATAGGATTCCCCCCCCCCCAATTGTTATTAGGCAAGCATTTGGGAGCCAGTGGCTTTGTTTGGACTAAAAAATATGCCAGAGTTGGAAGAAGTTTGTGAAATATTTCCCACTACAATTTTGAGGAATTGGATTTCCCCTTTCATAACCAACTCAGAAGGAGGCTTGTAGGACGTATTTTAATAAAACCTTCATGACAAATTTCACTCAATCTTAAGGACTTTATGGGGGCGAGGAAACTTGCAGAAATCATGTTCACAGTACAGACACTGGAAATATGATGTAGGTGAAAACACACACGCAATCATATATTGTCCATAAAATTAGTTATTTATAGGAGGTTGCTTGTTTCGTCTTGTCAATTTTTTAATTGTATTTGACTGCTGCATGTTAGTTTTTGTTCACACTACTTATCACTTACCTTGAATCTCTTGAAGGACCAGTTAAGAAAATGGTTTCTAATGAAGAGTGTTCCTCCTTTAGGAAACATACTTCATATTCTCTAAAGAGGAGCAATCCTTCATTGGATGACACAGCCACTTTAGGCATGTACAACAGGATGTACCTATATTAGCCAATCTTGAAGAAACACAAAAGTAGTATTTTGCAGTATATATTCAGCTGCCACCAGCAAGGAAAAGGGAAATGAACAAGTATTAAACACCAGGAGGAAACTCTAGGAAACTCTAAAGTTGTTTTAGAATAATGGTTTGGGAGGAGATGTGACTGCCATTTTTTTTTTTTTTTGGCAGACCTCATGCACACCATAAAATTTTGTTCCAGTCTTGTTGTTGTTTAGTCATTTAGTTGTGTCCGACTCTTCGTGACCCCATGGACCAGACACGCCAGGCACTCCTGTCTTCCACTGCCTCCCGCAGTTTGGTCAAACTCATACTGGTTCCAGTCTTATTCACACACTGTAAGTTCAGATCCATCTAAAACTGGCTTAGGCAGCATGGCAGTTTTTTATCTGCTTGCTTTTTATCTGCTTGTGGGATGGGGATCCTACTTCGTTTTGCTACAGCAGAACTGTTACTTGCTCGCTCATTATTTCATTTTAGCTAATTATGGGAGTGACTGCGTGGTGCCCCTTTCTACAATTAAGCCCTTTCTCAAAGGCAAGCACCATATTTTAAATCATGAGTGATGTTCTCTACTGCTCACAGGGCATGAAGTCAGTGACAAATTAATGACAGATCTACCAAGCTAAACTTGAGAGAGATGTGTTAGCTAGCAGGGGAAGGAAACTATGAACACTAGATTATTTTTACGTTAGATAAGGCAGAATCTTGTACAAGCATATATGTACTCTTCCACCCACCTACACATTACCTATCTCACTCATCCCACACACAAATGACAACCACCACCTTAACTTTTTCTATGGCTCAGAGAGAGAGTATACAAGCACACAAACACACCACACACAGAGAAAAGATGGTATACAGTTGTGTCCCTCCACTCACAAAAGGCAGTCCACTGAAAAATTTGACAGAGAATTAGGAGATCCTTTGGAACAGCACGAGAGGTACTCTACTTGGGCTACAGGGAAAAGGGTGAATTTGCAAAAATCACCTTCCTCCCCCTTCCATTCACAGCTTCTCCTACAGCAAAGAGTCTTCTATGAGCGAAGGGACACAACTGGATGCAACCCACGGTGTTTCTGCCAGAGTCTGTTGGCAATATAGCACATTCTTTTCCTCCCCTCTTGTATCTGGTTGAGAAAATAAAAGTATGCTTTGCCTTACATTAAACAAGGAAGGGGCTCACATTGAACAAACGGCACAGCAGCACACATGAGAAGGATTTGGCATTTTGAAATCAATCCTTTTAACTGTCTGTCTTACAATTATATCCTATTTGAAAGGATCTACACTGGACTGGCAGAATGGAGAAGGGAAAAGATGAGACATCAGACACCAGCCTCAGTCGTGAGATGCAGGGCAATGTGTGCCTACTAGAGGATTCGTTTGTAGGAGAACCACAGACATGCAAATGTTAAGCACTTTCTCTTTCCCATCTCTCTCTGACATGCCATAAGCATAAGGAACATGATTCAGGATTAGACTTTCCTCTTCACCACCGAGCGGAAGTGGTGGCCGCAGCTCCAATCACTGGCTTTCTAGGGAGCTCATTCCTGAAACCATGTTTGTTGCCCAGGAGAATGCTGCCTCACTGGCAGTTTGCTTGGGGCACAGCAAGGCAATCTCTAGTCCAGGCACAGTATAGGTGGGCAGTGGGAGCTCAAAAAAGGTTCCAACTCCACACAGAGACACCATTTGAATACCACCGCCATGCAAATCCACCAGTGGTTCCATAAACTCCCAAAGGTGTGGAAGTTACTAAAGTTGTGTAATGATTCTCATTCATCTCACAGATTAGGCATCACTTTGGAATTATAGCACTGTGTATATGAAACACAGATGTGCAACATTGATGGGATTAAATGCAAAAGACAAAACACTGCATTTTAGGGATACTGGGTTTTTTGCTGGATTTATCTATATGGTTTTTGAATACGAATAGAGTTTGACTTACTGTTTTTATTCCTTTAATATTCTTCAACTTTAAAAATGCATTCCAGTTTGTTCAGTGAAGAGATGATAAATGTGAGGGACAAATAATCATTACCAAAAATATTCATTATATTAAAATGAAGCTGCACATTAATTATTACCTCCCACCTTCAATCTTCAATAATTAGGTAAATTTCAGGAAGATGACTAAGGATTCTATTAAGCCACAAACTATGCTATAATACAAAACGGGTACTTTAAATAAAATGTTTGATAAAATGTTTTTTTTAACCCAACCAGAAGTTTAGCATAGTACCATATAAAGTTCTATCGTGTTCTCTAATTCCCTATCAACATAATCTTCCTGTTTCTGCCAAATTTATATTTATATTTATATTTATATATATAGGGAATTATTGTCCCCCCCCCTCATTTGAGGCTGAAACTCCGCATTATGTCTGAGCATAACTGATGTGCACTATTTAATTCTTAGGTTTGTACAGTACAATTGCCATAATCTCTAGCCAAGGGCCATGCCTGCTGGGCATGATAGTAGCTGTAGTTCTGCAACATCAGGAGAGCCAAAGTTTTCCGACACCTGATCTAAAGCATTGTATTTGTTACATCATTTCCTCATCCTCAGTCGACACAGTTATGAGGCTTTGGTAAATAATTTACAGAAAACTGTGGGTGTTACTTTAGTATGAATCTAAACATCTGCCAACTCTGGGCCTATAACGACATCATTTTTTTCATTAGTGAAGTAGTGCCTTCTTTCTGTAATTACTTGAGGGCAAAAATAAATGTTGCAATTACGTGCAATCAAATTTCACCTTAGCAATAATTAACTTGGCAGTTTTGGAAACATGCGCATCCGTATAATCCAAGAAACTCTCTCTGAACATCACTGGCAATTATCGGCCATACTATCAAACTACACTCAGACCTAATTAGGGGAATGGATAGAGACAAAGACAAGAACTGCCTTCTGGCATCTGTACTAAGTTTATCTGTCACACCAAGTGTTTTCTAAAGAGGATAATTAACGTAATTTAAACCTTACAGCTGGAAAAGCTAGAGCATAGAAGGGAAAAATAATCCCTGAGAATATGTTTCTATTATTATCTTTTCATACCAATTTCTATAGCTCCATAAAAATCATTATGGAATAGGTTACATATATAACAAGGGAAGATAGCTCACTGGGAAATAAAAAGAGCCTCCTGTCAACAGAAAGACAGGAATTGGATAGAACCTCAACTATTTTACCTAAACCCAAGAACAATTGCCAAATTAGTCCCAAAGACCAACAGACAGGCAAGAAACAAAATGGTTCAGACAATGCTACTAATTCAAATTTTAGTTTTCCACACTGAATTAATAGTATTGTCTGAATGAATTTGTTTCAGACAATATTATTAATTCAGTTTGTAAAACTGATACCCTATGAATCGGTACCCTATGAACACAGTTAGTCCCAAAAGCTACTGATCAAGGATGGGGAACTTGTAATCCAACAACATATGAAAGGCCACAACTCCCATCATTCCTGACCATTTTTTGTGCTATTAGGGGCTGGTGGGAGTTGGAGTCCAACAATATCTGGAGGTCCAGAGGTTCCCCACCCATTATCTAGGTAATTTTAGATTTCTATTCCTCACATTTATTATTATTTAATTATGCTGTAATGAATACACAAGCCACCATTAGGGGAAAAACTTTCCTCCCCTAGGAATAGCAAGCGCTACAGCGGGAAGGTCAGAGAGGGAAGGTCCAAGATCGCAGTCTTGGAGGGAGCGTTAAAACCCCCAAACCTAAGCCACAGTCTCAATCCACCTTGGGCCTCTTGTACCAGCAATGCAAGCCTGAACCACATGACAAATGTTACGTTCCTAGAATGGCATCAAAACTGGGCATTTCTCAAAACAAGGCAGTACTGCAAAAACAATGGAAGGCTTGAAAAAGACTGCCTGCTGAGGCTCAAGATAGGAAACAACTTGAGTTTGGAGCTGGGGGATCAGCCAGAATATATTAGCTGTTTTAAATCTTCTGGGACAAGGGGGACAACATAACCTATTCTGTCTGGTTTCACCCCAACTGAGAATATGCTAGCAGACAACTTAACCCCCAAGAACCCATACTTTGCCTTGGTCTTTCAGGCCCAAATCCAGATGGGGAGGATAAAGTGTCTGGGACTGCAAAAGATGGCGGAAGCTGCCCTGCTCCTGTTCTGAAGCATATGAGCGTTCATGCATTGCTAGAGCAATCATCCTGTGAACTGACCCATGCCAGTCTGTTCCTTCTATCAGTAGCAGGCAGGATAGGTTCATGCATTTGGGGTGGAGGGGTGCTGCTGGTAATACATGTAGCTATGCTTCCTAGCACCATTGTGACCGACGATGGTGCCAGTTGTGCAAACTGTCAAAGCATGTTTTAAGAAGTACCAAGGGAAACTGCATCTACTGGTTAAGGCATCAGTCCAGCTTCCAATTTCCCTGTCTTTGCGGAGTATGAGATAGCCTTGAGGGCTGGCGGCTCTCAAGTTGTCTGAAGAGTCATACACACATATTGCAAAGGTCAGTCTACAAAGCTTTCTTATTCTAGGCAATGTGTTTGGGAGCATGAGCTCCCCACTTAAGTGAAACGGGCAAAAATATCCGAAGGAATAGATTATTATCAAAGTCAGAAAGAAAAGTATGTCAGAACGCACATTACAAACAGCAGACAAGGCAGAGAAGAGTTCAGTCCCTAAGTAGAGCTCTTCCCCTGGCATCCCTTGACATTTGTATTTTTGCAAGCAGACAAAGCACTGCTTCAGACACTGTTAAGTAGGCTGCTATTCTGTGTGTTTCAAACTATGTCACACTCAGGCTTTCATATGAAGAGATAAATGCTTCCTGGGAAACGATGACTCCTTCTGCACTGTAAATTATTATTTCAGTGGCAGGAGATATGTGACTGCCTTGCTCAGGTAAAACAGAGGGCCAGTGAGCAAAGGTTTCTTCACAACTGGGACCTAAAATTCATGAGAGTTTTTGTTCTGGCACTAACCACCACAATCTGCTAAACCTATCCAAAAAAGGTAAAGGTAAAGGGGACCCCTAACCGTTAGGTCCAGTCGTGGACGACTCTGGGGTTGCGGCGCTCATCTCACTTTAATGGCAGAGGGAGCCAGCATTTGTCCACAGACAGCTTCCGGGTCATGTGGCCAGCATGACTAAGCCGCTTCTAGAGAACCAGAGCAGAACACGGAAACGCTGTTTACCTTCCTGCTGGAGTGGTACCTTTTTATCTACTTGCACTTTGACGTGCTTTTGAACTGCTAGGTTGGCAGGAGCAGGGACCGAGCAACGGGAGCTCACTCTTTTTGGCTGCTCTTAGCCTAGCTACTAAACTCATTAACTACTCATTTAAACTACTTACTCATATGACAAGAAATAGAGTATCAGCCTACTACCAGTCCAGAACCAACCCATGCAAACAGACAGAATGCACATATAGGTGAAAATGAAACATCCATGCAACAGTTTGCAGCCCATGTACTGACTGGAAAACAAATTAAAACATAGTTTAGCCTCTACAAAGGGGCCTTCTATGTAAACAGATTTACTAAAAGAAATGTTTTTTTTTACAGTGGGAAGGGATGGAGGTTATTGACTTTAACAGAAGCTTGCAGACTAGCAGATTATTATTATTTTTTAAATCCCTTTCACACTCCAGGCAATCCCTTATTTATAAGCTTAGCGATACTGAATACAACAACCCAGGGTAACATCAAACTTCATAATTTGTGACTGCCACACATATGCGTTTGATATTTCTATTTTCCACGTGAAATACTCACACCCTTACTGTCAAATAATGTTTTAAGGTACCAAAGGAATGTTCCCTGAAAGTGTAATACTGCTGCTACGCTTAATTGCTGGGATATGGGCACATACAAATACGGTAATAATTTTATTCTTTAATACAGTGCAATTGCAGCTTCTTTATTTTATTCTTTAATACAGTGCAATTGCAGCTTCTTTATTTTATTCTTTAATACAGTGCAATTGCAGCTTACGGGAGGGTTGTGTTCTTAAGGACTGTGCATAAAGGGACAATCATGCAAACTCAGAACAACCCCCAGAACCAGCCCCACTACCCAAGATTTCACAGGAGTCTCCCAGAGCCCAGTAAGCAAACAGAAGAGCTAAAAAGTGCTGGAAAGAGCTTTTGTGCCCCTTGCCTGGCTTACTGGGCTCTCGGGTGGTTGCATGAAAGCTCTGGAGCTCCCACAAGATTTTGCACGACTTTCCAAGATCCAGTGTGATCTCACAAGAATATCCAGAATCCAGCCAGCATGGATATCCCACCCCCTTTATTTTTTGTAATATGCATTAAGCTGTAATCGTGGAAGTTGCAATCCTACTTCCTAATATTCTATTAGAATATTCAGTCCTAATATTCCAGAAAAGGAAAGTAACTTCCTCACAGTAAGACACCATTACATGACTATATGACCCTTGACTGCAGAGGTGCATTCCTTAGACGTGGGTATTACATTAGATTAGTTAACATTTCAGTGCATTCAAGCACATTTCCTACTCCTTTGCCATGAGAAAGATTAAGGAAAGTAAAAATACACTTTTGAGGAAATCAAAAAATAACACTGTTAATCTAGTTGTCTGCTGGAAAAGCTTTTGTGATTTACTTCAAAGTAGTCTATATAAAATATACTTTCCTTTTTATAAGATAGATGAACTGAAGCTGAGAATAAGTGGATTTTATGCACCCAATAAAGACAAAGCATAAGGGAAATTAATGGAGCAGACATTTGTGTTACCATAGGGACAAATACAAAAGACTTGAACAAGCACAAGGAAGTCAATGGAATTACTACAAATGTTAAACAGTCACTGAATAACCATCTATGTCAACATCTTAGTTCATGATGAGCCTAGACATGGCTTATCCTAGCTACAAATCAATGGATTTTTAAAAAAACCTATTTAGAATTTTAATACTGTAGTCAGAATTCTAAGTCATAAGTTCTGATGCATAGGATTTAGTGCTCAGAAAATGAAGAATTGTATGACAGTTAAAATTCATCTCAGCTCCCTGAGAAGCCCTCTTCTGGGCTGAATCCAGCAGAATAAATCTCCTACTGCTCACTCCTGATAAAATGTGCGTGGGTGGTTATACTACAGCAGTGTCTCTAGCCCTCCCTTCTGGTAAATGCTTCCAGTCATTTTTCTTACACCCACACATGCTCTCTAGCTTCACACAAAGAAAATTAATGACGCCTTTCTGACATTAGAGGTGCAGTAGAAATGGGACCTCTTTTTCTGTGTATGTGCTGTATAAAACTCTTCTGCCTCTGAAGTCCTTAAAATGTGCAGTGTAGGAACATTAATTTCCTATAGTCTTCCTAAATGCCAAGCCAAAACTTTGTCTGCTGCTGCACATATCAAGGATTTATAATGCTCTAAATCAAGGCTACTAACCTGTGCTGGCCAAAAGTGAAGATTTGTTTTTTAAAAATGTCACTCAGTAGACAAGAGGGAATTCTTAATTTTCCTCACCATAAAATATTTAATATGCTTTTCAATTGCAGTGGTGAACCAGCAGCCCATAGGCTTCATCCCTCTCCCTTTCATTATTTGGCCCACCTGGCATCCCGCAAATTTTCCAGAAGCTTCAGCAGTGGCAGTGGTATCTGAAATACCGTATTTTTCGCTCTATAACACGCACCCCACCATAGCACACACGTAGTTTTTAGAGGAGGAAAATCCGTAGGCATGCCACCCATAGGCATTTCCTCCATAACACACACAGACATTTCCCCTTACTTTCTAGGAGGAAAAAAGTGAGTGTTATGGTGCAAAAAATACGGTAAATCCAGGAGCCACATCTATCGTTTAGGGAAAGTAGGCAAAGCGGTGGGTACCACTGCCGTACTAGACTCAACAGAGAAGAGACTGCCCTGTGCAGCACTGTGATGGGGAAGCAAAACATCCTTCTCACTCTTTCTCCCTACGGGTGAAACATGCCTGTGTGGAAAGGAGGGTGAATATGGCAACATTTGCTTTGAAGGGATTTCTGCTTCCTCCCTCCTTCTGCACTTCTCCTTTTGGCCAAGTGTTCTGGAAATAGGAAAGCATGTTCCAGTTCACTACCCAGCAATAAACGGAGCAGATTGGAACACTCCTCCTTGTTCTGTGCCACCAGGTAACTTACCAAGCACATAGCCAGTTCTCAAGCCAGGGGCAGTTCCGTATCTCTTTTTTTTCTTCATTTTTTTTCTTCATTTTCCAAAAAAATTACAACAAACAGACATATAAACATACATACATGCATCCTGTTCTTAGTAACATTATTAAGTGACTTCCTCAAATCCCCTTGACTGAATTTCATTATATATCATTTTAACAGTTTTCCAAAATCAATTTTCTCAAGAAAGTTCACTTAATCACTTAACATCTTTCATTCTTTCTAATTTAGCTTTAAATATCTTAAATCTTATCCTTACATATTTCAATCCTAAACCTATCTAATATTTGCAAGTTTTTCCAATTAAATTATCTTGACATATTTAGCTAAATAATCTTTAAATTTCTTCCATTCTTCCTGGTACTCCTCCTCCTTCTGGTCATGGACTCTTCCAGTCAGGTCGGCCAGGTCCGAAAAATCCATCATCTTCATCTGCCAATCTTCCACTGTTGGTACTTCTTGTGTTTTCCAATTCTTCGCTAACAAAATTCTTGCTGCAGTTGCGGCATACAAAAATAATTTAACATCTTTCTTGGGCAAATCCAAACCTGTCATTCCAAGAAGAAAGGCCTCTGGTTTCTTACTGAATGTATATTTCCAAAAAAAATTCAATTCATTATAAATCTTCTCCCAGAAGTCTTTCACCTTGGGACAAGTCCACCACATATGATAAAAGGTACCTTCTTTTTCTTTACATTTCCAGCAAAGATTATCACTATTGTGATAAATCTTTGCCAATTTGGCAGTTCCGTATCTCTTGCAGAACCAAGGAGAAAAAGGAAAATCCTGGAGTGAGGCAGCAGCCCCTCTCCAAGCAATCTCTCCTTCCCCCTGAAATGGTGCAGATCAGGGTTCATGCATATGCACACTTTTCATGCACTCAGTTGTGTATTTGCGCTCTGGTCATTTCCACTTCAGCTACAGTCACCACAGGCGTGTGCCCCTCCACCCTTCCCCATAAGAAATAAAGTTGCTGCCTGCTTGTGGGGCAGTGAGGGAGAGGGAGAGGGTGACGGCAGTCGGAGGGTGTAGAGACTCCCAGATCCTGCCCAAGGAATAAAACGGACGTGGGCGAGCGAGGGACGGGCAGGTGGTGATGAGCACTCCCCATGTGACAGTTCTGCTGGCCCAAAAGAAGAAAGCCAAAGAGGGTGAGTGAGTGGGGGTGGCGAGACACTTGGAGTGCCTGGTCTCATCATGACAGTGGCAGCAAGCCGGCACACAGAAGCAGTCTCAAACAGTCTTGCATAACTGAAGGTAATAAGTAAACAATACCGTTTTTGTACAATGTCAGATTACTTTTAAACGGGAAGCAAAAATATTGTCACAATGCTAGTTTTGTTATATACACGAGCATTTCCTACCCTGAATGTACTTCTCGTAGAAAACCCAACGTGCAATAATTGAAATGGCAACCTCTTTCTTTTTACAATTTTCGCCAGCTTAGAAAGTTCACACTGACATATTGGATTGTGTCAGCCTTCAGCTTCCATTACATTTGACAGGCTTATTTCCGTGTATTATGTTTGCAGAAAAGATGATAGATGACCTTATAAAAACAAAAATGTGGATAGAGAACATTGGGTTTGCTTTTATTATACATGGGAAGACCTGGCGCACAGGACCATTATGTCCAACACACCATTAGAGCAACACAAGATGGCACGGATCAATTGTAAAACTACTGGCTGGCCTCAAAATGTCCATCTGTTTAACTTTAAATGTATTGTTTTTAATACCAACTGGGACAAATAATGTTAAGTGGGTACTTGTGCCATGTGTGTGTGTCCTTTCCCAACACTGCAATTTTTATTCCACTTATTTTGTCCACAGATTAGGTACTTTATATAATCAAATCAACGCTGTTATATAAATTAGGCTGAAATATAATAACATGCATCCAAACATATCTAATAAAAGCAACAGTATTTTATGTTGGTTAATGAGAGCCAATGTGGTATGGTGCATAGAATGTTGGACTTGTACTAGGGATAGCTGGATTCCCAGTCCAACTGCTTTCTTCACTACCATTCTGCTTTAACTTAAGAAACATGAGACAGTCCTCTACAGGTGAAGTGACTGTATCATGTAAGCATCACACAACTCATTCCTAATGAAGCCATTTTTCTGCTCTATCAATGCTGTACTTTCAGGGTTATTACAAATGTTTTGAAGGGAAATGCTTCAAGCGCCTGGTAGGAGGACTTAATTAGACAATAGTCAAAAAGAGTGCTAGAAGGAGCCAAAGCATGACTATGACTAATACTTCCCACATTGTCACACACCACTCAGACTACCTTCAATTTACTGTTTTCCTTGTCAATGATTCAAATGAAGTAAGCTGTTAAACATTCAACTTTTAGAAGTTGTATGTTAGCACTTCAATATACTATTAACAGTTTTAGAGATCCTGAGGACATAAGGCCTTGTTTATTTTTCTGTCTGGGTAATGCCTCAAGAGATTTACTGCAAGCAGCTCTCAAAAATGATAAAATTGTGGGTTTTTTAGACTCAACTTTCTGTGGATGATTGATTTCTTGCAGCAGGAGTGAAACTACAGAGACAAGAAAGATCCATAGCAAATCTATCTCTGTACTACAAAGTCAAAAGGTGGAGGAGACATCATTAAAACTTCCACAGGAAACCTCCACAACTTGAATTGTTTTGCCAAGGAGCAACTTTCAAACTTCACAATAGACAAAAATGAATTTCCAATACCTTCTTGATAAAGAGAAGCTTAACAAATCTTAATATCACATTATGTCCAACAACTACAGTGGTACCTCGGGCTACAGACACTTCAGGTTACAGACTCCGCTAACCCAGAAATAGTACCTTGGGTTAAGAATTTTGATTCAGGATGAGAACAGAAATTGCGCAGTAGTGGCGCGGCGGCAACAGCGGGAGGCCCCATTAGCTAAAGTGGTGCTTCAGGTTACGAACAGTTTCAGGTTAAGAACGGACCTCCAGAACGAATTAAGTTCTTAACCCGAGGTACCACTGTATTTGTTTAACAGCATTATGAGAGTGGCAGTATTATTTTCACTATCGTTCCTAATGATCCTTAGCAAGAAATTCACCTTTTTCATAGCTGTCGCACATTGGGTCCACAACTTCATTGAGCAATCTACTACAACCCCAAGGTCTTCTTCCTGGTCAGTCACCACGGCTTCAGAAACCATGAGCATGTATGTGATTTTTTTGCCCTGACATGTATGACTTTATCTGAATTAAATAATACATTATTTTACCACAACAGTACTTGCATAATAATAATATCAGTTCCACCATGGTTGACAGGAGACAGCAGTAATACAGACAGAGACATGAATCCACTACTCTGGGCCTTCCCAGCTGTTTGTTAGGGTTGCTCTCAAAGACGTCACATGAGGGTTGCATTTTTAATACAGTAGGCATGCATTTGCAGTGAAAAATGTTGTGAGTATACATGATAGCATGGAGATAACACATTATCACCAATTAGTGTCTGCAGAACAGGCTGCTGTTAAATTGCACAGAAGCGGGGGCCAGTACCCAAAACTAGGAACCCTTATTTGACAAGACAGTTAGTTTGGTCTGAATATTTTTATGCTGTTTTCCAATAACCAAGGTGATTTCAAAGCAGCTCACAACAACAATAAAGCATTAACAAATAAAGATAACACTTCCTAATTGAGGGGGGGAAATATACAGTAAGTACAATAAATGAATCAAAACAATAAAATTACAATAAATGAGCCAAAACAGAACAAACCACAAAATATGAATCCATCAATCCTCTTCACTTGAATGACTGTTTGCTATCACATCTAAGATACCTGTCACCAAGTGCACCACTGTTGGGTAACTGCTACTCTAGGCAAGCTGAATTGAAGAGGTCACCCATGCTACAGCAAACCTGGACAGGTAGAAGAAACACCCACAGCATTCTATAGTACAATCAGAACTATCATACCCTCCAACATTCCTAACATGAAAATAGGGGCCATTCCTCACTCCCCCCCCAACCTTCGTCAATCCCACATTTTTTGTGTTCCTGCCTCCAAAGCATTTCCTATCAGAAGAAGAGCAAGTGCCACCATCACTACACCAATGGGAACACAGCACACACACCATCCACCATACTTAGAAAAACCTTTATTCCCTGTTTTGTTTTGTTTTTTGATAAACACACACACCAATAAATAAATTTTAGAAAGGTGCAAGGTTAGATGTGGTCACACAAAGCACCCCCCCAGTCAATACACCTTGTGGTCCATTCCCACCTTCTTCCCGCCCCGCGTGGCCCTGCCATCTGCCCCTCAGAGCTGGTGTATCACACAGGGCTGGGCCCCTGCAGCTGCTATGAGCTGTCCAAGGGAGGAGAGGCCACAGGATGCTCCCTCGCAGCAGCCACCCCTGCCACCACTTGGGGAAAGTGCTGGCTCCTCCTCTTCCCCGAAGCTTGGTGGCAGCAACACTGATGCAGGAAATAGGGACATTCTGGGATCAAATCAGAAGCCGGAATGGCTTTCATAATTCTGGGACTGCCCCTGGAAAATAAGGACACTTGGAGGATATGAACTATTCACTTAATTTGAAATTTTATCTGAAAACAACATGCACTGATTTATTTATTCACCTCTACTTTCCAGTTACAAAGTTTGAAATGAAGCACTAATGTTTTACAATTATTTGTAGACTGTCAGAAATCAACCCTGTGCTTTAGAGATAATACTATTAATCAAGTATTTAAACAGGAAACAATAAAATAACTAAAGAAACTCACTCTCTATATGCAACTCCCCTTTCCCAAGACAAGGTCAGAGAGTCTAGACTGTTGTGTACCATAAGAAGATGGTGAGTACACCACCCCAAAATAGCTTGCGGGGGTAATAATTTAAAATGAAATCACTTAGAAGGGTACACACACATTTTGCTTCAGAATTTTCTAGTAGGGCTGGAGGGCAAAGAAACAATTAAGGAGAAAGGGCCAAGTCATCAAAGGAAGCAAAGACCTTCAGATGGCTGAATGTGGTAAAAGTGAAGGAGTAAATATATAAAGGTGTGTGAATGTTATATAAAAAAGGTATACATGGATATAGCTATTGTTTATGACTAGCCATATTCTGATAAACCATCTGAGGGGGATATTATCAAGGCCTTTTAAAAGAAGAAGCAAAAACTCAATAGTACGCAGATGCTTGACAGTTGAAGTACCCTGTATTTCTGGAGATTCTCAATGAAGCTTGATGGATCTTGTTCAAAATCAATATTCATTTATAATGACATCATACTGGCTCTCATTAACTACTGCAAATTGGACTTGCCCAGGTTGTTCTGTTGCAGTTGGGAATTTAATTGACTGTACAATGTTGTTTCTCTATGCTCTAATATGGGACTATATTTTACCTATTTAAAGTTTATTGTAATGAAATCATTTTATAATTTCCATAACGAATGAAGTGAGAGCAAGTGTACATGCCCCTTGAAAATAGATAGCAAAGATTAAAGCAAGTTGCTCTGCCTCAGATCAATTAAGGTACTTATAAAGAGATCATTTAGCAGCAGCAAAATGAGCATGGCCAATACAGGACCTCAGTCAATGAGTAAAACAAGGTATGGCTTTTAAAATACTTTTTACTTGCTCTCATAGTAAGCCAATTATGGATGCCATAATTAGCAATATTCAGTTTCCCAATCAGAGCTACTTCTTTTCTTCCCACAGCCAGCTGCCTCAAGTATTCTGCCTGTTCTTTACCCCTTTCTACGGCTTACATTATTCTACCAGGACTAAGAGACAGTTGTCTTTAGCATGCCCTTCCAGGGCACTTGGGCCATGGCATCTGACTAAGTTGACATGGTTGACAGTAGGCCTGATCATGGTGACAGCAGCCTGCAGACTTCAATCATGTGGATAATCCCAGTGTTAATGCCCCACCACAGGTCTAGGCTTAATCACAACATCAGAGGCTACAGACTCCTGCTTCTACCTCACCATGCTTAGTTTTATGTTACAAAAATAGCCTTTAATATGTGCACGCAGGGGGGCATGTGCGCACGCAAGCGCGCGCACACACACACACACTGTACTTTATATTAAACAAAAATCAATGTCAAATGCATTTGTCATTGTTTCTTAACTGTTGCTTTGTTGAGGTCTATATGACCCCAATACATTTAAATATATATTTAAAGTAATGTGCTATTTGCAGACACAGGAGTCAAGTTGAACTGCAGTCCTTTTAAGACCCTAATCTAAGGATATTTGCCAGAATTTATTTAACTTCATGAAGTAATTGCCTGCAATATTACAGGAACATCACACGTCGTAATGCTATTGCAGTCAGTCAAAATCACAATGCCCAAATTTTAAACACCTTGCAGATATTAACAATAATCACTTAAATCACATATACACTAGTGGGGGGAGGGAGACATTGTTGTAGAGGTCTGTATTTATTTTCTTCCAAGAGGTAAGGTGTTCTAGAAGAAAGCATTGGAAATTTATGATGTTGTTGTTGTTTAGTCGTTTAGTCGTGTCCGACTCTTCATGACCCCATGGACCAGAACACGCCAGGCACTCCTGTCTTCCACTGTCTCCCGCAGTTTGGTCAGACTCATGTTTGTAGCTTCGAGAACACTGTCCAACCATCTCGTCCTCTGTCGTCCCCTTCTCCTTGTGCCCTCCATCTTTCCCAACATCAGGGTCTTTTCCAGGGAGTCTTCTCTTCTCATGAGGTAGCCAAATTATTGGAGTCTCAGCTTCAGGATCTGTCCTTCCAGTGAGCACTCAGGGCTGATTTCCTTAAGAATGGATAGGTTTGATCTTCTTGCAAAATTTATGATATTTGCTTTAATTACAAATATACAAACCAAATGGAAGATGGCAGGATCCCCAAGAACATACTCTACGGGGGAGCTGGCATCAGGCACTAGGCCTATTGGCAGACTAACTCTGTGTTACAAAGCTGGCACTGTAACTCTCCCATGGTTTAACTTTACCCCCAACTGTACTTCCATTGTCTCCCGAGACAGACGGATACCAACGACAAGCATAGCATAAGTGGAGGTATAGAAATATCAGACAGCTGAACTGCCACCCCCACATCAACCCCAGGATGCTTTCATACTTTCACTCAGAGTTCTCCCTCTTCCTCTGTCTCGGCCTCTGTCCCAAATGTTATTCCTGTTCACACACACACACACACACACACACACACACAACCTGCCTTTAAATTGAGAGGTTGGGACATGTTATCTTCTCCAAACTTACTGGCCTTCCCATTGCAAATGCCCAGAAAGATCTCTGTATAAGAAACTGATAAAGATTACAAACCGGAAATCTATGTAACAAAATGAATCAATAGAAGGTACCTATTTGTATGGGAGAGACTAAAAACCTACAACTGGGAACACAAGTCAGGGTTTGTTTGTTTTTTTAATTTCCTTGTTCACAGAATTTATATACCACTGTCTGCAACATAAATATTTTGCCAAAGGTTGCAGGCAGCTTTACCTGCAGCAATTGCATGTTGATTGCCCTCTTAAAAGACAAAGTCCTGCAACTGGAGGAACGTGTAGCTACGCTCCAAAGAATTAGAGAGCTGGAGCTCTTCTTGGAAGCAACAGAGCACACTGTCTCCACCAAGGAGGAGACAGGGGACTCCCCTGAGAAGGAGGATAGTTCACCAACACAGGAGCCAGATATATGGAGAAACGTCACTCAAAGAAGTAGGAGGCCCAGGGTTCACTCTGATTGCTTAGAAATACACAATCGCTTTGAGGTCCTCTCCCCTAGCATGGAAGACGAAGTGCAGACTCCATTTGAGGATCTCTCCCTCATTACAGTCGATCAGGTATATGAAGACGAGCAGCAAAGTCAGTCCTCAGGGAATGTGCAGGCGACCTTGGAACGGACAGCTCACGGAAGAACCCCGACCAAACCTAAGAGGAGGCGTGTAGTGGTGATAGGGGATTCCCTACTGAGGGGAACAGAAGCAGTGATCTGTGGGCCTGACAAGATGTCTCGGGAAGTGTGCTGTCTCCCCGGGGCTAAGATCCAAGATGTAACTGAACGACTGCAAGGAATCATAAAACCCACTGACAAATACCCCTTCCTCTTGGTTCATGTGGGAACCAATGACACTGCAAGCCATAGCCTCCAGAAGATCAAAAGAGACTACGAGGCTCTCGGCAGGAAATTGAAGCAACTAAATGCACAAATTGTCATCTCATCTGTCCTCCCAGTTGAACGACGTGGCCCAGGGAGAGAGGGGAAAATAGTGGAAGTGAACAGCTGGCTTCGCAAATGGTGTAAACAGGAACGGTTTGGATTCTTAGATCACGGACTGCAGTTTCTTGAAGATGGACTTCTGGCAAGTGATGGGCTGCACCTCACAATGGTTGGGAGAAATGTTTTTGCCAAAAATCTCAGAAACCTCATCAGGAGGGCTTTAAACTGACTAATGTGGGGGAGGGAGACAGTGCTCCTGAAGGTAGGAGTCTATCAATTAATGAAGATGATCATCCAAATGTCATAGACCAAATGGAGCAAACAGCACGCGGACCTAGTGGTGGGAGGAAAAAATCCTTAAATAAGAGACACGGGGGAATGATTAATGGACTTCAATGTCTGTACACTAATGCGCAAAGCATGGGAAATAAACAAGATGAGCTTGAGCTCTTGGTACAGCAAACTAAATATGACATAATAGGCATCACTGAAACCTGGTGGGATAAGTCCCACGATTGGAATGTAATAATGGGGGGATACAATCTATTTCAGAGAAACAGACCAGACAAGAAAGGAGGAGGAGTGGCGTTATATGTCAGGGATGTGTATACCTGTGAAGAGATCCAAGATTTAGATCCTCAAAGCCAAAGTGAGAGCATTTGGGTCAAAATTAAGGGAGAGAAGAATAACAGAGACCTCATTGTGGGAGTTTACTATAGATCCCCAAGCCAAACGGAGGACATAGATGATGCCTTCCTGGAACAGATGGCCAAGCATGCAAAAGGAAGGGAGATAGTAGTAATGGGGGACTTCAATTACCCGGATATTTGTTGGACGTCAAACTCAGCCAAGAGCATAAGGTCAAACAGATTCCTCACTGGCCTTGCAGACAACTTCATTGTCCAGAAAGTGGGAGAAGCAACAAGAGGAACAGCCATTTTAGATCTGGTCCTAACCAATGTTGATGACCTGGTTAGTGGGGTAGAAGTGGAAGGATCATTAGGCGCGAGTGATCATGCTCTTCTGAAGTTTACTATACAGCGGAAAGGAGCAGCCAAGCATACTAGGACTCAATTTCTTGACTTTAAGAAAGCCGACTTCATAAAACTTAGGGAAGTGCTGGGTGAGATCCCATGGACAACAATACTAAAAGGAAAGGGAGTTCATGATGGCTGGGAGTTTGTTAAGAGGGAGATACTAAAAGCACAACGTCAGGCAATACCAATGAGACGGAAACATGGAAGGTGCCTAAAGAAGCCAGGGTGGCTATCTAAAGAACTTTTAACTGAATTAAGATTAAAAAAGGACGTGTACAAAAAATGGAAAAGGGGGGAAACCACCAAAGAGGAATTCAAACAAATAGCCAGCACGTGTAGACACAAGGTCAGAAAAGCTAAAGCACAGAATGAACTCAGGCTTGCTAGAGAGGTTAAAAGCAACAAAAAAGGCTTTTATGGGTATGTTCGTAGCAAAAGGAAGAACAAAGAAACAGTGGGGTCACTCAGAGGAGAAGATGGTGAAATGCAAACAGGGGACACAGAAAGGGCTGAACTCCTCAATGCCTTCTTTGCCTCAGTCTTCTCCGATAAAGAAAACAATGCCCGACCTGAAGAATTTGGAGCAAATGATTCAGCAAAGGAAACACAGCCCAGAATAACTAAGGAGATAGTACAAGAATATTTGGCTAGTTTAGATGTATTCAAGTCTCCAGGGCCAGATGAACTGCATCCAAGAGTATTAAAAGAACTGGCAGATGTGATCTCAGAACCACTGGCAGTCATCTTTGAGAATTCCTGGAGAACAGGCGAAGTCCCGGCAGACTGGAGGAGGGCAAATGTTGTCCCTATTTTCAAAAAGGGGAAAAGAGAGGACCCAAATAATTACCGCCCAGTCAGTCTGACATCAATAGCAGGGAAGATTCTGGAGCAGATCATTAAGCAAACAGTCTGTGAGCACCTAGAAAGGAATGCTGTGATCACCAATAGTCAGCATGGATTTCTGAAAAATAAGTCATGTCAGACTAACCTGATCTCGTTTTTTGACAGAATTACAAGCCTGGTAGATGAAGGGAACGCAGTGGATGTAGCCTACCTTGATTTCAGCAAGGCATTTGACAAGGTGCCCCATGATATTCTTGTAAAGAAGCTGGTAAAATGCGGTCTTGACTATGCTACCACTCAGTGGATTTGTAACTGGCTGACTGACCGAACCCAAAGGGTGCTCATCAATGGTTCCTCTTCATCCTGGAGAAGAGTGATTAGTGGGGTGCCACAGGGTTCTGTCTTGGGCCCGGTCTTATTCAACATCTTTATCAACGACTTGGATGATGGACTCAAGGGCATCCTGATCAAATTTGCAGATGACACCAAACTGGGAGGGGTGGCTAACACCCCAGAGGACAGGATCACACTTCAAAACGACCTTGACAGATTAGAGAACTGGGCAAAAATAAACAAGATGAATTTTAATAGGGAGAAATGTAAAGTATTGCACTTGGGCAAAAAAAATGAGAGGCACAAATACAAGATGGGTGACACCTGGCTTGAGAGCAGTACATGTGAAAAGGATCTAGGAGTCTTGGTTGACCACAAACTTGACATGAGCCAACAGTGTGACGCGGCAGCTAAAAAAGCCAATGCAATTCTGGGCTGCATCAATAGGAGTATAGCATCTAGATCAAGGGAAGTAATAGTGCCACTGTATTCTGCTCTGGTCAGACCACACCTGGAGTACTGTGTCCAGTTCTGGGCACCACAATTCAAGAAGGACACTGACAAACTGGAACGTGTCCAGAGGAGGGCAACCAAAATGGTCAAAGGCCTGGAAACGATGCCTTATGAGGAACGGCTAAGGGAGCTGGGCATGTTTAGCCTGGAGAAGAGGAGGTTAAGGGGTGATATGATAGCCATGTTCAAATATATAAAAGGATGTCACATAGAGGAGGGAGAAAGGTAGTTTTCTGCTGCTCCGGAGAAGCGGACACGGAGCAATGGATCCAAACTACAAGAAAGAAGATTCCACCTAAACATTAGGAAGAACTTCCTGACAGTAAGAGCTGTTCGACAGTGGAATTTGCTGCCAAGGAGTGTGGTGGAGTCTCCTACTTTGGAGGTCTTTAAGCAGAGGCTTGACAACCATATGTCAGGAGTGCTCTGATGGTGTTTCCTGCTTGGCAGGGGGTTGGACTCGATGGCCCTTGTGGTCTCTTCCAACTCTATGATTCTATGATTCTATGTTTAAAAATACAGAACAGTCATTTAAGTGATTACCTACCAAAGAGATACTTTAAACCCCTGGTCTTCAACTGGTGGGTTTGTGGGCTAGGGGTTTGTGGCCTGATCCAAGGTGGGTCATAACAGGAGTACTACCACCATGCAATATATGCTAAAAGATTAAGAAACCCGAAAAACCCGTAACCCAAAAAAACCGCAACCTGAAGCAGCTGTAACCCAAGGTATGACTGTACCTGCTTTAAACAACTGCATAGGTCTGTGGGCATTTTTTTTAAAATCTTCAAGCGACGTCTGAAAGTCAAAACCAAGGATTCCTGCTGGATCTCTGCTGGGAGAAGGGCTCAGGTTTCATGGACTAAAATTGCTCTGGGCCTTGTATAACAGGTCAGGTTTTGAACGTGGCCCAGCAGCACAGGAGCAGCCAGTGTAGAAATTTTAACAGAGCTCTTACATGCTGCTAGCCGTCTGCCCCAATCAGCAATCTAGCTGCTGCTGCAATCTGCACCAGCTGGAGTATCCAGATCAGGCCTGAAGGCAGCCCCACATAGATAACATAATAACACCTGACCTTCCTGCCATGACATTGGTATCACCAGGAGCTGCAATAGAGTTACTGTATTTTTCGCTCTATAAGACACACCAGACCACAAGACGCACCTAGTTTTTGGAGGAGGAAAACAAGAAAAAATATTCTGAATCTCAGAAGCCAGAACAGCAAGAGGGATCGCTGCGCAGTGAAAGCATAGATCCCCCAATGATAGTACACCTGATTGCAGCCATTTAGGAGCCCAAGAGAGAGCTAGGGACATGGTTTCCATGCATTTCTCCTGTGCACACTACAAGGAGCTCTATCACACTGGGCTTGCAATATCTGTGCAGCCTCACAGGAAGCTGCGTGTGCCAGAAGGCCAGAATGACTATGACGTTACCATACAACAGAGTGCTTGAATTTACAATGCTTCAAAACTGCAGTCAGCAATTAAACCAAATCTCTTTGCAGAATATTTTTTAAAGGACCAAATGTGAAGAACTCAGATTATTTCAAGCCAATGACAGCGGCTATCTACACTGCATCAATTCTGCAATGTTTTCCATACAACCATTATGTAAAATAGCAGTTTACATTTGTAGTACTTCTAGCATAAAATCCTGTCAATCATAATGCTCTGCAAAATTACATATATGCACATCCATCAAAAGGTTGATGGATTCATACCTCCAAGGGATTAAATGTTAAAGAAGAGATTTAATACTCCAAAAAGGTATGTTTAAATTATAAGGCAATTATCCATTTGCACCTAATCCATCTTGCTGCTTCCAGAAATAATAACCATGTTCTACAACCTCCATCTACGAAAGCACCAACAAAAAATTAGGAAGTTTTCACTATACACCAGAATTACTATCTTGTACCAAAAAAGCAAAACTGCTTATAAGATATAATATAATCAAGCTCTGTATACAGGTTTCTCATTCAAATTTATTTTTGTTATTTCTTTTTCTGTTTATTTGCTCTGCTTGCAATACTTCAGAAAATAATGGTTTCAAATGCTTTACATGTGCTTTATTTGATATTTAAACCTTGGGAGGAAATGCAACCTTTGTTATAGAACATCTTGTTTTTAACAAAATGGAGCATAATTTTTTTTGGATTACGCTCCTACAACTGTAATGTTAATGTTGTTTTCCAAATATTGTTGCACAGTGGTTAGAAGCCTGAATGTATTTTAATACAATATAATATAAATAAAATCATGTTTTATGTAGCAAAATAAGAGTGCTAATAATGACATTTGAATGTTGATAATAACAACAGAAAGTTTTCTGTAACCTTTTTTGTTGCTAAATAAGAAAGTGGCTATATTGATCTTTTTAAAAAAAAAACTGGCTTGGTGCCGAGGGCCTTCTGGCGGTTCCCTCATTGCGAGAAGCCAAGCTACAGGGAACCAGTTAGAGGGCCTTCTCGGTAGTGGCACCCGCCCTGTGGAACGCCCTTCCACCAGATGTCAAAGAGAAAAACAACTATCAGACTTTTAGAAGACATCTGAAGGCAGCCCTGTTTAGGGAAGCTTTTAATGTTTGACGGACTATTGTATTTTAATATTTTGTTGGAAGCTGCCCAGTGTGGCTGGGGAAACCCAGCCAGATGGGCGGGGTATAAATAATAATAATAATAATAATAATAATAATAATAATAATAATAATTTAAATTAAATGGGTAACATTTTGACTAAACAAGCAAACTACACTAGAAGCTGAAGCCTGAACCTTTCAACCCAATGGTTTGTCCTCTAACCTTTTCAGACCCAGAACCCACTTCTAACCAAAACAAGCATCTGGGCACCCATTTCTTAAGTCTTTTTGAACATACCTGCATGGCAGTAGTGCTCCTGCTGCAATCTACCTTGGATTGGGCTGCGACCCACTAGTGGGTCCAGTTAAGAGCACTGTTCTAGCTTACTATGACGCCTAATTGGATTCCTCTGCTGCTATTGCAATTCCTTATTACTCAACATTTTCATCACCTCATTTACCATTATAACCTTGGGCCTTCAGTTGCCCACTACTGCTATTATGGAGAAACACATAGACGAAGGAAGTACTGAGAAGGAAAAGTCACCCAGGCAACTATCTGCAAGTCTTGCCTACTAATAGTAAGGCCTGCCCTGCAGATGGGCAGTGTGCTGCAGCTTCTGGAACACAAACAAGGAAACCCAAGAGGTAGGGGTTTGCCCAAGACTGGCTAAACCTAGTTCTAGGTGCTAGGAAGAGCTTTGCTCTGGCTCATCCTAGAATAAATATTTGCAGGGGTAGGAGTTTAGCTTCAAGACAACAAACCTCTCAACTGTGTTGCCCAAATTTAGGCCTATAAAACTTGAGACAAATGAGTTACCCCCAATTCCAAAGCTGATGCTAAACATTTTCTTCTTTTTTTTCTTTGCTTTCGCTTCTGAATATGAATCTTAAAAAGACAGCTGTGCGGTTGAATACTCTCCCCATCTAATTTCTCATTGATATGCAAAATCCTATGTTTTGTTTCTGAGTTTTAGATATAGAACTTTCCCCGTTTTCTTGCTCTCTTAAATATAAAGTTGTGATCTTGGAAGATTCGTAGAAAACTCATTTTGAGAGCTATAGAACAAACTGCTTGACAATCGTGGTAATAATAAGCTTTTGAATTACTATGATTTCTTCTATACTATATGAACTGGCGTGAACTCATTTTGCACAATAGAATAGGCAGGGGACAAAATCAATAGTTTTCAGCATTGCGATATTCAAAAATTGTCTTTGCTGAGCCTAAGTAACTACTGTAATCCAAAGAAAGCAGGTGCAATGTACAATCCATCTAGTACCTTAGCTATAGCTCAGAGCATGAGACTCTTAATCTCAGGATTGTGGGCCTGAGCCCTACACTGGGCAAAAGATTCCTGCAATGCAGGGGGTTGAACCAGATGACCCTCGTAGTACCTTCCAACTCTACAGTTATGATTGTATGTATATATAAATAAGCAAGACATTAATGTTTGTAGAAATATCAATATGGGCATGATGTATTGATTGGAAAGACAATTTTGAATAATAATTATCATGGTGCCGTGCCAGCATGCTGAAATCTATTCTAAATTAGTTTATTACTGAAGAAAGAAACACATGTTTATATCCAACAGTGACCATTCAAGATAAAAAGAGTCCAATTTTTATTTCCTTAAGCTCTCATCCCATTACTGCATCCTTTTGGCGACCATTGACAGCATTACAGTGGACGCTCAGGTTGCAAACGTGATCCGTGTGGGATGCACGTTTGCAACCCGCAGCGTTTGCAACCCGCGTCTGCACGCGTGCAGGTTGCGATTCGGTACTTCTGCGTATCCACAAAGCGCGATTTAGTGCTTCTGCGCATGCGCAACCGCAGAAACCTAGAAGTAACCCATTCCAGTACTTCCGGGTTTCGGCGATCCGTAACCTAAAAAAATACAACCTGAAGTGTCTGTAACCCTAGGTATGACTGTACTTTAGAATAGCACAACCAATTTTCACATGGTAGCAAGAATGAAGCAAATTTTTGTTTTCACAGTTTAAACAATTCTGGTGACCACATATAATTATCCTGTTTCTTCCTTTACCTATACTCAGATTGATAAAGTATGAGCAGCAAAATTCTTACTTTTATAACATAGCAAGTACTCCTAGCTATTTGTCAACATAAACTATGTGTATAGTTAGGCACTTACTGTATTTAAAAAAGGGGAAAGGAAACTTGTTCCAAAATACTGACTAAAGTAGGATGGAAATGGAGAAAAACCAAACTGCATTACTAAACTGTTCTTTCCAGACTCTTCATGGGAGGAAGCAGAAATACAAGGTGTGAAGAAGCACAAACCTCTGTCAATTGTGGCACATTGACTATAATTATGTAATAAGCTGAGGTAGAATTGGGATATGGGCTGCTGATACCACAAATACTCTCAAAGCGAATGACTAGTGAATCTTCTTGCGTAGTTATCCTCTGTAGTTCTCAGGAACAGCAGATCTAAGGGTAGAGGTGTTCTCTGAAGGGAACCAGCCTCAGCTGGAGTAGAAAAGCTCCAGATACCCCCCCACACACACACACCTGCCTCTTTACCTATTGAATATTATGCTGACAGACTTGCTGCTGAGCAAGTAGTCAAACCCAGTGCTTGAGTGATACCACTCCTGTAGATGTACCCCACACTACTTATACTGGCAGATAACCATACCTGGTGGGGATTTTCTCTTTTATGCAACACTTAGGAGGACAGAAATCGTCTAAGGGTTTTTACCTGGCAAACCTAGATGTACTGTAGGTGCTTTAGAATTAGCAGACCTCTTATCACATTGATGGGATAAGAACAGTAGATTCACAGACCAAGATGCACAAGTCTAAGGAACTAATTTTGAATGCAAGATAAAATAGTTCTGACCTTGTAACATAAATGTTCCTACTGCGTTATCTAGATATGCACACAAAGAGGCTTCACCAGGGGCTAATGTACCGGTAGTTAAACAAACCATTTGTAGCTGCTGTCTTATTCTAACCCAAAGAGAAAAGATTGTAGTAAATTAAAATATAGTTTCTTCTAATTTGATTCATATGGTCAAACAAACTGATACTTATGTTTACTATGAAAATATATTTCCTAATGAGACAATTGCATTCCATGTAATATGCAATTTCATTTCTCCATTACAAATCTAGCAAATCTTCATAAGTTTTTCTGCAAACAGAACCTCTGCCTTTAAAAAAGCCTTCCAAATATAGAGCTTAAATAGAATTACTCAGGTACATAAAACAGACATATTTAACAGAGGGACACCACAGCTGACATTTCCTAAACCACAGTTTATTATCTAGATCCGGAACAGAGTGTTCCTTTAACCAAATGTTGGTGAATTATACTATGATTGCCATAAAAATAAAATCCAGTGTACCTTGGAATCTATTGTAATAGAGATATGAATTTTAAGAGATTTTGAAAATAGAAAACATGAATAGCAGGAGGCAATACTCAAAGGTACATAAGCATCACTAGTCTGGTGGGGAAATGCACATGCTGTGTTGCTGCACAGAAACCAAAGGGATATGCCACCTTGGGAAATGTCTGACAGTTGCTGTCACTGAAGCAAAAGTACCCAGGATTTGGTTTACGAGTTAGACTATCAGACCAAGGCCCCTCTAGCCTAGCATCTTATTTTCAACAGGCAGCCATTCAAACATCTTTGGAACATCTTAAGCAAGGCATGAAGGATCTCCTTTTATTTGTCCCTAGCATTTAATACTCCAAATGCTACTGGCATGAAAGCTCCATTTAACTATCATGGCTAATAACCATAAATAGTCCTGTTTTTGAATTTATTCATGCTTATAAGCCAGTTGCTATCACCACATCTTGTGGTAGCACATTTTCCTTTAAATTCACACTATCATTTTGAGTTAAAAAGTAAGATTTCTTGCTGTGAGCTGTATTAGTTCATTATCTAGAACTATCATTTGCACATAATACCAGAGGGGGGAAACCAAGGCAAGATAATCTAAATCAAATACTAAACCATTAACTGTTTTTGCTTTAATTTCCACAATATTTCCACAATAACCACATTACACAGTGCAGGCAGATAGAAAATGAAAGATGCAAGCAGTTGTATGTTCAGTGCTTATCACTGTTTTAAAACCTCTATTAATTTTCATGCACACCACAAACATCCAAAGTAGCAGGAATGTTAGTGTATTGCAGCAAAACAGCACTGTGATCCTATGCATGTTTAATCCGATGCATACCCCACTGAGTTTAAAGAGACTAAAGGCATAATCCTAACAATCTACTCAGAAGTAAGTCCTATAGAATTCAATGGAGCATACTCTCAGGTAAATGGGATTAGATTTGCAGCCTTACTGCCAGGTAATTGTGTATAATCCTATTCACGCTTATTAGGAAGCAAGGACCACCATCCACAGTGGAGATTATTTCCAAGTGGACATGCATAGCACTGGATTATCATGGTACTGTAAAGACTAAGACATGTATTGAAACATATGCTTTTGTGACTAGAGTGGACACATAAACATGGCTGTCAGGTACACAGGAAAGGCATGCTATTTAAAGTGTTGTACAAAGCAATCGTTTGTGTTATAATCTGCAGCACATTTGACCTCATGGCCAACACTGTATAAACATTCTTTCTTTTTAAAAATACATTACAAATCCTTATATTCCACAGAGCTCCCAATCATCTTTCATTTAGATAGCTGATCAGATCCACACCTGTCAGCTTCAGTAATAGTGCCGCATCAGGTACTCACAGATCATTCCCCAAATTCACTACTGTATGTAAATCTTTTCCAGAGCCTCAAGGAAAACAGACTAGCTCCAAAATCAGATAACTGAAAACTTCTCTTGATACTTTACATCCAGGTTGGTTATTTTTTTGCTGTTGTAAGACCTCACCTTTTCACATCCCTTTTGTAAACTGAGGTTTAATATCTTGTCAAAACAATGTACAATAAAATTGCTTTCACACAGGATACATGCCAGTGATCTAGCAGTCACTATTCATATTTTGTGGAAACAACTATGTTAAATAGGACTAAAATCCAAACACTCCAGATCTGATGAAGTTACTCTCATCTATTTGGAACGAATCTGATAAAAGCTTGTCTCTGTTCAAATAGAGAGCATGTTCACAATATTTAGGCAAATTGTACATAGTGGTTTTAAAACTTATACTGTATCTGGGAACACACCAGTCTCACATGCCTTGTCTCACAGGTTCCATCTCTGGTGTAACTAAGCACCACAGATACATTTGCAGGGTTTCATGAACACTTCCCTCAGCCCCTGCGAAAACCTTGCAGGGGATCTGTACACAAAGGCCGCCATGGGTGATGGTACTGGTGTAAATTCACCGAGCGTGTTGCGCGCTGGGAAGCTACAGTCAGCTGGAAGCTCCCAGCACATGTACTCCCAGCCAAATATGCACATGCATAATAGCGGCACGTGACAATCTACAGGCAGGTCCGTTGGCTCCCCCCCCCCACGTTGAAGGTTGGGTTTTGTTTTTTGTTGTTTCTTTTGCATACAGAGTAAAGCTGGGAGGTGACCCTTTCTCTGCCGTTTCAGCACACAGACCTTTCCTATGCCCTGTTGCTGCCTCAACACAGCGGCATTCGAGTCCCCCCCCCCCCGTCCTCCCTGCATCCCAGTGGGCGCCCGTGACAAGCATTTTCTCCGCGCTCCTTTCAAAGCCCACGGGCTTTTCTGCAGCGCACTAAGGCACGGCTGTAGCGCCTACTAGGGCTTGCCGTTTTTCCCGCCTTCTGCCACTCCGAACCGGGTGGGGTGAGGAGAGGCACCAATCCGGACACTTTGCAGCTGGGGGTGGCGGGGGGGCTGAGGGAAGGAAAGAGCACCTTACCAGTCCGTGTGAGGCTCATCGATGACCAGGAGCAGCTTGAACTTTCTGGCAGCCGCCGAGGAGGACGAGCCGGCGTCCACCAAGCCCGCCGAGGCTGCCGTCTGCTTCACAGCATTGGAGAGCGAGCTGAAGAAGCTGCTGCCCACCGACTGCTGCTGCTGCTGGGGCGGCTGCTGGGGCGGCGGCGCTGCCGCCGGCTGAGGCTGCCTGCGCTCCGAGGCCGGGGAAGCCGAGGCCGAGGACGACGAGGAAGCAGGCGCCGCCGCCGCCGCCGCTGCGGCTGGCGGGGGAGGCTGCTGGGGCTCCGGCCGTTGCAGGTCGGTCATGTAGCCATTGGGCAGGTTGGCGATGAAGCTGCTGTCCGAAAGCCTGCGCCGCAGAAAGTTCATCATTTGGCCGCCACGAAGGGGGGAAAGAGACTGGCTGGAGGAACAAAGCCTGGCTGGCTGGGCGCTCGGCACGCCGCCGCCTCCTCGCTGGGTCGCGCAGAAGAGGGAAAGGGCTGCCTGCCTCTCGCTTGCACAGCGCTGGAGCCGTCGGCTGCTGCCGCCGCTTCTTCCGCGCTCCTCCCGCCCTCCGGTCTCTAGGTGGCAGCCGCCCAAGCCCGCTGCTTCTGCTGTGAATGTGAGCAGGCAGAGCCGCGGAGGACGCCCAGCCGCTTCACTGGCGAGATGAAAGGGGGACCCTCCGACAGGGCGGCGGCGCTCGAGGGCTCAGCGCCCACTAGCGCTCATTTCGGCGGGAAAGCCCTTCGCCGTCCGGTCTCCCCCGCTCCGCCTCGCCTGCCTCCCCTCCGGAGCACGGGAAAATCCTCTTCAAAACAACCCCTCCCACCATCTGTGCTTTACCTCAGGGAGAGATGCTGCCAGTTTCCTAGGGAAAGTTTCCTTTACAACTGGGGGAAAAAAAAACTCCAGACTGCTGCGACCTCCCTCCAGCCATTTGGTAAGGAAAGCCCTTTACACCAGCCACGCTTCACTGCAGAACATTTACTGTCATGGGAACGGGATGTTCTCAGGTACATTTTTTTTGGACGTGTGGCACCATCAGCATGAGGCAGGGCCAGCCCACCCACAAGGCAAGGTGAGGCAACCACCTCAGGCAGCAGGATCCACAGGGGCAGCAGATCCCACTATAGATCTTTATTCCCTCCTTGTTCCTAGTGTACATCTTCACTCACCATTTGCGGTTTGCCTAAGGCGCTAAAACGTCTTTGAGCGGCCTTGTCATTCATACAGTTCTGTCATGTAACAGTACTTTCGTAACTGTGCCCTTTCATGAAGAAGAAGAGACCTCAATGTTATTTAATGGTGTCATTTTAAAATGGTACAGGTAGTGCAGGGGTGGCGCGGCAAAACAAGAAGGTGATGTCTCACCTGGTTGCTGCTACTCCACAAAAGAACCTCCCAAATCGGGGGTTGCATGGCTTCCCTCTCACACACCAGTTCCAGTGGTGGCCCACCACAACCACAGGAGAAGCGAGGATGGCGCTTATCGGCCCACCCCATTGCCGGAAAACTGAGAAGTGGCAGTGGCAGCAGCATATTCTCACAAGAGCTCACCAGATCACCACTGCCACCAGTTTTCCAGGGGCCAGTGGGGCGCCCATGGGGGTTACCACCCCAGTGGGGTTCTGCTGCCTGAGGCAGCTGCCTGCTTCAGTGTGCCTCATGGGTGAGACTTGAAATAGTGCTTTTCTGTATGTGCATGGGCAATCACATGATAGGCTGCTGCTCACTAAGGAATAACACAAAGCGAATGAGAGAGAATAGGAAGACATGGAAGGGGCAAAGTGCATTTTCCTCAAGCTGATGGCCAGTTCAACAACCTATCTCCATAACTGAAGGGTTGGTCATGTTGCCATAGCAGCAGCCAAGTGTTGGTGCTCTCCAGCAGGGGGTGGGCATTTCCCCCACTTATTCACCTGACTAGATACAACATCATTTTGTAAGCAGAACAATAGGAGAGCTGGTTTGTGTGAGAGACTGAGTGACAATGGGAGCTGACAAGACACAGGCTTTTCACTCCAGAAGCCTAATAAGGAGACAAGGTTTGTTGGAGTGTTGATGTTGTGCCCCCTTCCCCTTGCTCAGGGGAGATAGATAGATCTGTAAATTAAATTGTATATCCTAAAGACACCATTGACCTTCATTCCACTGAAACTGGGTAAATGCTGGAACCCCTGGAGTCTTTTGCCACTCAGAAATTGGGATGCAAACAACAATATGATAAACCATCAAGTTTTGCTTGCTAAAAATTAGTGGCCATTGCAAATGTGGGAATAAAACAGTTCATACACAGTTAGGGTGACTGAGTATAGCATAAAAATGGACATAGTAAAATCGCCTGCATAATATGCAACATTTTGAAAGATAATTTTATGCCAGAGTAATATGTGAGCCATTAAAGCAAACATAGCAACCATTTATTATTTAGGCTGCACAATAACACAGTTCTTTGTATGAAATATTTAGCTCCACCAGATGCCAAATGAATGATTTTTTGTTTGTTTGTTTGTTTGTTTGTTTGTTTTCACTCAAGAATTACATTTCAAATGTTCCCTTCAGATATCTGTAAGGAAAAAATACAAATAGCAATATGACACAGGTTTATATAGTGAAAACTGGTAAATCCCATCTATCACTATGTTTCTATTGTTAGATTCCTAGCTGAGGGTACCAGAATCTCATACTTAGCTATAAATTCCTGATCAAAATTGAGAGCTTGGCAAAGGAATGAATGTGAGACTGCAGTCTGAAGACATCTGCAGCCAAGTACTGTGCTGGGGGAGTTGGTGGGTTGCTGGTTATATATGACATAGTGAATGGACATTGTAACACAGCGAGCCAAGATGACCAAGCACTTTGTTACTGCAAGCACACAATATCAAATTCAAGGAGACAAACCTATTTAAAAAAGGCTGGATAAACAGAAAATGTGGGGTTACTTAATGATTTTAAGCCTTAATTTAGAACTACGTTTTCACAATTTTCCAGTCCACTATTCTTATTTTTCCTTCTGGAAAACCTTGCTTACCTGATCCATAAGGGCAGCCATATAATAACTGGGAGCAGGTCTTCCAGGACTGGCAGCCAAGATGGATGCACTTGGATATCAAGAAAATGTTCAAGAAAAGAAGAAGCAGCAAAAACTATGGTTATCACAATGAAAATAACTTTTTGGCCCCAAAATACTTTACAGGCCACATAGCGTTCACTGGACATTTGTTGATGCTACACAGTGTGAAGTAAATATGTTTTTCCTAAAACAGCATGTCAGCTATCAATGTCTATTGACCCATTTGATCAGGATGCAGCACCAGCCAGACTCTATAAACAACTAGCTCTGCATGTAATTAAAATGAATACAGGAAGAATTTTAAAGCAATAACCATATGGTAAATGTGAATCCACCCAAAGAGCCAATCAGAATCAATCAGTCTTGGGTTCTGTATGGTGGTGTATATTCCTTGCAATTCACTTTCAGGTTGATCAGTCACCACCAACAACTCTGTTAGTATTTCTGAGGGTAGAGAACTGGTCTCCAGCTGACATTTTACTCCAGCGATCACTGCTAGTATGCTAACATTTTTGTTAGTGCAAGCCTGCTTTGTTGTCTTCTTTCTGTTCAAATGACTAAACTGGTGTAACTTGCATATCTGAATCATCTGATCAAGTCAAAATGAGGATTTGAGTTTACCGCACATCAGGTGCAGATGTGTGGCAGAATGTATAGTTACAATTGTAATTCATTAAGGTTTATATTTGAGTCTGTTATTTGAACCAGCTGTGCCACTTTCCACCCAACAAAACTGTTAAGTTTATTTGGAAGCAGAAATTAGCAAAGTTTGGAGGTGATTTGGGGAATCAGCTAGCCTCATCAGAGTTGTAAGTCTGCCACAGCCTCATAGTTAATGGAGAAGAAGGCCTTCAGTGCAGTTACAGAGTGCCAGCAACCACTTACAGGGGACCGAAAGAATAGCAAGGCAAAGACCTGAGAACTGATTCAACCATAAAGCAAAGAAAGAGCCAATCTTGGGAGGTGCTCCAGGAGATTTTGTGCAAGACCACTGTGCAATAGAAGATGTGTGATGGAGAACATTTACCCCTAAGCATGGGGTAAAAATAATAAATAATTGTCAAACAGCAGAATTGAGAAACTTCTGTGAGTAGACATGTATATGACTCACCCTTTTGTCATAACAATTCTTTGTGATATGATAGGCTGAAAGACAATGACTGATCCAAAGTCACCCAGCTGAGTATAGATTGAATTCCTCATTTATATTCTGACAGTCTAACCACTCCTACACACTGACTCAATATATTTTCTCAACCTAATTATTGTGGTACAGTGGTACCTCGGGTTAAGAACTTAATTCGTTCTGGAGGTCCGTTCTTAACCTGAAACTGTTCTTAACCTGAAGCACCACTTTAGCTAATGGGGCCTCCTGCTGCTACCGCGCCACCAGAGCACAATTTCTGTTCCCATCCTGAAGCAAAGTTCTTAACCCGAGATACTATTTCTAGGTTAGTGGAGTCTGTAACCTGAAGTGTCTGTATCCTGAAGCGTATGCAACCCGAGGAACCACTGTACATAGGTATACATTCCCATATATGGTAAGGGTTAAATACATTCTGTGCACGTAGCAGCAAAAACCAGGTTCAACCCCAGTATCTCCAGGTGGAAAAGAGAAGTACTATCATTTGCAGCCTGCGGAGTCACTGCAAATCAGCGTAGAGCAATGCTGAGCTAAATGGACCAGTAGTGTGACTCCATATAAGGCAGGTTTTCTAAGGCCAGAAACAATATTACCAAACATTAATTCCATCTATGGAGGACAACAATTTGGGTTATTGTTGCTGTTAGTTCTGAAGAAGGGCTTTCTAAATAGGTAAATGCTAGCCTACTTCAAAGAACAAGCATTTCCTTCACAATAAGAACACAGGAAATACTTTGCAGGATCATACCAGTGTGTACATAATAAGCCGTTAAGAACTGCATGAAAATAGAATCATTTAATTAAATGGATGTGACTGAAGCTCACTAATTTCAGTGGCTCTACTATGTATAGACCTGAACTGCACACAGTCCACATATTCTAGTAATTTGTTTTCTGATTTTTAATTTAATATAGGAGTAATAGAAAATATAATGATATTATTAATAAATATCCTATTTTAAATTATTATTTAAATATTTTTAACCTTTTTATATTGTTTAATTTATTTTTTTGTTCTGCTGTTTTGTCATTTGCCACCCTGGACTCTTTTGGGAGAAATGGCAGGATAGAAATTTAATAAATAAATCATATTAATAATTATTCTATTTTAGAAAAGAATAGGCACAACTAAAGAAATATAAGCATACATTTTGATGTGATTGGGTGCTGTCCATGGTGCTACACAGTGGAACATGATGTTTCTTGTTCATTTGTTCTGAAGCTACAGTGCCGATTTTGGCTTAATACAGGCATAGGCAAACTCGGCCCTCCAGATGTTTTGGGACTACAAGTCCCATCATCTCTGACCACTGGTCCTGTTAGCTAGGGATGATGGGAACTGTAGTCCCAAAACATCTGGAGGGCCGAGTTTGCCTATGCCTGGCTTAATAAGATAAAAGCCAACACTGGTGTTTTATGATGTTTTTAACCACATCCTGAAAGCTAATAAGGCTACTAGCTGCAGTGTTGTAACCTATATGCTGGCCAAACTAAGAAAGTTATACTCCCATGGATCTTTCTTCAAAAATTTATTGTCTTTCCTAGTCAAAGTAGCTTGTCTTGTAATTTTTCATGTGTATGTAACATCACATTTAGGGATCTCTCTTTCACCTAGTAAATCCTATTTTGATGAGTTTCTTAAGTTTTAATCCAGCATCTCCAAATGGTAGTAAATAAGATTGCAGTGCAAATATTCCTTTTGGGCTACATTAAAAAATGTTCAGTGATAGCACACCACAAGTGTATGGAAAATGTGCAACTGATTACATTTTCTGTTAAAGTAAATTATTCCAGCAATTTCTTAAGTTTGGGGTTGGTGACAATCATTACATATCCAAATTAGTACCTTTACTCAATTAGCACCATCCACACAAGGGTATTACAAGGTATGGGAGATCCAAATGATTACAGATGTACAAAAATTCTTGGGGGGGGGGACTCCTGAGGAGAGGGGAAGAATATTAAGCATTTTGTCAGATACAATGAAAAGGAGCACTCTACACTGCAACATTTTGTTATAGATTCCATACATTGTATGATAATCCCCAAAGGTTTGGATTTCAATTGCACACAGCAAGAGGTAACTCTCTGCTCACAAAAAGACTGTAGAGTTCATAGCAATGTACCAAATGAGAGCTAATCATGTGGAATTAAAACTCATTCAAGCTTGTTTTGTGCATTAACTTGTTATCTGAATTAATGGATTCATAATAATGATTTGACAACAAAATTATGTGCACACAAGTTGTTCTAATTAATTGTTGATTTAGTTTGCACAAAATAATAACGGACTGTAAAACTTAGATAAGTTACAATACGGTTGCAAGTCAACAAAGAATTTGAAAGGAGAGCAGTAGCTGAACCATAAACCTGAATTATTTATTGATACAGCTTTAGTTTTAATTTCCCAAGACATTTAAACAAGTGAAAAGAGTATATTATGTTAATGTTTTTTAAAAAACTTAACTACCCATAATGCATGTTGGGGAAAACGTATAATTAAAACATTAATATCCCACCCTTCTGATGAAAATGAGCACCAGATGAGAATTGTCAAATGAAACCCAGAGTTGATAGTGTATAATGTAATCCTTCATTACTGGAGTTTACAGAACTGGGGTTAAATGGGTCTGACTTCAATGCAATGCCAGAACAATTTCCCTTGAGCCAGGATCTGATCATACCACAAAACTGCTATCCCTGACACAGCATAAAGGTCTTATTTAAGGAGAAATAAGGAAAATGTTGATATAGGAGACTTTGCTGATAGAGGCATGTTAGAAGTCTTGGGAAATTCTTAATTAATGCTATTATAAGTTCAGGTTTCACCCATATTCCAAAGTCAATTTCAGATTTCACAGTTAATCCTTCAACCTGATACTCAATTTCAACCCCACATCTTGGAGGAATAACAGCGTGAATTAATATTTTCTTGCTTAAGAGCCTTAGAACATTTTAGCATAACTTTAATGTTGTTAAGCCCTTTTATGCTGTTGTCAGCTTCTGTTTTTACTGGCAGATTTGTTGTATTTTGGTTTCTCTACTATTATAATAGTAGAGAAGTACAATAATTATTGTTGGTGTTGTTATAGTTGTGTGGACGTTTTGTAGCACTTTTTTATTTTGTTTGTAAACCACTCTGGAAATGCCAATTGACACTGAAGGTGTGGGTTATACATTTTAGAAATACCAGGTAAATTACAGGTGCATCCTAACCAATGCTCAAAAATAAATTCTCTTTAATTCAATGGGCCTTACTCCCAGGTAAGTCGCCTTAGTGAGTTAACTGGACCTCCTGCATTGGCACAGAGTGTTTGTGCCTCTATGGGTGCATTTCTGTTATCAGTATAGTTAATTATAGCAAAATCAACTACTTTCCTTTCCAACAAACAGGGAGAAAAAATTAGGGGCCTGCATTTAATCCATGCACCCACACAGTTGGGAGCATAGTCAAAGCAGGCTGACACAACCATTCAGCACCTCAAATGCAAATCCAGGGTTGGAATCTCTCTGTGTGAGAGAGAGACAGACAGACACAGACACAATCCTGTGTGCTGCATCTTTTATACTTTGCTTTCTAATCTGGCAGTGGTGCACAGAGCTCTGTTTCTGCCTCACAGATTACACCAGAATATACTATTGCAGAGCTTTCCAAACTTTTCTTGCTGGTGCCACACTTTTTAGACATACATAATTTCACAATGCAGTAATTCAGTTTTGCATCATTTTGCAACACAGTAATTCAGTTTTACTAGTAAACTGGAGGTTAAACTAATCCCTTTCCAGCCCTGGGAGGAGTGTGGAGAACACTTGCACAACATACCTACACAATGCAGTTGACACGCTAAAGTGTCGTAACACACAGTTTGGAAAGTTCTGTTCTATTGGTTCACAAATGTTTTACATACAATGGATATGTATTGATATCCTAAACGCTGAACTTTCCACAGTGCCAGATGATGTACTGTATCAGTCAAAAGCCATGAAATGGGATGCTAGACATTGGCTAAACAAAGAGGTCCTTTTGTTCTTTGGGGTTGCTAACAAATCTCACTTGCTGCATACTTTAATATTATTGATAATAATGATGGGATTTGTGAGTTTTATTTATTCCTATGGTTCTAGAAGCTGAACTAATGCCATTTTAAACAGGAAAATATTTATTTCCATATCAATGTTAGCAGATGCACTGTTCTTTATGGAGATTATTTTAGGAGGAAAGAAAACCCTTAAGGCAGCCACATCTCTCAAAGTCTCGAAAATATTTAAGATTCAAGAAGATGAATATATTCCCTATGTATTTTTCTTCTCTGTCGCATTAGAGGCTTGGAAAATTGAATAGCTGAATGAGGAAGCTGCTTATAAGACTGACTGCAAAGAGATATTACAATAATTAGTTTCTCAAATGCAAAACAGCGAGGAATTAGGAGCTCATCAATACCTATTGTTGACTGCTTCCCAACAGAGGCCTGGCTGAGTTTCAATTATAACAACATAGTTTAAGTTAAAACTGCAAGAGATACAAGGCATTCTCCCTTTGTGCTCTGAGAAATAGGGGAATAATACTCTTCCTATTATTTGCCATTTCTTTTTCCAGTTCACCCATAAGAATTTCCCCACTTCAGTAATTTCTTCTTCATAGAAAACTAAACATTTATATTTTCTTTGACTATACCAACCGCCAAATTCCTTACTTACAGCATGTGTCATTATCTTTTCAACTACTGTAATCTCCCAGGCAAGAGCTAGTGGAATGTGCTTTTCTGCATGCCCCAGGAAAACTAAAAGAATTATCTCAATAGTTCACCTCATTCATTAGTAGTAGGTCTTGAAAGATTCAGAATAAGATTCATGCAGCATCCTGTATATAAACCTCAACTGGTCTTAGGTCACACATAAGTCTAAAGACAGGAAGTCCTCTAGTGTCTCAAAGCTAAACACGCATTAGATCCTTTCACATGACTGAGTTACACATCAATGTCAGTAGGCAGTGAGTGCAAAATCACCAAATGAAGGTGTAAGCTTATTATTTCCAGAAGGATAACTGTATTAGTCTCCTGACACCTTAAAAACTTAGAGATTATTCAGTGATGAATACCCACTCCATATGGCTAACTCTGGTGCCTTCCACTGTAGCAATTTTCAGAGGTGTAGCTATGTTAATCTCTTGAATTATGGTTGATGTTAATAAGAGTTCTATAATTATGGTTGATGTTACTAAGAGTTCTATAATAGTTTTTCCACATAGCACTGAAGGTATACTTATGTTGAAAAGATGCAAGGAAATCTGCGGCACCATGATAAGTCAGTTGTTACAGCACCAAGGACAGCTCCAGCTCTGGCAATGACTGCATGTGAACTGAGGTCTTTTAGCCTCTGCCTCCAACCCAACTCTCCTATCCTTTGCTTCCATGTGGAGAACCAGGGCCTCTTAAAAGGTTCATAGTATGAATGGAGATGTATCTTCACATCTGTCTTGTCATGCAGATGGAAGACAAGGCTATCAGCCGCTACAAGCCATGATGGCTGTGTTCTACATCCACTGTAAGATACATTGTGCCTCTGAATACCAGTTGCTGGAAATCAAAGGTGGACAGAGTGCTATTTTGCTCATGTCTGGCTTGCAGGTTTTCCATGGGCTTCTGGTCAGCCACTCTCAGAACAGGATGCTAGACCAGGTGGGGCACTGGCCTGACCCAAAGGGCTCATCTTATATTCTTAAAAGCCCAACAATTATCTGGGCAACGGTATGAGGTTATTCTCCATATGTGAGCAACACTGTGCTACAGCACCTGCCCCTGAAGCACTGTCCTTATATGTTAAGATAAAATGCTCAATTCATTATAGTCTGTTTTGTATTTCATACATTATTTTTTCCACACAATTTCCCCCTCATGCATTATACTCCACAAAAGCTCTAAAGTGAATAGAAGCACATTAAGTTTATTCAAATGCCAGATTACTTTTTTTCAATAAGCCTTTTATTTTCTCCTGGGTCATTTCCTCTGACGCTTTGCTTCTGCATTACTTAATAATTTTCTTTCAATTCTAAAAATTAATTTGACTTGCTTGTGTGTCTTTCTGGAAAGAAAATGTATTTTTTCTGAACAATAAATATGAAGAATATTATCAGACCTTTACTTTAAACACTATTACTTATCAAAGCAAAAAAATAAAAGCAAGGTGATACATAATTGGGAACTGTATTTAAATGCTGTTTCCTATTAGGTAGCTACCTATTATGTAATTTCCATTGGCTAAGTACCAATTAGATTCCTCGCTACTTAATTCACCCAATTTTAGGCATGGCTATATATGCTTATTATACTTCCAGAAGTAGACAGGTGTTAAGGCTCTAATTTCTGAACTGTAGTTTTTACCAGTGGAAGTTTAAATGCATAAAGTGGTACCTCAGGTTAAATACTTAATTCGTTCCGGAGGTCCGTTCTTAACCTGAAACTGTTCTTAACCTGAAGCACCACTTTAGCTAATGGGGCCTCCTGCTGCCACCATGCCGCCGGAGCACGATTTCTGTTCTCATCCTGAAGCAAAGTTCTTAACCTGAGGTACTATTTCTGGGTTAGCGGAGTCTGTAACCTGAAGCGTATGTAACCCGAAGTACCACTGTACATACAGTGCTACCTTGGTTCTCAAATGACTTAGTTGTCGAACTAATTGGCTCCCGAATGCCTCAAACCCAGAAGTAAGCCGAACGTCCGTGCAGCTTCTGCTTGATTGCAGGAAGCTCCTGCAGCCAATTGGAAGCCATGCCTTGGTTTTCAAACGGTTTTGGGTATTGAACAGATTAAGTTCGAGAACCAAGGTACCACTGTACATACAGCCATAATTTTATTTGTATGCTGCCTTTCTACAGTTCAAACCATGCTCAAGGTGGATTACAACATGAAAAAATGCATAACTACAACATAACAAAAGTAGCCATAAACAATAAATTAAATGTTAAGAAATACACAACCAGACTGAACGATTTCCAGATAAATCACAACAAGATCTATAATAAAGATACAAAAACCCAGCAGCAGCAACAACTCCCCCACAACAACATCCCTATTATGTAACATTACTGGCACAATCTAGCACAAATTAAACACAATTTCCACTGATTTGAATGGGAACTGAGCACCTTCTTAACTTTATAACTCACTAAACTCAACTGAATTTCAAAGTGCTTAACTTTGGCTCAATGGTGATGATACATTTCCTATATCAAGTATATGCACCGTATTTTTCGCTCTATAGGACACACTTTTTCCCCTTCAAAAATGAAGGAGAAATGTGTGTGCGTCCTACGGAGCGAAGACACCATAGCCCCGCGACCCTCTCCCTGCTGGAGAGGTGACGCGCGGCTATGGCAGGAGCCTCTTTAGCCGCGCGTCACCTCTCCAGCCGGGAGAGCGCGCGCGGGGCTAAAGAAGCCCCCCGCGACCCTCTCCCAGCTGGAGAGGTGACGCGCGACTATGGCAGCAGCCTCTCCGCTGTGCCTTTCCGCTGCTCCCTGACCTGCTCTTTGGGGCTGGTGGTGGGCTTCCCCCCGCCAGCCCCAAAGAGCAGATCGAAAGGAACCTGAAGCCTGGAGAGCGAGAGGGGTCGGTGCACACCGACCCCTCTCGCTCTCCAGGCTTCCAAGGTAGCCACCTGAACACACCCCAAACGGCACCTTGTTTTAGAGCGGGAAAACAAGAGGGGGAAAATTCTCCCCCTCTCTGTGCAGCGCCTCCTGCCACTTCACTGAAGGGGCGCTGGGCAGAGAGGGGGAGATTTTTTTTTTCTTGTTCTCCCCCCTCTAAAACAAGGTGCGTCCTGTTGTCCGGTGCGTCCTATGGTGCGAAAAATACGGTAATTGTGTCACCCACCTATCCAGCCAAATCAATATCACTGCATAGAGGAATAGAGAAAGGAGTCAGGTTAGTTACTGACTGGTGTCTGTATTCTGTTCCACAATGAGTGTTCTACTTGGTCAAGTTAACATTCAGATTCTAGGCCTTGGGTTAATTTCTGCGGATACTTTTTCTCCTAGCTACCATGTTTTCAATTCCACAAATGCTATGTAAAGATGCAACTAGATGGTGGCAACAGCTTCTGATGACTGGCAATGTTATGTTGGTCCAAAAGTACACTATTGGTGTAAGATATAGTCGCCTGACAAAATATTCTTCTTCTTAACAAATGCTTCTGTTTATGACTTTTAACATATGGACAGATAGGCTCTTTATCACTTATTTCAGAATTAATGCTAATATTATTGTGTTGTTTTGTTTCTTGCACTAATTTGAACAAGGAGAATGTGTAATGAACATATCCTAATTATTTTTTAAAATCCGCTTATTCAGAAGCCTTCTTCCAAAGTTCTGATATAAAACTGACGTACATTAAAAAGAGTCTGGAATACTATTGTCATCCAGGTACAAATCATTAAGACAGATTTCAAAATGCTTTGGAATTTTCCTGAAGTGATTACAGTAGTTAGGGCTATGCACAACCATGCTAATCAGGGGTCTGATTAAATGGACTAAATCCAGCTCTTTTCTTTCCATCCTGACAGACCAGTTGATGCTACCACTAATTTTCTGGAATATCATTGCACAGTCCCAGCTACTGGATTGGGTGAGTAGGAAATGTTAACTCTGTCTATAGCACACAGGTTTCCTCATCCAGCTTGGGATAAAATGCCTGCTTTAGTACATGCATGCTCTCTAGCTAGATTGGGTTAACGATTTGTACTTAGAGAAGCAACAATGTAAGTGTGACATCATATTTCAATCAATGCTCCTTACAACTTTGCTACCTTCAACTTTCCTTTTGATTTGTGACATATGTTATTAACAGCTGAACAAAGAACTGTAGTCATGCAGTATTTAGTACATGTGAAAGAACCTTTCATAATTATACCTTCACCATTTTGCATGGCTATCTGTCTGGATTTGCCATGGAGCCACTCTGGCTGTAGCAATAATCTTCTTTTGGAAGAGGAGCAGAGAAATCAGTTTACTGCTGCTCTAGTTCCATAGATCACAGAAAAGAACGCATGAAGGAGATAATCAGTTGAAACTGAATAGCTAAACAGAATTGCGCATGATTAACTTCAAGGATACTTAGTTATGTCATTGTAAGCAAAAAATGAATGTTTAAAAGGCATAATGAGGAGCTGATTAACAGATGGCCAAGGGTATATCTGCATTCATAAAAATAGATCACCACAACCATTACTCATGGTATACTTGTTTCAGTGACTACTATAACCAGATTATATTAACCCTTGTGTTCCAGGCGACCATGAATGGAGAGAGTAATATTTATAAAAGGGGAAATAATAATCCCATTTCTTGAACATTAGATGAATTTTTAGAACACATAAATAGCTTCCAATCAGTAATATTAAAGGTCACTTAGAGAAAATTAGTAAAATTTGACTTAGAGTTTAAAATCATAAACACTCTAAATACTGCTGCTAAGGTCTGGCACTGTCAATTATGCATTAGCTTAACACAAGTGATTATTGATTCCTGTAACTATATGTACTAGAAAGACCACAACATCTTAAGAAGAGTATTTTGCCAAACCATATTATACCATTTGTCTGGCCACTGTAGGAGGCAATTCTAGACTCCACTATTGGAGGCATAATTCTAAACTAAATGTGCCCCTTCTCTAATCCAGCAGGCAGTTCCTCTTAATTTCTTCTAGCAAGCACTCTGGAGTAGTAACACTGAAGTCAATTAAGACATACTGGAACATTACTACAAATATAGCCAGGCAGATCTGACGCAGGCAAATGCCTTACACTCTTACAATATCTCAAGTGGGAATTAACACATATGATTCCTACACTTCAAATGTACACTCTGGTTGCAAATCTTAACATCCGCAGCATGAATAGGAAGACTAGGCATATAATGTTAATATTTATTATTTTCAAAACCATAATACTTATGCTTAATATTTTTATGGTATATGTTATTTCAGTGATCCTTACAACACATTTGGACACCTCTCAAAATATTGTTGCCAAACTCAGTACGAGTATTCCTGATGTGAGGGTGGGGTCTACATTGATGTTTGGGTGCCAGGCACCATGTTGAATCAAGATGGACCAAAACATCACTTGGGTGTGACTTGGCCCATTTTTTGACATAGATTCAGCCACCTTTCAAAATACCATCACCAAACCTGGGACAAGGGTTTTCGGGGGGCGGCAGCAATCTTTGCTGTTGTTTGGACATTGGAAATAATTTTTAATCAAGATGCTAGACCAAAATGTGACTTTGAGTTGACTTCACTTTATATTTGATGTGGTGGGTCCAAATTCACAAACTGAACTATCTATTTAAAAAATCACACTATTTTTTGGTTTCTAAAACTACCCAGGCAGCGCTAGGCACTCCTTGCTAGTTGTTTATAAATGCAACACACAATTATCCCAATTCAAATCATTTTAGTCACAAGTAAGTTCTGTTGAAATCAATGGGCCTTCATTAGCAAGGACTAACACAAATCCCATTGATTTCAGCAGCACTGATATATAATTCATTTTGTCTGGATTGATCACTGAGCATACAGTTCTGAAGACTGTACCTTTCCTATTCTAAATAAGAAAACCATCTGACAACTCAATACTAACTCACCAATAAACACCTGGCATACTGTTCAATAAAAGAATATTGCACACCCAAAAACCTTGGAGTATGAAAATTTCTTGATTTGGCATGGTAGTAATGCTTCCTGATAGGCTTCTCTGAGAAGGCTATTCTATAGTTGCACCATCAAGTTAAAGTCTGCTTTGCTGGTCAAACTATATGCCACATGTACAGGCCATTCATGAGAAATCAAGCATTAAAGCATGCAATCTTTTTTTTTTTTTTGCATTAAATCAATTGTAGGGGACTACAAATTTGATCAAAGCAGAGGTGCTTATGGAGGGGAGGTTAACCATTTCCCTCTGTACTGTTTCCCCTTTTTTAACAACCCACAAATCTTTTAATCCCAATAACCATGAGCTGATGATTTCCATCTTCCCAGGCTGGCCTTAAAGAACAGGATGGGGAAAACCATTCACACTCTGGGTGAAGACCAGATTTAGAGCTTTAGAAGCTATAACCAGTAAATATAATCCATCATATACAAGAAGTATAATCTGCTTTTGAATTACACATCATTCTTAAGCCACAGTGAGCTTTTAAGTGTCAGTTTCAATACACAGGAAGTGAATTGTAGCTTGCATTATATGAGATATGTGCTTCCTAAGTCACTTTCTGTTATAGCATGAACACAATAAATTCACAAAAGCATGTTCTGACAGATGGTTCCCTGTTTCCACAACTCCAGGCAATTTAAATCCTGTAAATAGAAGCATGGCTATAAGAAGCAGCATCGTGTGTGCTCGGAATATGTGGATTGCAAAATCTGTCACATTCTTCACAAGAGCCTATGCATAATATGCACCACATCAGGATTTCCTCAGCTGTCAAGGGTCATTCTACTGTACAAACCTATTAAAAATAATGCAAAGTGTGTAGTGCCGCCCTCTGAATGCTCATAAAGGGCAACAGCTTCACTTATGGGTACACCGCACTTAGTATTACTGAATATTCAAACATTCCTAAGTGCTATAATACTAAAGACCTTTATTATTATTTATTGCTTATTGTAGTTCTAACCGTCTGCTATATGCTACATATGTCATAAAAGCCATAGGCCTTGAAAGCTATTTTTGAAGATAGGTACAGATGAGTGAGGAAAGGCTAAAGCAATCATTTCCTTATTATTGAACAATAAATATTTCTGTCTGGGTCTTTGGGACACAAGTGGAGGCACCTTGCATGATCAAGGCGAGCAGGGCCCCACTCTCCTCATCCAACTCGTGAGTGTTTCAACAAGTGGTTATTGATTTTGCAAGCACCCTTGATTGAATGCTTGCAACATCTCTAGCCCAGCATAAACTCCCCAACACCAGGGCCAGATTAGGACAGTAGTTGACCATGTAAAAATCTAGATCTTGAGGATGTGCTCTCTAGCTCTGAAACCCTGAAGCCAAGACTGGGGTGGAATGTGAAGTGCAGCAGGCAGAAGGCCAAGGCAGAAGGACAGGCTCCCAGTAATTATGACAGTTGTAGTCAATCCAAAGACATCCTAGCATCATGTTAAGAATTTAAGAAGAACCCCACTGGGTCAGACCAATGAGCTATCTAGCCTAGCATCCTGTTGACCACACAGAGGTCAACCAGATGGGATGCCCACAAGCAGGCTTGAGTGGGGGGGGAACACTCTCCTCCACTTGTGAGTCCTAGCAACTGGCATTCAGAGATATTCTGCCTCTAACAGTTGAGGTAGGACATAGCCATCATAGCTAGTCCATACTGTCTGCCACCATTTTCTCTCTGCACAAGGACTGGCCCAAAACATTTTGCTACATGAGACAGAGTGACCAATGTTGCATACCCTTCCTTAATCAAAATATATAGTTCTCAATATCAGTCTAGGTATTCTGCTATGTGAGACAGAACATCCCACAAGCACCTCTTCAACTCTCTGGAAGTAACAACAACAACAACAACAACAACAACAACTTTAATAAATGAATCAACTTTCACAACATCCAAAATTAGTTGCCCAGCCCAAAGCAGTGAGTCACCTCACTCTACCTAATGGGGGACTGGCCCTGCTCTGGACCTGAAGATAACTCTCTGGGTCAAGCCTATACAATCTAGAGTCACTAGGCTATGCTTCAGCTGAACCATTAGATGAGTCTGTATCATCCATCAAACCATGGTTAAATGCATTTACTTTTTGAACATGAATCTCTTGGAGCTCAAGAGAAATTTGTTTCCAGTGTCAGCATCACAGCTATGCAGTGTTTTCAGCAAAGAGACTTCTAAGCCAACATCCCTTTATAGTTTTCAGCACTAAGTCAAGCCCCTCCACCTAGTTCTACAAATATTGAGTTTAGGATGCATCTGGTATACAATGTGGCCTGTTTTGTTTTATTGCAACAATGATTTTGTGACAGCTTCAGTTTCTTAAAAAATGTATCAAATCTTGAGCACTCAGGTGAAAAGCAGTCAAAGAAGTTCACTGAAGCAGCTTAGTTTTCAAGCCTGAGTTGCCAAGGAAGACAATAGGTCTTTCAGGTCTTTTCTCATTTGCTGAGGAAAAAAACACACTGGAAAGGCACTTCTTCCCAGTGCTTATTAAAACGTGTTGACATGGTGTATGTACAATAGATTATGACAGCTTGCAAAGAAACCTGATATGCTGTTGAGGATTTAAAGCTGAAGCACCTAGAAGTCAAATCCAGTAGACAGGTATCTGCATGAATAATGAGCTGTCTGCTGGGACAAGATATACTTCATTAATTAAATATTTTGCCAGGCATATAGCATTGTAAGACAAGTGTTTCCAAAGTATTCTTCACTGTTCTACTTTTGAAAAACCCCAAAAGCAGTCTCCAGGTGTGCTTAAAATAAACATTACAGGACATAAGAATTAAACTATAGAGAATATAGACACATTTTTGCAGAGTTTGCAGAGAGGCTGGAGCAACAAATCTAAACTATTACTTGCCTTCCTCTTCTCATTGTGTACATGATGTGATGCCAGTGAATTAAAATATGTGTCAGAAAATATGCAGGAAGAGAAAGAAAATGTAGTGGCAGTCTATAAGCACATTAATTGCTTTTTCAGCAGGCCACAATAGGATTGAAGAGGCATAATGCTGTTATAAAACTGAAAGTATTATAACACCTTACCCCATGCCTTTGGTGCAACACAGCACTGCAATACAGGAGATTTAGGAGTACTGCTGTGCAAAGAATAGGAATACCAAAAGAAAAAGAAAAAAAGAAAGGTTATTGTCATGTTGGGAGATATCCTCCAAGAGTTAATTCCTTGATTTTATAGCATTTTGCACAGGAGGTCACCCTTGGGCCTCCCTTAGGTGTACAGTGACAAAAGCCAGTACAGCAATACAACTATGCCCTGTGAGGGATTATACTCTTACTAAATTAACAGCTAATTTGGAAGAAACCAAAACATGACTACTGCAATGAAAATTCACCAAAAGATCCTACATGAAAGGGCAACATCATACATGTATCACACAGAGCTAGAACTGTGGTGATTCGGTAGTAGTAGTAGTAATTTTATTATTTATATGTGAAAACAAGAGATATATTATTAGTCCACAGTGACTGCAAAGCTTCCATCTGCAATATTGCATAACTCACATATGATAGCATTAGTGAACTCCAGTGTCTCTCAAGACATAACAGTGCAGTAGGGCTTCTACACTATCCCAAAGCAACACCTACAGCCAACATATCAGTACAGAATTGCCTCCTCAGTGGCCTTGGCCTAGACAGAATATTAAGTATTAGAATGTACCATTACAGAAGAAAGAAGAATAATTATGTGCTCCATCAGGGCAGCTGAAAAGGTATAGAAAATATACAAGTGTTGGTTGTCTGTTATTAAGGAACCTGGCAACCCTTCAGTCTTTCTGAGTTTATGTAATTGAATGGCATGACTTGGGAAAACCTGCCAAAAATATCTCAAGCCTATTTAATGTAAAGCATGAATAAATAAAAAAATGCCAAAAAGTACATTTTCGGTTTCAGTCATGAAGAGGATACCCTACTTATGCTGTTTTGGTGTATTCTGGATCGGGTCATTGTTCTTTACTCCTCACTTGGTTGTTAGGCTATTTGCCACATCACTGCGTATTTAAATCAACTTTAAATGCAGAAGAATCTTAGATTTGGGTAGCATATATTTGTTGTTGCTGGCTGATTGAGTTTTAAAACCTAGTCTTTTGAAGCCGGAAAAGGATGACGATGAGGGTGTCCTGAAAAGAGAATGTGTAAACTGGGGAAAGGAAGGAAGGAAACCGAGCTATTATGGATATACCACCACTACTATTATGGAAGACATATTCTGGATTGAGGTTCATATAATTTTTTGAAATGTGTTACTGTTTCCCCCCTCGCTGATCAATATCCAGTTTGATCTTCCTGAATAATCTCTTTAACATGCTTTTTCATTCCCTACTGTTGAGTTTGAAAATATTTCTGTCAGGAAATTGATTTTTACAGCTGGTTTTTAAGGTATTACCATCAGCTCACTTTTCTCACATCAGCACTGCACAACAGACATAGATGCAATGCCATCATCAAATTGTGAGTTCAAAATAGTGTTCAAATTGTCTTGAATGCTATTGCCATGTGTGCAAAACTGGTTGCTGTTGTTCATTAATTCACACCATATTCAGTCCTAGACTTACAGTCATTCCTTCCGATTGGCTCTTATATCTTTACTTTTTAAAAACTTTCCTATAAACCATTAGTCTCTAGCTGCATATGTACCATACATTTAAAGCGCATGACTCTCCCCTAAACAGTTCTCAGAACTTTGGTTTAAGCCTCATAGAGCTACATTTCCCAGCACCCTTAACAAACTACAGTTTCCAAGATTATTCAGGGCAGGAAGCAATGTTTTTAAATACATGGTGTGCATGTGGCCTCTCTTTCGATTTTCATTCGTACCAACTTTTTGCTGTGCAGGAGAATTGAGTATAATAACAAAACTCTAGGAAGATCACTTTTAACAAGAGTGAGTCTCCCTACAAAACAAAAAACAGTCCAGGGCACCTGTTTGATTGCAAGTCTAGAATTGTTCTGTATTGCAATTATTCAAATTCACAGCATATGGCTATTTATTTACTTAACCAGTGAATAAAAAAATACTCTCTAGGTGACTCTCTTTTCCACTGCTATTATAGATGCTGGAATAAATGCCCACAAATGGACTTACAAATTTATGTTAATACATTTAAACATCATTGTAATATTTCAAGGTCACAGCACATGTAAGTATAATTCCATTTTATAATTCAGCAGCTTGCTCAGTGTTATTGTGCTCTAAAAAGAAAGCAGGTTATGGCAACATGCTTTAACCATGATTGCAGTTATCTGATGACTTCTACCTACAGTAAGCGCCTTACAAAAATCTACTTATTGCCAGTTGAACTGTTATCCTGGCAAGCCCTTTCTTATCTTTTGAGTTGCTTAATAGCTATGTGATAACTGCTTGATGTATCTTTCAGCTTCCACACTTAGCAGCAAAAAAATTATTATGACACAGAATTTTATTAAGCACCTTTTGCATTGTAGGATAAAGGAAAACCGGGACATTCTGGGTTCAGGTCAGAAACTGGGACAGCTTCTGTAATTCCAGGACTGTCCATGGAAAATCAGGACACTTGGAGGGTATAAAAATACCAGACTGAAGTTGAGACCCTTTGTATTCCAAGCATGTGCTCTGCCACTGAGCTATGGCTTTTCCCCCTGAACATCCTCTTTGGCCCTCACACAGCTTGATCTCATGCAGAATACCTGCTCCCATAACTATGCCCTGTCCCTCTATGCACAGTAATTTCTTAGGTTCCTTTTGTTTTCCTGAAATAACATAATGCTGTTGATCAAACACATTAAAATTCAACTCTACATTTCCTCAGCTGCAGAATTTCCAGGTGGAGCAATGACCTGTTTGGCTTGCACAGCTAGCTGCTGGCACCAGACGGGTGGCATAGTTAAGACTTTTTGTAGATTGCTGCTCATGCAGACGCATTTAAACCTAAACAAACACTGGAATTTTAACTTCAGTCACTAAGTAGCACATCAGAAAGTTACAATGGAACACAATGAAATGGCAAACTTGTTAATTAAAGATATTCATTAAGATTAACTATTGTGTAAATGTATGTGAATAAAAAATAGGGAATAATATAGCACAATTAGCACTTGCTTTTTCAGTCCCAAAGCATGACCATGTTCTAGCAGCTAATCACTCTTGCGATCGCAAGGGCAGCACTAATCTTTGGTTGCTGAGTTGTGTGAAATATCCTCAGAGTCTTCAGTGATACCTTTCAGAGAACCTTTAATATAACTGTCACATATATAGCACTTCTTGGTTTTCTTAATATATTTCAACACTCAGATCTCTCTGTTTTTCAATTAGAGCAATAGCCAGATTGGGAAGTTCAGCAACTTGCCCAATGTCACAGAAAAACACAGAAAATTGTGTCACTGTTCTCTATTATAGAGGAACAATGTGCAAATCCAAGAAACATCAAACAGTGTGTTCGTGTGCGCGCACATGTGTGTGTGTGCTTATGCATGACTCACATACCTTGGATAAAGGTAAAGGTAAAGGGACCCCATACCATTTGGTCCAGTCGTGACCAACTCTGGGGTTGCGGCGCTCATCTCGCTTTATTGGCCGAGGGAGCCAGCGTACAGCTTCCGAGTCATGTGGCCAGCATGACTAAGCCACTTCTGGCGAACCAGAGCAGCACACGGAAATGCCATTTACCTTCCCGCTGGAGTGGTACCTATTTATCTACTTGCACTTTGATGTGCTTTCGAACTACTAGGTTGGCAGGAGCAGGGACTAAGCAACGGGAGCTCACTCCATGGCGGGGATTCGAACCACTGACCTTCTGATCAGCAAGTCCCAGGCTCTGTGGTTTAACCCACAGTGCCACCCGCGTCCCTCATACCTTGGATACATACCTACAATTTCTATTTGATGATTGATATGGTAGGAACAGAAGAAGAGCCCCTTTGGATAAGACCAAAGGCCCATCAAGCCCAGCATTCTGCTCCCATTGTGGCCAACTATGTAGATGCCCTTAAGAAGTCCTCCAGCAGGACATGGGCACAGCACTCCCTACTCACATTTCCCAGTAACTTGTATTCAGAGCCATATCACCTCCGATATTGATAGCCTTATCCTCCATGAATATTGTCTAATCCCCCTTTTAAAGCAATCCAGGTTGGTGTCCATAATTAAATCTTGGGATAAGTACTTCATTTTCACTGTTCTGAGTTTTCCAGGGGGAGACTTTTTTCTCCCTCTACTTTATTCACATTATGCTTAATTTTATACACCTCTATCATGTCTCCTTTCCTTTTTGTGTAAGGGTTAGTGTTGGACTATGACCTGGGGGACAGGGTTCAAATCTCTGCTCACCCATGAAGCTCACTGGGTGACCTTGGGCCACTCACTATCTCTTAGCTTACCCTACCTCACAGAGTTGTTGTGAGGATGAAATGGGGGGGGGGGAAGAGGAGATCTATGTGCACTACCTTGAGATCCTTGGAAGATAAAGGTGGTATATAAATGTAATAAATAAAATTGTTGTTAGTATCTATCTGTCTTGAGGGACAATGGAGTGCACCCCCGGGGGTGATCTTTAGCACTGCATTGCAACATATGGCAAGCAGGTTTTCAACAGATTAAAGCTTGTTCTGATCAATTGTTAAAGAGCAGGTTTTCTTGGCCAATTTGAGTTGCAGCAGCCAGCGGGAACTCAAGCCAGCTGCCCAGGTGGCCAGGGGGAATTCCCCTACCAGCTGCCCCATCATGTGCACTCTGTTCTCACTGCCCGGGGACGGTGGCTGAGCATGAGAGGCCGCAACAGGCATCTCCCCAGAATGTGGTAAGGGTCCATTGTTTAACCATTGTTTCTAACCTGAACACATTTGCTCAGGCAGCACTGAAATCAGCATCACTCAAGAATATGTGTGTTAGGATTTAGAGCCATGTTAGCAATGATGTTGCTTTGTTCAAAGATGTCTCTCTGTATGCTACACACACACACACACATCTTTAAATTGTGAGTCTGCTGGCAGATAGAAGCATCTCCTGCCCCAGCCCCAGCATCTACCTCCTTTATATGCTAAGTCAATTTATTACAAGGAAGTCCCATTGATTTCAATCTAATTGACCTCTAAGTTAGGAAGTTTAAAGCTGCAGCTTTTTGCTTTTTTCTATTTTTTGTTTTCCTACATATGTCCTATTCAGCTGTAGGGCTGATGCGCATAAATAAGTCATTAGTTCATGAGCATGTATCTCCTTTAAACCTAGAAGGATATCTGTGAGATAGATAGATATAGATATAGATATATAGGAGTACATGGGAGGTTAAGGTTTACAGAGGATATTCCTGATCACAAACAGCATAGCTCCTCTTCAATATTTTGGTACTGAAATACTAAATATTTTCTTATACATTGGAGAGCAACAACCTTCATGCCTGGTGGGGATGATATAATGACAGGTTTTTGCATGTAAAAATAATTGGTTCAGTTCAGCTGTTGGCCCATTGCCTGCGGTCAATTTTTCATTTGAGAGGAAATGCAATTAAATGGCACGTTTAACAAAACAAACAATATCCGGAGCTTTGGGATCTTGGAGCAAGGGAAATAGGAAATGCTGATGTACTGCAGAAGAACAGATTTGCTTTGAATATTAGGAGTGGAAATCTTAGTTAAAAGAAAAATATGGCAATGGAATGTGCTGCCTAGAAGCCAAAAGAGTTAGTTGGGAATCTTTCTGGGGATTTAGGTACCAGGCTTCATGACAGACCAGGGGTACTTCAGGCTACTAGCTACAATGGCTATGTTCTACCTCCATCATTGGAGGTGGTATGCCTGTAAATACCAACTGTTGGAATTTGAGACCTGATTTTGGACTTCCCAAATAAATCTGGCTGGCCACTGTGAGAACAGGACACTGGACTAGAGATGGGCCTTTGGCTTAATCCAGCAGGGCTTTTGTGATGTTTCCTCTGTTTCCTCTTAATTTTATGATTCTCTAACAGTGCAATCCTATGCAAGCCCCATTCAGTCCAACGTGGAAACACTATGAAATGTGCTATGCTCAGCTTGGGTTTATGAGTACAGTAATGCTGCAGAGACAGACCTGCTGCATGCTTACTGCTCAACCTACCCATTTATAAATAAGAAGATTATTACAACTTCCTGATACAGCCCCACTTGCTCAGGGGTATTTCCATGTTGCTACAGATTGTGGTTTTATGGTGTTAAGGTAAAGGTAAAGGTAAAGGGACCCCTGACCATTAGGTCCAGTCGTGACCGACTCTGGGGTTGCGGCGCTCATCTCGCTTTATTGGCCGAGGGAGCCGGCGTACAGCTTCCGGGTCATGTGGCCAGCATGACTAAGCCGCTTCTGGCGAATCAGAGCAGCGCACGGAAACGCCGTTTACCTTCCCGCCAGAGCGGTACCTATTTATCTACTTGCACTTAATGTACTTTTGAACTGCTAGGTTGGCAGGAGCAGGGACTGAGCAACGGGAGCTCACCCCGTCGCGGGGATTCGAACCACCGACCTTCTGATCAGCAAGTCCTAGGTTCTGTGGTTTAACCCACAGCGCCACCCTTATGGTGTTACTGAGCTTTTAATTGTTGTACTGTATATGCATAGAGCTAGTTCCTGGGTCAAGACAAGGTACCTGAAATGGCAGAGTATGCCTTAGAGCCTGAAGCCATCCAGTGAAAATTCAACATAGACAAAAGAAAATACAGCACACAGTTAAACTAGGAAATTCACCCCCACTAAACGTAGTGATACTGTAGGTGGAAACTGGGATGGCTTCAAAAGAGGGTCAGATAGAATCATGGAAGAGAAAGCTATCAATGACGACCAGCCATGATGGCTCTGGTCTGCATCCATTGTTGGAGACAGTATGCCTCTGAATACCAGTTGCTGTGGGAATGGAATGCTGGACTAGATGGATCTTTGGCCCAATCCAGCGGGGCTCTTTCTTGTCTTTAGGGCAGATATGTTTATATAAATATGCTGTGATGGCTTTGCTAAAAAAGAAAAGAAAAGAAAGTGGTCATCTTTCACATGAGTATAAAATCATGGAACTGTTGAGTTGGAAAGGACCCCAAGGATCATCATGTCCAATCCCCTGAAGTGCAGGAATCACAACTGAAAATTGGTGGAAACAATTATTTGTGAAACCTAAGTTTGCTTGTTTAAGTGAAAATTCAATTGAATCCAGTTGGATTTCAAAGTAAGCATATCTGTAGGGTTTTTTTTATGAGACAGCAGCCATAGAAAGCAGAACTTGGTGACAGAAAGGAAATCTAACTTCATACTGTAATACAATATATTCTGGTTGCATTTCTCTCCTGGGATGCATTTCTGCTGTGAGATATATTTCAGGGGCTATTATTGAAGGCTGTAATTCAAAATCAGTTATACCATTTGGGGCCTTTTAAACACAGGTATAACCTATCCCTAGAGCAAGCCATACTCTTAAGCCACCATGAAATAAATGTCCTTAATATTCTGGATCACCACAAGATAAATTTCCATAACAGCCCAATTTTCTGCTAATGGTTTTTTTCTCCCTAGTGAACTGACTTTTCTTGCTGTAAATTCTTAATCAATGCTCTTTAGGGTATTCTTCTTTAGGGCATCCTGTAAGATTTGTTCCAGTTAGTGATGCAATGTATAAGGATTCTTCACCTTTGTGTGTGATGGTGTCCTATTCACAAAAGTTTTCTTGAACCAGCAGGGGCTTTCATGAACAGAAGAGGGTGCAAGAACAGATTTTCCCCTTTTTTCTACAAATCCCTTGTTGGGGGAATTGTTGGAATAAGCAACAGTATTCAGTTAACACCCACTGTACTGAGAAGCACAAACCACTAGGGGTTAACAAATGTATGTGGGAGCAGGCTTTCTAGTTTCAGTTTTCTCTTTCCTTGCTTACTTTTGTTTGTAACTTGTAATAGCTGATCACAGGAATGAGTGAGGATTCCATTCCATTCATGGAAACCTCCAGTGGTTTTAGAGAATCTTATGCAAGCAGAGCGGTCTCTACCCTTGGTCTCTACACAATTATCCACATAACTGCTGCAGCAAATAATTCAGCTTCATTTCTAAAACTGTTAATACTGACCTTATACGATGCAAATATTTGTTGTTTTGAATTTACTTACAGGAAAATGTAGATTCAGCAATGATGTGCACATGAGTGGTTGTGGTCCAGATCCATGCATGCAAATTTATTATATGACTGGGATAAACCATGCATCCAAACCATACATCAAAGTTGTAAAATGTACTACAAATGCTTTAAAAATGTGGTACTGAAAACACTGAGATTTAACATACAGAGGATGCCTGGGAAACCATTTACTCTAGTTGGACCTGCCTACCAGCTTGCATCTGTACCATGTAGAGAGAGATCTCAGTCAGATGACATGTGAACTGACCTAATGCTCCTGGTCTAGTTATTGATCAGGGAGAGCGCTGGAGCATGCATGTCAGTGAAACATGGCTTTTGGCATTGAAAGATAGTAAGCATAATGCTATTTATAGCACAAAAACAGAAAGACTCATCTGATTATCTGCTTTGGTTTTGCCTAATTATAAACAGCAAATGATGGAGATATGCACCATAAATCAGACATTTTGACTGACACTTTGCTAGAATGTTACATGGTAGCTCTGCATAGGTAGCTACCACAATACTGCCCAATTAAACACCAGCCAGCTCTGCGGAGGTTGTACACGCAGCTCATCATCACTCCCAGGCTGGGCATCTGGTTGAGATATGAATCCAGAATAACCAGGTCAGATTATCCTACAGTACAGAAGACAGTGCGGATGAGATCTTGTTTTTAGTATTACAAATTCCCATTATTTTTTTTACACACTGGGATTTTTGCAAGCATGATAGATTGCCCACTGTCGAGGTATTGAAATAAGCACTCGCCTCCCCTTTTGCAAAAGTGGGCGCCATTTAAGGCCCCGGCATCAGCACCTCCAATCCTCTTCGAGACTTCTCGGATGTGGCCTGCCTTCCTGCCACCGTGGAGCGTTGGGGGTTCCCACCAAACCACCTGTTCAAAACTCGCCTATCTGTGGTGCCGTTGGGGGTGGGGCAGCACCAAGAGGCTGGGCCGCAGGTGAGCAGGCTTCACTCCGGTCCACCCCAGGGGCTTAAATTTGGGGCAGAGCCTGTGCCTAGCGTGCATATAATTGGAACCAGCTTCTCCAACTTGGGTTGTCATGGCTTAATTTTTTATCAAACAGCACAGTTTGAAAGCGACACTTTGGGCTACTTTGGGGTAGCTAAGTTTATGGTACCTAGCTTTTATAGGCAGGTCTTAAAATCAGTAATAGGCTCTAAAGAATTCTTACAAGAGTAATGGGCAAGGGAATTGGATCTAACAGTTGATATACAGGGCTGGAACTTGCTGTGGTGCCAGTTGATAGCATTTGGAGTTTATATGCTTCAGCAGAAGCTGGAACTGTGCACTGAAATCCCTGCTAGGAGAAGCTCACTTTACCCTTAATACAATCACACCAAGACTTTGAGTACAGAAAATAAAAAAGCTAACTTTATTATAGGACATACCCATGAGATAGAAAAGATCCTAGTTCTAGCTAACACAGTGGAGATGCAAAAGAACCTTGTTTGCTCTTTCATCACTGCAGGAAAAGGGTGAAAAGAAAAGATGGTGCAGCAATAAAACTGCTAGCACAAACCAGTATGGTTGCAAATTGGGTGGGGGACCTCATGTTGAGATTGCTTCATTGCAGGGGGTTGGACTAGATGACTCTCAGGGTCCCTTCAAACTCTATAATTCTATGATACTGTCTATCTTTTGCAAGGTGACATAAAGAGCCCTCATACCTCCTTCCCGGAGGCTGTAAGGTGGGCGTCGCCATGCTTACTGGGTATCCAAGGTACCAGGCTTTCAGAAGGAGGCACAAGGGCTCTGGAAGCAGCCCAGAGCTCTCGTGCTGTCTTCCCAAAGCCAAGTAAGTGAGACAGAGATAAATAAATAAATGGAGAACAGAGAGCAGTGGGTTTCATTGGCCTGGCATTAGTTTTATTTATTTCCCCTCCCGCCACCTGTGTAAGGTTGCAATCACGATTGCATAAGCAAAGTGAGTGCAAGTTGTGGGCTTACTGCATCTACTAAATTGAAAGAGCAATTCCTAATATTGATACATAAATGATGTATCTTACACCGAGGGAAATGTCCCTAATGTGTGCTAGTCTACTTCAGGTTGGCAGGGATGCCAATCAATTTGGTGATATGTAGTGATATGGGGGGCATGCCCCCAAGTATGGGCTTGTTGAATGCAGGTGTTTCAGAAAGTCACCTCCATCATGGGTCCTAGGACCACCCCTCTCCACAGCTGGCACTTTTAAATTGATATATAGGCCTTTATTTAGATTTGAAGCATAGTGAGCCATTAAGACATCTAACCGCAGCAGCAAAGTCAGTGATAGCATGTAACTTGAAAAACTTTCAGAAAGTGAATTTCAATCACTGGTACCAAAGGGAATAGCAGATGACTTTGCAATTGTTAAGAGTTGCCCATGGATAGAAAAAGAAAGATCCTTTTGAATTGGTCTGGTCCATCTTTATTAACTTCATTAGCATAGCAGAACATGGGATGATCTGGGCGTGGTTTGGTGTGGTTTTGATGTGCTTTTTTGCTTTGTGAGCCACCTAGGACCAGCTATATAACAAGGTATTTCCAAAATGTGGGGGGAAAGTGGGAGGCAATAGGAGCTGTGGTTTACTAGGGATCATAAACTAGTGTCTGTCCCTGATAAACAAGACAGTTGAAGCATATGAGATGAAGCACTTAAACAAAAAACCAAAGATAGATTTGATAAGTGCTATAAAAGAAGATTCTGGTACAAAATGAGAAACAATTGCTTTTTCATTCTGTCATTCCTGGCCCTTGACTCAGTCATGCAGAATTCAAAGCAGTGTGGATGCTTATTAAGTAAACCATAGGTTATAGTTCTGTGCATGTAGCAAAACAATCAAGTTCTCCTTATGACATGAACATTTTTTGCCTGAGATACTGGCTGCTGTGTGTGTGTGTGTGAGAGAGAGAGAGAGAGAGAGAGAGAGAGAGAGAGAGATAGAGAGAGAGAGAGAGAGAGAGAGATTGCCAAAGTGGGAACTGGGCAGGCCTAAAAGATAAAGCCAGTGGAGAAGAAAACCCTGCTGAGATGAAATAGGCTTGGGAAGCTGTGAATGAAGAAGAATGGAAATAGCTTTTTGAATGTGTTTACAAAACCACTGTGAATGTTTTGGCAAACTGAATCACAACAGAAGGACTGAAAAATGAATGCAGTTAATGCTTTTGTAGAAAACTTACCCTCTGAATTTGGGGCTGGCCCAGCCTTTAGGTGGGACTGGAGGGCACTGGTGAGTGTACCATATTGCCAATCCTCATACTTTGCCTGATGTCTTCTGGTGCAGACAGTACCCTGCAGTATTTAAAGGGTTGAAGTAAGGTTCCGCTGCAAGTGTTGAGATTTCCATTCCTCCCGTGCTGCAGATGTGTGTGGGATTGTTACATGTCACATGTCCGTTTACATTCCAGCACTGATTATGTCTTGTGAGAGGAAATTGATATACACTGTTTCCGCTCTGTATTGCTGTTGTTTTTGCAGTTCTCTCTCTCCGAGGAAGAAAGACACAGAGAGAGAAGCCATGTTTCTCTTTGTTCTGTTACGTTTGATTTAATTTGCAATAAATTAGGCTTAGATGTTACTCCTCAAGACTAAGCTTCTGTTTGAACTCTGCTTGTCATGTGCTCATGTCCTTGGATATGGACCACATCAGCGTGACGGGAGACCAGAGTGATGAATCCCGGGCAACCCTGTGTTGGGAGGGAGGCACCAGCCTTGGCGTTGTCACCCAACAGCAAGCCCAGTCAGCTTTTCTACATGGAATGGGGAATGGGATCCTGTTGTCCTTGGCTTCCAGTGGAAAAACCTCTTTGGCTAACCCTGTTAGGACTCTATACATGGGTTACATTTTGATCTTGCATTTGGAGCAGTAATATTTGTACTCAATATGGGCCAGCACCATTTTCAACATTTGTGCAGACCTTCCCCAACTTAAAAAATTAACATACTGCCTATAATATATAGTTTATGTTCATAGTCTACTTTAACCCCCCACATACACAATGAATCAACCATTCATAGTGAAATGGCCTTTCTTATTGCTCAAGGACTCACTATATACGGTATCATATCCCTGTACATTAAAGAGGTTCCTTGCCAGAACATAGACTAATATTTGGCCATGCAGTTAGTTTGATTTCTGATTAAAATGCAAGTGATGCCATTTCTGGCTATAATTACCTCCTCCACCCCCCAAAAATAACATTTTGTTTATTAATTGCAAGTGCATCCTGCCAAAGAGGATGGTTTTAACTACCCAACAATCTTATGAAGTGGATTAGGCCAAGATACAGTAATCTACAAACCAGCAGACTTCCAGCCAATTATTTTCCAGTGGTGCCAAAATCATCTCCCACTGCTGCCAAAAGCTAATGCTTTTATATACCATGAGATACTATCAAGAATTTCATGAAGTAGGCAGATATATTTGTTTTTGTTAGGCTGGCAATACAGTACTTTTGTACAGAAATAAGAAGTGCTTTTGCAATCAATCAGATCCAACATATTCCAGTATCTTCCATTTCACTAATCATAGTCTCAATACCACTCCTTTCCCAACCCTCATCCTTTCCTTGTCTGTCCTCTTTTAACTTCATGTGGATAAGTACTACCGTTTCAATGTCCAATATCCCTTTCAGCTCCAGTAATGTGTCACTCAACTGATAAGGATCTTTCCAGTAAATTCAGTAATATAGTTCCATGTTGTGCATGTCCGTTTAAATAGACTACAAGTAACGATCCAAAGAAAAAGGAGATAACGAAGATCTATTTTACCTACCTTTACTGGGGGAACCCATCTACCGGAATTTGAATATCCTAGTAATCTCTTTAATATTGTGTTCACAGAACTAGTAAAAGTTTTTAATTCTTTTTTCTTCCTCAATATACTTCATAAATTACTTTTTGAAATCCAATGGCCCATCACAGAATCATAACAACTCAAGAATGTATGAATTAATGATAATGATGATGATGATTAGTATGAAATTTGACAAGGAAAATCCTACAATAGATTTGTACAGCAAAGCTGTATTAAAGTTGTTAACCATTTGCCATTCTTATTTCAAAATCTGCCTTAACTATGGAATCTTTGGCAACTTCTCTATAAAAATAAATCCAAAGAACAATCTGATAAGCTGCATGTTCCATATTGCTAAGGGATTAAGAACCACTGCTGCAATCTTAAATAATCTTTAATAATTCAGAGCAGTAAGGAGATGCAATAACAGTAAAACCCATATTTGGAATCTAAAGCTGGAAAGAATTTGAGAAGCTGAAGTTTATAATAATCTAAATGGATGATAAGCTCCCTTAACAGGTCCTATAAAGAGAGGTGGTGGGCAAGCAGCCATTCCAAACAATGAGTCATCCTTTTCAAGGAGACACAATTAGGAAAGACATTGCTTGCAAGAAATTTTTTAACCTGACTATAAGTAACATTCCATTGAGACATTAAATAATGTTTGCTTAGAATTAAGAGGCACAAGTTCTTTGTTTTTGTAAAAAAAAACATAAATCCAGGAAAATCCCTTTAGGAATAAACACCTAAAATGGAAATGTGGAAGGTATGTTACAAGGAGAGAGAGGCATTCAACAGGTTAACTCCGCAATGCTTTATGCAGGATCTGTATCAAAGCCTGGACCTGCTTAGTTAATATCAATCCTTCTTGGTTGTGACCTTTAATGAGTTCATTGTGTTTAGGAGTGTGTTATGCCATGAGGAGGGACTGTGGGCTTCTGATAAGATTGCAGTGTGAGAAAGTATAGTGATAAGGGTGGTGGACGTCCCTTACAGGCCATTAAGATAAGGCATGGGACAGATGCAAAGCCCCACGATAGATGAGATATCTCCCTTGTCCACTAACCAGTCCTCTGAAGTCACCAGTCAGGAGAGAAGAAAAGTTTGATGACATCACCATACAATATTAAAAATAGTATCCAGCTCAAACTGGCAACCTGCAGATGCTGTTTTTGGCCCTAAAAAAAGAACTGCAGAGAAAAAAGGCATGGTGCTTCAAGATACGTTGGGTTTGACCCTAATACTTGCCTTTCTTACAGGCTGTTACAATACGAAACAATATAAAGTATGCTGCGCACTTAGGAGAAATGCCATATAAATAAATCTGAAGTATTATTATATAATGAACACAACAAAGTACCCTATCTTGAGTAAAGTAACATGCTATTTTTGAATAATCCCAGTTCACACACACTATTAAATATTTAAGGATGTACAGGATGTGGTTTGGTGTGGAGGGACAGTGGATTCTAAAACACCAGCGTTTGAAAAATAATCAAATCAATTCTCAGTTTCTCAGAACATTCTCAGCATTGTCAAAGAACACATCCCTCTTTGACTTTTCACAACACTCTTCACAATGTATCCATTTACATTGCTCTGACTTGCCTTCACTCTCAGTTGACTCTCAATTCCTCCTTGCTATCCTGCCCCCTTTCTGAAAAAGATAGTAGCTTGAAATGTGTAGCCCTCTGACCTGGTCCCTGGGGCTCTTATCATGTCTCCCTAATCTCTCATTGCCTGTATTTATCTTTATTGTTCTGTCATGCTTTTCTTAACTAGAAAAATTGAAAATATCCATTGCAGTCTTACTAAAAAGCTGCTTCCCACAAGCTTTGCCTTTTGTAGATTACCTTTTAATTTATCTCAACTCAATACCTATAGCAGTTTGCTCGGCACATTTTGGCTCGAAAGTTCTCACCTTCATTTCTGTCAGCAGAAGCTGGCTCACAATAAAAAAAAAAACCTTTTGTACTCTAAACCCCTGATCTGGTTTAGCCCAAAGACTTTGTGAAAGGATCTCAGTGCCGTTAGAAAAAGCATCATTCTGTTTTATTTCTCTGGAATAATACATTCCATTTGAATGTGAATACAAAAGGTGGGCTGAAAAGGATTTATCTTTTTTCATGGAGGGGGAATTAAAAAAAGAAATGCATAATTTATAGCAGCTGCTGTTCGGTGAATATTGATAGGAGCACCGTGTTGTGCAATGAATGTGTGCATACATATTGGACCACCTTTTACTGATACAATGCAATCTTTTGATCATAAAGGAGTCTTCACTGCAGTTATGGTGCCTCCTGGATCACAATGCAGATATACTGAGGCCTTTGATAACATGGTGGTAAATTGGCTTCACCAAGTAAGCCTATTAAGTAAAAAAAAAAAAATCAATGACAGAAGTAGAATCTAACAAAGGACCAACTTAGCATGTAAAATGGGGGTCACCATATGAGAACTATAACGGAATAATTAAAAAGCGAAAAGCACAAAAAAGGGGAGGGGGTCAGAGTATGTCCAGTAGAATGAGGAAGAAAGGTAGTAAAGGAAACATGCCACTGAGAACTGAAGGTTTACATCTAGGCTTACAGGAATACTTTGAAAGATCCAAGGAGAAAATTATACATAAAATAGATTGTGCTAGAGGAGAAAATAAACAATTTAAATCAAATAATGCAAGTTGTAGAGCAAAAGAATAAATTTGTTGCACAAATGAGCTTTCAAGACATTGCTTGTGCAACATGCAGGGGACCACCTGAAAGATCATGTGAAAGAATCTGAGTATGATATTGGAGTCCTTGGCATTCTTGGGAGCGGACCATGCAGCTGTGCTCTTCACTGACACCAGGGATCCCTTTATATTTTTACTGGTATCCAGGAGTCTGACTCATCTCCTTGCATTGCCATTTGATTTCCCACAATGTCCCAGGATGATGCTCCATTGGGAACATTGTGGGAAATTAAAATGGTGCCACCATCATTTGTTTAAGGCACTGATGATGTTGCTGCCTAATCTTGTCACTGCCAAGGGAAGAGTGGTCCTGCCAGAGCGCAGCTTGCCTTGCTAAGGGTTTCCTCAAACCTGCATCTGGACCTGCTTGGAATTACCTGCTTTGTAAGGAAGCTGTCTTCCAGTGTGTTCAAGATGCAAGCAGCATATTGTTTTTTATCTGACCTTCAAGTCAGAAACATTTCATTTATTCAATGAGCCAGAATTTGTACATTAGTAGCTTAGTCTGATTCTATATGCATTCAGTAGTTCAATATTTGGTCAAATTGATCTGTTTTCACCTGTAAATAAATCTATTCAGAATTCTCTATCATGCTTGGAAATGTATAGCCTTTTTTGAACAGCAAATTTTTATTCAGATCTGACATTTACATGCATATTACAATCTAGGAAGTCAATAGTAAGGTCCATGAATAAACAAAGCACACATTAGACAGCTATCTCACTGCATCTGCCTTTGAATATGTATATTCCATTAGCCCAGCTCTTCTTCTTTTTTGAAAGAACAATAATTTAATATTTCCAGACACTGCCTTTTCTGTGTGATTAATAATATGCAATGAAATCTGTTAAATGCAATTTACTCTGACTAACTAGTATTATTGAAAGCCTTGTGAAATTAGGTGTTGATGCCAAACACGCAACTACAGACTGTTGCACAAAGGACACAGCATGCTGAGAGAACAGCATTAATTTCCTTTCTGGTTTCTAGAACACATGGAAATCTACGACACAAACAGCACTCTTACATATCTCACCCACAAAACAAGCAACAAGAGAAACAAAAGGATTGCTATTGAGTACCACATAGCAAGAATCTGGTTGTGCATATGAAACAGACAGCCGTTTCTGGGTTTTGCAGATAAGCTTGAACAAAAGATTTTGCTTGTTACAGAAGGAGGGAGGCAATGAAACCAGTTCATCTTATCCCTTCTCAAAAATGGCGTGGCCCTCACAATCACGTAGCTGTTTATGTGGTGCCCTTGGTTTAAAATGTGGGGTGCTTCAGAGAAAATGGTGTAACGCAGTATAGTTAAAGAATATTCAGTCTTTGTTTGAAGTGGCACACTATCCTTGAAAAGTGGAAACAACCCTTTGTGTACAGAACGCAGTGCACTTAAACTTCCATAGCATAGTTTGAAGGATAATGATCCAGGCACCTTGTTGAATGTTAGCAGAGCTGGTACCTACATGGGGGACCTTGCAGGAATCCTGTGGAAGAAAAGTAGAATACAGTGGTACCTCGGGTTAAGTACTTAATTCATTCCGGAGGTCTGTTCTTAACCTGAAACTGTTCTTAACCTGAAGCACCACTTTAGCTAATGGGGCCTCCTGCTGCTGCCACGCTGCCAGAGCACAATTTCTGTTCTCATCCTGAAGCAAAGTTCTTAACCTGAAGCACTATTTCTGGGTTAGCAGAGTGTGTAACCTGAAGCGTATGTAACCTGAAGCGTACCACTGTATAAATAAATACATAAAGGAAAGCATTGTTTTTGCTGTTGCGCTGATCTCAGAGAGATTGGGGATAATGACAGCTCACTTATCCCAAACCAGTCCTGCGGGCTTCAGTGAGGTTGCTATGGAGTAAATGGGATGGGGACTGCAGACAATGTAGGAAAGATGTTTTGAAATACCTGTCAGTAACTTCATATTGCATTGTTACTGTCATCTAATGAGTTCGCCCACGCTGCCATTTGCCTCAGACTCATGTTCCTCTCACAAGAGAACTCTCTAGAGGGGGAAACTATTGTTTAACTGCTCTGGGATGAATTTGAAATCTGTGAATAGCTGAAGAACAGGGGAAAGGGGTACATGCTCACTTGTTCAATAGAAGGAGGCAGGTGGGAGCAGCAAATGGCATGCTTCATTAAAACACTTCTGCAAAGAACAGTCTTTTGATTTCAGTGTTGTGTTTGTGGAAAGCCATTGGACCAGATAGTTGTAGTAGACGTCGGCGAGAATGGCCACAGATCTGTTACAAATGAAACATTTATACTTTTATATAAGAACTTAAATATTGCATGGCGGGACAGAACAAGGGACCATAAGCTCAGCATTCTAGGGCTAGCACAGCCCTAGAGAAATTCACAAGCTAAGGATGATGGTGATAGCTACATCTTGTAGTTAGTGCCCAGTATCTGGTAGTGGAGAGATATGGTGCTTGAGAATAGATGTTGCTTGCACTTTCGTGTATCACAGATAACAGACAGTGATGATCTTAGCAGTATAATCCTTAAGCAGCACCAAGTCTAAACTGCTACCGTCTTGACACACTTGATTTACTTCTTTAGAACTGCAAGAGTCAAATCAAAGGCAAGGAGCTTAATGCAGAAGGAAGTAGGAGACTATTAAGTAGATATGCAGATCACCTTCTGTTATGTACTGAGCTGAATCCTAGAACAATAGGATCCAGAATGCAGCAGTCTGATTGGTCCGCAGGAGGCACCCAATCCATCCAGCTCCAGGTGGAAGTGAATCAGCAACCTGATTGGCCTGCAGGAGCAGCCAATCAGGCTTCTGGAGGAGGTGAATCCACAACCTGAGTCGCCTAAAGGAGCAGCCCGGAATTAGCCAATCACGCGGGGCCCATTGTGTAAATAATGTATATACAGTGGTACCTCGGGTTAAGTACTTAATTCGTTCCGGAGGTCCGTTCTTAACCTGAAACTGTTCTTAACCTGAAGCACCACTTTATCTAACAGGACCTTCTGCTGCTGCCGTGCCGCCGGAGCACGATTTCTGTTCTCATCCTGAAGCAAAGTTCTTAACCGAGGTACTATTTCTGGGTTAGTGGAGTCTGTAACCTGAAGCGTATGTAACCCGAGGTACCACTGTATAGCTAGATGTTTTGGGGAAAGTTTCATTCATTGCTACTATGAGCATGGAATTCACACTTGACTCCGAGTATATTTCACTTTCCTTTTTTTTTAAAAAAAAGATGAGGTCTGTTACCTTAATCAAAAACACTCATTTTCTATTAAACACATACACGAGGAGGATGTACACAGCATTAACTGTTTCAGGTTGTAACACCAATAAAACACTTTTGCTTCTCTGTATTCCTAAGAGATCTTATGCTTTCAGAAATGATATTTAATAAATAACATGTAGCCTCTCACATGGAAGCTCTTTGCACAGCTGGACAGGATCCTGTGGTTCGGTTCTGATGTGGTTAAATTTTCCCCATGGGCCCTCATCTGACACAACCAGGCTGATGGCTGCCATTCACATAGTAAAGCTGGTAAAAATCTGACTTAGTAGCTACTAGCAGTGTCCATGGATTGGCTAACGCAATTCATTGTTCATGCAGAGAGGTTCATCTGGTATCTTTAGGATTCTTACTAAAGTGTCCTGGGCTGAGGAGAATTATACTTTTTTTTGGGGGGGTAGTTTCTTTTCTCCCAATGAGCTGTCAATTTCTCTCAAGTCCAACATTCTTAACATTGATTTACAGTCCTAACACACAATCCATGCTACCGGAGAGGGCTAGGACTGAGTGGATGTCTCTGCCACCAGCCTATTTGCTGGCGGAGAGCAGCTCTGCTATTTTTGAGGCCCCTGGTGCAGCTATAGAGAGAGCGGCAGAAGCAACAATGACATCAGCAGTGTTCCTACCAGCAGGAGCCAAGGGAAGGCACCCGAAACATGAGATTATGGGGCAGAGTGGGTGCAAAACTGAGCTGGCCATAGGCTACCTGGTGAGAGTCTCAATCTGGGCCCTCTGCCTGCAACGAACTCGTCGTGTAGGCTCTGTCCACCTGCTACTTAACAAAACTGAATGCAGGGCTCATAAGCCTTGTTGAGGCAGTTGACTTAGGTAACAGGCTGGGGACAGCTGGGAGAGGTGGCAGATCTGAAGAGGAAGGCCAGAGGCATTCCTTGCATGCCTTTGCTGTTGCTCCTTCAGCTGAGAATTGGAGCTGCCACTACCACCACTGTCCTTCCACTGCTGCAGCCTTGGAACTGGAGCTTGGTGCCACTCTGAAAGCCCCCAAGGAGTGTTCTGCTTGTCACTACCTGCTCATCTCAGGCCTCCTTTTTTCTCATCCTATGCCTTCAGTGTTCCAGGGCTTTTCCAGGCTGCCTCCCGTTGCCTCAGGTGGTGGAGGAGGCTGTGGTGTCAGATGCCATTTTCTGTTTTGCCTCAAGCAGCAAAATGTTTTGAACTGGCCCTGACTGTATACTAAGAGGCCTGTTTAAAAATCGTTGATATGTTGGGGGTGTGTGTGTTCTTAAAGCTTTACAATAGTGTATTAGGGTCACTCTTTTCACACAATTACTCATGGAGCCCTGACAAGTAGGGGATTTCCATCTCTCTATTTTCCTAAAGTACCAAGATTCCATTGTGGCAAAAAAGGCCTCTGGGAGCCATGTTCTTACAGTCAATAAATGCTACCTGTAACTAAACTCATTTTACAGGATTGGATTAATTGTAACAGAGCTGTCACGCTTGCTTGCCCTCCGGAGATAAGCAAAAGTGTTTCATTACATCTGGGAAAAGTCTGCAGGGAGAAATGTTGGTGTTTACCTTCCTTAACAGATACAAATCTTTCAATCTTTCAGGTGTTCTGAACTTGCTTACATATTTTTTTTTTAAGAAGCAGGTGAAATAAGAAGTAAATACTTAGGGCCATTTTCAGTGTAATGTCTATGGATTTAGTTCAAATTTTTGGAAAGCAATTGGCAAGTCACAGCAAGGGTTTCACCAGTGCATAAAATTATAGACGTGAAATCATTGTAATGCAAAACTCCTTTGAAAAACCGACTGGAGATTCATCAGCTAAAGTTATTCAGGGTGAAATCAAAAGTGGCTGTGTACCTGTCACATGTGGTTGGGTACACTTAGCCTTTGCTTTAGGAGACCATAGCTGCAGAAAGCAGCAATAAACCATTTCTGATGCAAAGGAAGCAATTTTGCCACCATTCTTCTTTGAGTTTTCACTGTGTGACTGTGGGGAGGTGGGGGGCAGCTGCAGTTAAGGTATGTTCCTATAAAAGAGGATTAAACCAAGTAGCTAGTCTGATAGGGAACAAATGTAGCATTGCTGAGCTTGCTGTCATAGAATTTTGATAAGGCTGTCCTGTTCGAAGCCAGCAAAACAGCATCATAATCCTTTAATGACTTGGTAGGGTTTCATTGAAAATGAAGAGTGACACTAATTTTAAGTTGCCGGGTGCTGCATGTATGAAGAGTTGCTAGTGCAATAGTGTGAGTAAAATTTTAATGATGTACCAAATCCAGAAAGTGCTTAGGAATCACTTGAGGGCAAATCAATGGGTAATTTCTAAAAAGATGAGATCCAATGGATGTCAAGGGCGGGTACCAGGAGCAGGTTAGTAATAACTCTTACAATGTCAGTGAAGTTGACCCTTTTTTCAAAGAAACAAACAGTTCCAGAAGCCAGGTCTAGTGAGCACAGCAACTCTTCTCAGTAGATCTTGCCCCAATGAGGCAGTTGTGAGGACTGAAAGTCCCTACCTTCCCACAGCTCTCTAAGTCTCCTCCTCCTCAGTTCCTTCCCTAGCAATCTGAGACTCCATCAATGCATCTGTTTCTGTTCCTCCCCCTTCATGCCTATTCTAGTCCTGGGAGACCAGGGGGAGAGGGGAGCTGATTGTAGGAGGAGGGGGAGACACCCTGGCTTCTTTGGCAGCCTGCCGGATCTCTGTCTCTTGATCTCACTCCTCTCCAGCTTCTGAATCAGAATTGCTTTCTGCCACAGCGTCTTCTTGCTCACTTAACCCTGTTGTTTCTTCAGCTTCTTCAGCTTCCGACACCTGCTCCTCCCAGTCTGCTTCTTCTTCTCCCTCTGACCACTCATCGTCAACCCACCACCAGTCCCCTAGCTCTGAGCCTTCTTCCCCCGGGGGCTCCCCAGCTGGTGCCTCCCACCAGTCCTCGGCATCGAGCCAGTCCATGACACTGGATAAGAACAACCCTGTGTCATGGAAACACAAAGTGACCTCTCCAGGGCGTAAGCCTGGGCAGGGTATATGGAGACAGTGTGGTATCCGGACTAGCAATGTGCAAATACAGCACAAATAGGGCACGTAACTGGATTCTAAGCTATTTGCACTGGTACATCTACATATTTTGCCACCATTATCTCATGTTTTGAATACTTGCCATGATGCAACCCAAGCTAAATGATTATTTGCTGGTAGAGGTAAATCTTGGAACCAACTAATTCTTTAATTTTATTCTGTTTTCTCAGCCTCCCTCTGTACCCTAAATATCACAGAAAGAAATATTTAAAAGAGATCATTTTTTTCCAGCTCCCTTGAGCAAGCAAATTTGCTTTATTGATCTCTTGCAAGAAAAGCACTATAGAAATAACCTAGAAATAAGTTGCTGCTGGGTTTCCCTTTTTATTTTGTTATTTTATTTTAAATTTCTGTTTCAGTAATAGTGTTGCTTTTCTGCTCTTTGCATAGTTGTGTGTATTTGAGGAATTGTGCAACATTCCTGGGAAGCTTTGGCAGGCTATAAATTAAATAGCAAATAACAATAAATAGGTTCTCCAGATTGGCTTTCTTCTAAGAGCTTTACAGTGGATTAAAATCCCACTGAACTGATGCAAACAAGAATCATGTTCCAACACCTTTGACAGGCACAAGAGGGATCCACTTCAACCTTTGCATGTCAAACATGTTTAGGAGCCTCCTTGTCAATCCTGATTGGCTTCTGCTGAATGCCATCAGAATTCCCCTTCAGACTTTTGTATTCAAAATGCAAAAAGTCGGAATGTTGTGGGCAGGGTCTGTGTGTGTGCCCCCCACTACCCACTTTAAGCCCACATGCATTAACACTTTCTCTGAATCATTTCCCACATCTGTTTTTAAAGCTGATATTGACGGAAGATGCTTTCTCCAGGCTGGCTTCCCAAGCACATCTCCTAGAGAAACCTGTTCCAGTGTGGACAGGGAAAGGTGGAGCATCCTCCATGGACTGTTTTTTGGAACAATTCCAAGTCATGAAAAAGTTTTGACAGCATTCAGGACCTGTGTGGATATTCCAGTGCATATAAATGAGCATGCATCTTAAGGAAATGATCTTAGTCTTCTCCTGGGAAAATAAACCCCACACTCTAATATGCTGTTTTCTGTATTGGTTCCCTCAGAGACTCATTCTAAAATCACTGCCTCCATTTTCCAAGTAAGCATGTCTAAAAATGGTGCCAGTCTGCCTTTGATTGTATCATTCTAAAACTTCAAATGTCTCTTTGTAAAACCATACATAATTGTATTTGTCTCCCAGCATGCTCTCTTTTTGCTAATGCATTTTTACTCCAGAGTTTCCTGCAGGAAATTAATCAAATTAGGTGCTACCAGACCTCCCTGGCTTATTAAAAGTCAGGGCAGCAGAGTACATTTCAGTGCTATAATCCATTTAACAACCATCCACGCAATCCCTGCATCCTTGAAAATGCTCCAGTTAACTTGGTTTAATACATGGACAAACAGAATAGCTTGGAAATTTAATAATGTCCAGCTTCAGCTATCATTGAGACATTATCGAAGTTCGCTTTTAAATGACCTTCAAAAGGCTATTTTTAGGATGGTGTTCTCTTTATAATGAAAAACCTTGAAAATTGTGTAAATCAATAAAAATAAAACCCAGTGTTCCCCCAGGAGATGAGAATGTATGTCAACCCAAAGTATTTTGATTTAAGTCCACTTTGGCTACAATCCTACACAAACTTATTTGGAAATGAGTTCAGTCAAAATACTAATTTTCAGTGGAGAGCAAGCACACCTCAAGGCACTGAGCCCAGGAATAACTGCACCATGAGGCCGAAAAGGGGGGATTTCTGCTGACTTTGCAGATGTGCTCTACCAGTGCCAGCCTGCTATATAAGCTTCTAGTTCCAGCACCAACTGAATGAGCAAAGAAATCTGAGTGTCCCCAACCTTGGCAGTCTGATGGCACCAGAAAGCTCAGGTCCAACCAGGACCCAGTGAAGGTAACAAGTTATCTCCAGATTGTCAGGATTATGTGAGAGAATTTATGTTCATACTATAAATTTACCTTTGTACATTTCATAAAATCAGAGAATCAGAGAATTGTAGAGTTGGAAGAGACTCCAAGGGTCATCTAGCCCAACCCCCTGCAATGCAGGAATCTCAACTGAAACATCCATGACAGATGGCATCCAACCTCTGCTGAAAAAGCTCCATTCTGTACATGTGATGTTGAGTATATGACCACTGAAACCCCTACATATGGAGCAGAATCACTCCAATGTGGCCAATACACTTCCCCATTTAACACAATGGTGTATGGGGTGTATAGTGTTAGGGGAGAGGCAGTACCTCTGGTGGAGTATACATTGTGTTCTTTCTGGGGTACTTTGTCCACCTTTGGCCCCCACCCTGCACTCAGCTCTCACCTGTGGCTCCTAGAAGCTGTCCGCATGCAACAGTGGCCACACCCTGCAAATGGCTTGGACTAGCCGGCTAAACATGCTGTGGGTAGCCAATGAGTCTCAAACTCTTGGTGAGTTAGGAGCTTCCTCTGCATGTGAGGACAGGCTCTGGAGGATTGAGCGGATGAGACCAATAGTGAGTTCAACGGTCAAGAAGGCACTTTCTGCACTTGCTGTAGTGGAAAGTGAGGGGCAGATGGGGCTCATCAACCTAGGAAGGTAGCTCATCTAGGAGAAGGAAACTCTGATCCTAAGCCTCTGCTGCCTTGCGGTTATATTCATTCATTAGAAAGGCTTCGGGAGTAAACGCCAATGAAAAATCCATACCCACTGCCTTGTGGGACACCTTCAGGTGAAGAAAAGGTTAGGGAGTAAACACTACACAAATCTGGAGTTGAGTCCCTAAGGTGGTTGGGTGACATCTTGTATACCTCCTTCCAGCAACTCCTGCAGCCAAGCTGGTGTCAGATGTATTGCTCTGCTTTCCTTTGGATCACACCAGCCAAGCCAAGAGGGGGGCCATGTAAAATGGGCAGCCCAGGACTTCCATACACACTGCCCAGGCTTACTCCCTAGAGAAGTTACTTTGGTGTTCCTAACACAGCAAAAACATGGGAGGCAACAGTTATGAGTTAGTGGCCTCTGCAGCCACAGCTGCAGGATTGACTTCACCCCTGGATGCCCACTCCATTGTCTCTCAAGACAGACAGATGCCAACAACAACAATAGTATGTCAAGATTAACCCTACAGACTTAACCCTACAGGAATAATCTGTAAGAGTGAAATATACTCGGAGTCCAGCAGTGATTGGATTTCCCCCAAACCTCAGCCCTTTATATACATTATTTTCACAATGAGTGCCTTCTGACTGGCTGATTCTGCTTCTCTCCTGGAGCCTGATTGGTCTTCTCCTGCAGGCCAATCAGTTGTTGCATTCTACGATACTACCAGCCTAATAGGCTGATTAACTTCCTCCTGGAGCCTGATTGGTCTTCTCCTGCAAGCCAATCAGTTGTTGCATTCTAGGATCCTACCTGCCTATTGTTCTAGGATCCAAGCTTAGTACATAACATGTCATTACCGAGGAGGCAGGTTTAGTCGTTGTTTGAAGACTATCCCTGCCTCCGGGTCTGGCCTTGACCAGATGGATACTGGAATCAACAGGGGAAACCCACATAACCTGAAGGTGTTGCTGTGTAATGCCAGGTCAATGATGAATAAAACCACTGCCATCCACGACTTGATTGTGGATGGAGGATTTGACCTGGCTTGTGTGACAGAGACCTGGTTGAATGAGGCAGATGGGCCCGTCCTTGCTGCCGCTTGCCCACCAGGTTTCTCTTACGCACAGCAACCCAGGTCATGTGGGCGGGGAGGGGGGTTGCAGTGATTTTTAGGAAGTCATTAGTTTGCATCGGGCGTCCTACTGGGAAGACCCAGTTTTCTGAGTGCATGTTCTGGAAGTTGGGCAATAGGGGCAGTACAGGATTCCTTTTGGTGTACCGACCTCCCCGCTGCACCAAGGATTCCCTGTCCAAGCTGCTTCAGGTCGTGGCGGATGTTCTCCTGGAGACACCTAGTTTGGTTGTCCTAGGGGATTTTAACATCCACGCCGACACGACCTTACAAGGGGCCGCTCGGGACTTCGTGGAAAGCATGGCCTCCATGGGGCTGTCCCTGAATAAGTTGGGCCCAACTCATAGTCATGGACATGCCTTAGACCTGGTATTCACCTCTAGCGACGTGGGTGATCTGACACTAAGTAAAAATGAAACCAAAGAAGTGCCATGGTCAGATCACTTCCTGATGCAACTGGACTTCTCCGCGACCCTTCCCCTCTGCAGGGAGGTGGGACCAATTCGGATGGTCCGCCCCCGCCACTTAATGGATCCAAATGGTTTCCAGAGAGTGGTAGGGGATGCTTTATCCCATATTGATGGCCTTTCAGCTGATTCCCTGGTGGCCCGCTGGAATGCGGAGTTAACCAGGGCTATCGACTGTCTGGCTCCGAAGCGCCCTCTCCGATTGCATGGAGCCCGGACAGCCCCGTGGTTTTCTTCGGAGCTGAGGGCGATGAAACAATCGCTGAGACGGCTAGAGCGTCGGTGGCAGAAAATTCACTCCGAATCTGACCGGACACAGGTTAGAGCTCAACGTCGAGCCTACCAAGTGGCGATAGCGACGGCGAAGAAGACTTTCTTCACCGCCTCTATTGCATCTGCAGAAAATAGTAGCAGGAGACTCTTTCAGGTGGTCCGCAATTTAACGGAACCACCTTTACCACCGGGGCCTTGTAAAGACCCCAAGATCTCCTGCAACGATTTTGCAAAGTTTTTTGCAGATAAAATCACTCATATTCGGAAGGAGCTAGACACCACCGTGGGAGCAGGGCTGGGGCGGGAGAGTGCTAGAGCCCTGTCTGGTCAAGTTGCATGGAATCAATTTCAATCCGTTACCCCCGAGGATGTGGACAGGCTGCTTGGACGAGTGAAACCAACCACCTGTCTCCTTGATCCTTGCCCATCCTGGCTTATAAAAACTAGCCGGGAAGGGCTGGGTGATGGGCTCTGCGGGGTGGTGAATGCTTCCCTCTGTGAGGGAACATTCCCAGATCCGCTGAAAGAGGCGGTCATCAAACCGCTTCTTAAAAAACCATCTTTAGACCCGGCCAGTATGGCCAACTATCGCCCAGTCTCAAATCTTCCATTCTTGGGCAAGGTGATTGAGCGTGTGGTTGCTGAACAACTCCAGGCACGCCTGGAGGATGCGGACCATTTGGATCCCTTCCAATCAGGGTTCAGGCCTCATCATGGGACTGAAACTGCCTTGGTCGCACTGGTTGATGATCTCCGGCGAGCTAAGGACAAAGGTGAAAGCTGTTTCCTAGTTCTGCTGGATCTCTCAGCGGCCTTTGATACAATCGACCATAACATCCTTCTGGACCGTCTAGAGGGGTTGGGAGCTGGGGGCACTGTTATACAGTGGTTTCGCTCCTTTCTCCTGGGCCGTGTTCAGAAAGTGGTGGTGGGGGATGAGTGTTCAGACCCTTGGGCCCTCACTTGTGGGGTGCCTCAGGGTTCCGTCCTCTCCCCCATGCTTTTTAACATCTATATGAAGCCGCTGGGAGAGATCATCAGGGGGTTTGGACTGGGTGTCCATCAATATGCAGATGATACCCAGCTCTACCTTTCTTTCAAATCAGAACCAGTGAGGGCGGTGAAGGTCCTGTGTGAGTGCCTGGAGGCGGTTGGAGGATGGATGGCGGCTAATGGATTGAAGTTGAATCCTGACAAGACAGAAGTACTGTTTTTGGGGGACAGGGGGCGGGCTGGTGTGGAGGACTCCCTGGTCCTGAATAGGGTAACTGTGCCCCTGAAGGACCAGGTGCGTAGCCTGGGAGTCATTTTGGACTCACAGCTGTCCATGGAGGCGCAGGTCAATTCTGTATCCAGGGCAGCTGTCTACCAACTCCACCTGGTACGCAGGCTGAGACCCTACCTGCCCGCTGACTGTCTGGCCAGAGTGGTGCATGCTCTAGTTATCTCCCGCTTGGACTACTGCAATGCGCTCTACGTGGGGCTACCTTTGAAGGTGACTCGGAAACTACAGCTAATCCAGAATGCGGCAGCTAGACTGCTGACTGGGGGCGGCCGCCGAGACCACATAACACCGGTCCTGAAAGACCTACATTGGCTCCCAGTACGTTTCCGAGCACAATTCAAAGTGCTGGTGTTGACCTTTAAAGCCCTAAACGGCTTCGGCCCAGTATACCTGAAGGAGCGTCTCCACCCCCATCGTTCTGCCCGGACACTGAGGTCCAGCGCCGAGGGCCTTCTGGCGGTTCCCTCATTGCGAGAAGCGAAGCTACAGGGAACCAGGCAGAGGGCTTTTTCGGTGGTGGCGCCCGCCCTGTGGAACGCCCTCCCATCGGATGTCAAGGTGATGGACAACTACCTGACATTCAGAAGACATCTTAAGGCGGCCCTATTCAGGGAAGCTTTTAATGTATGATATTTTAGTGTTTTTTGATTTCTGTGGAAGCCGCCCAGAGTGGCTGGGGAAACCCAGCCAGATGGGGGGGTACAAATAATAAATTATTATTATTATTATTATTATTATTATTATTATTATTATTAAGAGATTGCAAAGGGGAAGTAAAGCAGGATGTGTCAAGAATAAATATGAAATGTCAAGCTAGCCTACATTAAATTTCTGCGTACCATATAAGTGCCATCTTACAATCTCCATGGAAATTGGAATATTAGCTTCATAATTTGTAAGTGGCATTTAAAACAAAAAACAAAACAAAAAAACCCCCTGGTATATCTCAAGGCATAATAGAAGGGTGTAGATGTTTCAATGCAATAAAATCAAACTGGTAAACAAAACAAAGCTCTGGATTCTATCTTTTTTTTTATTCTCTCATACAATTTAAATGTCTAGTAATTGAAAAACCCAGGATGCTTTTTGATACATAAAATATGCTGATTAATGTACCATTAAGACTCCCCATAGGAAATCTGAAGGAAATCTGAATTTAAGAAGAGCCTGTAGCAGCATAAACTGCTAAGACTCAGTAATGTTTTCTCTTTTTTAAAGATACTAATTAAAGATTAGTTTATGAAACATTAGACCCAAGAAAAAGAAGTGTGGGGATGGGGAGATCCTCCTTTTAAACTTTTTTCTCCCCTTTCAAGTCCAGGAAATAATTTCAATTTGTCATTAATATTTATTGCAGGAATGAACCAGAAAGAGCCTGAGAGGGACAGGGTTAGTGATAACAGGACGTATGTGTCATGAGTCATCATGACTAACAGCACTAACAGAAAGTAAAGCAGTCCTTTTTGTTACTGCGTTGGCTGAGAGTCCTTGATCTCAGTGCTAAAATACAACCTCTAAAGTATAGCCTGGAATAGATAGACTAAAATTAGTATTCAGCCCAGCTATAGATCCCCGCCCCTTGCAAGTGATTCATAGTTACCATAGTGGCCATGTTACTACAGTCCTCCATATGCAGGGCTGTCAGAAGACAGTCCCCCATTTAAAGGAGTCTTCTGTCTGAAGGGTTGCCTGATTCAGCTCCAGGTTAAAAATAAAGAGCCCTAAGAAGAGAAGAAATGAGCCTTCAAGTTGCCCACCACCACCGCACCTGGAATGTGCAGGCCCTTACTGAGGTAGGGGAGAGTGCTCTTCCTCAGGTTCTGCTTGTGGGTTTCCCCCAGGGATCTAGTTGGCCACAGTGAAAACAGGGTGCTGGACTAGATTGGCCATTGAGCTGATCCAGCAGAGTCCTTTTATGTTCCTATGAACCAGGCTCCATGCAACCCAAGGGGTGGGTTTGTAGGTGGGTTCTGCTATTATTCTATTTTATTTTTAGCACCTATAAAGTTCACTGTAGAGGGACAACACATTATTAATATGGGGGCTATTATTTTCTGTTTCTTTGTGTGTGTGTGTGTGTGTGTGTGTGTGTGTGTACCTTCCATCTATATCTACCTACCATCTATATCTATCTATCATCTATCTATCTATCTATCTATCTATCTATCTATCTATCTATCATCTATCTATCTATCTATCTATCTATCTATCATCTATCTATCATCTGTCTATTCCTAAATACGTTTAAATGATTGTTTATTTGCTGTATTTATTTTGTGGTTGCCTAAGGCTTTCATTCACTCACTATAGCGTACAGGAAACCAGCTGCTGTTTACAGAAACACTATGGCCCGAAGAACTGTACTTAGAAGAGATGAAGCCTGTAAAAAGCATAACTTAGTTTCTATAAACTTCTTATTAAAAACAATTCCCATCTCTTGCGGGGGTGCAATTAGTGCCAGCACCGTCCGTTAAGAGTTTGGGTGTAATCTTCGATACCTCCCTCTCTATGCCTTATGAGGAACGGCTAAGGGAGCTGGGCATGTTTAGCCTGGAGAAGAGGAGGTTAAGGGGTGATATGATAGCCATGTTCAAATATATAAAAGGATGTCACATAGAGGAGGGAGAAAGGTTGTTTTCTGCTGCTCCGGAGAAGCGGACACGGAGCAATGGATCCAAACTACAAGAAAGAAGATTCCACCTAAACATTAGGAAGAACTTCCTGACAGTAAGAGCTGTTCGACAGTGGAATTTGCTGCCTAGGAGTGTGGTGGAGTCTCCTACTTTGGAGGTCTTTAAGCAGAGGCTTGACAACCATATGTCAGGAGTGCTCTGATGGTGTTTCCTGCTTGGCAGGGGGTTGGACTCGATGGCCCTTGTGGTCTCTTCCAACTCTATGATTCTATGATTCTATGATTCTATGGAGGCGCAGATTACAGCTATAACAAAGGCGGCATTTTTCCATCTCCGCCAAGCTAAGCAGTTGGCCCCTTATCTCTCTTGCCCTGACCTAGCCACTGTGATCCATGCGACGGTCACCTCCAGACTGGATTATTGTAACTCGCTCTACGTGGGGCTGCCCTTGAGACTGACCCAGAAACTCCAGCGGGTGCAGAATGCTGCGGCGAGGCTCCTTATGGGGTCTTCGCGGCGAGATCACATTCATCCGGTGCTGTACCAGCTGCACTGGCTCCCGGTGGAGTACAGGATCAGGTTTAAGGTGCTGGTTTTAACCTTTAAAGCCCTATACGGCCTAGGACCCTCGTACCTACGGGACCGCCTCTCCTGGTATGCCCCAGAGAGAAACCTACGGTCTGCAAATAATAACATCCTCAAGGTCCCAGGCCTCAGAGAGGTTAGGCTGGCCTCAACTAGAGCCAGGGCCTTCTCGGCAGCGGCTCCAACCTGGTGGAATGCTCTGTCACAAGAGACTAGGGCCCTGCGGGACCTGACATCTTTCCGCAGGGCCTGCAAGACAGAGTTGTTCCGCCAGGCCTTTGGTCAGGGCGCAGCCTGACTCCCTCCTCTGGCAACCTGCACAGAATTTTGCTTAATCGGTTGCCATCAATTTGATTTTAACTAATTTTTATAATGAAATATTTTTAGAATGTATGATTATTTAATTGTTTATTTGATTGTTGTTAGCCGCCCTGAGCCCGGCTCAGCTGGGGAGGACGGGATATAAATAAAATTTATTATTATTATTATTATTAATTTCACAAAAAGGGAAATAAGATATAAATGAACACAGCTACATGGGAAAATGAAATGATGTGAGCTAGGCAACAGCAGATGTCTCTTAAGACATTTGCAATGTTCACAGCAACGTTGCACACCTGTAGATTTTGTGGCTCGGTCACACTGACTCCTGCATGATTCTCCCGCTGTATCCTTTCCAAATGATGGTAAGCTTGTAAGTGTTATTATTCCAGTCACAAATCAAATGCAGCAGAGGAACCAAACAAGCCTTTGGGTTATAATTCTGCTGTTTCTGCCTTTAATGATAAATATTTCCAGGAAAAAAGAAATTACTTGCCAATTTCTCAAACGTTTTAAATAAAGAGACATTTTATGAAACCAAAGGAAATATTATATTACCCTAGCACTTAAAATCTGTACTTGCTGAAGGCTATATTTGTTAATATCAAAAGTCTAAGAAGAAAAGAACAAGCATTGCACCATCTTTTTTTTGATTGGTCAAATGCAGACAACCTGCTCATCAAGTGTGGTAAGGGACTCTGTCACAGGTTTGGTTTGTCTCCTGCATTAAAGAAAACAGTATTGCTTCCTAGTAAATGTGTTAGTATTTCAGCTTTTTCTAACTAAATGCTTCAATATTCAAGACCATATTAAAGCGGCTCATCTCTCCTTCTAGCCCCCTTTGCTTATTCTTGTTCTCTAAGGATCTACGAATTCAAATAAGCATTTTTATATCATTTTACTTGCTGGGATTGTCCGCATTTTTCCTGCAGGCACTTGTGAAAATATAATGAAGCAGCAGCTTCTCCCAAGAGCCACAGCTCTAGATAGAGGAGAGTAGGAGGCAAATAGATTACATGACTTGCCTGAGATCTCTCCAAACTAAAATTCACAGAGACCAGATAACTGAATGCTGAGCATATCCTGAATCATCAATGATTTGCTTCAATATACTCATTCATCCTTAATTTCACATTCAATTTCTGTTGCTTTAAAATTGCATTAGAACATGATATTTGAATGAATAGGCTGCTGATGTGCATGCTGGAGGGGATCAATTTAAAGTCTTGGAGTTAATAATACAACTTTCAGAAATCCAGCTGCTAACAGTCCAGTATAGTGAACCACTGTACTGGCCACTGAATGGTGTAGTTGATAGGGTGCTATGGATAGCCTGAAAATAACAATATCCCTTCTAGCTCAGATATAACATATGCACAAATCCCCACTGGGGCACATTGCTGAAATATGTTGGTGACCACCACTAGGGGAGTTCAGCCTAGAAATAAAATCTGCTATTGGAAATTCACTGTTTTCTCCTTGAGGTGATTAAAAGGTTAATAGAAAGTACTGATACATAATTCTTTGCACAGATATAAAGACTTCATCTGTTACTGTGCTCCAAAGCAGGTTAAAGCATTTACATTCAATTCTTCATGCAGTGAAAGGTGATATGAAGACCTACAATTATTACTATATATTTCCAGCTACAGAACAGTTGTTGTATTGTTACTGGCTGCAGAATCAGATTTTTCACCAGGAGACAGAAAAATGGATTTTCTTTCCATTGTTACTCACCTTAAGTTGAAATCATATCAAAATAGGAGGAATTGAGGTAAGAAACATGGTAAGGAGCCATGGAGACAACGTAGCTAGTAGTCAAGACAGAAGGATTAGTCAGGAGGACCAAAGGACAAACTAAGAGGCAAGAGCAAGCCAGAATGAAGAATGACCAAGCATGTATGAAGACACCATTGCTTAAGAAGTTTTCGATGCTCAACCAGAAACTCTTTTATATTCCATACTGCCCAGGAGGATCCAATGGGCAGTCTTAGTGGGATGACTCAGTCCAGGGCCTAAAAGCATTTCAATGGGAAGCTCCTGCACAGGATAGCTGTATATGGGTCCAGTAGTTATTAACACTGGAATCAGTCCTGCCCCCATTATTCCCATCATCAAAATCCTCCCCTCCCACCCAGTCAACTTGCTATTAATCCCATGGGGGGGAGATGACTGTCTTTCTTAATAAAATATTAAGAATGCTCTCATAAGACACCCCCCCCCCACTTAATAATACTCTGTGTGTGTTATAGAGCCATGCTATAGGAGTTTAGTAATACTACACTGAAATCAATACTTTGGCCACCTCATGAGAAGAGAAGACTCCCTGGAAAAGACCCCGATGTTGGGAAAGATTGAGGGCACAGGGAGAAGGAGATGACAGAGGACGAGATGGTTGGACAGTGTTCTCAAAGCTACCAACATGAGTTTGACCAAACTGCAGGAGGCAGTGGAAGACAGGAGTGCCTGGTGTGCTCTGGTCCATGGGGTCACGAAGAGTCGGACACAACTAAACGACTAAACAACAACAAATTTGTGGTTAAAATTGCTGAGCTGTGGTTTTGAAGCAAGATTACTATAATTATCCCTTCATTTTCCTGTTGGTTTCCTTTTTTGATTGCCCACTGTACTGTTATTGACTTATTGTTGTTGGCAGTACAGTGGTACCTCAGGTTAAGAATTTCATTCGTTCTGGAGGTCTGTTCTTAACCTGAATCTGTTCTTAACCTGAGTTACCACTTTAGCTAATGGGGCCTCCCGCTGCCGCCGCTGTGCAATTTCTGTTCTTATCCTGAAGCAAAGTTCTTAACCCGAGGTACTATTTCTGGGTTAGTGGAGTCTGTAACCTGAAGCATCTGTAACCTGAGGTACCACTGTAATGATAGAGGTCTACAAACCTTTGTTGATTTTATGATGTTCCTTGTGCCCATCAAAGGATTATCTATCTATATCTATCTATCATCCTTTGATGTGCACAAGGAACATCATATATATGTGTGTGTGTGTCTAAAATCTCTCAGTCTGTTCTACCTCCCTCACCCCAAATTCTAGCTTTATATAATGGTAGGAATAAAAAATAAACACCCCCACAACCAGTATATCACTTTTCCTCAGTACAACTGCAGCCTTCAGAAAGTGTTGTCAGCTGATCAGAATGTGCTGTTTACAGAGCTAATATAGGTGATCAGATGGAAAGGGGGGACACAGTGTGCATACATTTTTTAAAAGATTAACATATTGTTATCTCTTGCATTACTTGGCCTTTGGGCCTCTGAATATGAAGTTCACCTTAACTAGCTCAATGTTCCACACTAACTGTTAGCAGCTCTCCAGAGTGATTTGCCACTAAGCAACACTCACTGTTTATATAACGCCCATATATCTCCTCACCAGCAAATAGTTTTTCATGGATTATCTGTGTGATATTCTGTCATAATCTTATTATTATTATTAGCTAGAGCCCACTTTGTCAAATACATGAGCTAAACTTATAATGCTACAAGTCTAACCACATATATTCAGAAGTAAGTCCAACTTAATTCAATGATGCTTACAGTCAGATAAGTAAAGTTAGAATTGCAATCTACATTGGTGTTCATTGTTAAGAGTTTTTTGTGGGGGCGGTGAAAGAAGTATGCGGAAAGACTGCTACCTGTGGAAAGGGGGTCTTGTAGCAGTTCATTATGGGGTGGAAATGGTCTGGACCTTCACCCGCCATCCCTCTTCCAAGCAACTCTAATTATTGTTTAGGAGAGGTCTTTTTTACATGTGCCATTTTTTTCTAGCTGCACCTGCAAAATGCCATTTTCTATCCAATTAGAAAATGCACAAGAACCAATGGGAGCTTTTTTTCTAAGACTCATCACTATGCAGAGGTAGCAATCTTCCATGGGTCATAACTTGGGAAGGAAGGTCTAAGGCTCCCATTCCCATGCACTCTGGCCCCACTGACAATTGCCCCACTGACTGCTTGCCAAAATTCTAGTTTGGCCCTAGTTACCAAGACCTATAGAGAGTTAAATTCCCTACTTTGAGAAAGAGTTGTAAGGAACTAAGGATTTGCAGGGCACAGTGTTAAAGGACCAAGAATCTGAGTCAAATGATTTGCATTTAAATTAGCCAACTGGACGGTTCACTGATTTATTGCCAATTTTACCTCTGTCATCTCTCTGCATCTTGCACCAGAGCTTCTATGAGAAATATCCTTTAGAGCAGACATTTTTCTGTGTACAAAAGCAAGGTTCCCTTTCATTTCAGTCAATGTTGTTGTTTAGTCGTTTAGTCGTGTCCGACTCTTCGTGACCCCATGGACCAGAGCACGCCTGCCACTCCTGTCTTCCACTGCCTCCCGCAGTTTGGTCAAATTCATGCTGGTATCTTCAAGAACACTATCCAACCATGTCGTCCTCTGTCGTCCCCTTCTCCTTGTGCCCTCAATCTTTCCCAACATCAGGGTCTTTTCCAGGGAGTCTTCTCTTCTCATGAGGTGGCCAAAGTATTGGAGCCTCAGCTTCATGATCTGTCCTTCCAGTGAGCACTCGGGGATGATTTCCTTAAGAATGGAGAGGTTTGATCTTCCATGGGACTCTCAAGAGTCTCCTCCAACACCATAATTCAAAAGCATCAATTCTTTGGCGATCAGCTTTCTTTATGGTCCAGCTCTCACTTCCATACATCACTACAGGGAAAACCATAGCTTTAGCTATATGGACCTTTGTTGGCAAGGTGATGCTTTTTAAGATGCTGTCTTTTGACGTTACATTACTGCTTTTGTGCTGCAAATCAGACTTAACTTTCCAGTGGGTTTATTGCCATTTCCAGTGGCTTTATTGCCCTGTGCATCCCCCCCCCCAATGTGTCCTGGAGGGTTGAAGAATGCCCAGCCTTCTTTATGGTCCAGCTCTCACTTTCATACATCACTACTGGGAAAACCATAGCTTTAACTATACAGACCTTTGTGGGCAAGGTGATGTCTCTGTTTTTTAAGATGCTGCCTAGGTTTGTCATTGCTTTTCTCCCAAGAAGCAGGTGTCTTTTAATTTCATGACTGCTGTCACCATCTGCAGTGATCATGGAGCCCAAGAAAGTAAAATCTCTCGCTGCCTCCTTTTCGTCCCCTTCTATTTGCCAGGAGGTGATGGGCCCAGTGGCCATGATCTTCATTTTTTTGATGTTGAGCTTCAGCCCATATTTTGTGCTTTCCTCTTTCACCCTCATTAAAAGGTTCTTTAATTCCTCCTCACTTTCTGCAATCAAGGTTGTGTCATCTGCATATCTGAGGTTGTTGATATTTCTTCCAGCAATCTTAATTCCGACTTGGGATTCATCCACCCCAGCCTTTTGCATGATGAATTCTGCATATAAGTTAAATAAGCAGGGAGACAATACACAGCCTTGTCATACTCCTTTCCCAATTTTGAACCAATCAGTTATTCCTGTACCACAATAAATTAGAAAGCATTGGTTAACATGCCTTCTAGGATCAGCCCTTCACACTGACAGCATTGTTTTTATTACAATATTAGCAATGTTTCTTCACCTGTGCTTGGTTCATGAAACAACAAATTGGTTGCACCTTCCCAGATTTCTAAAAATCTCTGATCACCAACAGACAACAACCTTCTTCTTCCTGTTAGGAGCAATGCTAGGAGAAATATCTGGGAGGTTTTCCTTTCAATATTGAACTTATTCAGGTTATTAAGATTGAGAAAAATGGTGTTTACTAACTAATAGGCTCAGAGAAACCCAGTCTCCTATTTCAGCTACTTCTAGAAATACCTTTGCTAAAATTCGGTATATAATATCATGAAAGTGTTTGCGATTCGAGGACCCGATCCCCACTTGGGGATTAAAGACACATGGACACAGAATGTAAGGTTAGTGGGTAAGGTAAAGGCCACAACTTTATTGATTACAGCATGTGAGGAGGCATGACGCAGGAATCGTCTCCTGCTCACAATCCCTTCCCTCCTGGGAGTAGGAAAGGCTTTAGTTGTATTGACATTCGTTTTTCATTGTTGGTGTCCTAACAAGAGATAATGGGGAAAGAACACTATAATTTAATGTAGCAGTTAAGAATATGCCCAATTATAAATAATACATTGACCGTCAACTGATGGGTCAAGAATTGAAATGTAAACCCAACTTCTACTTCAATCTTAAACCTGTTTATACATTTCTACTGGTTTCAATGTGGCTTCCTTCTAGGGAAGCACAGATAGGATCGACAACATATTCAGCATATTCCTGAAACCCAAATCCTTGACACTTGTGCATCATTTCTTGAAGGGAGATACTGTTTATATTATTTATGGTTAGCTGCTGCAAGAGACAGAAATAGCTCCATAGAAAAGTGCTTTGTGTAGAGACATCTGCTGTTTTCTAGAGCATGTTATATATTACTACCACAGTTTTGAAATTCAGGAGCTTAGTATTTCATGAGGGGCTACAGTAGGCCACAGAAAAAGCCACATTTCTCAGGGCTGTCAGTTTTACTACCGTGGGCGTCTTTGTCACCCTGAAGTGGCAGAAGATTCCCTGAATAAATCCACATTGTTCTCAGCAACTCTGACAACAACCAGTGCAACAGGTTTTGAGATTTCTGACTCAGTTAGTTGAAATGCAGTCTCGTAGAGAGCCAGTGTGGTGTAGTGGTCAAGAGCAGTAGTCTCGTAATCTGGTTCACTTCCCCGCTCTTCCACATGCAACTGCTGGGTGACCTTGGACTAGTCACACTTCTCTGAAGTCTCTCAGCCTCACTCACCTCACAGAGTGTTTGTTGTGGGAGAGGAAGGGAAAGGAGAATGTTAGCCGCTTTGAGACTCCTTTGGGTAGTGATAAAGCGGGATATCAAATCCAGACTCTTCTTCTTCTTCTCATCCATGTTTCATCAATTTTCCTCCTGCTGTATCCTTCTAGCAGACTCCTCCACAGCTATTAAGTGGCAAATGGGAAACTCATTGGCAGAGCAGCTCTATGGTGTGGGGATTCTTGGGAGGGGGCAGAATATGTGGCAGAGTAACTGCTACAGCCAGTGCCCTCTGCCAAGGGAGAACGTAGGGTGGCGAGTTTATTCTCCTGCCTTTTAACCTTTCCTCCTCAATGGAACAGAATTTACAATGTTATCTTCAGCCCTAGTGTAGCTCTGGGTCATATGTGTATAAGGGGAATGTGGGGGGCCTATCTATCCATAGATTCCCCCAACATGCTTTTTCTGGGTCCACTGCCAAACAGGGGAACTGTGGTGGCAGCAGAGCTTTGAGCCACCATATCAAGAGGCCTCCAGCAGTGGGAGAGGGAGACCCACAAAACCCTATGGCCTCTCAGCCACCCTCCCAGAGAGCACAGGATTGTTCTCTTAATAACTTCCCTGATGGAAAAATATCTCCTGCTCAGAAGCATGTGGACATACATTCTCCTGTATCAGTATGTCTATCACTTGTTCCCAGCTACAACATGCAGTGAGAAAATCTATTATAAAATTAGACTGCCAGCGTGAAAAGAGAAAACTGAGCATCTGGGGCTGGGGGCACACACCATATAAATAAATGATAGTCCTGATCCTATTTTGCAGCTTTAGCTACAGAAGATTCAAATACTACTTCCTGAAGCAAGAAAATCTTCCATGCCTAGCAGTTTAAAATGATGAGGGGGGTTGTTAAAGGGAAGGTTTTGCTCATACAGAATACTTCTTTGAGGGATTCACAAAGGGGGGAAAAGAGAGAAAAGCTATTTTAGCCAATTCTAGTGTTCAAAGGCTTTCTTAGGTTATAACCGAAGTATTTTTCTCTTCTATTGTAAATGAAGAATCCTCTGAATCTGAGAGCTCTGGATTATGAGGGACATAGAAATATGGCTCAGGAATGGATCCAATCATTACTGAGTCCAGCGCCTTCCCTTAAAGCCAACACTCTCAAGCGATTATGTATCCAAGTCAGATTAGAGACTGAGAGTACAGGCAAATGATATTCAACACACTAGAGATGCCTGTAGGACAAGGAATATATTTAGCAAAGCTCAGCCAGATGGCTAACACACATGAGTACATTATACGGCTGGCCCAAGGATTCTTGCTCCCTTAGGAAAAATGAAATGTTGCCCACACAACTCTCTTATGTCTTATCATAGGTTATAGCCCAACAGTTGCATATTAAACAATGCAATGAATTAAGCATTCATTTCTCATTCTCATTTTCAGTGTCTGTGACTTCTCGGCTGCTGCTCCAAACTGGTGGAATGCTCTGTCACAAGAGACTAGGGCCCTGCGGGACCTGACATCTTTCCGCAGGGCCTGCAAGACAGAGTTGTTCCACCAGGCCTTTGGTCAGGGCGCAGCCTGACTCCCTCCTCTGGCAACCTGCACAGAATTTTGCTTAATTGGTTGCCATCAATTTGATTTAATTAATTTTTATAATGAAATATTTTTAGATTGTGTGATTATTTGACTGATTATTTGATTGTTGTTAGCCGCCCTGAGCCCGGCTTCGGCTGGGGAGGGCGGGATATAAATAAAATTTATTATTATTATTATTATTATTATTATTATTCTTTACTTTTCTCCTTTTACCACAGCATCTGTGCTTCCTGAAGCTGTTTCCCGAGTTGTGGCTGCTATTGCATGCTGACAGCTTCTAGGAGTAACAGGTGGGAGCTGAGTGCAGGGTGGGGACCCAAAGGTGGACAAAGTACCCCAGAAAGAGCACAATTTATATTCCACCAGAGGTACTACTCCTCCCCTAAGCACCCTATATACCCCATACACCATTGTGTTAAACAGAGAAGTACATAAGTAAGATGAGTAATACTCATTAGGTATTACTCCTCTCTCAGCACCCCATAAACCCTGAGAAATGGCTTCAACCAGCCAGCTAAACCAGGGGAGGGTAGCCAATGGGTCTCAAACCCGTGGTGAGTTAGGGACTTTCCCAGCATGCCAAGGCAGACTCTGGCGGATTGAGCAGGCGAGACCAATAGTGGGTCCAAGGGTCAAGAAGGTGGTTTCTGCACATGCTGGAAAGGGAAGTGAGGGGCAGATGGGGCTTATCAACCTGGGAAGGTAGTCCATCTAGGAGAATGAATACCCTGATCCTAAACCTCCACTGCCTTGTAGGATATCTTCAGAAGAAAATGCTAAGGAGTAAACCCTACATAAATCCAGAGTGGAGTCCTTAAGGTGGTTGGATGGTGCCTTGTATGCCTCCTTGTGGCAATTCCTGCAGCCAAGTTGGTGCCATACATATTGCTCTGCTTGCCTTTGGCTGAGGGGGGAGTCTTGTTGTCTGGGCAGCCCATGACCTCCATATGAACTGCCTAGTTTTGTGCCCCAGGGAGGTCATTTTGGTGCTGCTAACACAGCAGTTTGACTTTGGGGCCCCTTTGATCTTTCCCATAGTTATATAGGGGATACATCAACCAATGGATAAGATGCTAAGCTACTTCTCTGTGTGTCCTCTCCAAAAGTGCCATCAGTGGATCTCTCTCCCAGACATTGACAAAGTTGCTTGAGGCAGCTTCCTGATTATTTAGGTAATTTACCTCTAGCTATGGGCTACAGAAGTGTGGGGAATGTTTGTTCCCCCAAATGCTGCTGAATGACAGCTTCTACACTGTTAAGTGATTGCTGAGTCATGGTTATTTAAAGTACCTATAGGGACAACTCAATAGCTGATGAAGAATCAATTGTGAAATAGTTCATTATCCGGAAAAACTGTTCTACGTTCGGAGCACCTGTCACCGCACATCTACAGGGTTTGGACTGTGGAAAGGCAATTTGCCTTCATTTCAGCGTTCTCTGATACTGACTGACTACGCTCTCTAATTCCATTCATGGAATATTTACTCAACTCCTATTATTTGTGACTTGATGCAAGAAGTACATAGTTTCTGCTTATGATCTGCGAAATAATATAAGGTTATAAGTATTTTGTTAGAACGTTATTAGCCATGTGTTGCTTGTGGTTGTCCAGAATGACAGCTACATCAGACCCAGCAAATATCACCTATGATGGGAGTTGTAATTCATTAATGTCTGAGGGTCAAAGGTTCACCACACCTGGAGCACAGCATACTACACATTGTTTTAATTTGTTTAATTGTAAGCCAAACTAAAGGGCAGGATTTTAACATTTTCCTGTAAATAAATATTGGCAGTACCATGCAAAAAAAGGTAATACTCCCCTCAAACAAAGTGAAGAGGACCTGCATCAACCATTATGCCCTCCTTTAAAGTTTGATTTTTGAAATCAACAAAAGAGGTGTGAGCAACATATGGCCTTAAGAATGCAAGGAGGATATTTTTGTATGGTTGACACAGTTCTATTCAATTCATGAACCGCTTGATCTATTATTTTAAATATGATTAAAGGTGTAATCAACATCTCTGCATGTGAAGTCAATCTCACAACTCCAACTGGTTTTTAACTGATGGGAATTGCATCCTTCCTTGACCTCACAGCTGCTGAGTAAAATATGATGAAAGACTCAGAAAGCAAACAAAACAGTCTCCTAACAATTCAGATTTTGGGAGTTCTGCACCCACCTCATGAGTTTAATAATCTGTTTGTCACCACAATAGAATAAAGTGCAGGTGCACAGTTCCGTTTCATTTTGTATTGTAAATAAAATTGCATTAAGCAGTTTTCAAAAGCGATTTAGTGGGCACGTCATGAAATCTTTCAAACAAAATTGTAAAATATGTACACCTGATCCTTGTCATCTGAAACTTGAAACCAGTTGTTTAAAATGTAAAAAAAATACACAGATCCTCTTTATTTACCACCCCCCATTCCACCAATGATTATTTTCATGCAATTTAATGCATAATTTGGATTTGGTAATAAAACTATTTCCCATTTAGAACCATTGATATTATTTTAGTCTGTGTATCAAAAGAAATTGGGAGAAAGGCAATGGCAAACCTAGACAACATCTTAAAAAGCAGAGACATCACCTTGCCAACAAAGGTCCGTATAGTAAAAGCCATGGTTTTCCCAGTAGTGATGTATGGAAGTGAGAGCTGGACCATAAAGAAGGCTGATCGCCGAAGAATTGATGCTTTTGAATTATGGTGCTGGAGGAGACTCTTGAGAGTCCCATGGACTGCAAGAAGATCAAACCTCTCCATTCTGAAGGAAATCAGCCCTGAGTGCTCACTGGAAGGACAGATCGTGAAGCTGAGGCTCCAATACTTTGGCCACCTCATGAGAAGAGAAGACTCCCTAGAAAAGACCCTGATGTTGGGAAAGATGGAGGGCACAAGGAGAAGGGGACGACAGAGAATGAGATGGTTGGATGGTGTTCTTGAAGCTACTAGCATGAGTTTGATCAAACTGCGGGAGGCAGTGGAGGACAGAAGTGCCTGGTGTGCTCTGGTCCATGGGGTCACGAAGAGTCGGACACGACTAAACGACTAAACAACAACATCAAAAGAAAACTGCCCAAAGGTGAGTTACAAACGCTTATTTTTATTTTAGTTTGTTTAAATAAACTAATATAGAATTTTTATCCAAATATTAGAGCAAAATGATCAGGGCAATGCTACGTGAAGATGCTAGGTTCCTGCAGGACCAGTTTCCCCTTCTTTCATCTGCTGGCAGTAGAGAGAGGGAACCTAGTTTGTTCCTTCTACCAGTCCTCAAAGCCCTTCCAATTCATTATTGCCCAAAACATAAGACTATTTAAAAAAAAGAAAAAAGGATATGACATATGGTACTCAATATTTACCTCATCCCAGTTGTGCTCCTCTACCCTAACCCATCAGGTATACAGTAGAAGTTCAAAATGATGCAGGAACTAACTTCAAATTAGGCAGCCAAAATAAAAATTGCTAATTCAAATGGTCTACTTTACATGCTTTTTAGACAGAGTATAGGATTTCTGATCACAGAATTCCATATACCATGCTTATGGGAGCCTTCATTATTACTGTCAGATTTTATCACTGTTTTTACTGCTATATATCACTGCTATAAATAGGACTTGGCACAAAAAGCCTAAGGCCAGTATCTGAGCTGGTCTAGAACACCGTAGAATATAATGCTTTTGTACCAGAACTTCCAGTGTAATGAGTCAAAAACAGACTGCTAACACCAAGGAACAGCTGCCTTCCTCCTGCTACTACTGTAGCAATTGTCTTCTCCACTGTCACATTATTTAATTGAGCAGAAACAAGTGCTGAAAATTGCTGGGTATTTGTGGAAGATGTATTTGCAGTCCTTTTTCTCAGATCTGTTAATTACTCTTTGAAAAAAATAAAACCCTGTCCCTCCCAAGTTCATTGGCCAGTCATTTCTGGTATCTCATCATTGTCAATTCCTCTTTATTAAAGTTGCTTTGATATTCTCTGGGCAAAATCCAGCCAAAGTTTGTTCACTGCTTAAGTCTTCAATTTCATACAAATGCTTGAACTAAAGGGGGCTTGCTTCTGAACAGATATATATGGGTTTGCACTATTAATGTCCCATTCATGCAGAACTCTCCCATTGAAATCTATGGGTGGTATTCAACTAAGTTTGATTCAGACCAAACTGAAATTAATTAACATGACTAAGCTAGGGTCATTATTTTCAATGGGTCCACTAGCTGACTAAGAAATACTAGATTGTGCCCCATTTATGTCATTTATGGCTGCTGTATCAGTGTTTTGCTGAGGATATCAGAAACACCCATAGAACAAGAAGCCCAGGGCTTTTTTTTCAGCCAGAAGTCACCGGAATGCCCCTACCGATCTTCAGGAGGAGGGGGGGTTGCGGGATCACGACCCCGCCCACACTCACTTCCGCGAGGCTGGCGCCAGCCTCGCAGGAGGCAGGGATTCCCTAATTAGCATCCCCTGTAGCGCCAGCCAATCGGCTGGCGGCAGGGGCGGGCCTTCAAAAGGCCACTTAAGGTCGGGGCAGCCCTTGGCTCACCCCTTTTCGCCCTTGCAGCCGACGCGGTTTCCCACCCACCCGCCCTTTAGGTTTTGCCACTGACCTTGCTATGGGCTTCGGCTGGTCGCCGCAAGGGGCCTGGTAGGAGTTTTTCCATTTGGCTAATTGGCTGGTTTTCTGAGCCACTTGTTTTTTTCGCCTACCTCGTAGCAAATCGTCACAACTCCCTCGGTTTTGGCGGTAGGCATTGGCCGGGGTATTGTCATGCAGATGAGGTTGGGGGGGGAGGAACGCCATCACCTCCCCCAATGCTTGAAGGGTAGTTCGTTAAAGGACTCCGAGGGGCGACACCTCGTCCGAAACCTACGGAGGCTAGGGCCTAAAGCACGCCCCCGAGCGGTAACCCCTCAGGGAGCACCTAGGGATATGCATCTCGGGTGGCTCCCCCTGTTGGTGTTTAACCCTTCCGGTTAGACCGGATAGTCGGTTAGGGGCCAATGCCTAAAGCCAATACCCTTCTTTCCTGTAATCAATAAAGTTGTGGCCATTTACGCCCATTAACCTAAAACTTTGTGTCCGTTGTCTTCATTTATTCCACCTGTGGGGGGGAGGGAATAGCCACGCAAATCATGTCTTGCACATCTTAGGTGCGCATCATTGCTATTATAAGAGAACAATGGAAGTGTTTATGATGAGTTCCAGTACCTCTTTTTCTAGAAAAATAGACCTGCATAAAACATTGCTAGTTCCAGGGGGGGAATTATATCAGGAATTTGTTTTATTTCATCTACATTTCAAAAAGATGATTTAGAAGTTGATAAATTTGGTAACACACACTTCTCTTTTTGTTTAGGCTTGTTAACAGATGGATAATACTAAAAAAGAAAGGGTAATATATCTGCAGTGCTCATCATTCCTGCTTTACCATATGTGCCAAGCCTAGATGAAGGATGGTGGAAGGCACATATCTCTGCATACTAATTAGACAAGGCTGCAAATTCCTGCACACTTCCTTGGAGTAAATTCCACTGAATTCAGTGAGGTACATTCTTGTGATTGAGCTGAACTTGCCTTCTAGAAGCACTGTATTCCTTTGGATCCAAGGTGTATGCTATTGAAGGGAAGGTGGATAAGAAGTTCCATTTCTGAATGAACCTTATGGTGTAGGTACTTTCCAAAGCAAAATTTTGCACTGTATCAGTCCCAGCAGCTGCTAGGATATTCAAAACCATGAGATTTAGCCATTATGCATTAAACCACTGAGCAACTTAAAGTGGACTTAAATGCATTCAGAGATAAGTAAGCAGATTAATGAAAATTTAGAGAGGATTTGTACTCTTAAACCTGCATTGGTGTAAATGTGTAGCTTTTCTCCAAGCTTCACAGTGTTACATACAACAAGAATTTTACTTTGTCCAGTGAATCTCTTGTTACTAAAGAGAGAGAGAAATCACATGAGCTGCAGTTGCCCCTTCTAAATTATACATAACCAAAGATGGCATTGCAGAACTATGGATTTTAAATCCAAACTGGAACCAGCTATTTCATATAGAATACATTTTTTAAATTGCAGTGTCATAATCTTTCGATTCAGTGGCGGGGGGGGGGGGGGAGTCCAGGAAAATGAAAAAAATCAATGAATAAAAGCCAATACTTTGTGAATAGGATAAATGCTACACTAATAAAGCAAGGCCTTGACTTCTTTATCCTAAAGTGTTTAGGCTTCAGAAGATTTTTTTCAAAGGTTCTATTTCTTTTATATTCTAAAGATCTAAACTACATCAAACTGGGAACATGCCTGGGATATTAATTTCCAATGCAGACCAGTAGGATGTTGTTGTTGTTGTTTAGTTGTTTAGTCGTGTCCGACTCTTCATGACCCCATGGACCCGAGCATGCCAGGCACTCCTGTCTTCCACTGCCTCCCGCAGTTTGGTCAAACTCATGCTGGTAGCTTCAAGAACACTGTCCAACCATCTCGTCCTCTGTCGTCCCCTTCTCCTTCTGCCCTCCATCTTTCCCAGCATCAGGGTCTTTTCCAGGGAGTCTTCTTTTCTCATGAGGTGGCCAAAGTATTGGAGTCTCCAGCACCATAATTCAAAAGCACTGATTCTTCGGCGATCAGCCTTCTTTATGGTCCAGCTCTCACTTCCATACATCACTACTGAGAAAACCATGGCTTTAACTATACTGACCTGCTATATAAGCAGATATATCTGCTTATATAATGAGGGAAGTAAATAACTTGGAATTTTATTTAAAATAATTAAATATACACAAATCTCCATATAAACAATATATGCAACCTAGTCTAACCTTAAATATAAATTGCAGGAGCATTTACCAGTGATATGTTATCATAACATGCACAAGCACAGCTGTTCTATTTTCAACACTTCTTATGACCTCATTGAATCACATTCCCTGAGCAATGGTTTACATGGCTTGTGGCATTCCCTCCACTGAGGTGGTCACCTTAATCTTTCAGAAACCTTTTTCATGGTGCTCCCTGCTTTTCTTGCAACCTTCATAGGCTTTACACCATTGGTGTTTTGTTGAGATATGATACAGATGTCTTGTTCTCCCTTTGCCAATAGCTTAATATGATTTTTCTTTTAAGTCTACAAGTCTATGGTTCCTTTGCAGCAGTTGGAGGGAAATTAAACTGTTGCCTATTTTCTTTTTCTTTTTACTTCTGATGTCTTTTTTCACTTATGATCCCAGACTAGAAATAAACTGTAATTTTAAAGCGTAGTACATTCTCTTAAGTGGTTAATATAAAAGCATTGATCTTTCTGCAGCATTGTCTTTATATGGAAGGTCATTGAAAGAAGAGTACCAGGGAAAGAAGTGGTGCTAAAGTGAATATATTTCCTGTCTCTTTCAATTCTACCTAGCTCGAGAAACAAGGAGAGGAACTGAAAGTGGGAGGGCAGGTTTCACTGAAACAAGCAGGATCAATATTATATCAAGCTCAGAATGGGTTGCCTTTGAATAAATGATTCTCTCTCTCCCTCTCTCTTTCCTTCCTTTCCATGAAACAGCCAGAAGCTATTTAACAGTAAAAACTTAAATATATATAAATAATTCAAATCCAATTACAAATATAGACTGGGATTTTTTTAAAAAATCTCCATTTAAAAGGCTTGTTGGAAAAGGAAGGTCTTCAACGTACACTGGAAAGACAATAGAGACATCATGCAGACAGCTCGACAAAGGGGCAAAACAGGGACTGAATTGTGAGAAATAATGAACAGGCAAGCAACTGAGCTGTACTGAAGTAGCTAAATGTCAGAAAGAGCACAGATTTTCTTTTTAATAATGATGTCAAAATCCCTTTAAAATCAGGTTTTTATTTTGTAATTAAGTCCCAAGTTGTCCTCCCTTTCAAAACTTCCCTACCTTCCAGCATCAGCAGTGAGGGAGAAGTGATGCAAAGGGTAAGGTTGTTCTTCAGACCTTCATTTGGCCTGTCACGTGAATTTTCCCATACAAAGATGCCTGGGAGTTTAATTGGCCAAGCTTCTTGGTTCTTAGAATTTCACTCCCTCCACCTCCCACCCCCAGCCCATGGTTGCTGCATCTTGAAAGTTAAGTTTTGAAGATGGGGTCATGGGAACTCACAAGTCCATTCTAAATACTGAAGAAAGGAAAGTGTTGCCCATCTCATCTGTTCATTCACCTAGTTCTCCACTACCTAGAATGTAGTGAACCTTTGAACAGGGTGCTTGCAAAAGCAAAAGCCACTGATGGAATGCTCCTATGGTGCAGCTCACCTCAAGCCTGCCAGTGCCTTCCACTTTCTTTTTCCAAAGGGACAAGAAACTTAGCTTGCAACAGAGGAAGGAGGCAGAAAGCAAGGGGAAATGGTATTGGTGCTGCTGGGGATTTTGAAATTGGTACATCCAGTCTTCAAAAAGAAAGCAAACAAACTCTTTGGGATAGGCTCTCCACTGCCCAAGGTAAGCAACTGGGTCTCTGGGGAAGGGAAAATGAGACATGGCAAAGGAAAGAGGCAGTTCTGAATTTTTTGCAAGCGCCTGACATAAATCCTTGCAAAGAAGCAATCTAAATGCTCACAGAGGTGCAACCCCTCTTCAGCTGAACAGGATGTTAGTCTGTCGCTACCCACCACACAGTGATGTTTTGTCATATTAATACTGAATGTTTTGTTTTGTTTTTTGAGTGGGGTGTTCTTCCTTACAGCAACCTATGGCTCATCTATTTGGGGTTGGTCACCAGTCCACTTCAGTGTTTCGTTAAGTGCCTAGGAGCAAGTCTCATGCCCACGCCAAGCCAGACCACACATAAAGGTGAGGTAAAGGACTGCTGGATGGTTAAGTCTAGTCAAATGGGGCTCATCTCACTTCAGGCCAAGGGAGCTGGTGTTTGTCAACAGAAAGATTTCTCAGTCATGTGGCCAGCATTACTAAACTGTGATAGAAGCCAGAGCGCACAGAAATGCTGTTTATCTTCCTGACACAGCAGTACCTATTTATCTACTTGCACTGGTGTGCTTTCAAACTGCTAGGTTGGCAGAAGCTGGCACAGAGCAATGGGAGCTCACCCCATCACACGGATTTGAACTACCAACCTTCTGATCAGCAAGTCCAAGAGGCTCAGTGGTTTGGACCACAGCGCCACCTACTCCTGCCTTCTCATGCTGTGCCCAGATTGTAGAAGCAGGCTGGCATTGGTGCCTAATTGCATTCACTCCAGGTCAAACATTTGGGGGGTTGCAGATCCTGGTGGAGCTTTGTCCTCTCTTCCGATTCCTGTCACTATCACCACAAAATTTCTCCTTCTGGGCCAAGCATGGAGGGGAGACAAGGCACAGCAGCTACCACTGCCCACTGCCTTCCTACTTCTCCCTTCTCTCAAGCTCAGCATCTTGCTTTTCAAAAGAGATTCATACCATACCGTCTGCAAAAGAGAAGGTAGTACATGTTGGTGAAGGAGAATAGACAAGCAGATGATTAAAGCTCAGCATAGCTACCCCAGCTTTGTATCAGTATGTAACTTGAGGGTGGGGAGGTGAAACGAAGAAGGAAAGCTCACTACAGGTATGTTGTCCAGAGTCCATAAAAACCTGGAGTTGGGCCCATAACTTGTAGCATTGTCAGGGCCAGCCCACCCATGAGGCAAGCTGAGGCGACTGCCTCGGGTGGCAGGATCCACTGAGGCAGCAAGATCCATCCTCCAAGAAATGCTTTGCTTGCTGCCACCACCTCTGCCACACACTCCTTGGAGGCCGGATCTGCTGCCTCTTTGGCAGCCCCCCAAATTCAGCCTCTATAGTGGCCTCTCGGTGAAGAGGAGGTTATGCTGGTCTCCTCCCACCCCTAGGAAGGAAATGGCGTGGGTTGCCCTCTGGGCTCTGCACCTACCTGGCATGATTCAGTGTGGGTCCCTTCTCCCACTTGCAACAATTTCCACTTCAATCATTGGGGAAGGTTGATTTGATTCCTCCCCCACTCTTGTTCCCCATGTAGAACTTCACTCACTTCTTCCCCAGGTGGGGTGGGGGGTGCCAAAATGTCTTGGGTCAGCCCTGAGCATTGTCATATTTATTTCTGTGATCATATCAGTAGCTGTTTTCTATAAACTGTTACAGCTGGGCCTCAAGCATTCTTTACAGGTTTCTGGCATTCTAAGTGAGGACTTGCCAGTACCAAACATTTAATGCATCATAGAATTGCAGTTGCTTTCCCTATGGCAACAGCATATTGATTCATGGTAATTTTGTCTGAATCTCAAGCCCATGAATCACTGTTCTGAGTTCCAAAAGGCATGCCTTTCCACTCCTACCATTGTATTTTATCACATTTCTCTCACACTAGTCCTTTGCTTATACAGTTAATGCTGTATAATTCTGCTATTACTATTGATGCCAATAAAGGGAATGGAGTTTTAGATCCTCTGTACCTGATGCCATCCACAAACTTCATCAGTGGCTGTCACAGCTCTATATCTATTGATTGTTTACTTTCCTGCCTTTCTAAAACTTTGCACATAATGTTGTGTCAAATATTTTGCTGAAATCTTAATAGCAGGGAGGTTCGACTGGTGCCTTCATTGTACCCCTTTAGGTGTCAGGCAAAAACGTTCCTCTTCAACCAGGCCTTTAGCTGGTTAACATCTGATACCCTTTTATATCTGTTGTGGGAGGGGGAATTATTGGTTTTGTTCTGTTCTTATTTTTATTACGTATTTTGTGGTTTTTTTCTATACAGTATTTTTATGTTGTGGACTGCCCTGAGATCTATGAATGAAGGGTGCTATACAAACTTAATAATAATAATAATAATAATAATAATAATAATAATAATAATAATAAGTAAATAAATAAATAAATAAATTTAATTGTGCAGAAAGCCCTTTCCTGTAGGGACTGTCATTTTTTATTGTCCTGAAAGCCCAGTCCTGTAAGCATGGGGAATCTGTGGCCTTTCCAGGTGTTGCTCAAGACCAGCTCCCATCAGCCCAGGCAGAATTGCTAATAGTTAGAGATGATGAGAGCCGTAGGCCAACAACATCAGCTTTGCTATTAAATTTGTCATGATCTGCTGTTTATACAATACCCACCACATTCACCATTTTACACTACACTTTTAATTACTCTTCTCTTTAATGTTTATTCAAAAGTATTTGCATACTACTGAAAACAAATGAGCACATTTGTCACTTTTATTTCCTCTCTTAAATATTTGTATAAACATATTCTTCTACAATTTATAAAACATATTCTGCATTTGTAAACTAATGCCCTTTTGTGATAGAGAATGCAATGCTGTGTTGTTTCAGATGTACATATAAGACAGTTAAGCTGATGAATATGTTTTAACAGATGCTTGCATTTGAATCGTTTATTTAGACAGATATGGAACAAGTCCAAGACTTGACTTGCAAATATCAGTAAAGCTCTTGGTATGCACCGCTCCCAAACATCTGAAAGTATTTAGAAGGTCACTGTAAATAACAGTTGAATGGAGTTTGTATTTCGGTCATGTGGGCGACTAATTGTGCCTATGGGACTTGGCTGGGATAACAGGAAAATAGAGCAAATCTGCTCTGGAAGTGCATTGCCTAAATATCACATTTTCTTAGCTTGCATAAGGGTTTTTCTAGGTGGGGAAAATGAGGGGGAAGCTACATGCTTTTCCTGGTTCTTCCTTGCACAAAGACTCACCTCACCCATGAAGAGATGATAATAGGATTGGTAAGCAAGATGTCAGTCAATTGCCCCATCACTGCACTTGTTCTGCATATATTCTTCAGACTAAGAGTCAGAAGCAATTTCCATGGAAAAGTTCATTTCAAAAACCTACAATAAATCAGTCACTCTCACTGCCACACACCACACAGCCTTCCCCATCCTGATACCTTCCAGATGTTTTGGACTACAACTCCCATCAGTCCTGGTCACGCTAGCTGGAACTGTAGTCTAAAACATCTGGAGACCACCACCTTGTGGAAGGTTGATGCTACATTTCTATAAAGATGCTTGAAACTGACTGAATCCCTGTGCTTTCAGATTTGTTGTTCTTCACAGGCTAGAAACCTGAAGTCTGATACATGTGTAGCTCAAGATGCCCTTGAACTAGAAAAAAATCCCTTGAACTATAAAAACAAAACAGCTAGGACACTTCTAGGTCTCTCCCTTGAGAATGTGAACATGAAGCCTGTCCCAGAATGGTTGAAGTGTGCTTTCCACTCGCATTTGTTTTCTGGACTTCAGAACTCAGAAATGAGTCCTAGTGCTACCCACACAGTGTCCCTACGGACACCTTCAGTAGTCTCGCATAGCAAAATGCAAGTGTAAGAGAGAGTTGCTTTCAGGAACACTCGCCACCCACTGTTACATATGAGTTTCAGCCAAGGGAATAGAGTAGTAATAGCATCCCATAACTCTCTTTTCACACAAATAAATTGGTTTTTAAAAAATAATATTTCTGCACAGAATCTCCTCCTCTCTTCCAGAGTAAGGCAGAATAATGATTGAGAGGTGAGGATGCATTATTCATGTTACTCAACGTCTGCTTAAGCTGCCGTGTGTGTCAGATGGTGTGCATTTATTCCCAGCTTTTTAGAAATGAAGACCCGGGATGTTTTAGAGCCTTTCCACTGCACCTGAGAAATTAGTTTACTTTCCACTTAACTTCATTCAGAAAATAAAGGTTTGACTTGGAATTGGAAACCAGCCTTTGTGCAAGCCTTGCTCATCCTCCTTCCTTCACATCCGTTCTTTGTGTGCTCTCAAGTATATATAAAACTCTTCACCCCCAGGGCATTGCCAGTCATTCAGACTCAAGTTCTCAATAGGGCCTCTTCAAATCTAATATATATAAGAAAGTGGCCCTATTAAAACTTTCCCATTTCCTGAAATGCCCATAACCAAAATCATTAAAGTAGGTATGTCTCAAGCCTGCCATGCAGTACAGTCTATTTTCGCTATAATCCTCCATCTAGAGCAATGACCACTGAAAGTAACAATAACTCCTAATAGTACCTACTTTAATTAGATGGACATTTGCTTTTGTTTAATGAATGAACCTTCTCTGTTTGTGGTTGTTCAGCCTCTGTTTAGATTCAACAGACACTATTCAGTAAAGATTCTGCAGTGGCCTGGCTGAACAAAGGATATTGTGACTTCCTGCCTTCTCCATTTCCAGCATTATGTATAATAGGAAAAGTAAGAAAGGACAATGTAAGACCTAAACTGTAGCAAAAGAGAGATCCAATTAGAAGCCCTATCAACCCTAAGAATGTTAATACAGACTCACTCTCAGGTCAGTCCAGTCCAGTCCTCATTCTGACAACTACTAGAAACCCGCTGGGGAATTTTGCATTTGCAAGGCAATCAGTGCTTGTTAACCAGTTGGCTGGGTGAATAGTTATTTTCAGATGTTGACTATTTGCAGTATGGTAGCGCTGCAGAGAGCTTGCTGGGGAGACCTTGCATTAAAAAGGGACTCAAAAATAACTTAAAGAAGGTTTTAATAAGAAAAACAAAAGCTCCATTTACACTAAATACATTAACAAACCAGACCCAACCACCAACCCATCCCCCAGGGTAATGGGAGAGCTAGGTGCTGCTCCTTATATACTCTACCCAATTGCTGACACAGTTCAATCAGTACAACTCAGCAGCACCTGCTACGTTTCACAGCTGTAAAGCTGGGTCTCGTTAGTTTTGCTCCGGCCCCTTAAAGACATACACATGGAGTGGAACAATGATGAACCTTTAACATTTAAAGAAAAACCATTCAACAAAAACAACTTTCAATAAGGCATAATCCCATTTTAACTGCTGTCTGTTCTTAACAAATACTGGTATCCTTTAGTTGAAGCTCCAAATTCCCCAGGAACCATTTTGGAGAAGAAAGTGGGATACTAATTAGTGGATGCTGATGAAGAAGAGCAAAGCAAGGATGCAGATTAGAGGTATGGAGGCATATACAGCAGCCCTGCCCCCTTAAATCCCACATGTGTTTACCATGCCCAGTCCATCCCAGCCTTTCTGGATTGCTAATGTCCATGACAGCTAGCATGTGAGGATTCAGAGTCCTCTCAGTTTTCACTAGAAAACTCCCTGAATTTCTCTCTCTCTCTCTCTCTCTCTCTCTCTCTCTCTCTCTCTCTCTCACACACACACACACACACACACACACACACTAATTTTCTATTTAGATTTGGAATTTATTCAGACCAGGGTTTGTTTGTTTATTTTGTATAGAGAGTCTTGTTAGAAGTGGTACGGTTTGCTATAGTCTGTTTCTCAATTAATATCTGTTTGCCGTAGCCATACAAGATGTGGCCTCAATTATTGGATGACCCAAGTCTTTAGCTTGTCAGAAAGGCTGACAGGTTGCCGTCAGGTCAAATACACAAGACGCTATGGCATGTTTCATTAAAGTTTACACTAGCGGGGAATGTTGCTTGCAGCCGAGAGATTATTCTTACTGTTTTTCAGAAGTTGTTGGTATCAAGGAACCGAAATACTCTCCTTAAGTCACACAACAATTATTTCTGGAAAGACAATGTAAAAAATGAGACTATTCGCCTAAAACTATTATTTCAGTTTTAGAGTCCAAGATTATTCCATTACAAACATGATTTCCATTGCAACCTCAGTCTTGGTCTAAGATGGGGGGGGGCAATGTTGCATCATTGGGAGGAGACCAGGTGCAGAGCCCAGTGTGGCTTGGCTTCCTCGCTTATCTTCAGAAGCAGCCAGCCACTGAAACATAGTATGCTCAGCCCTGCACTTGGCCTCCTTTGCCCTCTTAACACTGAGGGGGCTCGGCCCCCTGCCAGCCAATACTGAGGGGGCTGAAGATAGCTCCACCCCTAGGAGTTGGCATGCCTGCATCCTAGTTTGCATCTAGGATAGGTTGAGAGTGCAAACTGCAGCATTGGGTGTGCATCCTTGGAAACCCAATCTCCAGTTTTATAGTCATGCGTTTATAGCTGTAATCATCTGCAACAAATAACAGAGTGGGAACGGATGGAGCACAAAGCTGCCACTCTCTGAATGACATCTCCCCTCTTTTGACTTGCACGGTTGGCTGAAATTAATTAATGTATGTTTCCAAGGAGAGTCAATCGGAGTCCATTGTATGCCGCAGAAGTAAATAAATTATTAAATCTTTTCCCATTTAAAAAACAACACCTGAGCCTCTACTTTCTGATGTTATCTTCGCAAGGAGGATTTTATATATATATTTAAAAAATACAAGTACAGTACTTCCTTTCTGTGGAATAAGCATATGAACTAGGTGGGTGTTGCTTTTTAATTAGTAAATAAAGGGATGAACATTCTGGAGGTGGCAGTTTGCATCCCATATGGCACAGAACACAAAGTGCAAAAAGAAAAGAAAAAGTGTTTTTCAAACATTCTTAAATTTTAAGTATGCCAGTGAAGTACAGAAAATACGTGTTTAATGAGATCAGATTATTTTGAGTGATTTCTTCTGTCAAAATACTTATATTAGAAATGGTGTGTGTCTTAACTTCTTGTCAGAGTGCTCTTGCTGTACCTATCAGTTTATTAAATTATTCATTTTTCATAACTTTAGGGCCCCCCCCCTTATCTTTCTTTAGGGTGCAATTGTCTGGGGATCCTATTAGCATCCTGTATGACTCACAAGCTCTTAGATGTATTTATGTGTCTGTTTCCCCAAGTACACATTGCATAATCATTTATTCTAGGGCAAATCTTAGCATATTCTTCAGAAGCCTGCTATGCCATGATTCACCCTTGCTCTTATACTGCATAGCTGGAGATAGACAAGTCTTCCATGTTTTCCTGGGTTCTTAGACTTCTGAACAGAAACTATGTATGTAGCCTTTGCTGTAAAGTTAGTGTGGCAAAACTACAGAGAAATAATTATGAGAAGCTACATAACTTTCTGTTTGGCTGCAAGTAGAGGCAAAACAACAACACCACAAACTGGCTTAAAAATATAAAACCAAATTTACTAGAATAATAACTGGAATAGAGATAGACTTGTAACCATTGAAGCAACAAACATACTAAGGTGCCATGTGCAAAACAAAGCCTGGAGATGCTGTAAACATGGAGTGGATAAATGTACAACTGTATTTTAACAAGTTGTATCAGGCCTCCAAGCTGTTCCTTTATATATAATAAGTACTGGTAAGTTGTTTATCAGCTGCATAAGACTGCTTCTTACAGGGATGCGGGTGGTGCTGTGGTCTACAGAGTTTAGGGCTTGCCAATCAAAGGGTGAGCAGTTCGAATCCCTGCAACGGAGTGAGCTCCCATTGCTCAGTCCCTGCTCCTGCCAACCTAGCAGTTTGAAAGCATGTCAAAGTGCAAGTAGATAAATATGTACCGCTCCGGTGGGAAGGTAAACAGCATTTCCGTGCACTGCTGTGGTTCACCAAAAGTGGCTTAGTTATGCTGGCCACGACCCGGAAGCTGTATGCCGACTCCCTCGGCCAATGAAGCGAGTCATCCGCGACTGGACCTAACAGTCAGGGGTCACTTTACCTTTAAGACTGCTTCTTATGAGATTGCTTTGTCTCAGAAAATAAAATATAGGCCTTGTATTTCAAATATGAAGTGCATGTTTGTTGTTGTTGTTGCTGCTGCTGCTGCAGTTTTAAAGCGCATTTCTACCAGCCTTTTGGAAACATTTGAGTAAACTAGACCTGCAGAACATGTGACATGGCATGCTGAATTTACCAGCTATACATTGCAGCCTACCAGCACCATTGCTTAACACTCACCTCATTTCTGCAGTGTTGTCAGGCACATTGGACTGACCTGCTGTATGTTAAATGTGGTTCTTCGGCTCTTATGATGCTCTGCTGGATTATGGGGGGGGGCTGCTAGATTGTATATGATTGTGTTTATAATTTTTATTGCACTTCTCCTGCCCCTCTCATGACAGTAGTGAGGAAGGATTTTTCCACCCTGGGACTTAACTGTGGCATCCTGTTCCAAATGGGTGGCTTTAAGGAGAGCCTACCAAATTTGTCACAGCAGACCTCCAACAAGACAATCATCTCCTCCATCTGTTCAGGTCCTACCACCTCCTTTACCACATGAAAGAGTTCTGCTGGGTGGCTACTTAAGGTTACAATGGTGGCAAAGCCTTCTTCTCTGTCACATGGTAGGCATGAAGATGTGCCCATACCTGTGTTCAGTAAGATTGATTCTCGGATTTTCACCACCTGAATTCTAGCCACTGTCCCTCTTGCTTCATAGCCTTTATCCAAAGCCTTGTGCTCCTCCACACACTCTTCAAGTCACATGTAGTGTAAGTCTGTCCTAGCTCAGGAGGAAACAGGAAGTCTTCTCCTGAGTGCTACAAAACATCCCCTAACATGTCCACTGTAGGAATGTTGTACCTGACTGCGGTTTTACATCCCACATAAGTTTATTTCTATACAGTGCCACTTCCACCCTGCCCATGATCCCTCCCACCCCTGTTTAAACCATTCTGTTGACTTGCCTTCACCAGCAGAATGGCTGCACTGGTCACCATCTTGTATTGTCATATTTTATGGCTCTTCAGTGGATCCCGGGTAAAGGATTGTTCTTTTAAACATGTCTGGGCAAGATACATTGATTGTTCAGATTTCTGCTGTGGATGTAAGTTGTTTGTGGAAAATTTTGGCTCAGCTGCTCTCCATAGCTCTGCATTGCTTATCCATGATGATTGCTGCAAAACCACAGATAATTGCAGGACTTTCCTGGGCATGGATTAACATTCTGTGGATAAATAGCAGTAGAAGTAAGAATAATATAGCTGTATGGAAATAAAAGCAGTGGCTCAATAAGAAAGAGATGCAAGCACCTAATAATGTCATATCTGCTTTCATAGGCAAATGAAAAATGGTTTGTAATATAACTTTCATACCTGGGAAAGTGAGCAAACTATCCTTCATGAAATATGTAATTACTTCATTTTCCCCAGGAGTTCAATAGCATTTCCAACAATAAAATATTTTATAGGGCAAGAGAGAGGGCACTTTTACATGCCCAGTGGAATGATCTACAAATCCCTAAGAGTATAATTCTTGCAGTTCAGCTGTTCGTAACAGATGCAAGTGGCTGCTTCTGCATACCTTGAAACTAGGTAGGTGAAACACCACGGACCAAGACCTTGATTTCAAATCAAACTACAGAGCAAAATATATAGTCAGGCATTATTGGTTAATGAGTTTGCACTGGTGACATTTTATTACATAGAGCTTTACGTATTCCCCCCTCCAGTTTTTGCCATCTTAAAATCTGGAATTTGACAACACAAAGGGAGAAATTAAAAATAGTGCTAAGCAGATTGCTCCTCCAGCTCAAACATTTCTGCCCTCTCCTCCCTGATGTTTATGGGAATCCAGGTATATGAGCCCAATAGCACTTGCTCACCCCTTCATGTTCTCCAGTAACTCAGATTCAGAGCCCAGATTGCCTCCAATAATGGAGATAGCACATGTTCATAATGACTAGTAGCCATTGATACTTACTGTTCCTTAATTTGTCCAATAGTCTTCTGAAGCCATCTAAGGGCTCATCCAGACTTCCTCTGGAACCACACTTTTTTCTGTTCCTGCACTTTCCCTGCAAAAACACACTTACACTCTTCACTGCTGAATCAGATCAAAAAGCAATCTGTGGGAAACCTTAATTGCCATTTGTTCTGATTCAGCTTTGTTTAGTGGGTTTTCGCGGAGAAAGTGCTGGGGCAAAAAAGAGGGAGGGGCTCAGACATGGTGCTTTAAATTGCGGACCAGTGCCTAGAAAGTGTGGGGCAAAAGGTAAATGTGGGTGAGCCCTAGATTGGTGTCCGTTGCTGCTTCTTATGGGAGCGAACACCATAGTTTACCTATGTAGTATATGAAGAAGTGCTCTTTTTTTCCTGTCCTGAAAGTTCCCATATTCAGCTTCTTTAGGTGGTATGTTTAGGATTATAATTCATTTTATGTTGCAGTTTTCTTTATTTAACTAATCACTGTTATGAGATCCAGAAAAGCTTGCTCTCATCCAGGAGGACAACGTGGAAACAAAAGCAGTGCAATTTGTTTTTCTAGTAACATTATGAAAGCTATTATCTTCCCAAACCAATTTGTGCAAGTAAAACATGTAACTGTGCATGTATCTTCTTACTTTGCATAAGTCATTCAACTTCCAAGATACACAGCTCATTTGTGTGACTTCAGGGGCTCCAAAATTAAGAATGCATGTCCAGTGTGCATAGGATTGAAGGCAGCTCAGTCTTTCAAAGCAAAGCAAGTACAGTCAATGTAATTCCAAAGTAAGAAATCTATGAATTTAAGATTTTCTAGGTTATCATCATACCCACCTGGAAAATGAGCTTTGCTTATATGAAAGTGTTAATATAGGTGCATACGAAGCTGCATTATATTGAGCCAGGCCACTGACCCATCTGGTTCAGTGCTTCCTGTGCTGATTGGCACTGGGTCTTTGGCAGGGTCGTTCATCATAGCCCTACCTGGAGATGCCAAGTGATTAAATCTGGGACCTTCTGAATGCAAAGCAGAGCTACTGAGCTATGGCCTTTCCTCAGGGCTTCACAATTTGCAACAACTTTCAGGATTAATAATGGGTCACTCCTCTCTTTACCTTAACATGGCAGAAAATGGAAAACCCTTCCAAGTAATCATTCATACCAGTCAACATATATTTGGCTCCCTGGATGGGATGGTGTTGGCTTGGATTACTGTATTCTTTGCAACTCCCACCCTTTTCTAGTAAATTGGGTGGCCATGACAGAGAGCAGGTAGCAGGTTATACATATGTTCATCTTCTTCCATTTTCTCAGAAACTCCATTTAATTGCCATTCCTATTTCTTTGCAAATGTTTCCCCGTTTACGTATTTCCCTTTAGAGGTTCAGATGCTCATTCAGAATTTAAAATCTTCAGGCACTTAGTTACAGTAATCATTGTTTCTCCTGAACGGCAGCTCTATCATTAACTTTATAGCTTATGAAACTGAATTTCCGAGAAGAAATATTTGTAGTTTTGTTGTTGGCATCAGTCCGTCTCAAGAGACAATGGAGTGTTAATCCAGGGGTGAAGTCAAACCACTGTGTTAGCAGCACCGAAGTGACTTCCCTGGAGCATAAACCTGGACAGTGTGTATGAAGGTCCAGGCTGCCCACTCTCCACCTCACTGATGTGGTCCCAAGGAAAGCAGAGCAATACATTTGACACCAGCTTGGCTGCAGGCGTTGCTGGAAGAAGGTGTACAAGGCGCCATCCTACCATCTAAGGGACTTCACTCCGGATTTGTTTTGAGTTTACTGCATAGCCTTTTTTCCCTCCCAAGATAGCCTGCAAGGCAGCTGAGGTTTAGGATCAGAATTTCCCTTCTCCTAGACAGGCTACCTTCCCAGGTTGATGAGTTCCATCTGCCCCTCCCAGTCTACAGCATGTGCAGAAACCACCTTCTTGACCGTCAGACCCACTATTGGTTTCATCTGCTTAATCTGCCAGATCCTGTCTTCACATGCAGGGGGGAGTTCCTAATTCACTCAGGGTTTGAGACCTGCTACCTGGTTTAGCTGGTTTAGTTAGCCAGTCAAAACTGTTCCTGGGATGTGGCTGCTGTAGCATGTTGACGGCTTCTAGGAGCCACAGATGAGAGCTGAGTGCAGGGTGGGATAAAAGCTGGACAAACTACTCTAGAAGGAACACTGTGTCACCCACCAAAAGTACTACTCTCCATTTGTAGTCTAAGCTTATGAAATATGTACAGAAATATTGCATATCTGCTTTACTTACTTACTTTGTGCATTGAACAGTGCTAAAAAAAATCCCCGATAATGTCACTTTTATATAAAAATATACTTGTGATTGTATATCTTTTATCTCATTCTGTTTACTGGAAAGTCCCTAAATGATTCTAAATGTCCATTTTCCCTATTTACTTTGCCCCGGAGCATTCTCCGGCTGCAGTGTTCTCAAGAAAACAATATCCAAAGTAAAACTGATTACTCTGGGAATGCATTGTGAAAACCACTTTTTAGTGCAGCAGACATCAAGCAGGAACATTTAAATGCCCATTGAGTATCAACCGAACAAGGCACATAAAGATCAAAACAGGAAAGTGTGCACATGGCACACTAAAATGATTTATGAGTATACATTTTCATTACATGGGCACAAAAGCATTGTGAACCATGGAGATCAGGAAACATCAAACACCCTCTAGGCATAAGCATATTCACATCAAATTAAATCAGGTTTTCCCCCCTGCTGCAATAATAATAATCTTATTTTCTTGAATCAATTTTTATTGAAGCAATATTCGACATATAATCTATAATTATATATTACGCCTAAACTCTGAAATGTTATTAAAATCCCAGGTTTCCAGTGCAAGAAATCAAATTGTTTTGTTTTTTCCAGGCTTCTTGCCTAGTGGCAATGCGGCTGCTGCCTTGCTTTGAAATATTGATATCAGCACAGGTTTGCTGACTTTAAATATTGAAGAGTGCTATTAAGGCCATGGAAGAACAAGTGCAAGACCTAATCAGTGGGAAGAAGTTCTGAAGAGCTGCCAGCAGCTAGAACCAAGAGGGGAAACCTCTTCATCACTTTGATGAAGTAAGTAGGAGTATTCATTTTCAAGAACTACAAAAGCAGGGCTATGACTTCCTAGTATATATTTTACCCTGCCACCTGGCTGATACATGCTGGATTATAAGCAAAACACATCAAACCAACCCCAGGCATGTTGGTTAAGCTACAATGCTACAGTCAGGAGCTGAAAGAATATGAAAAATTTGGATTGCTTTTATACAATTTTTCAGCATATTCCTTTGTGCCCTCTCTCTTTCTCTTTGCAATACAGTGTATACAAGTATCTTTGCAATACAGTGGTACCTTGGTTTAAGAACACCTTAGTTTATGAACAACTTGGATTAAGAACGCTGCAAACCCGGAAATAGATGTTTTGGTTTGTGAACTTTGCCTTGGAAGCAGAACATGTTTCGCTTCCTATTGAGTGTGTTCCGTTTGTAAATTGAGTCGCCCGCTGCTATGGGAAAGCACACCTTGGTTTAAGAACGCTTTGGTTTAAGAACAGACTTCTGGAACGGATTAAGTTTGTAAACCAAGGTACCACTGTACTTGCTTCTGCATCTCTCTCCACCACCCCCTTTCCCCTTTTAATATGTGTAACTAATTCGTATACTCCAACTGCTGCTATTTATCAACTATTATTTGGTATCTATCCCTGGTCAAAGTCAGTGATGCGTTTTGTTCTTTAGCAAACTGTGAAGGATATTCTTATAAGCATAAGAATTATTGTTTTTCTTTCTTACTATTGGGTTGTTATTGGGAGGTTTTAATTTTTATTATGTATTTTGTGATTTTATATTGTGCTTTTATATTGTAACTGCCCTGGGACCTGCAGATATAGAACGGTATACAAATAAATAAAATAATGATGATGATGATGATGATGATGATGATGATGATGATGCTTGTACACATAGCTTCAAATTTCAGTCTCCTTCCCTGGGTCTCTAAAAGTACATTTTTGATCAAGTGTGTGTGTATATGCTTCTTGACTCTGGCGTACATACGGGGGCAGTAGATTTCCTATCCCTACCCTAACTTCTTATCAGGGGTTAATGTCACTGCAAGGCCAAGGGAAGAGGCCTTATTACCACCACCATGTACATACTGACTATAATGCTACAACTTTTCAATCACAACTAATCATATCTTGTAAGAACTTCCACAAAATTGTCAACAGTAGACCCCAACGGTTTGTGTTCCAAAGTGAGTTCCCAAAGATAAATTGTCAGTGTCTATGTAAATCAGGTTGCAGAGGAGAGTTCTTCTTTTCATTGTTGCATCCCATAATACATGATCAATTGTTTTTCTTAACCAGACTTTAAAAGGTGGAGTCAACACTTTCGACAATGAATAAATTGCTCTGCAGAGGATAGCCCCCTGTCAAAATCCCAAACACACCAAATTGCTTCATCTGTCCCTGCCGAAGATCCCAAAGTCTTGCACAGTTGGACAAGGGGATCTGTTCCCTCACCACCTTCACTATTCACTTAGAAGCATCCGCTTAACTCAACACATTTACTTTCAGCATGGATCAAGGCAATGCAACCCTACAAAACTGGACCCCAAAACACATCAGTTGTAGTTCTGATTTCAAGACCCATATCTCATTTACCAAATAATGCTTACATCCCACACCTCTACTCTTCCCTATCTTTTTCTCAGCATATTTGAGTGTGTGATCCTGTGAATTCAATTGGGAGTAAGCGGTGCTGGATCCAATGGAACTTGTAACAAATATACATATAGGATTGTACTGCATATTGCCGTTTTTCTATAAATATAATCCTCGTGAGATTAAAATCTTCAGTTACACAACCTGCTTAAACTCTTTTTTTTTTTTAAGAACACTCTTTATGATCCATTTAGTGCTGTAACAGCTTCTAGCTTCTGATGCTTTGGGCTGCTGGATATGGTTTTTATTGTAATGCTGCTGTTTTGCTTTGCTTTTATGTATTTTTATTGCTTTTTGTTGCTTTATTGTATATTGTTTTACTGTTGTATTTTTTAATTTCCTTGCAAGGTGCCTTCGGGGTTCTTCCAGACCAAAAGTATAAGATATAAATACAGTAAGTAGGTAAATAACAAGAGTAAGCATATAAATGCATCAGACGTCAGTGCAACACAAGCTATTAAAGAGTGCTCAAATGCTCCATACAAAAATAGAAAAGTTACTTTTGCAATGCATAACAAGCAGGAGGGGACTAGGGTAGTAATATCTCAGGGGACTGCTGCAGGAGACTGTGCTGGAACCACCAACGGATAAACTTTTCCACCTTCCTTGACCCACCCGACTGCCTGGCATCCTTATCAGGAGAAGCTGCCAAATTATTTTCTCTTTTTCCCACTGGCATCTTTGTGGGAGCTGCCTTTTGTCATTCTGGCAGGAATATTACTGCATTTGGCTAGAAAAAGATTTTTTTTTTTTATAACTGTCTTTAGCTTTGGTTTGCTTGAATTTTTTTGAGCTTGATGTTTTTTTATTTTATTTTTTGTATCTGTATGTTATTTTTTGTGAGCTGCTTTGGAGGCCAAAAGATTGAATATAAATAAACAGGAGCAATCACTATAAGAGGTAAATTCCTTTTGCTCTTTATCTATTTCAGAGACATTTATTCTTTGAAGAAGTAGGATGGGGTTTTTTAAAAGAATTTTGAGTATGTCCTTAAATACAAAATTAGATATAACACTATTAGCAAAAAATATTTTATGGTTTGTCTTTATGGTAGATTTTTTCTGTCAGAAGCAATTCTAATTGTCAAACCACATAAATAATGGAACATGGAGAAGAGAAAACATGAACATTTCTAGTTGTTGAAATGATGTTGGAATTGACCATGTTTTTTTTTCCAAAATAAAGAAATAAGCACATGGGGCAGCCAAGCTGAGTTGCCAGTATATGCTTGAGCACCATGCCCCATAAAAATGAATAATTGTCCAAGGGTTATATACTTTAAAGATCCAGTCTCAAGTCCATGACTCAAATTTGCATACTGACACATACATACAGCACTGGACAAATTTAGGTGCTGATTTGCGAAGTCTTGGGGTGTGATTAACCACAGGTTTTCTTCTCCTATTGCTGCAGCCATTCCCATCTCCCCATAAATCCAGGAAGTTAACTGGACTCTTGAAAAGCTCTGAGAAATGATTGTGTGCTAGCTTCCTGGGCCATTTCCCCATTCCAGAGGGAAGTCAGCCAGAAATTCAACAGAACCATTAGCCATGATAACCCCCATAGAGCCATCAGGAATCCATCCTAATAGGCCCCAAATGAGCAACTCTTTGCTTCTAGATTGTCCCAAGAGGACATGATAACGCAACACGTAGAAGAACTTCAGTGACCTTTTGTTCCAAGCCTTACAGATGACAATGCTGTGATGTTTTGTGATAGCTAAACTAACTCTCTGCTTAAGTCTTAGACTACTACACTTGCTCTTTATGTACTACAGGTTTCTCTTTTTTAAAAAAAGCTAAGTCCACCCCCCCACCCCCATTGCCGTGGATTAATAGTTGCAATTTAGATCTACTTACTGTAGACATTTCCTGAAATTGTAAGAGTTGCTATAGGAACAGAAGTATCACTTAAACAGCCAAGTTGAGTAAACTGTTAAAAAAAACACCAACCAACCAGAAGAGCATTATTGAACAGATAGCTATGCTTCAATCTCACTCTGAGGATCGTGTGTTTAAGACTGATAGGCCCATATAGCGTTTGACAGCTCTGTGGCTAAGTCTGTTCAGGCATCTCTCCACTGCCTGAAGGAAGGGGAAACAGAACCAGCATATGAATAGCACTTCTATATATAAAATTCTGTTGGGAAAAGAAGTGCAGATGGATGAAAGGGGACCTTTTGAAATCAATAAAGACACAACTGCAAACACACTGATGCAAATCTTTTAAGGGATCCAAATTAAGGCAGCAGTAGCCCTTTCTGAAATATAGTATTGACATTTTCAAAATGGATGGAGCTCTCTTGAAGATTGGGGTTGCATATAAACCGCCACCTTTTTTTCCTGTAGTACAAAAGAAGAATCTGAATGTTTCTGTTTACAGTGAGCTTTGTGGTTCAGTTTTGCGTCCAAAATGGTGTGCTGGTGGACGTTTAGTTTTATATTTGCAGAACCTTTTAGAAACATCATTTTAAGCAAGAGAGTACAGTTTAGCTGCCACGCCTGTTTTGTATTCTGCTCTACATCCAAGTTTTATCACAAGCATTTTGGATTGCAGACTGCCTCACTTTCCTCCAGCTTCTCTTATTCCTCCAGCCCAGAGGAAAAACCTCAACATAATTACATGCTACAAAGCTAGAAAATCATTTATGCTGGAGGATTTCTTTTTTAAATGAAAGACTCACCCTAAATACAAAATTAGACATTACCTGACAACTGAGCTTTGTTCTTCAGCACATAGAGAGTGCTGTGGTAAATTTCCATTTGTTATTGCCCAGATTATTGTTTGGATTTGCTTTCTAATAACTTGGCTATTGTTAGTTCTTTATTTTCAGGAAACTAGTAAACAATTAAGAAGCCCCCCACCTACAAATCTATAGGCACAATCCACATACTGGAGGTTTAGATATGATTCTGGGTGCAATCCTGTTCACATTTACACAGGAGCAAGTCCTGTTGTGCATTCTGGGACTTCCTCTGAAGTTCTGACTAAAACAGGTTTGGACTGTGCTGTCAAAATATTACAAGGATGAGGTAAAGTCATAGAACAATGATAGAAGTAAATCATGAAATGAACAAACAGTGGTGCCTCACAAGACAAAAAGAATCCGTTCTGTGATTCTCTTCGTCTAGCGGTTTTTTTCGTCTTGCGAAGCAAGTCCATTGAAGGATTAGCGGATTAGCGCTATTAGAGGCTTTTAGAGGCTGATCGGATCAGCTGATAAGCGGCTTAGCGGCTTAGAAAAAGGGGGGAAGGGGGAAAAAACCAGCAGGAACTCGCAAGACATTGTCGTCTTGCGAAGCAAGCCCATAGGAGATTCGTTTTGCGAAGCACCTCCAAAATGGAAAACTCTTTCGTCTAGCGAGTTTTCCGTCTTGCGAGGCATTCGTCTTGCGGGGCAGCACTGAACATTGCTGCAGGCATTGTGGGATGTTCTGGGTTGTTGTTTTTTTAACAATTTCTGGAAATAAATCATTCTGTTGCTTTTGTGTTGAAAAAAATATTGGGCATAAAATACTGTGACAGAGTTGTGGTCATTACAAAACAAACAAACAACCACCACCACCACCCAAGCCTGTTATTGTAATTAGAGAGCACATATTAAAAGCCAATATAAGGTCTGGTGCTGTTCACCATGATTTCGTTCTCCCATAAAAGCTTAATTGGCATCATTTGGGAGCAAGACAAAAGTCTCTACTGTGTGTTTTCATAATGTACCTATTTATTTGTCCTCTTTGTAATAGTTGACAGCTTTTTTTAAAAGTATTCTCAAATTAAATGTTCAAATCTTATTAATTTAGACTGTTGCAGGGGGGAAGTTAATTAGGAGTGAACAAATCAAAGTGAAGCTTTTTTATCTCTCAACAAAGCAGGGACATAATACAGCAAGCATTTAGACTGTAAAATTTAAGAAACTAAGGCAATGACACAGGCAGCAGAAGACACTCTATTTTTTTGGCCCCACCACTGTTTTTGTGGGTTTTTATTTTTTTTTTTTTTTATAATAATTTTTATTACATTTTTTACAGAAATAACAAAGAGATCAAAAAGTAAGAAGAAAAAAAAAGACCAGAAAAAAAGGAAAAAGAAAAACACGACCATTTCGATAACTCATTTCAAATTTCCATTGGACTTCCCCCATCCCTCGCAGAATGCATTTCTTAACAATAAATTTATCAGCAAATTATATCCTTATTTCATATGTTTCTTTCTATTTTCAATTACAGTTTAAATTTAAATCTCTTGATCAATATATACTCTGAGCAATATACCATAATATCGTTTTTACCCATTTAAACCTTAATTCTTTCATAAATCTTGTCAAATTTCATAAATAATTAAGTTTTGTTACTGGGGCTAGATTCCCAATCACACGACATCTTATGTTTCATATAACTTATAATACTTTTGCAAATAGTCTTTAAATTTTTTCCAGTCCTCCTCCATTGCTTCTTCTCCCAAGTCTCGAATCCTTGCAGTCATCTCGGCTAATTCCATGTAGTTCATCAGTTGCGTGTGCCAGTCCTCCAGTGTGGGCAAATCTTGGGTCTTCCAATGCTTAGCGATAAGAATTCTTGCTGCTGTTGTAGCGTACATAAAAAAAGTTCTATCCTTTTTAGACACCTTCTGGCCGACAATGCCCAGAAGGAAGGCCTCTGGTTTCTTGGGAAAAGTGTACTTAAACACCTTTTTTAACTCATTATAGATCATTTCCCAGAAGGCCTTCAGTCTTGGGCAGGTCCACCAGAGGTGAAAGAATGTTCCCTCAGCTTCCTTGCATTTCCAACATTTGTTATCGGACAAATGGTAAATCTTAGCTAGCTTAACCGGGGTCATGTACCACCTGTATACCATTTTCATAATGTTTTCTTTCAAAGCATTACATGCAGTAAACTTCATACCGGTGGTCCATAACCTTTCCCAGTCATCAGACATAATATTATAACCAATGTCCTGAGCCCATTTTATCATTGCTGATTTAACTGTCTCATCTTGAGTGTTCCATTTAAGCAGCAAGTTATACATTCTCGATAATAACTTGGTCTTTGGTTCAAGCAACTCTGTCTCAAGTTTCGATTTTTCCACCTGGAAACCTGTTTTTTTGTCTAGCTTAAAAACCTCATTAATTTGGGCATAATGCAGCCAATTTTGCACCTTATCCTTTAGTTTTTCAAAGCTCTGCAATCTCCAGTTACCTTCAATATTTTCTATTATTTCCCAATATTTCGGCCAATAAGCCTCCATATTGGTTGTTTTCCGAGCTTTGGCCTCTATTGGTGAGATCCACCTCGGAGTTTTGCTTTCCAATAAGTCTTTGTATTTTTTCCAGACCATATATATTGCTTTTCTGACAATATGGTTTTTAAACATTCCATATGATTTACCCTTGTCATACCACAAATACGCATGCCAACCTAACGAATTGTTGAAGCCTTCCAGATCTAGGACATCAGTGTTTTCTAATAGAATCCAATCTTTCATCCAGCAGAAGGCTGCCGCTTCATAGTATAGCCTTAGGTCCGGCAGGGCAAACCCCCCTCTCTCTTTTGCATCAGTTAATATCTTAAACTTTATTCGGGGCTTTTTGCCCTGCCAGACAAACCTAGAAATGTCCTTCTGCCACTTTCCAAAGCATTCCACTCTGTCCACAATCTGCAAGGCTTGAAACAAAAACAACATCTTTGGCAAAACGTTCATCTTTATAGCTGCAATTCGGCCTAACAAGGATAATTTCAGTCTTGACCAAATTTCTAAATCTTTTTTAACTTCTAACCAACATTTCTCATAATTATCTTTAAATAGATTCAAATTCTTGGAAGACAGATTGACCCCCAGGTATTTCACTTTCTTAACAATATTTAGTTCTGTCTCTTTCTGAAACCCTTCTGTTTCCATGGCCGTCAAGTTTTTCCCTAAGACTTTAGTTTTTTGCTTGTTCAACTTAAAACCCGCCACCCGACCAAATTTCTGGATCAGTTCTAAAACTCTTTTTGTACTGGGTTCTGGCTCCTGTAGTGTTAAAACCAGGTCATCTGCAAATGCTTTCAGTTTATATTGTTTCGCTCCGACCCGTATTCCTTGTACCTGCCGATCCTCCCTTATCATGTTCAGCAAAACCTCCAGGACTGAAATAAACAATAAGGGGGATAGGGGGCACCCCTGTCGTGTTCCTTTTTCAATATGAAGTTCTTCTGTCACCACATTGTTCACTATCAACTTAGCTTTTTGTTCTGAATAGATTGCTTCTATTCCATTCTCAAACCCCCTTCCCACTCCCATCCCTTCCAAATTTTTCTTCATAAATTTCCAGGAAATGTTATCAAAGGCCTTCTCCGCATCAATAAAGATCAATACTGCTTTGGTGTTAATATTTGTTTGTAAAAGTTCCAAGATATCAATAATGTTCCTGGTATTGTCAAACAAATGTCTGCCTGGGAGAAAGCCGGCCTGGTCTTTATGGATTATCTCATTTAATACTTTTTTAAATCTGTTGGCCAGAATATCCGCAAATATTTTATAATCCACATTTAGGAGTGAGATGGGACGGTAGTTCTTGAGTTGAGTCTTTTCAGTTTCCACTTTAGGTATCAATGTGATGAATGCTTCTTTCCACGTATCTGGTGCCTTCCCTCCCCCCATAATCTGGTTACAAACCTCCTCTAGTGGTTGTATCAAATAGTCTTTTAACGTCCTATAATACTTGGAGGTAAGTCCATCAGGTCCTGGAGATTTGCCCAGCTGCATATTCTGAATGGCATCCTCGATTTCTTGTTGTGTTATTTTACAATTCAAGGTTGATCTCTTCTCTTGAGATATTTCTGGAAGACCATTTTCTTTCAAAAATTGTTCTATCTCGGTTACATCCTCGGGTCCTTGTGTATACAGCTTTTTAAAGTATTTCTGGAAACACTTTCTAATTTCTCCCGGTTTCTGAATGTTCTTTCCTTCAACTTCTAGATTGGTAACGTAGTTTAATTTTTGTCTCTTTTTCAACTGCCAAGCTAGCAGTTTCCCACATTTATTCGCCGATTCAAATGATCTTTGTTTCATTTGTTTAATTCTCCATTCCACTTCTTGGTTAATCAGTTGCGCATATTGTGACTGGTGGAATTTAATTTCTCTTAAGGTCTCTTTGGATTTTGGGTTTAATCTTAATTTTTTCTCGCCGTCTCTTATCTTCTCCAATATCTTGTCCTTTTTACCATTCCAGAGTTTTTTCTTAATCGTATTCTGTTGTATCAGAAACCCTCTCATAACAGCTTTGCTCGCGTCCCAGATTGTTCTTTTTTCCACCGAGGTGTTCAAGTTGATTTCAAAATAGTCCTTTAAAGCTTTTTGGGCCTTCTTTACAATCTCTTGATCTCTTAGCAGGTTGTCATTCATTTTCCATCTGAAGGAGTCGGCAGTAGTAAATCTCATTTCCATTTTCAGAGCGTTATGGTCGGAGCAAGTCTTTGGGCAGATTTCTATTTTTGTGGTCTTAGGTGCCAGCCCTCTAGTTGTCCAAATTTGGTCGATCCTTGTCCATGACAGGTGGGCCTCAGAAAAGAAAGTTCCTTCTTTACCTAGGGGGTTTCTCGTCCTCCATGAGTCAATTAAATCCATATTGTCAGTTAGTTCAAAGAAAGTTTTTGGTAGTCTTCCATCTTTAGTCAAATTCTGGTTCTGTGACTTATCCATAAAAGTAGAGACAACCCCATTCATGTCTCCCATCATAATGATGTTAGAATAGTCCAGATAGTCCAATAATGTCTCATGCAGCTTCTTATAAAATTCTGATTTCCCTTCGTTTGGTGCATAAATTCCTAATATCAAAATTTTCTCTCCTTGGGTCGAAATCTCAATAGCCAGGATTCTTCCTTGTTCATCTTTAAACAAAAGTTTCGGTGAAAGAGTCTCTTTGGCGTAAATCACCACGCCTCTCTTCTTGACTCTGTCTGATGAGATGAATTCTTGGCCTAATCTTTTATTTGTTAACACCTTCCTGTGTACCCTTGTCACATGGGTTTCTTGCAAACAAATTATATCCAAATTCTCTTTCTTTAGGATATGGAAGATCCGTTTGCGTTTTTCTGGGGAATTCGCGCCATTAATGTTCCAACTATACAGCTGCAGAGACATCTTGTATCAATCTGTTGTTACTCTTGTGGGGTGTCCTCTTTTTTGTCCGAGTCCGAAGGTGGTAACTCTTTCCCTAACTCTGGTGGTGGCCAAATAGCTGCTCCTTTCTGTAGGTCTTCTCCGTGATCGTGTAGGAACTTCTGGCAATCCTCTTTCGTTTTGATTTTTATCTTCTTTCCTTTGTATTTAAATAAGACACCTTGTGGGAACTCCCACCTGTAAGGTATTCCGTTACCTCTCAAAAGTCCAGTTAGGTCAGTGTAGTTGGCTCTTAGATCCAGTAATTGTTTAGGGATATCTTTGTAAATTTGTGCTCTTCTATCCTGGATCACAAGTGCTTTATTGAAGTGTAGATCAAGTAGCTTGTCTCTCTCCTGTTTAGTCCTTAAAATAATCAAACAGTCTCTAGGCCTGTCCTTCCCAACGACTCTTCCCAATCTAAATGCAGTCGTTATTTTGAAATCTGTGTCTTGGTTTATACCCCAGAATTTGGAAAATTCTGCCGTTAAAAAGCCGGTCAAATCCTCTTTCTCAATCTCTGGGATAGAGCGTAATCTCAGGTTATTTTCCCTGTTTCGCAGTTCCACCAAAGACAGGTAGGCCTGCTGGTCTGTAATATGTTTGTGGAGCGGTCTTACCTCTCCTTTCAGTTCCTCCACTCCTTTGGCTGCAGCCTCTGCTTTTCCAATCGCAGCCTCCGCCAATTTTCGATTTTCAGATGTTGCGTCGTTTAAGTTTCCAATATCTTGTGAATGCTTGGCCACCTGTTCCGAAAGTTTGGTAATTGAAGATGTGGCTAAGTCAATTTTTGCAGTTTGATCATCCACTTTTTTGTTCAAAATTGCGAATTGTTGTAACATTTCCTCTAAAAGAGTGTTAGATCCTCCAGATGCCATATCCTCACCTATTGGTTGTTCAGCTTCTTCAGCTGGTGTTGTTGGCGAGGGTGCAGTCTGTAAAACAGCAGGGACTGAAGATCTACGTCCCTGAGAAAACAGGGTTGTTTGTGTCAGTTTGCCTTTCCCTGCCTTCGACGCAGCTCTTGTTTTTACCCTGTCGCTCATTCCACACCTGTCTTTGGATTCAAGGTCAGACTGTCAAAAGTTTCATGAGAAAGGCAGGCGCAAGCGTAAACAATCTAACCACAGAAAGACAAAGCAAAGTTGGTTCTCAGGAAATTGTAAGTCCCAAGTTCCACTAGAGGGAGTAATGTTGCAATTCAGGGAAGAAGAAACAAAATTTCAGACGCCATTAAAGTTCCTTAAGTTAAGTAAATTAACGATGATCCTTGGAAAAGACCTTTTCCCTCTAGCAGAGCTCTCACAATATTGCCATAAGTTTCTTAAAAGGTGCAAAGTACAGTTGTTTAATTGTATCCAACAGTAATGCCTCTAAGTGTCCATTTCAAATTTATAAATGTATCCGCAAAGTAGCCTTTTGTCCCACTGCAAGTCCGGGACTGGGGGTTTTAAAGTCTTTAGAATTTAGAAAAGTCCAGTAGAGGAGAAAGTCCCCAAATAAGGTACAGAAAATAGCAAGGAAATAAAAGTAACTTGCCTGCTTCAGTTTCCGACTTTTCCGAACGTATGATGTCTCACTTTAAAATCTCTCCGCACTGCTTCCAGCTTGTCAAATCTTTGCTTTTGATCACTAGCATCCTCGGGAGACGGACTTCCTTTTTCTCGCCTCCCGCTTTCAGCCAAATTCATAAATTTGTAATCCAATTTTGAGTAAATCTTACTCACGAGTAGTTGGTTTGTAATCCAATGTAAAAGGAAGAAAGGTCGGCGCTCATCCGCAACAGCCGCGCGGCTTCACTCCCGCAGAAAGAGCGATGAATCCACAGCACCGCTTCCCCTCCGCGCTTCCGGAGCCCCTTACGGGGTCCCTTCTTCGTTTTGGGGGTCGCTCTAGGTGCCCGCCGGATCCCACGGCCACGAGCTCACTCTGCTCGTGGTTTTTCTTAGTGGGTCGTCGCTTTGCCGCAGCGAACGACCCTTTTCTGCGGAGCCCCTCTTCGCAGCGCAAAGAGGACCGCCATTGCTTGCTTCGCGCCGCCTCCGGAAGTCTGTTTTTGTGGGTTTTTAAAGCATGATGAAATCCTAAGAACTCTGATCCCAATGATGGTGGGATAAATCAATGAATAAATTCACCACGAGCAACAATGGCTTGCCACATAGCTTTCAGTTGTAAACAGAGCTATAACCTGCCTTACAACATCTGATCTAAGTAAATCACATTTTATTTTTACAATACCCTTTATTGCTAGGCCTGATTGCTTTCAGACAGAGAGGAAAGCATGGCTTTTAAACTAGACACTGACATTATATAACAATGGTAATAAACCTATGTTTGTTTATTTACAGGAATAAGTCCCATTTGAATAAATGGAAGTTACGTTTGAGTAAACATGAATAACATTGTGCTATGAATTTGTAAAACCCAGATTATGCTAGAGAAAGAATAACGGTTGCATGACCTGCTTGTCAGAAGTAGTTAATGCAAAATAATCATGGGTCTTGAATATGTATTCCTATCCAAACTTTCAACTGTATGTGCAATGTCAAGGGCAAAAAACACAGGACTTAGCAGCTGTTTAAAAGAAACACTGCCTAGCATTGGTTAAGCTTGCCTAGGCCATGGGCAGTGTTAAAGATGACTGACTCTGGAAAGGAGTCTATGTAAGGTGGAACTGGAGCTAATTCAAATGGTCTGAATCCTTTTCCAACTTGTTCTATGGCGAGTGACATATTCATTCTATAAAATAGTGAAAAGGAAACTGAAGACCTTTTTGTATTTCATTCTAATGTGACATCTTAATGCAACTGAGAACAGATGCTTCTGAAAAGGAACCGAATGTGCACAGTGTAGCCCAGGCTTCACTGTTCTGCCAAAGTGCCACAACAGTGACTTGGAGAAACTTCCTCCAGGGAAATTAAGGAGTAGCTTGTTCTCATCCTCAATCACTTGTTCTTCTGAGATTTCAGAGGTGCAGTAGAACAGAAATAGGGAGGAGTGCAGATCTGGGAGCAGAAGTGGTGAAGCCATCTGCCACTGATAGAGCAACTAACTGAGGGACTTTCCTTACTCTGGAAAGTGAATGAGGTGATAATGGTGCTTTTAATTTTTGCTATTTGTTGTGAAATATTTGCATCTTTGTACTCTAAGGGCAGATTCACACCATGCACTTAAATGGCTTTCCCCAAAGTATCATGGGAAGGTTACACAAATAGATTGTTAAAATCAGCTATATACTCTCTAAGCAGCCAAAATTACAACAGGAGGAGCTTTGGTCTCAAAGGAAGTTTGTACCTAGTAGCTGGGCTGGGTTGTGGGGGAATTTGGCTTGAGTGGAGTTTTATTGAATTTGGCCTGACTTATAAGCCTCTTAGAAGACAAGACCTTAGAAACTGCTATCAAGCATGTCTAAGATCTTAATATGAATATCAGTATTCCCATCTTAATGTATAAAATATTCCTTTAATAAACAACCTTAGTTCATAGTTCATTATGCTTGCTGTTAGTGCCCATCTAGTGCCTAACATACCAAGCTACTAGGAAGTTTCTAGAACATTGTCAGGAAATGGGCAGCTGCAGGAAAAGGGTCACATGAAGAAACTCTTGAGTTACTCTGGCTGGGAATTCTAGGTATAGAAATTAATGAAGTTCAAAGATCTAGACTCGTGTTTATAAGAACTGGGGCTGAGAAACCATTTCCCTATACCACCTTAGTCTATGATTATATTTTCTTATTAAATATTCAAGGCAGGGGTGAAACTAGGCTTTATTTCACCCAGGTCAAAGACCCAGTTTGGCACACATCCCATGCACATTTGCGTGTGTGTGTGTGTGTGTGTGTGTGCGCGCACACACACACACACACACACACATGCTGGGAGCCTCAATGGCGCTCCTCTGGAGGCTTCACCTGGGGCAACCCCCCGGCTAAACCCCCCCCCCATCATAGCAGTGGAGAAGGGGAACACCAACAGTCCAATCATTACTAGCAGATGGAAGACCTGGGGGAGAACTTTCAAAAAGCACACCAACTTTTTCTAAATGTTTGCTGAGAAAACTCATAAACAATGATTGAACTCATTATTTCTGAAGCAAGCTAAAGAGAATTCATTGGCTGCTGATATAATCCCACTTTGGCTGAGATCTAGTAATCTAGAGTTCACAAGTGGCCTATTACTCCTAACTAGCACAAACTTGAGATAATTTGTTTTTCACACTAATTGTGGTAATGAATTGACAGTAAAACCATTTATAGCCCCTGGCAAAGGCCATAATCCAGTCACTGTGGTGCTAGTTTATCTTATGTTCCTTTCTGTCACAAAGCATAAAATAAGTTTTGCCAGGAAATAAAAGATCTTGGATACGGACGCGGGTGGCGCTGTGGGTTAAAGCCTCAGCGCCTAGGGCTTGCCGATCGAAAGGTCGGCAGTTCGAATCCCCGCGGCGGGGTGCGCTCCCGTCGTTCGGTCCCAGCGCCTGCCAACCTAGCAGTTCGAAAGCACCCCTGGGTGCAAGTAGATAAATAGGTACCGCTTACCAGCGGGAAGGTAAACGGCGTTCCGTGTGCGGCTCTGGCTCGCCAGAGCAGCGTTGTCACGCTGGCCACGTGACCCGGAAGTGTCTCCGGACAGCGCTGGCCCCCGGCCAATAGATGTGAGATGGGCGCACAAACCCCAGAGTCTGTCAAGACTGGCCCGTTCGGGCAGGGGTACCTTTACCTTTACCTTTACCCATAAGAACAACAAAAAGGGGTGGGGGTGGGGAAAACCAGCCGCATGACCTCAGCTCCATCTAATGGAATTTTATTGTGAGGCTTGTTAAACTTTTCCAAGCAGAAATACTGACAAAACAAAAGCTTCTACAGCCACCTACACAAATCTCTTTGCTTTCGAAAAAGAACACTTCTTCAATCATCTTTGCTCAAGAAAAAAAGAAAAAGAAATTATTCTTACAAGTTCTCAAGCCAAACGTCCCCCACCACACTGTTTTCTAAGTGACTGGGAGTTCCATGCTTAAACAAATGGATCTGTTGCCATCACTGTTAGTTTTGCTCTCAGACTCAGAACTAGAATTGACAACAAGTTTGATCAATGTATCAAGATTCATGGTTCATCAAAGCACTCTTATTGTGGATGGAAATAGTTTTATATTTGCTGGTGAGAGTCTGCTCTGGTATAAAACTGGACCCCTCTCATGTGAGAGTAGTATTATTAGACAGTCTAGTGCAGGGGTGAGCAAACTTTTTCAGCAGGGGACCGGTCCACTGTCCCTCAGACCTTGTGGGGGGCTGGACTATATTTTTTTTTGGGGGGGGGATGAACGAATTCCTATGCCCCACAAATAACCCAGAGATGCATTTTAAATAAAAGCACACATTCTACTCATGTAAAAACACGCTGTGAAGGTAAGCTTTGCTTCTGCACATGACTGTGGCATGATGGGAAGCTTTGCTTCTGCACATGATGCTACACAAACTGTTCTAATACTAAGACATTCCCTCATCATCCCAGAATGTTCAGTTCATATTGAGTTCATGAAAACATTACACTCTGACCTGTTCTTAATGCATAGTTGACCACATCTATCGGAATGTAATTGTTTAAGCTTTGCTATAACAATCACTAGTTATAATTTAATTAGGAGGTTTCATGCCTGTCTAGTTCTGTGCTCCCTTTCCCAGCCTTTAATCTATTGGTGGTTAATGCCTATATGTAACCTTTACTTTGTACTTGCGTTAACCAATCAGCAATGAGCACATACGTGGCAATTGCTGTAATATTCAATAAAAGGGACTCCTCGAGACTTGCTCAAGAAATGCCTCTCACATGACACTTGCTACTCGTCTGTCGGTTATTTCAACCCAACACGCTGATTCCCAGACCATCTGTGGGCCAGATTTAGAAGGCGATTGGGCCGGATCAGGCCCCCAGGCCTTAGTTTGCCTACCCATGGTCTAGTGGGTGTGAGACATGAGCCCAATAGTGCTTCAGAGGCTGGGATAGTATTTTATACATGTAGGCACTCACTGAACCTATTTCTGAGTTAATGTTGGTAGGGCTGCACTGGAAATTATTTAGCCATTTGGGAATGTGAGGTTATATAATCATATTTGTACTCCAATGTCATGTTTACTGGATTTATCTTCCTCATTCTTTACAAGATGATGGAAGCTACTAGCCCTGTAACCTGAGCTGCATTTGGAATTAACTGAGTTTTAAATCATGGGCATAGCAAATAAGATAATGAAAATAAGAGTGAAAAAGATAAGCAGAATGAGGAGTCAGTCTTGCTGAAGCCACAGGTACTGTAATTGCTCACACAAATCTCTCACTGACATAGCCTCTCCAACTTCTAGTGACTTCATAAATTGTTTATAATTGTAGCAAGGTCAGAAGAATCTCTCTTACCAGTGACTTGACTCTACAGATGTCTGGTAATGGAGTCCCTGTATTAATGGATGTTTTGCTGAAATGATGGACAAAATGTCTTGAAAGGCTAGAACTCCTATGCTTATTCTTCAAATACACAACTGGGAAAGAACTCCAAACTTAATCTCAGGAAAGTGAGATGATGCACTGTTAACACTGCTGAGCATTATCTGCTCAAATAAATTAGCCAGCTAAATCAGAGCTCTTGGATTTGAGGCAGTGAGCTGTCCCATGTGCTCCTGTAGCTGCATGTTTCAAGTATTTTCCTGTGGAATTCTAGCCCTGCTGCCTCTTCCTTTTCAATTTAAGCGTAATTATTGTTGTTGAAAGACTTGAGTTAGGATCATGATCTTTGGACTGGTGGTAGACAATAATATTGTTAACATTGCGGCAGGTAGTCCTCAAGCTGATGGTCTTGTGACGTTACATTACTGCTTTTGTGCCGCAAATCAGACTTTACTTTCCAGTGGGTTTATTGCTATTCTAAATATAGGGACAAAGGGTTGTAGCCAACAAAGTCATCCCATTAGCACAAGGACTTCTACTTGCCCTGTGCCAACCCCCCCCCCAATGTGCTCTGGAGGGTTGAAGAACGCCCAGAACAAATTGTGAGAGAGGAGCACATGGAGAAAGGACTGCAGAAGGAGAAGTCTCATGGCACAGGTAGAAGTCATTGCACGAACAGAATGACTTCACTGGATACAGCCCTATTAGTCTAAGATGTCATCCCCCCCCCCACAAAATTTGCTTTCCAATCTTCGTATTTATTTTCCTTGTTCTAGATCCAAAGCACTGTGTGTCCATGTGCCCAAGAGTGGTATGAAATTAAAGCAGCACAACAGATCTCTTTTGAAACTGAGGGAGTTTCATAATCAGTTTTGTAATATAGCATGGGGGTCTGTTATTCAAAGACCAAGATAGAATTAACTGAGCATTCCCTGGTCACCGGCAGGACACTGCCTAACACCATTCTTTAGATCTTATTCCTTTAAATAGTCTAAATTTTCTGTAAAATTGTCATCCATTTTCTATAAATCAATTAGCCCTAAATTACTGAACAATTTGTAACCCAATCCTAAACTATGTGAAGCTCAGAATATGATCCTAGGGGTAACAGGAAGAAACTAACCCAATCTGAGTTTTCCATAAAATAGGGGTCTAATAGAAGGAGATTCAGCTTTAATTCCTCCTTTGGTTCCTAAGATGCAGCCAATTAACCCAGTGAATGGTAAACAAATCAAAGTTTGAAATGAGTTTAGAGGCTGTTGTACATATAAAGAGCCGCAGGGGAGTGTTTCAAACTGGCTAGAAAATTATGCTTCTAATCCAAATAATCAATATTGCAAATAAAATAATGCCTGCTAAAAACAACTTCAGTTCAAGATCACTGCAGCACCAGATGGCACTACCAGATCACTACATGTTCATTTGGGAGGCAATCATAGTTAACTGGAAAAACAAAATAAAGCTTTGTGTGGCCATAGAGATCAGAGGCAAATAGCATGATGGGGGAGGTGCTCACTTGGTTGAATTGTAGAGTTGGAAGGGACCACAAGAGCCATCTTGACAAATCCCCTGCAATGCAAGAATCTTTTGCCCAGCATGGGGCTCAAAGCCATGACCCAGAGATTAAGAGTTGCTGCTGCTTACTGGCAATGGGGAGTGGGGGAGGCAATAGGGAGGTTGGTGTGATGAAAATGGACTGGCGAAGCTAATCTGGAGCCCGTCTCAGTTTCTTTCCTGGGAAGCAGCAGTGACTCAGCTTTCAGAAGGCCAGGGGAGTGCCATCAAGCTGTCCACTTCGGGTTACATTTTCATATCTCATTGTGTTGGGAGGGTTGTGTGCCCACATTTATTCTAGGGCAGTGATTCCCAAATGCCTTCTCTCCCCCCCCCCCACTACCGCCCAGAAATTGCCAAGGGCCTTGGTGAATCACTCCATCATTTTTCTGCCTGCTGGAGAAATTGTATTGTGCTGTGCCAGATACACTGTGATTTATAAATATTGTTATTATTCCTGCTTTTATTTCTTACATATTGTATTCTATTGCACGACAAATGGTATTCCATAGAAATTCAAATATTTTGAATATATAGCAGTAACAAGTAAGAATGGGAAGCCTGAAGTCCATGTGTCCTAATAATTGACCACCAACAAGCTGTCCCTTCAGAAGTCTCAGACAATTCCATTTTCTTATTCTCCTGACCTAGGTTCACTGTGCAGTATCAAATCAAGAAGAAGGCTTGCCATAAAAATGCAAAATGAGCTCATTAGCTGGTTTTCAGCTGCAGTTTTTCACTCTTAACTAGATGCTAGAAAGACAGTTATCCATTACAGTCCTGAAAGAAGCTCAAGTTGGCTGATAAATTTATCATGCAGTTCAATACTGAAGCTTCCTAACATTAAAAACTATTAGGGTCTTCATTGGATGGTTACATAATAAGGCTCTCAAAAGCAAAACAACAACTTATGCTGCTGAAAACATTTGGTTTGTATCTTCTTTTTAAAGAGAGATTTACTAAATGCTGTGATAAAAGAACAAATATGCTGCCTACCAGAATAGACCTACCACAGTGATGAGTGGCAGGCCTGTGCAATTACGCAAATTGCCTACAATACTCAGAGCTTTAGGCCAATGTAATTATCATCTTTCCTAAAACACACACACAAAAAAACAAAATTCCCATCAAGACTTAAATATATTTTTGTCTTGCCAAAGTTATAGTGACTGTACATATCATTTTCTGTAACTGTGCAACTCTCAATGTGTCTTCTCAAATGTAAATCACATAGCATTTGGTGGCATTACTCCCAAGAAACTTGGTACAGAATTGCAGCCTGTGAGCCACATAAACATTGAAAGCATGCAATTGCAGAAACTACAACTGCCTTCCAGCATCCTAAATCCATGAGGTCAAAAGATCACATCTCCATATGCCTGAGATCTCTTGATCACATGGGTGCATCCTTGAACTGTAGTTTAACCCCTCATGGAGTTACAATTCCAGTAAAATTTCAGATAAGGATCTTTAACAGGAAACCAGAAGGCTGGGTAGAAAAGGCTGCGGGCAGCTTTAAAAATTATAATAGTGAGCTTGTGCTGGACATCAATGAGATGGTGAGCCAGTTTTGGGAACTGAATTATGAAGCAGGTTAATTATTTTCATAGTGGAATTTTGGATAAAGGTGAGTAGGCTGAGCAAAGCAAGGCCAGAGAGGATAACATTATAGAGGTTATGGAGGGAGAAAGGCAGAGCATGAACTAGAATTTTAGGGATGGGACAGAAGTGAATGGGCAGGATTTTACCATTTTGTGCAGAGAGAATCAATTTGAAGCAGGCGTAGATAAGCTGCTTAACAAAGAATAGGGAGCTTTTCATGGGGAACAACAATAACAAAAAATATAAGCACTGGAGAGAGAGAGACAAAGGGAAATTAATCTGTGAAGAAGCAGTGGGAGTAAGAAGTTAAGGGAATATAAAGGCAATGCTTAATTTACAACAAAACCCCAAAAAACTGAGAAAACGTCCTGAAATAAGGTTTCCAGAGCATGGTGCCATATTTTATCGTGGAAAGGTTTTGTCTGGTTTTCTGGGCTGTATGTTGGGCACATGAGTTGCCATATTGCATATAATTAACTTTCAGTTGTCTAATAATATATAACAAATCTCCTCCTAGTCACAATTCTTAAAAAGTGACCAAGAGACAACCATTTATTGCACACCTTGAAGTAAGGATTGTATGTTCACTCTCTTTTTTTAAAAAAAAACCACACACATTACTATCAGTAGAGAGTGAGGTAACTGGAATCGGTAAGACCAATGTTAACTATCAGCTATGTGGCCTGTCAGATAGTATCAGTTAGAAATGCAAAAGGATCAAACTTTGTGTCCAGTCTTGATCACAGATGATACCAAAGGCAGCAAGTATAGGGAGAGGAATGAGCTGACTTAGGTGAGTCATAGAGATAAATAGGTCAGAGACCGTAATCACATCCATCTGATGAGTTATGTGGCATCAGAATAATTTTTACTTACCATTTTAAATGGTTCTTCTTTAAACATTTTTTTTTCTGGAGCCATGACATTATAAAAAATGTAATCAATCTGCAACTACCTTGCAAGAGAAATCGAGGAAGCAGATGCATTACTGCTGTAGCCAAGCTATAAATTGGGTTGTTATGCCCCATGACTTTCTGTAGTTTGCTTAAGTACATTGGTCTGAAGTGCAGAATTGCAAAATATTCCACAAATGTATTTTTCCTTTTCCCCTCACTTTGCAATGATGGACTTTATATTGTGCCCCTCCTTCGGTGTTACTTTCTGGTTTAGCTATGTGGAAATTCGGAGCACCAGGCTCTTAAATAAGGTATGTATTATGTTTGCTCCTGATTTGATAAATGATTTAAAGCAGCAACTCCACAACAACTTGGAGTGCGTTTCTCAGATTAGTATAGAGTTAGTAACGCAATGAGTTTCCACAGCTCTGCTTCATTAAAATGAGATACAAAAGCATAGCATGTACTTACAGTCAAAATTTCAATGGATTAATAGCTCAACAAGTGTTGTGAGACAAAACAAAATCTTCTATCGGAGAGACAGTTTGATTCGGGGTAAAAGAAAAAATAATTAGGAGCAAAGTCTCCTAGGCTTCTTTTCATTAAAATGTTAGACATGTACTCTTTTGTCATGTTCCAGATTTACAAAGCATGGTTATTTTCAGGGTCTGTGCACACATACTCCAGACCTCCCCCTTTGCCTAAAGCAGAAACAAAACAATGTAGAACTTGAAAATTCATTTTCTTTTACTTTCCAACAGATACATTGATTCAGTAAAGGGTATATAGTAATTAACCCTAGCTTTTGTTTTGTAGGATCATGAAAGCAATAACATCCAAATCTAATAACACCCAAAGATTGGCAAACCTTGTTGGATAGTGGATTTTCAATATTAGTCTGTGCATTAAAAGAAACTGCAAAACTAAAGTGATAGGATTGTGTTGTTGTTGTTGTTGTTGTTGTTGTTGTTGTTGTTTATACTCCACCCATCTAGCTAGGTTTCCCCAGCCACATTAGGCAGAGTGAGGTAACTGTCTCAGGTGGCAAATGGTGGAGGACGGGGCAGTCACAGTAGCCCCCCAGTTGTTTGCCAATACTGAAATAAGATATAAATTGTCACTCTAGGTATGTGGAAAGGGTGTGTGTGTGGCATACCACTCTTCACCCCAAGGAACAAACTATCTTGGTCCAGCTGTGAGTGTAAAAAGCTTTTAAATGTACCGTAAACTAGTGGTTTTGCACAAAAAGCTATCCAGAAATGTCTACAAGTACATCCATGAATCAAGGCAAGACAGCTGGGAGACGGCATCGAGGTCATAGATTTGCTACAGGCTCTTGTGTTGTTGTTTAGGCCAAAGCAAGTGGCAGCCTGAGGACATTTAATAGGAATTATGCACAGTAGTGAGCCAATCAAGAAAAAAGAGCTCACTGTAAATATGTCATCCGAATAAGACATCTGCCACTGGGTTGTGGCAGGGAAATGTGCCCTTATTTCTTGCTCTCTCTGTGACTAGGAGAGCCACTGATAATTTCTGATCTTATTCTTTCTTTTTAAGGTTCACACTAAAATATTTCAGTCACAGTAGATCTTTATAACCCAAAGAATCCATAAATGAAGCAGCCATCACCTAAAATGAACATCCAGTTTAAATTATAGCCCTTCTGATGTTTCTACACACCAGAACAGATGCTTTATTTTGACAGGGTTCAGATTTCCTGAAGGACTTTGTGTTTGGCTAACTGACTTCCACTACTAACTGTAAATCATAGTATACAGCCCTACGAACAGTGTTTGCATAGGTGACAAGGTGAAGGGACATTCACTCTCCCCACTCATTGAGCAGCCCCTATGAAGTCTGAGAGCAAGGCATAATAGATCGACTGAGGTGGTCATACCTTTGCTATGGTCATTTGGAGACACATCAAAATGTGCTCAACCATTCAAAGTACAAGGGTAATTCTTCCCAGACCAAGCAACAGTACAGCTCCATTTGCTCAGCACACATTAATTCTCAGACTCCTGCTTTAATAAAAGTAGTAAGGCTTCAGGCAATGCTTCTCTAAGAAATAAAAGCAGTTACCAAACGCAGGTAAAGAACAGTCTTTCTGCAGAAGTGTTTCAAATTTAAAGGCTAATTAAATGGAATCTGCAGGTTAGCAGAATCAACTATATTGCAAACAAGGAATCACCATACCGGCTGCAAAGGCACCTGAAGGTCATACATTCTAAACAGATTTACTGTTCCAGCATACACCATATGTCACATTCTTAAAATGTGTGCAAGCCAAAGCCCAGTCTACTCAGAAGTAAACCACATTGGATTAATGGTGCTTCCTCTTAGGTAAAGGCCTACTGAACTAGCCAATTTATTTATTTTTATTTTTATTTTAAATGGCTCTTTAGGACAAGGACCATTTCTAATTACATCAATAGCCTATTATGTAAATCACTCAATGAATTTCTACTGAAGAATAATATAGGAATGTTTAGATATTATACAAGCGGTGGCCATTTTGCATGCATTCAATTGACGTGTGTCCAACGCGTTGGTCATTTTGGACCTGGAAGAGGGCAGAACGGGGACAGGACAGAACAAGTAGGGGCGGGTTGTAAATAAATATTACCAGTGGCCAGCTTCCATATTAAAAACAGATTAAAGCTTAAAATTACAAAAATAAATAAATGGTGGGTCCTAAAAATACACATTTCAGCTCGCTGAAAGCTGTATAATGAAAGTACCAGACCCATGCCTGTGAGGACTTCCACAACTTAGGGGAGGCCACAAATAGCCCCTCCTGGGCTGCTACCCTGAGCTTCTGAGGGCAAGAAGAGGGCATCCTCTGCAGATCTTAGCACCCAAAAGGGTCTGTAGGGAATCAGACACTCTTTCAGGTATTTGAGCTTTGAATCATTTAGGGCTTTAAACACTAATATGATCACCTTGAATGGGCCTGGAAACGAAATGGCAAAACAGGGGTTATATGTGCTCTGAAATGAACCCCATCCAGCAATTCTGTCTGCTGCATTTTGGAGCAATTGAAGCTGAAGCATTTGCTGATGATCATGCTCCTCTGAAAGGTCTTCTCTTTGTTAGTAAGTTCCACTCCTGGGCTCACTTACCTGGGAGGAAGCCCCATTAAAGTCACGCTGACCTACATTTTATCCTCTTCTCATTAAATCTGTAACCCGCCTGTAACCAGTCCAGCAGGTCCTAGGCCTAAAAAGTGCATGAAAGCAGATGGTGCCATCTGGCCTCGTTTATTTACTTCTAAGTAGATGTGTAAAAGTTTGTGCTGTTAGATGCTTTTTGTACAACTATCTCTCTGTTTTTCACAGCCCCCTGGAGGGTAGGAGGAATTTGGGCAAGATAATTGCTTCCTCCCCCAGCTTTTCCCACCACAGCAATTTATTGAGAAAGCATTAGCATGAAGGCTACAAAATGAAAAGTGCTTTCTTCCACTGTGCTGGAGCCTTAAATATGAATAGATCATGCATTGGGGTGCTGGAAGTAGAACAAGACTAGGAATGGGGGGTTTCTTTGGTGGAGAAGGATTGTGAGCCCACCTGTGATTATGAAAATGTGTCTTTTGTAACAGAGCCTCTCCTATGAATGGCCTTACTATGCCATTAAAATATGGGGAGGGAGAAGGAGAAGCTGTTCATAGTCAAACTGCTACTGAAACCAATGTGTCTGGGGAAGCAGGAGACGGAAAAGAAAGGAAATACATAGCTGTCAAGTGTCCCTTATTTGAAGGGACAGTTCCTTATTCCAGCGCCATGTCCCGCTGCTGTCCCTTATTGATGGATGTCCCTTAAATGTCCCTTAAATGATGTCCCTTAAATTTCAAAGGAAGCAGCTCCTCTCCCTCCCTCCCTGCTGGCCAGGGAGGAGGGAGGCTCCAACTGTGTTGCTTGGCTGCGTTGCTCACCCAATAAGAAGTCTAAGAATGACTGGGGGTGCAGCTTGCATGCCTTGTGTGTGGTTAGTTAATGCAAGCTGAGGGTGTTTTTGAATGCTGGACGGCATTTTGTTGCACGTGCTGCTGCAAACTTTGCAGTGCAAAGCCAGGCTGGGGAGCCATCTTAAGTTGAGGCTGCATAGGCCTTGTGGTGCATGTGATTCAGATTCTATTCAGTTGAACCTCTGGTTACAAAGTTGGTTGGACAGTGTTCTCGAAGCTACCAGCATGAGTTTGACCAGACTGCAGGACAGGAAGACTGGAGTGCCTGGAACAGGTGAGGCTGCAGGTCCCTTATTTTGTTTTTGTTTTTTTAATATTTATTGAATTTTCACAAATTATAAAAACACACACAATACACAATACAAACATACACACACAAAAACAAACATGTATAATTTCAAATCCTTTTTTTCTTGAAACTTACTTCACCGACTTCCCCATACCTCCCCTTTCTGCATTCCAATTCCCAAATTTATTTCAGCAAATCCTCCCCCTTAATTTTATCTAATTTTTTCCTTTCCTTTACTTTTACTTAAACTTTTACAGCTATAATCCCATACTTTCTATAACCACAACATTTTAACACTCATTAATTTTGCAATATTTCTTAAGATAAATTTTAAATTTCTTCCAATCTTCTTCCGCCGTCTCCTTCCCCTGGTCTCGGATTCTGCCAGTCATTTCAGCCAGTCCCATGTAGTCTATCACCTTCATCTGCCATTCTTCCAGAGTGGGTATGCAGGTCCCTTATTTTCAAGGCTGCTGGTCCCTTATTTTCAAGGCTGCAGGACCCTTATTTTCAAATCTGTAAGCTGACAGCTATGGAAATATCACTTGTTCAGTGGTGAGAGGAAAGCATATACAGTAAGCCCTCAAATTACATAGGGGTAATATTTCAGGGTTCATGCCTAAAGCCAAAATCGCATATAGTCAGAACCCATTGGGTGCAGTGGTGGGTAGGATTACCAAAGTCTTTTTTGCCTGGTTGCCTGCTTATTTTCTGCCCCCTTTATATATTTATGTATATACTTTTGCCAAGCGCTCAAAGCTGAATGAGCATGAGTCAATTGTGTGTAAGTTGCAGGCTAGCTGTACTCTGAGAAATTATTTTATTACTCAGCTGTTATTCTAGTGCCGTAGATTTACTGACTGATCTTGGGCTGGCCATGTATTTCTAGCCTCAGTATTCATTGGCTGTAAAGTGGGACTAATGTAGTCTAAATGGTGTATATACAATACAGTGCATATATGTTATCATGACAACAAAAACTAGCAACACCAATCCAGCACAAAAAGGGTGTTTTCAATGGAATCACAAATAACCTTAAAAGCAACAGTAGGGTTTTGAAAAATTTATGATAGTTTTGAGAAAAGAGGACATCAAGTGGTAGTTGTTTGCAATTGCAGCTGGATGCATATAGCATACAGTACTTATTATTGGAATAGTTCCCTACCTCTGTGAATTTAGCCCAAGGATAAAACTCTGTTGTTATTACACACACACACACACACACACACACACACACCATTTTTGTTCTCTATGCTAAGGAGTGGGAAATGGGTATTATATTCTTGGGAAAGTATTCTTGCCAGTTTTGAGATTCACATTTAGTCACATATGCTTTATATTGAGGTAGAAGTGTAAGAGATTAATACTGCATTACATTGTTTAAACTACATGCTATGCAACCCTCAGAGCAATTCACCATCACAGTCTGCATATGAGTGAATGGAAATCATATTATGGAATGTGCTATTGGAAAGCCTCTGATTTCAGAAACTACAGACTTGATCCACATAGGTTTGGATTTTATGTGCTGGTCATAATACTTGAATCTTGATTCACACAAGCCTGCATTCTATATGCTGTTCAGCTAAATAATGTCCATGGTGCATTTTCAACTTCAGCACACACCATTTACAAGTGCTGCTGCTTATCTTTAAGGCCCCGCACAGCTTGGGATCCAGGAACTAATGAAACCTATGGTCTCCAGAGTGATACCTGTGGGTTCAATGACACTCTTGAGAACTTCCTCTTATGCCCACGAAGTCTCCAACCCTCCTGTTGCATCCTGTGTTATGTTTTGCCTAATACCCTTTCTTCAGATTTCAAAGTAGAACCTGGGTACTGCCCATGGGCATAGCCAAAGGGGGGCAGCTGCCACCCCCCCAATCAAGTAAAAGAACAGATACTTAACTGACCAATCACATTGGTTCTGCTCCCTCTAACAAAAGTCCTGCCCCTCAGCCAAGTCCTGTCCCCCCCCCCAACAAAAATCCTGGCTATTCCCATGGTGCTGCCCTGAAGTTTTTTTTAATCAACTAAATTTATGATTAATTAGTATCACACTGTGCCTTAATAACAGAATGAAAACACAGGACACAAAGGTAGAAAAGCTACAAACTCATTTCTTAATATAAACTTGACCAACCTGATTATGGGCCATGAATTACCAGTCTGAGTTGATATGCTGGGGAATTAAATATCTGCCTGAAACAGCTACTGAATACTCTGGGTCTGCTCATTTAAATGTTTCAAAAATCTGAGATGAAAACAGAAATTATATATTCATAATTGCAAAGCCCTCATGTGGGGGCTTTGGCCTACTGTTACATAATTACAAGAGCCGGTGTGATGTAACAACTATGAAAACAGCAGATAATGACAATTACAGGGTGTTGAAAGCAAACAAGATGGTCGTGAAGAAAAGAATTAATGTGTTGCTATAGACACAGAAAGCACAAAGGATTCAGCCCAGTGGTGTTAACTGCTGATTGAATAAAGAGGAAGGTGGTCCAGCAGCTAAAGTAACATTGCTAGTTTGCTGGAAACTCTCATTCATATTCACCCAGATGGACCAAAAATTGAAAGGCCATATTTTTCCCCAGAAATTACTGACTGAATGAAAACAACAATATATCCCAGAATCCTCTGCAACATCATGGAGTTCCAGACACATTATTGGTTTATGTGGGGCTGTCTAAACCTCACCTAGAGCAGTGTTTCCCAAACGTTTTTGGGCAACGGCACACCTGTTTACCGGAAAAAAATCTCGCGGCACACCACCATTAAAGCCCCGCCCCGTGACGTCAGCGCGCAGCGTCACGCCGGGAGGGACACACAAAAGTGAACGTTTTTTCCCTTCCCCTTGCCGGGGTGGGAGGAGGCAGCAGAGCGAGGGACTGAGGGACGGCGGCAGCTGAGGCGGCGGCGGCTGTTGTGGTGGTGGCGGCGATAGCGGGCGGAGGAGGAGCCGTCGCCGGGAGTTGCTGCTGCTGCTGTTGCTGCTGCTGCCCGGACATGCCGGCCTCCTCCTCCTCCGCTGTCTCGCGCTCCTCCCTTTTGCGCGCGCTGCCCCGCCGCTCGGCACCACCACCGCGGAGCCGCCCCCGGCTCGACGCGGATCCTCGCCGCCGCCTCTCGCCGCCCGACTCGCCCGCCTCCCTCCCACGGCACACCAGCCGGTGTCTCACGGCACACTAGTGTGCCGCGGAACACCGGTTGGGAAACACTGACCTAGAGATGTATAAAACTCTGAGCTGTTTGCACTTGTCCCTCCATCTGAACAAAGAGGGCCAACAGGGACGGCTTCACCCTTTCCTTCAAAGCACTGCTGTTGTCAGCAGCAGCTTGGATGAAGGAACGTGATGCTTATCTCTAAAACCCCAAAAGGCTCAGGACCCAGGTATCCATTAGAGTCCTCCAGCAGTTCTCAACCTGTGGGTCCCCAGATGTTGTTGGGCTACAACTCTCATCATCCCTGAGCTCTGGCCTTGCTAGCTAGGGGTGATGGGAGTTGTAGTTCGACAACATTTGGGGACCCACAGGTTGAGAAAGGCTGCATTAGACCAAGGGTTGCCAACATGGCACCCTTCAGATGTTGCTGGACTACAGTTCTCATCAACCCTGACCATTGGCCATGCTAAATGCTGCTTGGAGTTGGAGGGCACACCATTCGCTTACCCCTATGCTAGAGCACCGCCAACCATACCATTCTGCCTGTTCAAAGATATAATAATCAGACGGTCTCTTACAGTTTTGAATGGCATCTACTGAGAGAGCATCTTCTCTAAGCTGTCGTGTCTGGACTCTTTGGCGCATGTTTCTGTAGAATCATAGGCACTCCCATCACTCTTGGGCATAGAAGAAATACCTGTACATACATGTAAATGAAAACCAGTGCATTGGGGAGAAAGCTTATAGCTTAATCTGTTCCACATGGTGCTAGTTTGCTACTCTGATGAAGTTGTTGTTTTTAATTTAAAAAAAAAAACATGCACAAGGGAAGCATTAAAAATAATGGTGTTCCAGCTGTAGTTTCTTTCAGGATTCTGCCTCTAGCCTACAGTGCCAGGCAGACACCTCTGGGAAGCCCACCAGCTTCTGCATGCTGGCAGCTAGTAATCAGTGTCCTAATGCCTCTGATCCAGCCGTAATGACAGCCATTGCTGGATCCTTTCTCAAAGAATTTGACTAAATTTCCTCAGAAGGTACTGCAGGTCCTTTGGCTCTCTAGATGAAAATGTATGCAAAAGAGCAGCCACCCCTTTAAGCTTCGCTGTACGCTTTTAATAACTTTCGTATCACACTTTGCCAACAGCAGCATACAGTAGCTGGTTGAGTAATTATCAGCTCCCTGCGTTCCCCGAGGTTCATAGCCAATCTGACATTCAGAATAATCAGATGAGATTGCTTGGTAGTTCAGAGCAAGTAGGACCATCTGTATCTACATATATTATTACTGCTTGGCAGGTCATAGAAGATTTCTGACAGCTTGAACCACAATTAAGTTAAGCAGAAATGTTCAGTGGCATTTGCTCCTAGATGCCTGGGACTGCAGCAACAGGATCAGGCTGCATGAAATCCAAACACACACCCTCAAATGATGTGTGTATTCTTTTAAAAATTTCAATATATCTAGTATGCATGCTTCGGCAGTATGTTATGTAAACTGTCGTTAGAATCCCTCTAGATCAAACGGTGGTACAGGAGTAATTTGGGCAATTCAGTCAAATTTGCTTTGTTCAGTAAGGAGGTACATAGGCAATAATTACAGTTAGGGAACATTTGCTTACCTATACAATATTATGCAATGAAATAGTACTGCAGGATTTCCACTTATGCAATGGAACCTCTCCCCGCTGCGCCCTCCAAGTCTCCTCCAGAGGGTTGAGAACCCGGGAACAGATTTGGTGCGTATGTGGGGAAAGGAGAGCAATATTCCTTGTGCAATAGAAAGTCCTTGTGCTAGCGGATCTGCCTTATGGGATATGCAATCCTAGCACGGTTACACACACATTTTTTAAACAATTGCGTTGGCAGCGTGAAGTGAACCAGGGGATCAAGCCTTTCCCCATCTTCTGAATCTGTGAGGGGGGGGGGGAATAAAAAAACAGATAAAAAATTTGATCAGGTTTCTTTAGTCCCCAAAACAGTAACTCTGCTCCAGAAAGAACCTTGAGAAAAGTTCTGCTCGCACTGCTGCCTGCCTACCGGTATATAATTTTGTTGCTGCCAGGCTGCACTCCTATCCCTGTTTATCTGGTCTCAGGCCCCAGGGTATTTTCTGCGTAAACTGGATTGCGCGCCAGAAAGCAGTGCCTCCCGAGGCAGCTCTCTACCAGAGAGGGCGCTGTGGTTTCAGAACGCCTACTTGGTTTCCTCTTGGTTCAAACCCTCTATTTCCTCAGCTACTGGCGTGGACGTTAGGCGACGTGATGCTTCCGCCCGGCGCCCTCAGCTGCTGAGTCCGCCCTGCGAAGACTCCGCGCGCGCTTAAGGCGCACGTTGTTTACTTTGGCCGCATGGCTTTGCAGAGCTCGGCGGTGAAATTCCGCAGGATCCTGGCTCATTTCCCTCAAGAGCTCAGCCTAGCTTTTGCTTATGGGTCCGGGGTCTTTCAGCAAGCGGGGGCCTCTGCCGCGGAAACGGGGGTAAGTGGGGCTGGAATAGACTCCTAGGACGGGAAGGGGCGAGTCCTATGCCTATTATTTAGCTGTAAAAACTGCGAGCGATCAAGCGGCGGCGGCCGTTTTTGAAGTTCTTCTTTCTGCAGCCTTCCTGAGCAAGGAGCTGGGATGTGTGTGTGTTTTAAGAATTACCCACCCTTCCCCGATTCTACCCTCATGAGCCCAGGAAAACAGAATAAGAGTTCCCCTCGTTTTTTCACCATATGCTTCATAGCACCATCCATGCAACACAATCTTTAATTGCAGGTAAAACCAGCACCTAGCAGCTTCTATCAATGCATGTTTATTTGAAAATAGCTGTCGCTGTCTATAACGGGATTTGCTTCCAATAAACTGTGCAGCCACAGTCTCTTAATTGAGGTTAGAGTCTGGCAGTCTTTAAGTTTAAGGCTCATTCTAAGGTTGCAATCCTATCCCTCTTAGCTTCAGCTGTTTTTAACCATTTGTTTCTTAGATGGTTCCTAATACAGCCATAGTGAATAATGAGTTATGGCCTGTGGTGTTGTATTGATTGGGTTTTTCAACCTTTTTGGGTCCACGGCTCCCTTGACCAACTGCATTCTTTCTGCAGCACCCCTGTGGGGCTCAGGAGCCCAGTTAGGTCACCCCTTCCCTGCAGAGCTGGCAGCCTCTCACCCTTTTTTGAACACCCTCCCTTGTGGAGTTTCAGCCTCCTCTCCTCTCCTTGGGAATCCTCCCCTTGTGGGAGAGGATGCAAGAGGGCATCAGAGGAGGGAGAGAAAGAGAGAGGGGCAGGGGCCCGTGGCACCCCTGACCATCATTCAAGGCACCCCAGGGTGCCACGCCACACTGGTTGAAAATCACGGTTGTAAGTGAACATCTTGGGCATAGTATCAGATTCAATTTTTCCTTTAAGTATCAAAACACTACTGAGGCTTGAATTTTATTAAGTGCCATCAGATGCTGATGCATCATGTACAGTGGTACCTCGGGTTACAGACGCTTCAGGTTACAGACTCTGCTAACCCAGAAATAGTACCTCGGGTTAAGAACTTTGCTTCAGGTTGAGAACAGAAATTGTGCAACGGCAGCACAGTGGCAGCGGGAGGCCCAATTAGCTAAAGTAGTACCTCAAGTTAAGAACAGTTTCAGGTTAAGAACAGACCTCCTGAACGAATTAAGTTCTTAACCCGAGGTACCACTGTACTCTATAGTTAGCCTGTGTCCAATCCAAAGCCTGCACTTAAATCCCATTGAATTAAAGTGGGGACTAAATTAATGACTAACTCTTCGCACTGATTTTAATGGAAACCTTAGTCTGGATTTGAATGGGACCTAATTTAATCTGGATGCAATATGGAATGGACAAACATGCTTTGTGAGCTTTTGCTTGCAGGTGTGTGTGTGTGTTATGTGTTTCTTCGTTGTTGTTGTTTTGTTTCAGATCTTTATGTTGCCTTCTGGTGTTTAACATGGTTCAGGAGTGTCTTGTGATTGTAAGCAAAAAAACCTATGCATTCTGTTGTCTTTTTTATTTTACAGAACAATATGCTGGACTTTGTGTTTGCTGTTGATGATTCTGTGACATGGCATATGATGAACCTGTTAAAGAATCGTAATCATTATTCCTTTCTAAAATATTTTGGGCCCAAGCCAATCAGTAACGTCCAGAACTATGGAGCAGGGATTTACTACAATACACTAGTGCCTTGTAATGGCAGGGTAAGTAATATAGGTGGCATCTTTGCTGTTATCTGGGTTTGTCCCCAGTGTACAAGTTTAGTTATTGACTCATTCAGGCTTTTGCTCTGTGAGAGCTTTATTACTGAGACGAAAATTCTTTTGAAAGGCAATATGTTCCATGAAAACGGGATTAATTGATTTAAATTGTGGTTATTTTAATCTTTGTTTTAGATTTTGTTAAAATAAAACAGCTTTTATGACTCTCCATCATGAAAGATAGGTTCAAAACTAGGTTAGTTTTGGGACTCCAAGTGAGGTAACTGTTTAAATATCAAGAGGCGCCTTGAAGATTAGATAAGAGACTCTGCAGAAAGGCTTATGGGGAGAACAGGGGAGATAAGTGATTTTCCCATGGAAAGTTTCTGATGAAAAAGACTTCACAGTGTGTGCCCCTCTGATGCTTCTTAGGATGGTTCTTAGCAAAAGAGAGAAAAAAAAACACTACCTCTCTCGTGCGTTGAGAATAATTTCCCCAAAAGAATTTTCAAAAGATTCCGCCTTTGTGCAAACCTATTTTGCTTTTGGCAGATGTATATTTGTCTTTTATTTACACTTAATGTGATCCAGCTCTCATTTTTGCATGTTCCAGGTTATAAAATATGGTGTTATTAGTACTGATGTTCTGATTGAAGATTTGCTTCGCTGGAAGACACTCTATGTAGCTGGACGACTGCAAAAGCCGGTACTGCTAAGACTCGTTTTCTCATTTAAAATTACCATAAACCATAACCACAGGAAAACTATTTCAAAAACATGGTGGAGGGATAAGTGGCCATAGGCTGTACTCTTACTGTGGTGTTTGGAATGTAAATTTGTGGCATAAGTAAAATGAAATGTTGATAAAGTTGTTATTGTGTTCTATCTGAGGGTTGAACTACATGTTACATTGTTCATGTTAGTGTTCAAATGGCCACTTCTGTTTTGGAGAAAAAGCAGCTGTGGGACTACAGTCTGAATTGGTCCTCCACAAATTCCTACCTCTATGTGGCAGTTTGCTCAAGGTGCTGTTTAATTTCAGTGAACAGCACATTTGAAGGCAAATAGCAGTGCTGGGTAGGTGAATTTTCAGCAGGGAGCTACCACAGGGGCCAACACAGGAACACATTCCTAATCGGGGAGCTCACCGCTACTTTTTCTTTAAAATAAGAGTCTAAACCACTGAGCCTCTTAGACTTGCCGATCAGAAGGTTGGTAGTTCGAATCCCCGTGACGGGGTGAGCTCCCGTTGCTTGGTCCCAGTTCCTGCCAGCCTAGCACACCAAAAATGCAAGTAGATAAATAGGTACTGCTCCAGCGGGAAGGTAAATGGCGTTTCCATGTGCTTCTCTGGTTTCGCCAGAAGTGGCTCAGTCATGCTGGCCACATGACCCAGAAAAACTGTCTGTGGACAAACGCCGGCTCCCTTGGCCTGTAAAGCAAGATGAGCTCCGCAACCCCAGAGTCGTCTGCGACTGGACTTAACTGTCAGGGGTCCTTTACCTTTACCTTTTAATGAATTATACCTTTTAAAAACAAAACCATGCATCATGTAGTGTCCTGGTTTGAATGTAGCATTAAACCATAGTCCGATGTGAATGAGCAGTGCGGTGGTGACTGCTGGTCAAAAGTTCCCATGGCTCTCCTCTTGGTGTGCAACTGAGTCTGCCACCGTGAGTGACAGGCAAGAGCAAGCCTTGGGAGGAAGCGCACCGTAAACTTGGGTTTGGATAGCACAGCAAGCTGGACTTTGGCTTGTTGGATCTGTGGTGTAGTAGCAGTGGAAGAGAAGTGCCTTGGGAACACTTGAGCTGCATGCGCCACCACACTGTTTATTTGTATCAAACCATAGGTTGATTTGAATTATGGTTTAATATGTGTGTGTGGAACTAATGTATGTTTGACAAGTAACTTCAGAGTTTTGGAACCAGATTGTACTGTCCTTTGCCAAGCCATTGGAAGCACATGCGAGTTACCCTGCAACAGGTACACTGGTATCCAACGGGAGTGCCGCTATCACTTGGCTCTCAGTTCCTCCATTCCCACATCTCTTCCTGTGACCTTTTTGCACTCTTGGGAAAGAATTTGGAAATGCCCGGTCTATATTTAAACATATTATTGATCATGTTTGTATGCTGCCAGGAGTTCAGGGTAGTGGAGGCAGAGTTAAGCTGAAAGATAATAATTTCCCAAAAGTATTGTGTGAATTTCATATCTGATGGAAGATCTTAACCCATTTCTTCTTAACAGTTGGTCACACCAGTTTATCGGTGTCTTTAAGTCACAGGTGGGTACTTGTGGCTCTCTAGATGTTGTTGGACTCCAATCCTACCTCTGACCATGCTGGCTGGGGCTGATTAGAGCTCAACTGCAACAATATATACAGTACCACACTCCCATACTCCGAATCTGGTGCTTTCATGATAAAGAGTAAAGGTAAAGGGACCCCCGACTGTTAATTCCAGTTGCAGACGACACTAGGATTGCGTGCTCATCTCGCTCTATAGGCCGAGGGAGCTGGTGTTTGTCCGCAGACAGCTTCCAGGTCATGTGGCCAGCACGACTAAGCCACTTCTGGCGAACCAGAGCAGCACACGGAAACGTCGTTTACCTTCCTGCCGGAGCTGTACCTATTTATCTACTTGCACTTTGAAGTGCTTTCGAACTGCTAGATTTGAACCACCAACCTTCCGATCGGCAAGCCCTAGGCTCTGTGGTTTAGGCCACAGCACCACCCACGTCCCATAGGATAAAGAGTACTGAGCTTTAAAAGTGCCTGGTGAAATGTCAGTGACAACTACACGAAGTTCATATCAAGTGTTCCAATTGACCACTAGATGGAAGCAGAGTTAAGTCAAAAGGAGAGAGAGACTCTAAATTCAACTTGGAATTCTGATGACAGAAAGGGGTGGGCGGATGGGGTTGTGAATCTGCTTTGGGTATAGTCTTAAGTGATACTTTTTAGTTGCCTACAAATTCCCAGCTGACTTCTTTTTGTATTTTAATGTTTTTAATATATATTTAATATTCTTCTGCTACAACATACGAAATCATTAGTGGGAGTTGGTGGAAATTATTCATTGGTCCTTTCCAGTAAAATTCATGGAAGATACTTTTTCTTGCCTTTGATTTTGAGAGCAAAACAAGCCCACTCTTCTTAGTTTGTCTGTGTTACAAGATCAGAAAACAAATGAGCATTCATGTTGCTATTCTTCTGGGGACTAAGTAAAACTTAAGTTTGCGATTTCATCAAATATTTAGTTTTTTAACTTCAACTGAAGTTCCTCAAGCAGTGTACAATTTTTAGTAAAAACATAGTTACATATTTGGGTGTTTGTTCTATGTCAGGGAACTGACATCGGAGGAAAGGGAAGTGGTAGGGCTCCCAGAGACTGGGAGAGAGTCAACAGCTAAAGCAGGGACCAGTAGGGGGAGCGCGGGGTCTCTGGAGGAGGATCTCAGTAATGCTGAGAGAGATGCAGCAGCCCAGGCAGGAAGCAGAAGGGGAGAGAAAGGGGTGAGAGACACTTCGAGCGAAAATAGCGGGGAGGTGTCAGAAGCAACTGCAGGGAGACCTATGCTTCGCCGGAAGCTGTCACGTCGTGAGTCCAGGAGACGCGTTTCCGTTAAGGAACTTCTTTGCTGGAAGCGCTTCCGCAGACAGCCACTGTCGGACTCTACAAGTGACTAGAGCAGACATGTCTGAGGAGCTCTGTCACACACAGAGGTTTGTGGGGTCGCACAAACTCTGAAGGGGCACTATTTTAAGCACAAGCAGCTAATCATCCCCTTGATAGCAGTCCGACAGTCTCTGTACGCTGCCTGTGCAGGAGAAGGCATCATGAGCGACCCAGCAGGAGCCGGAGCCGCAGGGGGTGGAGCTGGTCCAAGCTTGGAAGACAGATACCGAGCATTGGAAGTCCAACTTGCGCTGCAGACGGCGAGGCTCGAGGAGAGGAGGGCTCAAGATGCAGACAAGAAGGGGAGAACCACTCAGTTCCCCAGAAAGGTACCAGGATTAGTGCAGAAGTTTGGGGGGGACCCCAAGGATTACCATGCCTTTAGGACTGAAATGCAATATGCCCTGAATGTGCAGTTTGATGAGTTCCCTGATGAGGAATCCCGAGTTGCTTTCGTAATTGGGCATCTTGAGAAGGGGGCGCGGGACTGGGTTCGACCCCTGATGGCAACGCACAACGATATCCTGAAGGACGCTATGAAATTCTTTCGTGCAATGGATATCATGTTCTCCAGTGATATTGAGGAGGGGGGAGTGCGCAGACAGCTAATGGCTTGCAAGCAGGGAAGCAGATCTGTCCGTGAGTACTGGACTGAATTTACCATGCTGATTCACAGATTGGGGTGGGATTTATCGGCAGCACCCATTCAGATGCTATTTGAAGAAGGTCTTTCTTCAGCTGTGAAAGACGAGCTGGCCAGGAGCCCCAGGGCGGTGTCTATGGATCAGCTGACCAAATCTGCGCTGACCATTGGAGCGCGCCAAGAGGCAAGAGCCTTGGAGAGGCGGGAAGGGAGAGGGGAACGTTGGAAGGAGTTACGCATTCCAGACATTCCTGAGCCAGCTTTCCCGCCGGCAGAGCCAATGGAAATCGGAACAGCCCGCGCGCGCGCAGTTTCAAAGCCCAGTGAGGGGGCGAAGAAGGAGGGAAAGGGACCCCGGAAATGCTATCTCTGCCAACAGCCAGGCCACTTTGCCAGAGTCTGCCCCCAGAGGAAGGAATGGCAAGGGATGGTGGGAACTGTTGAGGGGGAAGAGCAGGGAGAAACGGAGCAGGTAAAAGCCAACGCCTGGTTGCCAGCAGGGCACTGCAGCCAGGCCAAAGAGCAGTGAAAGTGCCCCTTTCCCAAGTGCCAGTGCCAGAAGCTCCTCGACCTGCTCTAGTGATTGAAGTGTCGCTAGAGTTGCAAAATGGACACCCCCTAAAAATAAAGGCGCTGTTAGACTCAGGCAGCTCCTGCAATTTCATGAGCAAGGAGTTTGCGGCTGAACACCAGATACAGACTATCCCCTTAAGCAACCCCCTGCAGGTGACCACGATCGATGGCAGAGAACTGTTGGGAGGAGGCGTCAGCTTGCAGACCATCCCAATGATAATGAGGGTGGCAAGGCACACAGAACTGATAGCGTTTAATGTGGCCACCTTGGGAGGCGCTCCCATTATTTTGGGAATGAGCTGGCTAGCCCTACATGATCCGCTGGTGGGCTGGCATCAAAGAGTGGTTTCCTTCGGTTCCGCACATTGCTTAGAACACTGCAGGGGGGAAAAGGGGTCAGCAGGGGCCCAAGCCACCCTAGCAGGGACGGAAGTGATGGAGAAGGGGAAGGTGCCATCACAGTATGCTGATCTCAGCGACGTGTTCAGCGAGAAGGAAGCTGACCAACTACCCCCGCATAGGCCCTTTGATTGCCAGATCAATTTACTCCCTGGAGCACAGCTTCCTGTAGGCAGGTTGTATGCCATGTCAGACAGGGAGATGCAGGAGTTGCGAGCGTTCATTGACAAGAACCTGAAGAGAGGCTTCATCAGAGAGTCCAAGGCAGCGGGGGGTAGCCCAGTGTTTTTTGTGGATAAAAAGAACACGGACAAGCCGAGACTGGTATGTGACTTTCGGGCCCTAAATGCAGTGACAGAGCCGGTGGCTTTTCCTATGCCCAGGATTGATGATATTTTGACCAGGGTGCGAAAAGGAAAGATTTTTACAAAGCTGGACCTAAGGGGGGCGTACAACCTGATACGTATAAGGAAAGGGGATGAATGGAAGACCACCATGTTCACCCCTTTGGGGGCATTTGAATATCTCGTTATGCCTTTTGGATTACAAGCAGGCTCCGCGTGTTTTCAAGCCTTTATGAATCATGTACTGGGGCCTTTGCTCTACAAGAATTGCGTGGCCTTCTTAGATGACGTGTTGGTGTATTCGGAGAATGAGGAGCAACATGTGAGAGACGTCAGAGAAGTGTTGAGCAGGCTGCATGCCAACAGACTGTGGGTGAAACTGGAGAAGTGTCAGTTTCATACCAAGGAGGTGGAATTCCTGGGGTACCGCTTGTCAGACAAGGGGTTGGCCATGGACCCCGGCAAGGTTCAAGCGGTGCTGGAATGGAAAACCCCCAAGACTAAGAAGGATGTGCAGAGGTTCCTAGGGTTTGGAAACTTTTATCGTAAGTTCATCCGAAACTTCGCTCACCTGACGGCGCCCATCACGGACTGTCTCAGCAGCAAAAAGAAATTTGTTTGGACGGGGGAGGCGGAGCGAGCGTTTGAGGAACTGAAAAAGGCCTTCGCCTCTGACGAACAACTTCTACATGTGGATTTACAAAAAAAGCTGAGGGTCGAAACAGACGCTTCTGACAGAGCCATAGGGGCGGTGCTTCTTCTGCAGCCAGGGAAGGAGGGGTCCGAGTGGCGACCGTGTGCCTTCTTTTCGCGAAAGCTGAACAAATCGGAGAGAAACTACACGGTGTATGATCGGGAACTTCTTGCGATTTATGAGGCCTTCCGGAGATGGAGGCACCTACTAATTGGTGCACAACAGAAGGTGCAAGTACGCACGGACCATAAGAATCTAGAGTATTGGAGAACTGCGCGAGTGCTCAACCAACGGCAGTTGAGATGGGCCCAGGAGTTCTCCAAATTTAACTTTGAGATTTGTTACGTACCAGGCCAGGAGAACGTTAGGGCGGACGCTCTATCACGCAAACCTGAATATTTGGAGGGAGAGGGTGCACCCGAAGAGACCCATGTCATTCCCGAGGATCGCTGGGTGTGTGGGGGGGCACTGGTGGGGCTAAGGGAACTGATAGAGGGAACGGTGCAGGATGAATATGCCCAGGACAAACTCAGGGGTCTCAGGAGGGAGGGAGACAAACCCGGGGGTTTTGAGGAGAGAAACGGGGCGTTGTACTACAAGGGAGCGTTATACGTACCTGAAGGAGAATTGAGGGAAAAGGTACTCAAGCAACTGCACGATAGCCCCACAGCAGGGCATTTTGGGCAACACAAAACCATGTGGCTGGTTACCAGGGAATTCTGGTGGCCCAAGGTCAGGGAAGATGTGCGGGAGTATGTGAGAGGGTGTGACCGATGTCAACGAGCCAAGGGGGAGAGGCGGGCACCGGCAGGTTTATTAGAACCACTACCCACGCCGGAAAGACCATGGGAGGCAGTAGCAATAGATTTTATGACTGATCTGCCCAGGTCCAAAGGGAAGACAGCCATTATGGTTGTGGTAGACCTGTTAACCAAGATGGCCCACTTTATAGCCTGCTCACATGCGGTCACAGCAGAAGAAACCGCTAAATTGTTTGTGGAAAATGTGTTTAGATTGCATGGTGCCCCCTTGAGGGTGGTTTCGGACCGAGGGAAACAATTTACTTCCAGGTTCTGGAGGAAGCTCATGAGCTTATTGCATGTAGAGGTGAATTTCTCAACTGCCCGTCATCCAGAAACCAATGGGCAGGCGGAAAGAGCTAATGGTGTCCTCCAGCAATATTTGAGGTGTTATGTGAATGACAGAGAGAATGATTGGGTGGAGAAGCTGGCGTTGGCAGAATTTGCCTATAACAATGCGGAGAACGTGTCCACGGGAATGAGCCCTTTTTTGGCCAATCACGGGTGTCATCCCCGAGCCTTCCCAGGGGGGGAGGGGGAGAACTGGAGCGTTCCAGCCGCAGAACAGTTCGTTGAAGAAATGGAAGCGATCCATCGCCAGCTCCAACTTAATTTAAACAGGGCGAAGGAGGAATATAAGAGGCAGGCAGACAAAACCAGAAGGGAAGGAGAAAGCATTAGGGTGGGGGATCAGGTGTGGTTGTCCACCCAAGGGTTACCATTTAAAGGAGGTTGCAAGAAGTTAAGACCCAAAAGACTGGGCCCATTTGAAGTCACGCAACAGGTCAACCCAGTGGCTTTCAGACTCCGGTTACCTAACCACATGAAGTTGCACCCAGTGTTCCACAGATCATTGCTGTCACCGTATATAGGGGACAGAGAGGGGAGGGTCAATAGGGGACCAGCTATGGAGGAAAAAGAACACAGCTACCATGTAGCGGAGATTCTCGATTACAGGTGGAGGGGAGAGCAAGTAGAGTATTTGGTAATGTGGGAAGGGGAGCCGGAGTCGGAAAACACCTGGGTCAGGGCAGAGGATGTAGATGACGAGGTTTTGATTGAAACTTTTCATCAGAGATTCCCTCGGAAACCCCAGCCAGTGGCGAGGTTCCGGAGGGAATACTTCGCCACCACCGACGAAGAAGAAGAGTTGGAGGGGTTCGCTGATTCCGAGGTGGAGGAGGATTCAGCGAGTCGGAACGAAGACCGATGGAGGGAAATGTTCGAGACGTCGGAAGATGAGGAGGATTCTTTTAGGGGTTTCAGCTCCTCACCGCCCAGAGGAGAGAGAAGGGGCGGGGGAGAGGGGGGCCCTGGAGGGGAGGTGGATGTCAGGGAACTGACATCGGAGGAAAGGGAAGTGGTAGGGCTCCCAGAGACTGGGAGAGAGTCAACAGCTAAAGCAGGGACCAGTAGGGGGAGCGCGGGGTCTCTGGAGGAGGATCTCAGTAATGCTGAGAGAGATGCAGCAGCCCAGGCAGGAAGCAGAAGGGGAGAGAAAGGGGTGAGAGACACTTCGAGCGAAAATAGCGGGGAGGTGTCAGAAGCAACTGCAGGGAGACCTATGCTTCGCCGGAAGCTGTCACGTCGTGAGTCCAGGAGACGCGTTTCCGTTAAGGAACTTCTTTGCTGGAAGCGCTTCCGCAGACAGCCACTGTCGGACTCTACAAGTGACTAGAGCAGACATGTCTGAGGAGCTCTGTCACACACAGAGGTTTGTGGGGTCGCACAAACTCTGAAGGGGCACTATTTTAAGCACAAGCAGCTAATCATCCCCTTGATATTCTATTTCCCCTATTCACTTCTCCCAGGATTCCACCATTTTGGAATGTGCATGGGAATCACTTGTTCAAAGTCCTCTTATAAAAAATATATCAACTTTCCATATGCAGGGAGATCTTGATGAGTAGTGCTTCCATTCAGTCTAACCTAGTGAATATTTTCCAGTGGAATGATCTCTGGGAGGACTGTACCGCATAGGACATAGCATGTCTAAATTTGTACCCAGTGTCTCTTTGAAACTTTTGTAAGATCCTTCTGTCTGAAGAGGCATTTTGTGACTTGGCTTAAGTGTGTAGGAAGGTAGATAGCATTTTTCACACTTTACCTATCTTAAGCCTGCTTTGAACTTCTGGGAATCAGTAAAACGAAAGGCAGTGTTCGGTGATGTTAGCCTGCTTGTGCAATAGAACATTGGCTTTCTCAACCCCCCCTCCAGTCCTCAGTGTCTCTAAAGTTCAGAGCAGATCTTGCTGGTGGAAACTGCAGGGTGGAGGACAGGAAGGAGAAGTGAGCAGATGCCTACTCATGCTACATTCAATCTTGCCCTAGAAGTATAAATAAAAACAGACTGCAAATCCAATAAATATAAATGCTTTCTCTGGTTCTAGGTTTTCTTTCGGTTGTTCCATTCTGGGTCAACATGATCTTCTTGTTCTTCTTGGAATTTGCGTCCAGATCTAAACTTGCAAAATTAACCAGTAATTTGTAGTTGCTGCTGGAAATTTTAACTAATGTCACTCGTAGATATTGTTATTTTAGTTGGATGTTGGTTTTTCAAACCTTGGTGACAACAGCTTTAGGGCTGATCTTTGAAGCCTTTGAAATATACCACCCATCTGAACATGAAAGCATTCCCATCTGATGTTTCAGGTTTGTGAGGCAATACCTTTTTATCGACTGTTTCCACTGTGTGATTTACAGTCAATACAAACCTGAATGTTGAAAAACAAACCCTTTGCGCAAATCTGACAGTGATATATTAAACATGACTGAACAGCTCATATGGGTTTCCTCCTGTTTTAGCAGGGATTCAAGCAGAATAATTCCTAGTGTTCTGCTACAAGATTGTGTCCCAGCTAGTTAATGTTTCTGTGTTTTTCTGTCTCTATGGAGTGGGCAATATAAGCCAAGTCCCGCTCTCCGATGTGTTAATTTCCCTTAGTTTGGTATACTCTTGCAGCAGTGCTAATATGAGCCACATAGTTCAGATGAGGACATCTCTAGTAGGACACAAATGGCTATTGAGAATTGTGAGCTCTTTTCTTCTTCCCAGGCCTCTCTGGCTGTGTCTCAAGAGTTTGCTGGCTTTTTGCTTTGGACACCACATAAGATTGATTAGCCAAGTTCTCATCTAACCTCATGTTGAAGAACTGGGTAAACACAGGGCTTTTCTGCAGCCCAATTGAGGCTTGTAGAAAACATCCATCCTGTTAAAACTTTATGATCTGCTGTCCCATCTTCAGACTATGTAAAGTTTCCTGGCTGCTGAGGAATGGCAGATACTTCTGGTGTTTCCTGAAAGTGGGAGGCACTATCCAGCCAGCCAAGCCACTTCTGTCACATAGTCCCAAGCTCCTTCTACTTATAGCTCCTCCTACCTGTTCCACCTCAGCTACACTTATGAAAATCCACTTACATGTCCATGATAGCTTCAGAGGCACTATACCACTATGGATGAAGCTGTCTTATGCAGAATAAGATCATTATTCAGAATAAGATCATGGTTCTGCATTGCCTGGCAGAGCTCTCAAGGATCACAGTAGGAGGTCTTCTTAAACTATGCTATCTAGTTGTGCGGTGACAAACTTCGAAGTGCAGGAGTCCATGACAACCCCATCCCCCCCAAAGAGAATACAAAAATGCAGGCATCTGGTGTTCATCCATTATTACACACACACCCCTCACCCACAATAATACAGCAAGCAGACTTAACATGGACACTGGTACCAGAGCCTGCAATAATCCCAGATGCCAACTTTGCTGCCACATACACCCAGACAACACCATCACTGACCCAACAACATCAAACATACCATCTCAGGCCTATTTATTTGCTCACCTTCTAACATTGTATATGCCATCAAATGCCAGCAGTGCCCTTCAGCTCTCTATATTGGACAAACAGGCCAAACCCTACGCCAAAGGATAAATGGACATAAATTTGACATCAGGAATCACAAGACGAATAATTATAATTATAATTTATTATTTATACCCCACCCATCTGGCTGGGTTTCCCCAGCCACTTTGGGAGACTTACAACAAAATATTAAAATACAATTGTCTGTTAAACATTAAAAGCTTCCCTAAACGGGGCTGCCTTCAGATGTCGTCTAAAAGATGTTTTTCTCTTTGACCTCTGGTGGGAGGGCGTTCCACAGGGTGGGTGCCACTACCAAGAAGGCCCTCTGCCTGGTTCCCTGTAACTTGGCTTCTCGCAGCAAGGGAACTGCATTCGCGAGCGGCGAAACCTGACAGTAAAGCGTTCCGTTACTTCCGGGTTGCCGCGGTGTGTAACCCGAAAATGCTCAACCCGAAGCTACTTCAACCCGAGGTAACACTGTATACGGGTCTGGTGACTTCTGTTTCAGTGTATCTGAAGAAGTGTGCATGCACAGGAAAGCTTATACCAAGAACAAACTTTGTTGGTCTCTAAGGTGCTACTGGACAATTTTTTTATATATTTCAACACAGAGAGAGCGCGCAATACATAGCACAATACCCAGGGTTCTATTCCATTAAGTTCTACTCACAGTGGGCTCATTGAAATGAATGGCCCTAAGAAAGCTATGTCTATTAATTTCCACAGATCTATTCTAAGTATGTAGTACTTATCTTGACTGCAACCCCACCACCACCACCACCATATATTAGCATCTGTATGACTGCAATTTTATGTATACCTTATTTACCCAAAACTAATGCGCACTTTTTGGGCCAAATTGCATTGCGGAAATTAAGGTGCGCATTAGATTTGATGACGCATTATACTCGAGTAAATACTTGAGAGTCAGCTCTATCAAGCTCAGTGATGCTTGCTTCCGACTGTGTAGGTTCATCTCGTAGAGCGCATTTGGCAGCTGAAATTTAACTGCTTGCTTCTTGCAAAGAATTGTTGCCCTTTAAATTGCTAGCCGGAAATCAGAATCCCATCCACATACAAAAAAAAAGGAAGAAAGCATCTGGTCTCTGATTATCTCTGCAGATTTGTCATAAACAAACTCACACTTCTGATTACCATATTAATTCACTTGCCAGAGCAAGGACAGTCCATCAGTTATCCTGTCACTTTGGCTGATGACGTCATTGCTCCTGCTCTGAAAAAAGGAAGAAGTCCCACTCCGGGGCAGTCTCAGATACTTAACTGATTATGCCACAGATTAACACTCTGTGCAAAGTGTGTTCTTCCCTCCTTTAACTGGATCCTTGTTTGCAACATCTCTTCATAAATTTTGCCAAGCCAAATCATTTGTGATGAAAGGATAATAGGCCCTGAAAATACAGTATTTTTAATAGACCCCCCTTCCCAGCAGAAATGCAGTATGATATAACATGCCACACCTTGTGACTGGACTTTTGAGGAGAATGAACATCCCAAAGCCCCTAGGGGGGGGGTGCATGCAATTTAAGAATAAATAGGGTCTTTATAAGAAAATGTTACATAAGGAACCATCAAACAGATGAAACCTCTACATGCTTAATTTAGACTAAGGCCCACTGTGTTCAATGGAGTAAAATGTTTAATAATAATAATAATAATAATAATAAATTTTATTTATATCCCGCCCTCCCCAGCCGAAGCCGGGCTCAGGGCGGCTAACAACAATAAAACAGTACAAAGGTACAACATAAACAACATTCTAAAATCATTCATTATAAAAATTAATTAATTCAAGCCACTAGCAACCATTGGGCCAGAGCTCTGCGAAGATTGCCGAGGGAGGGAGTCAGGCTGTGCCCTGGCCAAAGGCCTGGTGGAACAGCTCTGTCTTGCAGGCCCTGCGGAAGGATGTCAAGTCCCGCAGGGCCCTGGTCTCTTGTGACAGAGTGTTCCACCAGATCGGAGTGGGTTTAGGAGTGGGTTATGGCGAAGACCCCTTATAATACATTTATATTGGATTCTCTCTCTAACTTACATCCGCAGGACATGGTTACAATGAGTCTTGCTGAATCAGACGTTAAAATGAACATATTAAAAAACCCCAGCAAACTCTGTTAGTTTTGACTCTTCAATATGAGATGGCAGGTAGTGTAAATCAAGTAAAAGAACTGAGTCAGAAGACCACATTTCTTCATTTCCCCCCTCTCAGTCAAGCAGATAAGCTATCATATGTCGGGCTTTTCCCTAGCATATAAACACAGTTGTTCTCAATAGAGGTGAACTGGCTGTTTGGTCACTTGACTATTCAACTGGCTGTGTAATTTGGCCGTTAGACAGACAGCAAAAGCAGCTGGTCTTTCACTGTATTCCCCTATTGTCTTCTCAGCTGCCATTTTCAGCTCTAGAAGATTGTATTGACTTTTTCCCCCCCTCAAGGAGGAGGAAAAATGCTTGTTTGTAAAATTAGGCTTTTAAAAACATGGTAGGGAAGCAAATTGAAAGCATGTGTTCAAATAGACTCTCCCAGGACCAGTTTACCTTTAACTATTCAGATGGTTCAGATTTTGTGTCGCTAACAAAAACCACACTTCAAATGCAGGGGGGAGATAATAGAAGAATAATGATATTGTATGCCCCACAGATTCGTTTTGGGTCTCGAGGGTTGTGTTCAGAAATATATATCATCGGCTCTGGTTTAAGCTTGTGAGGTTCTGGATACAATCATCTCTTTGTCATGGACTTGCTTTTACCCATATACCTTCTAAATGTTTGCAAAAACTGCACACTGTAATAATATCAGTCTATTTGTTTCATTGCAGTCTAGCTCCAGCTGTCTCCTTCACTCTAAAATCATCTTGTGGAAACTTAAAAAAAAATAGAAGAAAAGGGTAATTTGGTTAGAGGCAATACTTATTCCTGCATTGTGCAGGGCAAAATCTGGAGGGAAATTGCATAACTGTGTAAATATGTTTACAACATTGATTATTCTATGGACAAATGCAACACAGTGGTGCGCAGATTGCCTCAAATTAAATCACACACGCAAATGAGAAACAGGAAGCATCCAAGGAAAAAGACAAAACAGGAGAAAGAATCTCAAAGATGCCCAAGAATAATGTTCAAATGACCATCACTTTTTCCACCTAAACAGACCTCCCTCAGGGGTTTCCATATGCAAAAACATCATTTTTGAAATTGCTGAAATTGCGAAGGAAGATAAAAGCTACTGAGAAAGACCTCTCTGTAGCAATATAAGGTAGGCATCAATGTATTACTCTTCAGCATCTTTGAGACTGGTTTTCCTTTTTTGTCTTTTCAAATCAAAGCCACCTACAAATGTGCGAGGGTTCATGTGTTCATTTTATCCAAGTAAATTGCAAAGGCCTCCGAGAGTGTCTCTTGTTGCTACAGCAGAAGAAATATATGCTGGGATCCAAAGAGCTGCTTAGGAAGGCAACTTGTGCTACTTCAGTGGAATTTCTGACGGTGAACTGCTGACCACTACCCCATATCAAACTTCAGAAATTCTCCTTGCTTTCAAAAGCCATTTCCATGGTGGGTGTGGGCTGTTAATGTTCAAGAACAGGTCCAGCTCTCCTCCCATGGGCTCCCTTGTTCTAGTTTCACAGTTCTTTGGATCTCGATCACAGACAACAGAAGTAAGTTTGTCGCCTTGTTTGTTGATGACTCAAGCGGTAGAAGAATGTGCTTAAATTGGAGCTTTTCCAGCATATGTCAGAACTGGTTGCAAATGATGACATTTCATCAGTATTGCAGCCAAACATTGCAGTACAAACGTTCAGGCCAGACTAATAGTGTGTTAGTGCCATGAGTGATAACCTTTCAACCATGGCATGCCTTTCTATTCATGTCTATGTAGGTGGAAGCGCCACATGTGCCAATACATTCCCTTTCACCTCCATTTGGAAAGATCAGGTAGAAAGTGGTGGGAAAGGCTCCTGTCAGAGACTCTGGAGAGTGGCTGCCAGTCAGAGTTAGCTATATGGCCAAATGATCTGACCTGTTATAAGGCAGTATCCTTTTTTTTTTTAACTGAATCGTCAACAAAATTCTTATATGATAAAGCAAAGCAAAAGCCATGTGTACATGGCATCTATGGAGTATTTGTTTTTTTAACTTCATCAAACTCAAATATTTGGGCATTTTCTAAAATGGAATAGAAATTGATGCAGAAGTGTGTGGGTATTGTTATAGGGCTGGATTCAACCAACCCCTTCTGCTTGTGGAATAATAATAATAATAATAATAATAATAATAATAATAATAATAATAATAATTTATTATTTATACCCCGCCCATCTGGCTGGGTTTCCCCAGCCACTCTGGGCGGCTTCCAACTGAATATTAAAAACAGTACAGCTTCAAACATTAAAAATTTCCCTAAAGAGGGCTGCCTTCAGATGACTTTTAAAAGTAAAATAGTTGTTTATTGCTTTGACATCTGCTGGGAGGGCGTTCCACAGGGCAGGCGCCACTACCGAGAAGGCCCTCTGCCTGGAAGCCAGTGGAAGGACTTTGTGCAATGAGGCTTTCTCCCTCACCCCTGTATCTTCTCCAGATCTGCTCTGGAGGGTTGGGAGCAGAACAGTGCATGGGGGAAGGGGAAGGAAGATTTGTTCCATTGGATAAGCAGAAATGCTTGTGCCAACAGAACAACCTCTTTAGAGCTAAGTTCTGCAATTAATCCAGAATGCGGCAGCTAGACTGGTGACTGGGAGTAGCCACTGGGACATCTGAAGGCAGCCCTGTTTAGGGAAGTTTTTAATATTTAATGCTGTATTGTTTTTAACTCTCGATTGGGAGCTACCCAGAGTGGTTGGGGAAACTCAGCCAGATGGGCGGGGTATAAATAATAAATTATTATTAAGTTGAATTTTATCCTCCGTGTCATTTCTGATACTCAGTCTTGTAGAAGCTGGGGAATCATGAAACTAGGACTAAGTGGCCTAGAAATAAGTTATTTAAATCAAAATATTTATACCCAATAGTGGGTGTTGGCATGGGCCACTGGCACTCACCTGACTCCAGTTGTCAGCATTGCTCCTGAAAACTGGGATGGAGAGAGGAAGGTCAGCGTGGTGCAAACACATAGGTCCATCTCCCACTTGTATGTTCGCTAGGGTTGCCATGCGCCTGGAATTTCCTGGACTTATCCAGAATACCACATTTATCAGCAGCGTCTGGGCAGAAATTGGCCGAAAATCCGGATGTATGGCAGCCCATGTCGACAGTGCTGATTTTTCTGCTTTCCCCTTAAAATGGCTCAAAAACAGCAATTTTTGTTGTGATCCTGCCAAAAGAAGTCCGGATTTTCGCTGTTTGAAATATGGCAACCCTAGCATTTGCTCCATACTAACCTTGACAATCTCTTTGTATTCAGTGATGCAGGCACCAGGAGGTCAGGTGAGCACCACTGTCTGCTATTGTTTCTACCTCCAAGAACAATATGTTACAGAGATGCACAGGCTTTACATTGATGTATTCCATTGATTATAGGTGTTTATTGCCGCCTGTTTTTCTGTAAATGTTTTATTTATAATGTTGAAGATCTGCTTTGTTGAAAGTGGAGCTCGACAAAATGGGAAAATCTCTAAATCATTGTGCCTTCATTAATATATTGTGACATAGTTCTGGGATTTGCAGTCAGTTATGAAGCACATAAATCCCATCATAGATTATAATACCTCTGCTGAGGGAGCTGCAGTGCACTGGCTGCCACTGTGCTATCAAGTGCAGTTCAAGATTTTGTACCAGAAACCAGGCTTTTGGCATCGCAGCTTTTGCCCTCTGGAATGAGCTGGAGTTAGACCGGCATTTAGTGCTTTGATGTTTAGGTGCCTGCCTTAGACATTTTTGTTTAAGAAAGCTCTCCCAGTCATTTTATGGAATATTAATTGTGCAGTTGTAATGATGGTTTTATTGTTTTTAGAATCTGTATTTTATCAGATTTTATCTTATCATATAATACTTTAGCTATGGCTTTGAAGCAGTTTGTAAATCAGTAAAATAAACAGAAATGCTTTGGTGTTTGTATGTTTAATGCTTGTAATTTCTGATGCCCTACCCATTCTCTTAACTACTTTTCAGGTGAAAATCCTTACTCAGAATGAGAACGTTAAGCTGCAAGCTGCCCTTACTAGTAACTTGAAGAGCGCAGTCACAGCAGCCTTTCTTATGTTACCTGAAAGTTTCTCTGAAGAGGATCTTTATATGCAGATTGCTGGGCTCTCTTATTGCGGTTAGTAAGACTTTCATATTGTGGTTAATATGACTTTCAGTGTATTTTTGTTGCTGTTGCTGCCAGGGTTCGAAAAGGACCCTAAACCTGGATGAAGTATCGCTATATCCTGCTCTGTGCTTCCTGTCTTACTTGCCATGGGTTCCCATAAAAGCATTAGTTGAGCATATACTGATTCACTGTCCAGAAAAGAAAAAAAGAGTGTTTAATTTGGTCCTACACGAAGCTTGCCATTGCCTCATATATTGCTTTCTCCCTTGTGAAACTACCTCTATTAAAAGCCAGTGTGGTTCCGAGTGTTGGACTAGGACCTAGGAGACAAGAGTTCAAATCCCTGCTTAGCCATTAAACTCACTGGGTGACCTTGGGCCCGTCACAGTCTCTCAGTCAGTGCGGTTTAATGACTCTCATAATGTCCTATATTGCTCTGTATTCTTTAACTTTAAAATTATATTGTAAGATCCAAATGGCAGGGTAAAAATGTTTTCACAAATAAAATACAGAGAGCCCATCCTTGCCATATGAAAAAAAACACCCTTCTGGACAAAAACCAGACACCAGTACCCTTCAGCAACATCTCAATAAAACTTGAAGCTTGAAATGAAATATGTACAGGTCAACTCTTAAATTGTGGGTAGCCAGTATGTTGCCATCCAGATGTTGCTGGACTATACTTTCCATCATCTCTGACCATTAGTCATGCTAGCTGAGGGAGGGCTGATGGGAGTTGAGGTTCAACATCTGGCTACTCCTTGGTTTCAATGAAACCAAATCTCAGCAAGGAAGAGCAGCTACATACACTGTATATTGCAACTTTTACTTTATTTCTCGGGCTTTTCTGTGTTTCAACACAATATAGTTGAACTGACAGGCTTTGGCTTGATGTATAACCTTTTAATCTTGGAGGGGAAAGCCCAGGCTTACATAGTGCATTATGGCAAAGGCTTGACTAAGTGGTCTTGGAATTGCAGAGAAACCTTGTTGGCACAGCATGGTTCGAAGCTGAGTGAGTATATTATGCTTTTATGTGGTAAGGGAAATCCTTTGACAAACTACCTCTGACCTTCCCTGGGGTAGCCTTCTGTCAGACGAGGCTGAATAATGACCCAGGTGCTTTGTTTTAGGAAAGCTTAAGGCACATTCTGCAGAGTAGCACAAATGTTATAACATGTAACTGTTATGCCTTTGTGTTGGTGTCCCTCACTTAGAAACTAGACATTGGAAATTTTGATTATATCCCTAGTTATAATCCCTAGATCATGAGAAAAAGCCTCCTCTCTTTGTTGTTATAGGCTGCCGCAGCCCTTTTGTTTTCGTGTTAGAGAAGGCTTCCCTACTATGGAAAGCTTAATGCGGTCAATATTCTGACTAGTGTTTTAAAAACTGTGTTCTTCCCTGACATTAGTTCCTCCTGTGTTTAAAGCACTCAGTTCCACTTTCCCCTTTACACACATGTGTGAGTTGCCACCTTTCCTGTTTCTCTGAGCATAGAGCAGCCTTCTAAAAAAGCGATCCTGGCATGTAATGTTTGCTAACGGAGCTAGAAATGAGTCAAAGCACATCAAACTGTTTTGGGGTGGATAAAGCCTTCCTTGTCTCCCACGTTTTGCCCATGTAAGGAATGAGTGGTGGATAATTGCTTGGTCTCAAATGAAGAACAATTGCTTGGTGTCAAAAGTGAATGATAAATTAATTATAAAATAATTATAAAGGACCGCCACTGCATAATTATTTCCAAAAAATCAGACATTGGTTAAGATTTGGACCTTACTTAAAATTTTTAGTGGGACGCTAAACTAGTGTGCAACAAGAATGTGTTTGAGGCTGTACTTCCCTTGCTGTGCCTGTTGGCAGGTACCATTTCTGACATTTCCACCTCTACAGATTGCATAATGCAGAGAGAAGAGCAGTTCTTACCATGGGAAAGAAAAGCAAAAATTTAGCTGGGCAATTATCCTCCTGAGGCAGAGGAGTGAGTGCATGATCCTCTGGCCTCCATTGGGCACATAATGCACTACATGAGTGCTCCATGCAGAGGCAGTTGCACAGTCCCTTTTTTGAGAGAACTGGGTAAGGGCATTGCAGCAACTGGAAGGGCGGTATGCTCAGAAGTCAAATGGAGGCCCAGTTTTAAAGTGTAGTGGAAATAGTTGTGTCTGTCAGCTTCTCTATTTCAAGAGAAATAGGAACTGGTCAAAGTGAATCTGTATGATCCTGTGCTTAGTAAACACCTAAGTGGGAGTCCCTTGTGTGACGAGCTACAAAAACTACAAATGGGGGTGGTCCCCTGAATGTGGACAGACACAAACAAGTGTGTTGCCTAGCAGGTGCTTCATATTACTTTCTTCACTTAAGCTTATCTCATATTTATCACGCTGTTCCTCCAAGGAGTGACCCCATTTTCTCCCTACAACAATCCTGTGATAATATTGCTAACAAGTGTCCCAAGTCTGCCCTGTGAAGTTGGACTCTCCCTAATCCAAATCTGACATTCTGTCCCTTATCACTCCAGTCAAGTGCATCCCTCACTATGAGCCACAAATTGCTAACTAAACGATAAGCATCTTGCACTCCATTTTTTCTTTTTTGGTTACCAAAACATTCTTTCTTTCTTTAATGGGGTGCCAACATGCCTCTTTACACTAGCTCTGTACATTTGGATATTTTGATTGTACTTGCTATATAGGTAACAGTGCTTTATCCTACAAAGAAAAAAATGGGCTATCTTTTATTGTTAGACTATGATAATCCTTTGTACCCTTTATGCTTAGTGTCTTTACATATCTGTTGTCTTGTAACTGACTCCCGTTCATCAAACATAATCTATTTTTCTTCCAGGCTACACATACTCGTGGGGAACAAATAATGTAGAAATCAGCCTCTTAATATTGTCACGTTTCCTCCCTGTGGCAATTGACAGCTGCCTGAGGTCTCATGCCCTTCTCCCCCCCCACTTTTCTCTTCTGGATAAAAACTTGGTTAGCATTACGTCTGCAGGAGTGGTTTCCCTAATAATAATTATCCACCCCATATTTTGCAGACATGGTTAGAAGTCACACCATCCCTTCCTCAGATTGTGTGCATTTTCATTGATAGTATGTATGCTGACCATCTTGGTTTGTTTTAGGTGACTTCAGAATGATAATTGGAGAAGATAAGTCAAAGGTTATGAACATAGTGAAGCCTAATATGTTGCATTTTCAGAAGCTCTACAGTAACATATTAGAGGATTGCCCACAAGTGGTGTACAGGCACCAGCAGGGGAAGCTGGAGGTAAGCCATTAATGATGAAAAACTTTTTATACAAAAACTGCTAATGATGGCGTGTCTATGTGTCCTTCCCTCTCCCTTTCCCTGGTTGGACTGCATGAATGAGCTCATGTTCAGCATAAGTAGCAAATGTGCCAAAGGAATATCCCACACCAGTTCGATTCCCATTTTTTAATGTGATAAATAGCAGTGAAACAGACAACAGCAGCCTCACGCAACTTTTCTAGATTCTGAGAATTGCATATTCAATAGGCTCTGGATTCTTTTGTGCAAGCATGCTGTAATAACTGTAGGGGTTACTCGTGCGCAAGTTGGTGCCACTCCTGGCTAGTTTGCCTTGTTAAACCTTTTCTGTCTGGACAGCCCTACACTTCGTGGCTGTTCAGTCGCTGGCAGAATCCGTCAGTGGGCGTTTCTTAAACCTTTTCCAGCATAAAAGTTGTTTGACTCCAAGTCTCCTCCTACTCTCCCTGCGCGGAAGTCTTCTGCGCAGGGAGGGCGTGGGTAGCGGAGGACCCGTGCTCTCCTCGCTGATCTCCGGCGAGGAGTCCTGGAGCCGCCTCGCCGATTCCCCCATCTGCCCCCCTTTATCCCTGGTGTTACGCTGATTTCCTTCCCCAGCTGGTGAGCCGCCTCTCCCCCTGCTGGGCCCTTCTCCAGCATCGTTTGAGAGCCTCGCCTCCGCCTCTGGCTCTGATGTCAGTTCCCTGACACATACCATTATTAACAGCCCTTCAGGTGTCCGTCATGTAATTTCTGTACGCCATGGACCTGAAGTGATAAAAATGTGTTTCTGCTATTCATCTGGTTGCTGTGTTGCTCGTTGTCGTATATGCTTTTCATTTATGCTTGAAGAACTTGGTTAAGGTGAAAAGTTTGTAGCCTGTTTTGCCAGGAATACTCCTCCAATAAACTGCATTGCCCTGTGATTGTTCAACTGTAGCTAAAGTGAAGGTGGGGTTGGGTGTCTGCACTGTAGATTAGCACAGGGCTGCCGGGAGGCTGTTACCTCTCAGAAGGTACTAGAAACAGGACAATTCGGAACTTGATGCCTTGAGAGCCAGGTGGTAGCATTGTACTCAAAAGGTGAAATAGATGGAGGGGCTGTGGATCAGGGGCCGAGCTCATTATTGCATGTAGAAAGTCCTAGTTTAACCTCTGACGTCTCTGGGAAGGGTTGGAAAATAACCCTGCCTGAAACTCTGGTGAGCTACTGCCAGGATGTTCCAGGCATATCCAACTCCCAAGAGACTGTGATCTACTCCCAGTATAAAAAAAATGGCAGTGATCTACCCATTGTCATTGGAGGAAGGAGGAGCGTGCGTGGGGTGGGTGGGTGGATTGCTCAGAGTTGCTGAGCTTTTTAGGGGGAGGATTGCACAGAGGGTGTTTTTTGCTAATAAGGATCCCGTGATCTACCAGGATCAGCCGGGGATCTACCGGTAGATCATGATCTACTGGATGGACATCCCTGAAACTTTAGACAGTACTGAGTTAGATGGACGAGTGGTCTGTTTCAGTATAAGCACAAATCCTATGTTCCTAATAGAAATTCAAGCTATAGGTCTTTTCAGTCTTTAAACAGATAGCTAAAGATTAAATAATTTGTGTTCTTATGTTTCCCAAATAACCCTTATTGTGGAAGTTCATTGCTTTATGCTTTTCACCCACCAGGTCTCATTCTGCTTTCAAAATTCTGCATAGTTGCAAAAGTGATTGTAGCTCTTGTTCAAGAGTAGTCAACTTCTTTGAAAATAAATTTAAGAAGAAGCCCATAAGAGCAGATTAAATAAACCCTCACTGCAAGAAGTGAAGTTGCAGGGAACCAGGCAGAGGGCCTTCTTGGCAGTGGCACCCTCCCTGTGGGACACCCTCTCATCAGATGTCAAGGAAATAAAAAACAACACAAGGCAGCCCTGTATCAGGAAGTTTCAATGTTCGACTTTTTACTGTGTTTTGTATATGTACTGTAAGCCTCCCAGAGTGGCTGGGGAAACCCAGTCAGATGGTGGGGTAAATACTTAGAGAATTGCACCTCTCTCTTCAGCTTATAAAGTCCCTTCATGGTCTTTTCCTGGTTCCTTACTCCTGCAGTATCCAACTTTCCAGCCTTCCAGCTCTCTTCAAGTGTTTCAGCCCATTTTTCTCTTCAGCTCTTCTCTCCAAGTTTCTGACTCCACAATAAACTGCCTTACCTAACTTTCTAGCTTGACATATTCTCCTCGCAGCCAATCAGAAGAGTAACCTTCTATTTCCCCTTAATTGTCAGGTTTGTATGCTGATCCTTTGACCCTCCTGTGCAGACCTTCCTTAACAAAACATCCCCTTAAACTTCTAACCTTCCTTTGAACTTTTCACCCTCTTATGCAGGAGGAGAGCCTTGAATGCAGAAAGCTACCATTTTACAACCCTAATTTTGCAACCAAAAACCAAACACAAAATGGCTACTCGCCATGATGGCTATGCTCTGCCTCCACATTTGAGAGGCTGTATGTTTTTGAACACTAGTTGCTGGAAACCTGCTCTTTGCTTGTGGGTTTCCCACAGACATCTGGTTGGCTCCTGTGAGTATAGGATGCTAGACCATTGAGCTGATCTAGCAGGGTTCTTCTTGTTCATACTGTGTGGAGGGTTGCACTCTTATAACGGCAATATGTGTTGCAATTTATGGATGTGCCTACAGAGCACGGTATTAAAATCTTTTGCAGCGTTGCTCAAAGCAACAACCCATGTCCGTTCATTTTTCTCTCTCTTTAGATAGATAAGAGTCCAGAAGGTCAATTTGCACAGCTAATGGCTCTGCCAAGGACCCTACAGCAGCAAATAACATTTCTCATGGATCCTCCGGGAAAGAACAGAGATGTGGAAGAAATTTTATTGCAAGTTGCCCATGACCCTGACTGTGGATTAGTGGTACACCAGGGTAAGCTTACTGATGAATAATAGTAGTAGCTTTTTATAGGAGTCAGTGCTTAACAATCACTCTTTTAGGTAGGGAGGTAGAACAAATTCTAATTACTGTTTGAGATCTAATGTTTGGGCACTCCTGGTGAGATTTTTCCCTCCCTCCCCATTCTGCTTAAAATCACATTGCTTGGTTTTAAAAACAGCTTGTCATGTGATACTACTCAGGAAAAACCAGCCCCAATCTTCTTTGGGGGTGCAGTGTTAAGTTTCACAGTTCCTCGAGTCTTAGCCAATAATTGGTGCCCTTCTGAGCAAACTGCAGTTCCTGAGAGCTGAGCCAAAGAATTAGTTATGCCAAATAGACGATGGGTTGTACTTTTATCCCAGGATCTGTCCTTGAGTACCTTCTGAATCAGAGACATCCTAAATGACTTTGAGGTTGACGGAGTAAAAAAACCCCAGTTTTCCTCATCTGTAAAATGCCCCCCAAAAGTCACTACCTTGATAGTTATTGAGAGTATATGCATAAGTTTAAAAAATGTGCTTCATAACAGTGTTGTATAAGGTGCAGTTACTTAAAATAATGGGCACAATCCAATTAAAATTCAAGCATATGAACCCCCAGTTTGGAGGCAATGAAACTAAGGTAAAAGGGCTTAAACTTTGGCTGGAGTACACCTACTGTCCTTTGTGTCTTGGATCTTTTAAAGAGGTCCATTCTTGAAATATGGCAAAGTATTATATTGTTGTTGTTATTAATTATTATTATTATTTATTGAATTTCTATACCGCCCTATACCCACAGGTCTCAGTAGCATGCATAAATATTCACAGTGGGGGGAAAGTATGTGTTGCTGCTTGCAAAAGTACTTCCATGCATGTCTTGGGCACTATATTGTTCTCTACTTGTAGAAAGTAGCTCATTCCCAAAGGTGTGGCATCCAGTTTTCTGGAAAATATTTTAATGCTAATGAACAGCACTTGAGGCCTCTTCATACTTTATGGTCAATCCAACAAATGTGCATTTGTGAAGATGTGCCTCATACCAGCAATACTCACTGATGACAATTACTCAGTAGCTGCATGAGAATAATCAAAGAACTGTGATTAGCTGCGACTTCTTATTGGGTATATATTTGATTGCAAAATCCAAGTTTTTCTCTGTGTAGTGAAATGGCCTTCAAAAGTTTTTTTTTTAATGTAAATGTATGTGTTAAATAGGGACGCGGGTGGCGCTGTGGGTTAAAGCCTCAGCGCCTAGGGCTTGCCGATCGAAAGGTCGGCGGTTCGAATCCCCGCGGCGGGGTGCGCTCCCGCTGCTCGGTCCCAGCGCCTGCCAACCTAGCAGTTCGAAAGCACCCCCGGGGGCAAGTAGATAAATAGGTACCGCTTACCAGCGGGAAGGTAAACGGCGTTCCGTGTGCGGCTCTGGCTCGCCAGAGCAGCGTTGTCACGCTGGCCACGTGACCCGGAAGTGTCTTCGGACAGCGCTGGCCCCCGGCCAATAGATGTGAGATGGGCGCACAAACCCCAGAGTCTGTCAAGACTGGCCCGTTCGGGCAGGGGTACCTTTACCTTTACCTTTATGTGTTAAATAGCATGAAATAATTTTAATGAGCTTTTGAATCTACTTGATAAAAGCAAAATAAACAGCTTTTGTTGGGGTAATTGGCAAGTAATATTGTCATGCTGGGTTTACTGTGTTACTGGAAAAATATTTGACTTGTAACCCCACCACCACCTTAAAAAAAAAGAGGAGTATCATGGATAACATCTGTTTTTGTTTATCCTCTTTCTTTCTTTCCCTCCCTCTCTCTCCAGGCATTTCAGGAATTGTGAGATCGTCCAGCCTAATTCAGAGTGCTAAAACCACCCTAACAGCTGGTAAGAGCATGTGGTGCTGGGTTTTCCTGATGGACCATATCCTTGAGGAAGATACACATGCAAGGCTAATTCTATTCCAGAAATTAATAAAAAGAATCTTGCATATCTAAGGGTTGGAAGTGAGGGAGCCTGTTGGTTCAAGTACCTTAAGAACCAGCACTCCAGTTGAGTTCAGGAGATGCTCAGCATCTGCTGTGTGCAGAACACTCCGCATGGGAAGTTCTTGTCTGCCATTGAGAGCAGCCATTCTAATCACTTTGGTGAGCATCATATTGCTGTCTCTGCTAACAGATCTGTGCTATGTACTCTTGGGCTTCTGAGAAATATTTCTGCAGTTACTTGTTGAAATGTAGGCTGTCTGAGTTACTGGCTCACTAAACTGGGCATTGCATAGTTAAAGCAAACTATCTAAATGAGCTGAGAGTATTATGACAATTTTAAAATTCACGGAACTGATTTTTGATACATAACCATCTTACTCAGCTACAAGTGATCACCAAAGAAGAAGACTTACACTCCAGATTTTGTCCAGTCCGCCACATCAGTCATAACTCTTTGGAATAGCAGGAAGCAGTAGTAAAGGTAAAGGGACCCCTGACCATTAGGTCCAGTTGTGACCGACTCTGGGGTTGCAGTGCTCATCTTGCTTTATTGGTTGAGGGAGCCGGCGTACAGCTTCTGGGTCATGTGGCCAGCAGGACTAAGCCGCTTCTGGCAAACCAGAGCAGCGCACAGAAACACTGTTTACTTCCCGCCGGAGTGGTACCTATTTATCTACTTGCACTTTGACGTGCTTTCAAACTGCTAGGTTGGCAGGAGCAGGGACCGAGCAACGGGAGCTCACCCCGTCGCGGGGATTCGAACCACCGACCTCCTGATCGGCAAGTCCTAGGCGCTGAGGTTTAACCCACAGCACCACCCGTGCCACTGCAGGAAGCAGTGCCTCCCAAATATTGCACAAGACCCTTTGAAGTGATTCTGTCGATGGCTGTATGCATCTCACTGTTCTATAGAGAAGCGAACCCCAACAGGATCACTTCCTCAACTAGAAAATCCATCAGAGTTTATATATATATCGTTGTATATTATATTTGATCCTCCCTTTCTGCCCATCCCTGCCCCTCCCCTCAGTCCCTAGGATAGGCTGTCCTGCTGTGGCTCCATCAATATTTACTGCCCCCGGCGGTGGAGCAAGCCGATTGGGCGCCTGGGGTGAGCCAGGGCAGGACACTCCATGGGGCCTCCAAGGAGTCTGCCTGCCTCCTCCCACTCAGCCGCCCTACAGCTGAGGGGGAGGTGGCGGGTGGACCATTTGGGCAGCGCAGAGCCTGTGGGCACCCAAGCCACTGCGTCACTCCCAGGAGAGATGCGTGGCTCGGGTGTGCTGCAGGCCCCGTGGTGAGTGCCGCCCGGCATTTTGTCACCCCCCTCAGTGGTGACACCTGGGGCGGCCCCGCCCCCACCGCAGCCCCCCTGACTGCCCCTATGCAGATTCTGCCTACAATCACAAGTGCTCTGTCTGCTGCAGCCACCTAACCACAAACTCTCTTTAGTCAGTTCACACTTACAGGGCACTTCTTAATGATTCAAACCACCCAGTTGATACTAATTCTTTTCACATGCGTGCTACAATCTTTTATCTTGTGAAGCACCCTGAGATCTTTTGATGAAGAGTGGTATATTAATAAAATAAATAAATTCTACCCTATCTGTCATTTGAGATATTGCAAAAAGAAAAAGAAAAGAAATCTCAAGGCCAAATTACACATTATACCTGCAGTGATACCTTGTCATGGGCTTGCAGTATGTTCAGTTCTGGGTTTTTATTTGCCTGCCCACCCACACCCCATCCAATTATCCCACATTCTAGTGCTGTTCATGAATTGTGTAGGAAGCTCACCCGGGGAAGTTAACTTTGTTACTCCTGTTGACTTAGCTGTGAAGCAACAAAGGAGCTACTGAGCTTCCTTCTCTTTTCCTTTGCATAATCTGCAGATCATGAAACTTTTGTTTCAGGCTTCTGAAGAGTTAAAGTGTACTCTGCGAGGGCCTCACACCAGCACAGTTGAGGGTTCATAAATGCATGAGATGTTTGCCACCAGAGGCCAGTTGCTAACACCTGCATCCTGGCACATTAACCATCTGTTTTAGAACTGTTTAATTGGTGGGAATTCCTGGGCGCCTTGACTTTCAGCTCTTAACACACACTAATTTACTAATAGATAAGTTTGTGGCTTCCCCACAGAAAAGCATGGTTGATCGCAGTGCAGCAGATGTCTTAAGAACATAAGCACAATTAAGTTGGGTTGCTGTGTGTGGGTGTTTTTCATATATTCAGCAGTATACAAAGATACCGGTTTAACCACTTAACCATCCTTCTCCTGTTACAACTGTAATTCTCCTAATGAATCTTTGAACTAGCACAGACTTGTATGAGTATTATTTATCATTGGTGTATTATCCACCCATCTCCTACGCCCTTTTTCCTCTTTCCCACACAGACTTTATTCAAATTTTAATGGCAGGCTTGAGGCAGAATTCAAAAGCCAGACGTTGTTGCATTAGCAACTTGCATTTTCCTTTTATGTCCCCCTTTTCCTTCTCTCTGCTTCCCTGGCAGTTATATGGTTGTTATCTAGGGAGGACTTGCTCTATGTTGTCAACATTTGCTGTTGCTCAACTCACATTCAGCAATCTCAACGGTTACTTGTTTCAATATGATGCCTGCATTTTTATAAACCGTTTATCACATGCTGAAACACAGGTAACATAGCCCTTGTTAAACCCTGAAATATCTACAGGCCATATGGTAGGCAGTTGGATCCTCGATGGCACTCATTATGTAGCTGCCGTGCTCTGCTTGCAAACATTATTTGGCAGGGAGCACAACAAGGACTTTTAAAACAACTGGTAATGTTTCCCTTCATCTTTTTCTGCCAGCGTGGTTTTAAACTAGTTTGAGCCCTATATTTTTGTTTACTGTCAGATGCCCTATTTAGCTTTTCAAGAAAAGGGGCCTGTGTGTTTTCTAAAATCTGTGGCAAGACTTCTGGTCTGGTTTCTATTAGAAGTGGCACCATCCATTGATTTAGTTTTCCTCTTGGCCTTATGATCTTTTAGAACTTTTAGAAGCTTTGGAAATGTTTTATATTTAGTTGCTTCTAAGGAGTGTGTGTGTGTTACACAGTTATTGCATTTGGCAACCTTGTGTAAAATAAAGCCATGTTTTGTTATATTTGCAGTAATGATCTAGCGATGCTTAGCTTTCTGCCAAGGCATGCATTGCTATTTAATTCCAACTGATATCTCTTCTAGGTATTCCTGAGTATTCAGATTTTGAAGCTTTGAACAATGCTAGGCTACGTTCAGACTGCTGCATAGGAAAAACGCTGATATTAGCCCTCCCCATTTAGACTGATAGTTAAAGACCAGAAAATTCCAGTAGCTTGGGGTAGCCCGCCTCCACCACACCCTGGCCACCCAGGGTGTCACCACCGAGGGGGGGTGTCAAAATGGCTTGTGGCACTCACCGCGGGGCCTGCAGCATGCCCGAGCCATGCATCTCTCCTGGGAGAGACGCGGTGGCTTTGGCGCACACAGGCTCCACGCTGCCCAAGCGGCCCGCCCACTGTCTCCCCCCCCCCAGCTGTAGGGCAGCTGGGTGGGAGGAGGCAGGCAGACTCCAGAGGCCCTGCGGAGCATCCTGCCCTGGCTGGCCCTGCCCCTGGGTGCCGCCCCAGGCGCCCAATCGGCTTGCTTCACCGCTGAGTCTAAGACTACCATCTGGCTTAAGTGCCACATGTCCTTTTCTAGGATGTGCCTTCACTTCCCCCTCCTTTTCTGTCTATCAGCCTCCCATGCCCACTCAGTATGCCCAAGTCCTCATTGGGTAGTTTTGGGGTTCCTCTGAGGTTTTGTGCCTTAAATATTTTTGGTACTTTTGCAAACATTCTGGTTCTCCTAAGCTTGCTTATTATTTGTGGGTGTTAGCATCTACAGAGAATGAATTCGCTATTAAAACAGTAGGATTTAAGCATGGACTCCAGCAGCACCATCTCTTCAATTACAGCAGAACAACAGTGCAGTATTGTTACTAACAATATAGCCAAATATTTATTCTACAAAGCTTGTCATATTGGGTGTTAACCAATAGGTGTCCCTTTGCTTCTCCAGAGCACATGGGAACAGGTGCGAGTAGGAGGGGTAGACAAAAATGGTCTCTCTCCCCATTCTGCTGCTGGATCCCTCCAATTGGTGGGGTAACACTCATTATCTGTTAATGTGAACTCTAATGACTGTTGGGTTATACAACAAGAGGAATACTACTTCCTACCCCTTTTCATTATACCCTTTTTCAAAGGTGCAATCAGAAAATACTATTGACTAGGTAGAAGAAAAATTCATGACAATTTGGTCTTAAGGTTCTTAAAACATATTGTAAAAATTGCGTAGCTTAGCTGGAGACAGATTCAGCTGCCCGTCTTCATCCATCCTTATTAGTGAAAAATTGCTCATGAATTCTCAGGAACACAATGTCGTCCTAAAATTAAGAAATTCAGAGTTGACTTCCTCCCTTTCTGCTTCTGGTGAAAAACCTCGAAGCATATCATTGTGTATCTCCTTGATGGTGAAGCATATTAAGTGTTGTGGCCCTCTGGGGCATGCAAATCTAAAATGAGTGAGGTGGTCAAGTTCTGAGCTCAGAGTTTTCAAAGGAAGCATGAGCAGTGCTCATTGCAAATAACCTGTGGTTGTCCTCCCCTTATTCTCATAGTTACATAGGGATGTTCCCATGTAGGCAATCGTGTTTGCCTGCCATGTTGATTGCTGATGGCTGTTTCTTGTCTGAGTGACAGATTTTGATAGATATTGGTCTGTGTCATTCTGAGTGAACGAAACATCCTGCAGTGCTTGCGTGTAGCATATATTGCAAGGTGCAGATGTCAACCATGAAACGTGGCAGCTGTTTTTCCAGGCTATATGGGAGTGAGAAATAGAAAGCAAAGGGTGCTATATCAGGCAACAGATCTAGCCTGAAAAAGCCTGGGGGGTGGTTCCATTTTCTCTGAGTGAAAATACCAGGAAGTTTTCAAAGTGACAAATGGCAGCGCTAGAAGGAAGCACTAGCATGTGTGGTATTTAGTTACCCAGCACCAGCAGACTGCTGACGGAAATCTTGAAGATGGTCAGCTTTTGCAGAAAGATTACAGCAAACACACCTACCTCTGTGGAGTCTCAAGTCATGAGACATTTAAAGAGTAGGATTTAGTAAGGAGAGTCTTCAAAAATGCATTGGGGACTAGTTAAAATAGATTAATTAGGGGATGTATACTGTATTGTCAAATTCTCTTGATTTAAGAACTGGCCATAAAGTTGTGGGATGCCTCTCCAGGTAGCGAAGTATAAAACGCTAGTTACTGAAGCTGTTCTAAATGTCTGGCTTCCTTTTCCTACTTTTAAAATTAGTTAATTTCTTAGTTATTGCTATTTATTTATTCAGTGTTTTATTTGTTGTTCAACAGTCTATTAGTTATTGCTATTTATTTATTTATTTAATCTATACCCTGACCTTCTTCCCGAAGGAGTCCAGGGCAGGAGACGGGCCCAAAATTTACAAACAAGTAAAGCATTATAAAACAGCCAACACATTCTTAAAATAGTTAATGGAGAGCAATAATGAAGAGTATTTAAGGGGGGGGGAATAAGCATTGTGAAGTTATTCTGCTGTGCCTTTCTGTTTAAGGTGGCTGACAAAAATACACTGACATATTTACTAACATAAATAATGCAAGAAAATGATAAAGCCAATAAACTGTGATTTAAAACAGCAGCCAGAATGTAAGAGCAGAGGAGCCCTCCAATAACCTGAGCCATGTTAGCATACCTCCTCGGCCCTTGAGAACCCTTGCACTCTGTCATAGCCAGGGAGAAGCAATGTCTCCCCATGTAAGGGGCCCACTGTAATTCATTTTTTTCTTTTCTTTCTTTTAAAGGAATAAAAAAATCTGTGACTTACAGCATGAAGAAGATGTACAAAATGTCAAAAGGATGGCTGAGGAAGACATGACACCCAGAGGGCTGGACTTTTTGAAAAATCAGCTGGTACTCTTTGTGGCTGAAGGTTATTCCCATTTGACCTGTTGCATCACCTTGCCTTGGAAAATTAAGAATATGCAGAAACACGTTTGTGCTATTTATACACCAACAGTGTTGCACAGACGATAAACACAGGAGATCACCAGTTTTGGTTTCTTCAAGAAGTGGGTTTCCTTCCTTCCTTGTGTCTGTTAGAACTCCCTCCCCCTACCTTTCCAGAGTGACTGTTTCCATATGTGCTGTGTTATGTTACAGTCCTTAAAAACAGGAGCCCTGTGTGATCAGGGTTCCAGTCGTGTGGAGGACTGTAGGCCTGCTCAGCTAAATGTGCTTTCAATCTCCCTCATCAGATCTTGATGCTCAGGGTAGGAAGGTTGGAGAGGGTAGTGCTCATGGCCCTGTGGCCCCTTCATGGATCCTGTTAATGAACTTCTAAATAGGACTCCTACAAAAGTTTATTCTTTTACAAATATATATAGGGAGAGTGTGTATGTCCTTTGAGCATGCAGTTTGTGCTAACCACTCTTCTGCAAGAGCGGCTCATACTCTTGCATCTTTAAGTTCACCAAGAACTCTTAAAGGTCTAATCACACAGCTTAAGAACCGTTGAATGGTACTGAATTATTTTCCTCTTGGCCCTCTTTCTGTGTAGAGTTACATGCCAAGTAACTTTGCAAAAGGTCAGCCATTTGTTTTTAAGGCATAGTTGACAGCAGTATAATTCACAGCCAAATATTGGTGAGCAGGTCATATTTCAAAACAAGGTCGGGTTATAGTTGAGCTTCTGGGTCCAATAATGTGTGGGTGTTTAGGTATATAATTTAAGAGTCCTGCTGCACTGCTAGTGCTTTTAATGTCTGCCTGTGGTTAAAATCAGGGGACAGTTTTCTTACTGGTAATAGACTGTTTCTCCATCCCCACCACTTGTGAATTTTAATTACTGGGGCACAAATGAAGACAACCAAAGAAAGGGGGTTCAGATAACAGCATTTGACCTTACCACTCATTTCTCTTAGGGCAAAGTGAAAATACGTATCAGTGTTTTTTTTTTTGTTGGGGGCTGTATAGATTTGTTTCCCTTCCTACCCACCCACCCCTCCATTTGCTTAAAGTTGCTTTCTCATCCAAACAACTTTTCACAGATGGCTACCATGCAAAAAGGTGTGTTTGGGCTGCAGCTCACATTGTAGTTGCATTTAAAGGCACAGTCAGGAGGAACTAGGGAAATAAAAAGGAAAGTTCTGTTAAAGATTATACATGTTTTGAAAGCTTACAAGAGCTCAGGTTAAAACATAATTTTAATTTGATTATTTTCCACTCTTTCTCATGGGCTCAAGGCAGGTAAATGTATACAGATGTATTTTGCAGCCCAGGTGGCACAAGAGCTTGATGACTGATTGTAGAAAAACACACACGAAGGCTTTAAATTCTGACATTAAATACAATGAAAAGCTGTACAAAAATAAGCCATTTTTCATTTAAAAATAGTCAAATGAGCTTATTGATGTGCATATTTTGTCTCTGAGAAATGGCAGAGGTTTACTGCATTCTTGATCAGTTCTAGAAAAACTTTCTCATATTTTAGTCCTGTTGAAATATAGTGAGGTCTTATGATGGAGAGCTTTACATTTCCAGCTTCTAGGATTATTGTGTTCCCAAACGATTAAAGTAGAACAGATTACTAACATAGTAAGGAACTACATGGGAGAGTTTCTAATGCTGGAAATACACTGTTGACACTTTTTCTCACAACAAGCTCTTTTGCAAAATCCTGCTTACTTTTTGCACTTGAAGGCATCTAAGAAGCAATTTGGGGGCCAATCTCACTCTCTGCATGGATAAGTATCTTAGACGGAGTAGTACTGAACAGCTCTAGAAAGTAGCTGTGGCCTTTAATTCAGAATTCAGGAGCTCTTGCAGACTCTTAAACATTTGAGCTTTCTAGATCATTTTGCTAAGGAATCTGAAAGCCAAAGATTGCAATCCTGTGTGTGCTTTTCATGTCAGTGCCGTTGATTTTAATGAAGCTTACATAGCATTGACTCTGCCGTGGGATAGCAGCAGATGCATCATACCACATGTAGGGGGCAGACCCATGTTTGAGGTGAGGTGAGAGATACAATTTAGACGTTACCGTATTTTTCGCCCTATAGGACGCACTTTTCCCCCTTCAAAAATGAAGGGGAAATGTGTGTGCGTCCTATGGGGCGAATGCAGGCTTTCACTGAAGCCTGGAGAGTGAGAGGGGTCGGTGCGCACCGACCCCTCTCGCTCTCCAGGCTTCGCGGACCTCTCCGCAAGCAGCGGGAGCGCTCCCGCTGCTTGTGGAGAGTTGCCGGCATGCCAAAGCCTGCGCGCACTGAGATCAGCGCGTCCAGGCTGTAGAGTTTGGAACTGACAGGGTTAAAACTCACTGGTGTCCTGTATCTGGATCTGGGAGGAGCTGGGAGGAGCTACATGCCAAGAAGTGCGTCACAGGATGTTGTTCTGACGCTCTTCAGATCTGTCTCTGCAACGGACAGAGAAGCAGCCCAACTTAGAGGCTGCTGGGCGAGTGCTTTTGGAAAAGCACAAAGATGCCGGAAAGTTCCGATGGTGTCTGACTGATTTATTGCTCTGTAAATAAAGCTACTAGAGATTAGAACGGACTGTCTCTGGACCTGATTTATCCCTATTCTCACACGGAAGCAGGACCGCTGCCGCTACTCTGCTATCTTGCCAGGTCATTTTTTCCCAGCAGAGTTCTCACAGGGAAGAGTGACTGGACGGCAATTTATCTTCACTCTAAGAGGTTATGGATGATCCGCGTCTCCTGATAAGTGTGAGAAGGGAGGAAGGCTGCCAGCTTTGAGTTGCTGTGATCTCCTGCCAGGAAGGGCAGTGAGGAATGCTGGTGATCGGAGCCAAGAGCCAAGAGAGACGGCTGCTTCAAAGGACCAGCCTGCTGGCAAACGTGTGAGTACGCTTGTGAGAAGCCCTGGGGGGAGGAGATGGCTGCTGCTCAGGCACAGCAGGGCCATGAAAGCTTCAACATCCCCTTCGAAAGGCTCAATGGAGCCAATTGGGAGGACTGGTCCAAGCGCATGTATTATTGGCTGGAGGGAAAGCAGCTGTGGGAATGCACACAGGCCGATCCAGTCGTGGCCGGGCCCAATGCAGCAGCTGCAGAAGTGGAGAGGGCTGCAGCAGCGGCAAAGAAAGATAAGAAGGCCATGTCCCATGTGGTGATGGCGATTGAAGCGTCGCAGCTCCCCCATATTGATGGCTTACATACCTGTCATCAGATATGGTCTGCTCTGACTAGAATACATCAGAGGACCACAGCTGGGGCAAAGATCCATGTGATACGTTCTCTGTTTGAGAAGAGGCTGTCCCCAGGGGAGCCGATAAGGGATCACATTGCTCAGATGCTGACCATCTTCAGTAAGCTGCGTCAGCTCAATGTGCCCTTCCCAGATGAACTTAAAGCTTATACGCTTTTAAGCTCTTTGGACAGGAGTTATGAGAACTTGGTTCTAACGATGGAAACGATGCCGCCGCAGGATCTTACGATCGAATATATTAGCGGCCGCTTGATTGACGAAGAATCAAAGCGCCAGAGGGCTGTGAAAGAGGGCGCAGGCTGCACCCCAAGAAAGAGCGGGGGGGCAGCAGCCAGGAGTGGCGAAGACTGTGTGAGAGCCTTTGTTTCAAAGAGATGCTATCGGTGTGGCAGCAACACACATCTGGTCCGCAATTGTCCGCTAGAGGCGCAGGATGGCGGCAAGGACTCTGGCCGGCGTGGAATGTCAACAAAGCAGGTTCCCAGGGCCGGTTCTCACCAGAGACGTGGGAAAGCAGCAGGCCACAATAAAGACAAGGCGTCTTATCACCTCACAGCTGCATTGGTCTCTCTGGGAAGCAGCGAAAGCCCTAGTCGGGGGAAGGCTGTGGCCATGGCAACCAGGAAGGGCACAGACAGTGGGGGTGCAACCAACGCCATGGCATCTTTGGAAAACAGCCAGAGAGACACCTTTTCTCTGATCATCGATTCAGGAGCTTCGCATTGCCTCGTTAACTACAGAGAGCTCCTGAGGAACTGCAAGACAGTTAAAACTGCACGCTCTGTCATTTTAGCAGATGGGTCAAAAAGACCACTGACTGAATCTGGGTCTTTGTTTTGCTCTTTTCTAGGTTGTGAAGTGCCAGCTTATTATGTCCCAGAACTCGCCCATTCTCTTTTGAGTGTGTCAGCATTATTGGCTATTGGAATTGATGTCTTATTCTCTAACAATTTGTGCTCTTTTTACAGGGATGGGAAGAAGATCTACAGTGTTGAGAGGAAAGACAGGCTCTTTCTGGTGGAGCTGCCCATTGAAAATGGGGCTGGTGGGAAAATGGGACTGGTGGAAAATGTGGCTAGTGGGTCCATTGATAATGCCCAAGTGCAGTGTGCTAATGTCCCACCACACAATGATTGTATCCATCTGTGGCACAGGAAATTTGGGCACGCAGCGTGGTCGTATGTGCGTAAAGCTGCAGAGAACACAATTGGGTGTAGGTTCAAGGCATGTGACAAATTCCTAGATTGTCAAGCCTGTAAGCAATCAAAGGTCACAACATGCACATACCCCAGGTCAGAGAGAAGGACCAGCAAACCTTTTGAACTGGTCCATGCAGATTTGTCAGGGCCCATGCCCACACCTTCTTTAGCTGGGTCTAAATGGATTCTGATTCTGATTGATGATTTTTCGAGACACACCTGGCTGTTTACGCTTAGATGCAAATCAGAAGCAGCTGCACTGATCAGAGATTGGATCACAGCGGTAGAGCTGCGTTTCTCTACCAGGGTGATTTCCTTTCAATCTGATCGCGGGGGGGAATTCACAGGTTCTGCGCTGCAATCGTTTTTCAGGCAGAAAGGTATCAGTCATCGTTTGACTGCCCCCTACTCTCCGCAACAGAACGGGTTGGCGGAGAGGAAGTTTCGCACTTTACAGGAATCAGCGCATGCTATGTTGGCAGACTCGGGATTGCCACAGCGTTTTTGGGCTGAAAGTTATAAGACAGCATGCTTTGTGCAGAACAGGGTGTTCAATTCAAGTGTAGGAGACACACCGTACTTTCTGCTTCATGGAAAGAAACCGAAGGTGGACTTTCTGCACGTTTTCGGTTCACAGGCTTGGGTTTTGGTTCCAAAGGCCATGCGCAGAAAGGGTGAGCCAAGGTCTAGGAAGATGATCTTTGTAGGCTATGAGCCGGGTTCAAAGGCGTGGCGTTTCGCATACCCTGCTGGCGACCAGTCTAAGCTGCTTATTAGCGGCAGTGCTGAGTTTTGCGAGCAGAGTGGGTGGAAACGTCTTCACGGGAACCCAGATATTCTGTTAGACTCAGGTGATGATGAGGAGGAGGACGAGGCTGAACCTGTTGCTGAGGCGCACGGTCAACAGCCACAGAGTCCAGAGCAGGGATCTCCAAGGCAGAGGCCCCAAACCTCCCCAAAAGGGAGTCCCAAGACCCCTCCACAGGTCTCTGTCAAGTCTGAGCCGAGGAGTGAACCATCCTCGCCAGCAGAACCAGCTGTACGCCCAAAACGGCGCAGCAGGTCAGAGGGGGAGGTTTCTGACACAGGAGATGGTAGGGCTGATCCAGGTGAATCAGGCACAGGTCCAGAATTCACGCTGAGGAGGTCAGCTAGGTCAACCAAGGGTAAGCCTCCTGAAAGGTATGAAGCCACTAGTGTTTGGGTTGGTGTGGCTAGGTGTGAGCCTGAATCCTTTGAGGATGTTCAAAAGTTGCCTCAGGAAGAAGCTAGCAAATGGCGTGAGGCGATGCAGAAGGAAATGAACTCAATGGAGTCTCTTGGTGTGTTCTCACTCACTCAGCTGCCGGCTAACCAGCGAGCTGTTAGTTGTAGGTGGATTTACCGCTTGAAACCCACAGAAACGGGAGAACCACAGTACAAAGCGAGATTAGTGGCACGTGGATTCACACAGAAAAAGGGTGTCCACTTCACAGAGGTTTATTCGCCGACCTCAAGAGCGGAGACTTTGAGAATGCTTTTAGCGATAGCAGCACAGAGAGGTTGGAAGGTGAACCATTTTGATGTAGATGTCGCCTACCTGAATTCAGATCTCCAGGAGGAGTTGTACATGCTTCCTCCTCCAGGGTTTGAAGTCAGTGAACCAGGTATTGTGTGGCGGTTGCACAAATCCATCTATGGATTACGCCAATCTGCCAGGAATTGGAATATGTGCCTACATGAAGCCTTAGAGGAGCTAGGTTTTAAGAGGTCTGTTGCAGACAGTTGCCTGTACCTGAAGGGGTCAGGAGAGACACAGGAAGTGATTCTTGTCTTTGTTGATGATATCTTAATGATGGCACAGACTAGTGAACAGGTGAAGAAGTTTGCTAGGGAGCTTGGAAAGCGGTTCAAGCTGAAGCAGCTTGGGGATGTCAAATCCTACTTAGGTGTTCAAATAGCGAAGACTGAGGATGGTAGCTTTTTGCTTAGCCAGAAAGGTAAGATTGAACAGTTGCTTGAGAAGTTCAGGATGTCTGATTGTGCAGGTGCCAGGTCACCCATGGAAGCTGGATACGTAAAGGAATTTCAGCAAGTAGAACGCGCTGCGTTCGAAAATACTGAAGTGTTTCAGTCAGCCCTAGGGAGTTTGTTGTACTTGTCTCAGTGGAGCAGACCAGACATTGCGTTTGCTGTCAATCTGCTCAGCAGAGAGGCATCAAACCCCAGTGTGCAAGCCTGGAATGGCATCAAGAGAGTTCTGAGGTATTTGCAGGAAACCAAAGACTTTTGTCTTAGGTTGCCAGCTCAAGGAGAAGTAAAGCTGACTTGCTTTGTGGATTCGGATTGGGCTAACTCTGAAGACCGCAAATCAGTGTCAGGCCTAGTGGTGAAGTTTGGGAACTCTGTAGTTGGGTGGAGGTCCCGGAAGCAAAGTCTCATAGCGCTTTCATCTACTGAAGCCGAGTTCAGTGCGCTATCAGATGCTTGCAGAGAGCTGGAGTTCTATGTGTGTTTGGTCAAGGAAATCTGTGGAGAGAATTGTCTGCCCGTTGTGGTGCATGAAGACAATCAACCTTGCCTCAAATTGGCTGAGACGGGGCAATTCAAGGCGAGGACCAAACATTTGGACATACGTTTCCGGAATGTATGTCAGAGCGTTCGTGAGGGGCTAGTTGCTCTAAAATACTGTCCCTCAACAAAGAACCTCGCTGATGGTTTCACAAAACCATTAACCTTCCAGAAGCACGAGGAGTTCTGTGAGGGTCTGTGTATGGGGAAAGCATTGTTGACTGTTGTCTCCAGATGCAGGACAAGAGGGGGTGTAGAGTTTGGAACTGACAGGGTTAAAACTCACTGGTGTCCTGTATCTGGATCTGGGAGGAGCTGGGAGGAGCTACATGCCAAGAAGTGCGTCACAGGATGTTGTTCTGACGCTCTTCAGATCTGTCTCTGCAACGGACAGAGAAGCAGCCCAACTTAGAGGCTGCTGGGCGAGTGCTTTTGGAAAAGCACAAAGATGCCGGAAAGTTCCGACGGTGTCTGACTGATTTATTGCTCTGTAAATAAAGCTACTAGAGATTAGAACGGACTGTCTCTGGACCTGATTTATCCCTATTCTCACACGGAAGCAGGACCGCTGCCGCTACTCTGCTATCTTGCCAGGTCATTTTTTCCCAGCAGAGTTCTCACAGGGAAGAGTGACTGGACGGCAATTTATCTTCACTCTAAGCTTAGAGGCTTCACGGACCTCTCCGCAAGCAGCGGGAGCCAGCGCTGGGCTCCCACGGCTTGCAGAGAGCTGCCTGGGGGGGAAATAATTTTTTCCCCTTTATTTCCCCCCCAAAAAACTAAGTGCGCCTTATGGGACGGTGCGTCCTATAGGGCGAAAAATACAGTATTCATCCCGTTCGCAGTTTTTTGAGAAACGCTTTGTGTCTCAAATCCCAAAGTGAAGCAGGGTGCCTGGGGGTGGGGGGCAGCTTTGGGGCTTGCCCAAAGCAAAATGGGATCCCTCTGACTCTGCACAAGTCAAAAAGGGAAAGCTCTGAGGCGTTTTGTGGCACCTTGGTGATCTAGACATCAAACTCTGCAGACAAGTACCTGTGAAAAGTGGGGGGGGGAAATCTCTGATTTTACCATAGAGAAAACTTTGTGTTGGGCTAATAGGGACAGGAAGCAACTTTGCAGAACTGAAATGTATGTCTCTAGCTTGAAGAAAATGTCAGGGTCAGGAGATGGAGGTCCAATGCGACTGAGGGATCTAGCTTGTAATCAATGGGAATGATCTTATTAGAAAAGCAGGTCCATTTAGTTCTTCCCACCCCAAAATTAGCTTCAAAAGCCCTTGGAAATTTTGGTTTGAAATTTGACAGGTTTCTTAGATGCAGGGGTGCCTCCCCCATGCCTGCAATTTTCAGGCCAGGTGCTCACACAATGCTAAAACTGTTGACAGCTGCCCTTGAGGAGAAACCTTTGCAGCTTTGCTTCTGAAATTTGGCAGGATTCGTGACCTCAGAATTGGCAAGATTGCCTGATATATATTCTACGCCAGAATTTAAAAGTTAAGACATTTCCTTTTTAAAAAACCCAAACAAAAACCAAACTTTAAAACTGTCCCGTAGAAAAGCCCCTGGATCTAACTGCATGTAAATTGGCAGGCCTCCTCCACTCAATTGCTTTGCAGCTTTCATTCACATCTGCCTAAAGGAAAATAAGTTATAACTGATACTGTTTTGGAGGTGGGAGAAACAAAATGGACTCATGCAAACTCTCTAGATGAAGCAGAAAATCTTAAAAGTGCCTTGAATCAAGGTAGGCGGTTTCCTGAAACCCAGAATTGGGGTCCTAAATAAATGTTGTGGTCAGTGCACACTCCTAGTTCCAATGCTGTGCTTGCGGGACAGCTCAGTGGTAGGATACATGCATGAAAGTTACATTTGCGGCATGAAAATGTGGAGAGCCACTGCCAGTCAGAGTATGCATTTAGCAACAATGCAGTTGCAGTGTCATAAAACACACAAAATACAGAGTAGATAATACTGATGCATCATGGTCTGACTTGCACCAGTGGTACAAGGCAATTTCCTGTGTCCTCTTGTGCGAGTCAGCTATATATTTTTGTATTCGTTTACTTATTTCAAAAGAAAGGGCAATTGTAGGCTATTGAAAGGTTTCCCGTGCCCTGTGCTAACGAAGGGTTATTTCAGTCTTAAGTGGTTAATGATCAGGAAGCAGAGAATTTCTGCTTGACCTCTTCCAGGAACTTGGCAGCTTCCGTGATAGCAGTTCGGGTCAGTTGCTTAGGGATTTGGCAGTGAAGTGGGAAAGAAAGTTTATGCAGTCTGATCAGCAGATAACCGAGATCCAGAGGATACTGGGAACCAATTTTTTCTGGCCCTCCCTCGCAACATAGTGACCTACAATATTTAAAAAACTGATGTAAACATCCAAAGCCAAGAGATGGTAACACTGGAGCCTTACAGAGCTGCCCGGGGAGGTTGCTCTAAAGATATGGTGCTACCACTGATAAGGCCCTGTTTCATGAACATCTGTCTATCCTCTGATGATACTGAACACAAGAAGGGAGGGGCATCAGGAGGAAAGTTTCCAAAGGATCAGGTAGGTTTATGTGGGAGAAGAAGGTTCTTCAGATACCTTGGTCCCAAACCTTAAATGCTGGTATAGAAATATTAGTAATAAATATATATGATCGAAACCAATATGTGAATTGTGTGTGGAAGCCAGTGAAAGCACTTTAAAACAGGTAGAAGATCTTCAGGCTAGTGTGTTCCACATAAAAATTTAGCTGCTGTGTTCCAAACAGTCCCCAGTGGTAGTCCCATGCACAATGCATTTTTAAAGTCTAACCTGGATATTACCACAACATGCCTTTCATTTTCTAAGAGAGCCCAGAGGCAGCATAAATTGATGAAAAGCAACACGCAGAACACCCATTGAAAGACCGGGATCTAACAGTTCCCCAAGCTGTAAACCTCTTCAAGGGGAAGTACAAATTCACATCAATAGTGAGCAGGATACCACTTCCCATACACATTGAGCCACCTTGTCATTTTTGAGATGACAAAAATGAACCCACCTGTTTGTTACTTGTGGCATGTTTTTTAATCTGAATGAAAGTTGAATGGACCTCTGCTGGAACTCTGTAGGACACCAGTTGTCAAGCTATAGTAACAGCACCATGTTCAGGCATATGTGCATCAGGAAGGAATAGGATGCCTAACATACCTGTAGTGCCTTGCAGGCAAGTGAACTGAAGGTAACAAAGTATCAAAGGCCACTGAGAGACTCAGTAGAACTAATGAGGATGAACTTCATCTGCCTTTCTGTCCTTATAGCTCCTCTGGGAGGGTGACCAAGGAATTTCAGTGCCATATCTGGGTCAGAAACCACACAGAAATGTATTTAAGATATCAAGCAGTATCATCCCAAAGTTTCTGAATCTGAGCCGCTACCACCACAAGTGGAGTACCTTCCCCCAAAAGATTTTATGAAGGAAAGATGGCTATTCTCAAATAACTGTGTTCTTGGTGAATTAAATTGTCATGCACCACTGAAACTCCCTATCTCCCTTTTTCTCCCTTGTTCTCTCTTCCTTTCTTGATGAAGTGTACTTTCTTTGTGGACATTTATTTCTGCATTTTATAACTGCGTTTTGAGAAATGATTTTTTTAAGCAACACTTCCTCCTTCCTTTTTAAGTTGGTACTTGCAAATACACTGGTGGGGTGGCTAGTGGGTGGTAGGGCAGCACATATACACACACCAAATCTTTCAATATGTATATATGGGAACATTCACACAATTCTGTAAATGCAATTTAGAGGCATTAGTATTTATCACAAATTTTCACGGATTTCATCTTTTACAAGGTGTCCCTACATCACTACCGCCACCACCCCTGCTCCAAATTTCTTAAAATTCTCAATATTAACATGCAAATTTGGGGAACTGATGCAAGAACCTTTTAAAGCAAATAGGTGCTGTGTACTTTCTGGGAGCATTGGCCTATTCTATATAACTGGAAGCGACACTTACTTTTTTATTATTATTAAAGATTTTCTTCATTTACAAAAGTGTGTGCAATGTCTCTCATGGAAGCGAAACTTACTTGTGCTACAACCATTCTTTTTTAATTGCCCATAAGAGTTTCTCCCATACCCACTAAACCAAATGTTAATATATAAGCAATACACAGTCTTATTTGAGTGTTCCTGAAAAGTACCCAAGCATGCCACTCTTAAGCTGTTTATTGTGACAAGAGCCCCTGTGAGCATCAGCTTACTTCATCATGCAAGATGGCAGATGGTATAGTGAAGGGCAAGCGAAGCTAATAAGGAAAGATTCTTGGATACACTAAATTTACTTTGCTGAAGTATCAAAGCATAAGTACTCTGACTATTGCAATTGGAAAGACATACGTTGTTGTGCTGGAGGTATTTTTCAATAGTTTATAAATAGGTTTTTCTTTCGGAAGTGTGAACAGATGCGCACATAACATCTTATCTGTATATTTTTTATATCCAAATACAGTCTACTTTGATTTCACTTACCTTTTTTCATAAGGTAGGCAAAACCAAGACAGTTGGGGGGAAAGTGTACATTTGAGATGGACCGATCACACTAAAGACCAGTTTAAGAAGTTTACTTAAGTTGCCACTTTGGGAGACATCACCCTCCTGAAAAATATGGGCCAGAGCATTAGAAGTAACTTGATCAGATTAGAAGGAGGCTGGAGGTTAACCCCGCTGCCTCAGTAAAGAGCTTTGTTGCCTTCAACTTGAAACTTGCTAGCTGAGAAAAAGCAAATGCTACGTTCCAGAGACCAAAACGAAAAGTTACCGACACAGTTCAACAGCTAATTAAGCATTTTATATGCAGCAGATGTTCTGTGTAAAGCCAGAGCCCAGCAAGCCAATGGCAGAGTCTCTTACACATTACAGGTGCTTTATTATGGAGCTTGACTGTAACCTGAGTTGGTTTTATTTGTCTGACGTGGCTAAAGTATATAATGCATCTTTGGGCAAGGTTTGTGGAGAATTTGTTGTACAAAAACAAACAGGCCATTGCATACATTTGAGAGAGGTGGGTTTTTAAAAGTCAGTTTAATGCGGGGTGGGCTAGCTTATTCCAGTTGTGCGTTCCCTGCAAATATTGTAGGCTGTACAGTAAATCTTGTATGAGTCAGGACATAAGAAAGTTTCCCCTTATAGCAGGGACAGTCTTGAAAGCCTTTTCTTTCAATTCTCTGTAAATCATTCACGTCTCTTGTGGATTATTTTTTTAAAAAAGAAAAGAACTGAAAAAAGAAGTAGCCTACCTTTCCTCTGGAGCCTACAGACTTTCGATCTATTTAGGTTTTGGCACAGAGCCACAAGTGAATCACGGGCTATAGTAGTCGATGCTGTGAGTGCCTCCTATTTTTGTTAATAGAAAACACCCTGTTCAGTTGTAATGCCAAAGAAACCCCCATTCAGAAAAGTCTTTCTTTTAGACAAATGTGCAGACATGGGAGAGATTATACAGTGTGACTGAAGGATATGGAGAAAAGTGTGGTTTGTTGCATTAGGAGTCCCTCTAAAATATGGAAATGAACATTTACCACAGACCTTTAATGTTAGATAAGCGCATATTTAATTTTGTGCACTTCTAAAAACTTACATCATGCTGACCACTTTTGTATTCTGTTCTTTCCTTTTGTGCTCTTCTGTGTTCACTTTTTTAGATTTAGTACCCAAATTGCTGCTCCCTAGCAGTCTTGTGTGTCTTGCTCTTCATCCTCTATAGCTCATGGTCTGGCCAACATGCTGCCCTCCAGATATTGTTCATAGAATCATAGAGTTGGAAGGGACAACAAGGATCATCTAGTCCGACACTCTACAGTGAAGGAATCAAATCCACGCCCCTGGGATTAAGAGTCTCATGCTCTACCAACTGAGCCAACTTTCATCATCTCCAGCCAATGGGCCAAGATGATGGGAGTTGTACTCTTAACACATCTGGAAGGTACCACATTAGCTAGCCCTGCTTCAGTCAATAGCTTTAACTGATCCTGGTGCTTGGTAGCTGCTCTTTCCTTCCTCCTTAGCACTATCAAAGTGTTTGTATCCATTCAAATAAAGCAACATAAGCAAGCAAGCACAGGCTTCTGCCCTTGGGAACTTGCAGCCTGAAGTGAAGACCTTTGGTCCTTGCTTCCCCAGCATCATGTGAAGATCCTCGTATCCCCATGGCTTAGTATATGGTGTAATTTCATCCATCTTACCTAAAGATGAACCAGAGTCAAATGAGCGACAGCACTCAAATTCTGGCTCACCTCTCCACGCTTAATAAGGGATATTATATAAGAAGGGCAAATCCAACCACTTTATAAGAAGGTAGGAGAACACTGGGATTCTTTAGCAGTGAACAAGACGGAGAGATGGCTGCGAGTTAACTCTAAGATGCCATAGGAATAGAGAAAATATTCTGGATCTAGGCCATTTGTTGGCAAGCAGACACCCGAGAATCTCATCAGATGGGACTTCACTTTGGCAGCTACTATTAAAAGACCATTGTGAATGAGTCACCAAATGTTGAAAGTGTCAAATGACCAGTCAGGATATTGGGCGATGGCTGAAAGTGTCTATGAATAACCTGGTTGTTTGAATTCACCCACTGATTCTGTCTTAAGGATGAACTCTGCTGCTTGCATTTTTCTCCACAGCCTTTTGAAACCACCCTTCACCCAGTTTTCAAGCTGACCAACCCTAGCAGTTCAGCATTGTGCTAGAATTATAACACAGACTGCAGTCGGATGAATTATGTTCTACTGTGCTTTGTACAGAGTTGGTGAGCTACTTTGGAGACAATGCAAGCTTGAGAAATAGAACAACAAACTTTGGAAAGATTTATTGTTCTCCACTTGCTCAGTCCCCTCCCCCCCATCTAATTTGCCCCCAAAGCAATATATGGAGCATAATTGCACGGCATGTTGTTCCAGGATGTTAGATATCTGACTACTCAAGTATCCAGTGTTATATTTAGACTATCCTGAAGCTGAAACCCAGCTGCGGGCTCCTTTTTTGAACCTTGTTGCATATGTCTGTTTAGTGCTCCTCTGCTTTATGAATTAGTCCAGTATAAGGAATGCCAGCTGGTCCTGCAGAATAACTGCAAGTGATAATCAGCTAGCTGCTGTGCCATATCATTTGACCTGGGCAGGAGGGATACTCATGCCCGTACTGCATTTTCATCATTTGATGTGTGAATGTGCCATCAGTTAGAATACAACGTTATTTTGAGTCTTAGTAACTGGTAATTGGGCAGAGAGGGAGGTCTGAATGGGAGGGGTTGGGGAGGGGCACCCAGATCACCCATTCACCCTAACGTCCTCCTACACTGCCTGTGCAAATATCCATGCCTGCACATAAGCAAGAAGGGAGCAAACGGGGATTTAGTAAGCCCTGCTGGGACCCTCCATGTATGGGTGTAACTCACCCAGTGTTTTTCAGTTGGGTCAGTTTGCACACACGGTAGTCAATATTATCAGGAGTTGAATCAGCTGAACTCTCAGTACAGTGGTACCTCGGGTTACAGACACTTCAGGTTACATATGCTTCAGGTTACAGACTCCACTAACCCAGACATAGTGCTTCAGGTTAAGAACTTTGCTTCAGGATGAGAACAGAAATCGTGCTCCGGTGGCGCGGCAGCAGCAGGAGGCCCCATTAGGTAAAGTGGTACTTCAGGTTAAGAACAGCTCCAGGTTAAGAACGGACCTCCGGAACGAATTAAGTACTTAACCTGAGGTACCACTGTATACTTGCGTAACCTAATCCTATAATATTTAATGCTTAAAGGTTGACAAAATATAGTTGAGGTGCTCAGTCTTTGGGGGCCAGGGAGTACATTTTGAAAGCTAAGGAATTCTGCGGGCCACCAAAAAATACCAGTTTCACAGAAGAAACACTGACCCCCATCTGTGCTACATTGGGCAGCCCATATGTCCCTCCATCTTTCTTTAGACTGAGATCTGTTTTACAACAATGACATCTATGGAACCACAGAGCTGGAAGGCCTTCCCTGTGATAGGGCCCACTATTCAGAATGGATTCCCATAGGAACCCCTCCTTCCATACTGTGGGCACTGGGCAAAACCTGCCTGATTTACTATTGGTTGAAGATTATTGTTTATGCTGACATTGCTTAAGGATTTAACATCATTTTTAAAATCTTGTTGATTTTTGTTGTTGTTAATGTGTTAAAATAATGTTGATAAATAGATAAACATGTTGGCACATTTTAATCCATTTCCCCATTTTATTTTAATTGTTTTAAACTATTTTTGTTGATCATTTTCATATTTATGGTGAGCTACTTGGAGGTTTTACTGCAATTAAGTGATATGCACATTTTGTTAAATAAAGATTTTGTTATAATATTGTGATTATCGTATGCCTCCTTCTGGCAACTCCTGCAGCCAAGCTGGCACCAGACATGTTGCTCTCCTTTCCTTTGGTCCACGTACGTGAGGCCAAGAGGGGGTCTTGTTGTCTGGGCAGTCCAGGACCACCCTACACACTGCCCAGGCTTGCCCCTCAGAGAGGTCACTTCAGTGCTGCTGGCTTCACCCCCCCCCAGGAGGCACACTCCATTGTCTCTTGAGACAGACAATGCCAACATTTCCCCCCTCTGAACTGCTTCGGTGGTAGAACAGCTATACAGAAAACAAACTACAGTTTAAAGTACAAGTTAAATGCTAGAATACCATGTTTATGTTGTGCAGGGATGAAGTATTTTTGTTCCTTCATTTTTAATGTGTGGTCACTTTTAATGTGCTATTCTTCATTTTTAAAACTTAGCAACAAAATCCATACAGATATTAACTGCTTTGTTCTGCGGAAAGTGACCAATAAACAGCCCCAGGGAGATTAGACTGGCCTTGACCAGAGCCAGGGCCTTTTCGGCCATGGCCCCTGCCTGGTGGAATGCTCTCTCACAAGAGACCGGGGCCCTGCAAGATTTGAAATCCTTCCTCAGGGGCTGCAAGATGGAGCAGTTCCATCTTTGGTCAGGGTTCAGTCTGACTCATTTTCTCTTTGTATAAGAACAAGCACAAAGGAGGTTTCCCAGCCCGCTCACAGGTCCTTATAATATCAGTGGAAACAGTTGGTCCTGGCGAGTATTAACCACTTTCAATTTTAACCTGAGGATTGTCATTTGTCCAGTTTTAATTTTAATTTATTTGAATTAATTTTGGGATGCATTTTAATCGTTCAATTGCTTGTTTTTATGCATATTGTATTATTTATATAATGTTAGCCTCTCTGAGCCCGGCTCTGGCCAGGGAGGGCGGGGTACAAATAAAATTTATTATTATTATTATTATTATTATTATTATTATTATTATTATTATCATCATCATCTTTTAGGAAAGGGGTAAAACTAAAACAGCAATTATGAATGGCCCATTTAGGCCACATTCCAAAACAGACTCAAACATACTTCATTCTGTGTTGGATTCTGGCCAAATAGTGTTACATACAATTCTGATTCTGTGTGGGTGGTGGGGAAATGAACGTTTATCAAGTTAAAACTATAAAGAGAGTGGATGGAATTTTCTCAAAACCATGTCTGATCGTTGAGTGAAATTCCTTGGCAGACAAATGGAATTACATCTGCACACAGTGCACAGTTTATATGTATGCTGTTTACTGTTACAATATGTAGTGACTGTCGTGAGCTTTGGTCGGACCTGAAAAAGGATTTGTCAGAGTCCTGGATAAATGGCTTTATTTGGAGCTATAACCTGCGAAGTCTATGCAGAACTGTTTATTTGAAGGCAGTATATACCCTCCGAATACCGGAGGAGGAGGAGGAACAGCAACAACAGGGGATATCTGCTGCAAGATGCCTTGACCCTCTCAGAGAATCTCAGTGTTTCCACAGTTGAAAGTAGAATGGTGGGTGAGTAGACAATAGGTGGAGATCTACTGGCACATTTCTGGGCGATGTCTAGTGAATTGGCCAGGGTTTCCGATTTCCAGATACTTGATAGGAATTACAAAATTAGGCTTCTGAAATGAAGAGAGCTAACCCAGAGTGGTGTTTTTGTGTGTAAAAGGACTGCAAACTCTGTTCAGTGCTGGTACTGAAAACAAGTTCTTAGGTTTAGAACGTGTTCTGAGGTATCCTGCTCTTTAACTCTAGCTGTATGTTGTTTGTATTTGACTCTGGCTGGCTGGTCTCGGGAATTTAGTAAAAAAACAAAGTTGACCCAAGAAGCCTGAAATCTGCCCATCACCGGATTACATGAACCATTGGTATGATGCTTCAGGTCACTTCATGTTAGTTTGCCATTATACTTGCTATTTAGATTGCTTTCTTTCTAAGTCTTGCCACTGTCTGCTCTTTTTGCTGCCTCAGCACACTGATCTGACACTTTAAGTAAACAGGAAATTTAGAATCTATCAGTGTATAAGTGTAGCAAGATTGTTGGTCCCAATGTCCCTTAGGTACCCATTCCCATCTGTTGATTGTCTGGCTGTCTGATTCTCCCTTTGTACAGAACGCAGAGGCATGAGCCATTAGTTCCTTGATTCATCTATCTTTTGGAACACCTCATACGCTAAGGGGGAGTGGGGGACGAGCAATGTCTGATCCAGACGCTTAAATATGCCTGTCTAGACATTTATGATATACTCATTATAATGCTATGAGAGCACCAGGTCACGGCAGGTCACGTCTTTCAAAAACAGCACTTCAGTAATGAAATTGATATGAGAGGCAGCGTAGTACAATGGATAAAGACTTGCGGTATTATTTTGTACTAAGGGGTAGTAGAATGAAGTATGGGTGAGAGAGAAAAACAATAATAAACACTAAATCTAACCATTCCTTGGATGCAAATCTCCATTTCCAGGTACCTTCCTTCCCTTTGAGATATATAAGTGATAAATTCCATACTCAGTCCTAATGCACCTTATTTTATAGATCTGCTGCTGAAGCATTGTGCAAACATTTCCAATAAAAAATAAATGCACCAGTTCTATTAATATTTCAACCAGAAAACTAATTAATAGGGAGCAAAAATGGGTTTTGCATGTAAAATTTAGTATTCAGTGTGCTATATTTTGGGAACAAACATACTAAATGCAGCCTTTGTAGTCTGGCTGATCTCAATTCTCTGCTACATCAAAGGCTACTTTGTTATGGGATCTTGAGTTGTAATAATTATGGCATGTCTGGACCATCCCATCCTATTTACAGTGTTTCTCTTACAGTTTGAATGCCATATACAGCATTCTTAGACAACATTTGAAGGGTGGGTGTGTTTGTGTGTGTAGGGGGGACTAAACGTTTTTTCAAAGGAAACATGTTGACTTTTTTTTTATTAAAAACACACACGCTTTGGGACTTCCCCATCTCCCTGTTTATAATGGCCTGGACCCAACGAGTGAGGCTAGGCCAAGAGCATGTGCTGATCCAACAGGGTTTTTTATTTGGTTCCTTTGAACAATTGATCCCTGTCATGTGGCAAACTGCATGTACCACTCCCTTCATTTTCAGTATTTTAAACATAGCCTGCAGAGGTGCTACTCAAGAAACACAACTCCCATTTGCCGTGCATGAAACTAGTTTCACAGATTCATGTCTTACATCTCTACAGTCTTGCAGCACTAGAAGATGAAGTCTCTCTGCAACTAAGAACAAATCATGCAGTCAAGGCATTGATACTAAAAAGCAAGAGAAATTAACCAGTAGACTAAAATACTTGTCCACTCTTGAAAAATGAGTGCTTTGTTATGTCCCCGCTTGCAAGTATGAGAAGGCAATTGTCTTATAATGTCACCAGAAAGAAGAAACTATTTAATGCCAGCATACTGCAGCAAACTTCTTGTTGCATGCAATAATGACTATATTTCCCAAGTATAACAATGTTCGCAGCATATCTGGAATTAGTTCCGTTTGGTGACACAGCTTGTCTCTTATTTTTCTCTTCCAAGTAACTTTTGAAGAGTATCCTTAAGTCTTCTCACATGAATCATGTTGCCATGACTGTGGCGTGTTTCTGATAGAGTTTGACATTTTGTTGTCATCTGAGTATGGCTAGATGTCAGGCTGTATGAAGCGGCAGCTTTACAGTTGAGCAATGCTGAAATACTTTCTCAAATTATTTGCATATGGAGCTTAGTGACTTGTTTCAGATTAAAGTTTCCTTGAAGTACATTTTATAAAGCTGATGTCAGTTGTAAACTATGACCAATAATTTTATTAAGGCAAGATGTGGATAGAGTTAAGTCACAGAGAATCAACCAGACCGGCACAAAAAAAAAGCAAACCAAAATTCCAGGTGTACTAAGATTTTGTGATACCTTTGAAAGATTTAATGAGTGGTATAACAGGGACGCGGGTGGCGCTGTGGGTAAAAGCCTCAGCGCCTAGGGCTTGCCGATCGAAAGGTCGGCAGTTCGAATCCCCGCGGCGGGGTGCGCTCCCGCTGCTCGGTCCCAGCGCCTGCCAGCCTAGCAGTTCGAAAGCACCCCCGGGTGCAAGTAGATAAATAGGTACCGCTTACCAGCGGGAAGGTAAACGGCATTCCGTGTGCTGCGCTGGCTCGCCAGATGCAGCTTTGTCACGCTGGCCACGTGACCCGGAAGTGTCACCGGACAGCGCTGGCCCCCGGCCTATAGAGTGAGATGGGTGCACAAACTCCAGAGTCTGTCAAGACTGGCCCGTTCGGGCAGGGGTACCTTTACCTTTATAACAGGTAGACATGTACACACTCCACAAGCAAACCAGGATGAGTGCTCATTATGATATAACCACCTTGCAAACAAATCAGACTGAATGTTCAATAAAGACTGGGCATAGTCTAACCACAGCCTAAGCTTTATGCAAGCAAGTTATTCTGCTGTTGTCCAGGTTCTCTAGAAGACCCCTACATTTGTAATTGGATAGAAATAACACGGGTGGCACTGTGGGTAAAACCTCAGTGCCTAGGACTTGCCGATCGCATGGTCGGCAGTTTGAATCCCCGCGGTGGGGTGAGCTCCCGTCTTTCGGTCCCAGCTCCTGCCCACCTAGCAGTTCGAAAGCACCCCTAAGTGCAAGTAGATAAATAGGTACCGCTTTATAGCGGGAAGGTAAACGGCGTTTCCGTGTGCTGCGCTGGTGCTGGCTCGCCAGAGCAGCTTTGTCACGCTGGCCACGTGACCCGGAAGTGTCTCCGGACAGTGCTGGCCCCCGGACTCTTAAGTGAGATGGGCGCACTACCCTAGAGTCGGACACGACTGGCCCGTACGGGCAGGGGTACCTTTACCTTTACCTTAATCCTGTCTACTGGGAAGTTACCAGGTCACCACGGCAATCCTTGCTGAGAAATGACACACAGAAGCTGCAGTGGTACATCGCTATGGCCCCAAGGAAATTCCCACTTTAGCATAGAATCAAAGAATCACAGAATTGTGGAGTTGGAAGGGACCTCCAGGGCAATCTATTTGAACCCCCTGCAATTCAGGAATCTCAACTAAGGCATCCATGGCAGATGGCCATCCAACCTCGGCTTATGAACCTCCAAGGAAGGAGAGCCTACAACCTCCCAAGGCAGTCTGTCCCACTGTCAAACAGCTCTTACCATCAAAAGGTTATTCCTTAAAAAAAAAAATTAAATTTATAACAATTAATGATACAAATCTCATTCATCGTGTTATTTACAATTATTCTCCCTGCCCTCCTCTAGACTTCCCTCAACTCCCCCTCTGCTGAGTTATTTATTTTTATTTATCGTATCCTGCTTTTTCTACACAAAAATAAAATCCCTTATTATTTCTCTAAAATATCTGTTACTCAAAGGAAGTTGTGAAAGTTTATTAAAATCCTGCCAGTGAATCCAGTCCATTCTGTTGTTTCTGCAAATAAACTGTAAATGGTTCCCAGACTCTTTTGAAGTCCTTTTTGTCCTTCTCTTGTAGTTTGTCTGTTAGCTTAGCCAATTCTGCATAGTTCATTAGCTTTTCTTGCCTTTGTTCCTTTGATGGTATTTATTTCGTCTTCCAATGTTGTACAATCAAGATTCTAGCTGCTGTTGTAGCATACATAAATAATGTCAATTTTTCTTTTGGTAGCTCTTGATTTGAGATACCTAACAAAAAGGTTTCAGGGTGTTTGACAAAATTCATTTTAAACATTTTTTTTAATTCATTGTCTATCATTTCCCAATATTTTTTAATGCATTTGCATTCCCACCACATATGATAAAATGTTCCTTCCTTTTCCTTACATTTCCAGCATCTGTTATTTTCTTTCCTAAACATCTTTGCCATTTTCACTGGTGTGATATACCACCTATACATCATTTTCATGTAATTCTCTCATGGGCTCAGGATGTGGGACATAACATAAGTTGATATAAAATTCACAGACTGCATACTATTAAGAAATTATTCCTGATGTTTAGTTGGAATCTCCTTTCATGTAACTTGAATCCATTGGTTTGGGTGCTATCCTCCAGAGCAGGAGAAAACAAGCTTGCTACAGTCCCCATGTGACAGCCCTTGAGGCTAAACATACCCAAGTCCCTCAACTGTTCCTCATCAGGCATGGTTTCCAGACCTTTGATCATCTTGGTTACCCTCCTCTGCACATGTCCCAGCTTGTCAATGTCCTCCTTAAATTGTGGTGCCCAGAACTAAACACAGTATTCCAGGTGTAGCTTCACCAAGGCAGAATAGAACAGGACTATTACTTCCCCCAATACGTCTGTTGATGTAGCCTAGGAAAGCACTAGCGTTTTTTGCTGCTGCATCACACTGTTGACTCGTGCTAAGCTTGTGGTCTACTAAGACCCTTAGTTTCTTTTCACATGTATTACTGGCAAGCCAGGTGTCCCCCCCCCCCACATCTTATATTGGTGCAGCTGGTTCTTCCTGCTGTACAGCCTTACATTTGTCCTATTGAAATTCATTTTGCTACTTCTAGGGTCAGATTCTGTTTTTTTTGCCAGGGTGTACTCTGACTTCCCAAGTTGCTGGGCGCAAAAATATTGCCATGGAAACAGTAATGTCATCCGTAGTAAGCAAGCAATAATCCTACCAGATGAAAGGCTGAATGAAGCTTGTTCAACTTAGTATTATTTACTGCTCTGACACATACAACCCAAAAACGTGTGTTTTCATATGCACCTATTTCTGATGCTTTATTCCTCGGATTATTTTTGAAATGTCTGTATGTTGACTCCAGGCTCGACACAGAGCACATCCTAAATGCAGAAAAGGAGATAGGCTAGAGGAACGTCCCATCTAATTGATGGGGGGGACACGCTTATTCCTCTCCTCCCGCCCGGAGCCCGCAGCACGTTACGCTGAAAACTCTGCTGCAAATGAGGTCAGAGGAAAGAGGAAGAAGTGTGGGGGAGGGTTTATAAATGCCGGCGCCGACCCTCCTCCCCGGAGGGGTCACGGCAGCTCGAGGCTCCCTTCCCCAACCCGGCTCTCTCCTTCAGCTGAGGTACCTCCTGCCTCTCCCGCCTCGCCCTCCCCTTTTCTACCTGCTGAGGATGTGATGTCAGGGCCTCATTATCCTAATGTATGCTGATCTCATGGGCGCCGCAGCCAATGGGGCCGCGCGGCTCTCCCCACCTGCTAGGAAGAGAATTCCATCATTCTTGGAATTCTTCCCTGGGCCAGCAGCGCACGGCGGCGCGGGCTTCCTCGCGCGGCTGCTGACTCGGCAAAGGCGCGCATTGTTTGGGGAGCAGCCGCTCGCTCGCTCGCTCGCCTGCCCGCTCGCCCAATCAGCAAGCTCTCTCCGGCCGGAGCCCGCGCAGCCCAGCTTGGCTGCCGGGAGTCGCAAGCGGCGCTCGGAGCAGCCGCCGCCGCCGGGAGCACGCTGGTCTCCGCCCCCCTCCTGGCCCGGCTCAGCTCGGCTCTGCACTGCAGGGGGGAAGCGACCCAGCAGCGCGGAGCTCGTGCAAACTGGTGAGTGAGGCGACGGAACTCTGCGCTTGCTGCAGCTCGCCGAGCCCGCTTCGCCCGGCACGCTTGGTGTGGCGGCGCGGAGCTGGGCGGGGGGGGGGGGGAGCTTTGCTGGAGGGAGATGCGCGGGCAGGCAGGCAAGCAGGCGAGGCGCACGGCCCCCTGGAGGAGGAGGCGGCGGCGGCGCCGGCGTGGAGCTGGTGGCCGGAGCCGCTCCATGCCTCCCTCAAGCAGGCCGGGTGCTTTTGCAGAGTTGTGTCTAGACTTGCCACATGCCCTGCACACTCTTGTCTTCGCGCGTGACTGGCTGCTTTTTTGTTTGTTTGTCTGTTTGGTGGGATAACGTTCTAGAGCTGAACCCAAACCCCGCGGAGGAGCTGCGAGGAGGCTCTCTTTAGCTCTCGTGTTTTCCTCTCTGAATGTTTGCAATGTTAAAAATGCATGTGCAAAAGAGCGCGGGGGGTTGGGTGGGGGAGGTCGAGTGCCTCTATCCAGATTTGCACTCCCCCCCCCTTTTTAAGCCGGCGCTAACTTGCCCCTAATTTAACACTAGTCCAAATGCAGCCGAATTTTTTGCTCCACAGAACAAACCCTGCAGGCGACTCTTCATTTTGACTGGTCGAGGCAGCGCTCCTTGCTGTGTTTGTGGAGAGGAGATCCTGCCGCGTGGGGCGAGCTCTTCCTCGCCAAGGCTCTTGCAAGATGCCTCACCCAGCTTCTTGCTGTCTCCCAGTATTTGTTTCGCGTGAGCACGTTTAACCCAACAGACGTTTTAGGACCGGCGACTTGCTGGGTGGATCACAGAAGTAGGCAATCCCCAGTCAACTGACTGAGGGGTTGGTCAAAGAGTCCCAGGAAAGAGACAGAAGCAACGAGGGGCAAGAAAAGTCTGATTTTCTAAATCTTGCAGTGGCTGTGATTTTGTCCTCCTTGAGTTGTTTTGTAGACTGTTACCTGATGGCACATCTACCCGGTTGCTTTTACTTTGTGGGCCTCTTTGGACTATCCAGCTCCATTCTGGCTTCTGTTGCTTCATGGGCTCTTTGAGGTGCAGTTTGGCTGCTTCCTTTTCTTATTTGTTCCATGTATATGGCCTTATGCTGAGGAGAATCAGCCAAATTGCATTGCAGTAGTATCCTAGAAGTTTTATGTCCTCTTTGCAATGCATGAAGGAAAAAGCGTCTGGTTCTCGTTCCATGAGAATAGGACTGTCGGTTCTCCCTCCACCCCAGTGAGTGCCATCTGCATTGTTGATGAACACGCCTTCTTCTCTGACAGTTGTGATGCAACTTTGGTTTGAAATTCTGGACGCCTCCAGCTTGTGGCACTGGGAGCTTCTTAAAGCAAAAGATCACCTGAGTTCAGAGTCTGTGAGAGACAGCGTCCAACGGTGCATATGAAGGAATGTAAGGATGGTAAAAAAAAACCTCAAGGAGCAGTTTAAAAAGAAATCAAGGAAATGTTATTTAATTTGTCTTACCTTCTAGAAATCTTACAGTTTGATGGGAGGAGCATGAGGTGATTCTAGTGTCATATCAAAAACTTTCTCTCTGTGTTTTCTCACACAAAGCAGTACTCCTCCAACTAGGTGAACTGGCACTATGATGGTATGCTATGTCCTAAGGAAAGAAAACCGAACTAACTGGCCTGGTTTCGAAACTGAATCAGTGTAGGATTTATTTTTTTCCAGGGCAGTTTACAATTGCAGTTTAGTTTACAATTATGAGGTAGGAGTGGAAGGGCCGCAAGATTCTGCCTTCCAGCTCTTTGTACTGACACACGTTCTGCTGTAACCAATATTTCTGGCAGGTGAGCCCATGTTAACAGAAGAATGGAAGCAGAGCAATGGCTCCCACCACAAATACAATTCCTTTTTCCTGTGGTAGTAATGAAGAATGAGAATTCTGGTCCAAAAGCACGCTTTTCATGTTGAAAGAACCATAAAGCCTTAAAATCCACTTTGCTGCCCTGAAGGTAGACTCTTTCATGGTCAAACATCATTCATTTATATCCAAATTATAGTCTGAGACAGTTGGAGAGTAGGTGAGACCAAGACACACCATTCTGGAAGCTCTTGCGAGGTGAGCCTTACTTTTGTGGAAGAAGAAGAAGAAGAAGAGTTTGGATTTGATATCCCGCTTTATCACTACCCGAAGGAGTCTCAAAGCGGCTAACATTCTCCTTTCCCTTCCTCCCCCACAACAAACACTCTGTGAGGTGAGTGGGGCTGAGAGATTTCAGAGAAGTGTGACTGGCCCAAGGTCACCCAGCAGCTGCATGTGGAGGAGCGGAGACGCGAACCCGGTTCCCCAGATTACGAGTATACCGCTTTTAACCACTACACCACACCACACTGGAGGTTTCTGTATGCATTTTGTGGAACATCTTCCACAATATTAAATTCATGCTCTTACCTGAATTTCTTTTATTCTTAGACTACGGCATTATTATGTGTAAAGTATTTGTTGAAGTGGCTGAAACCTACCCTGTTTCTAGTTTCTAAATAATTGCATTTCCAAGGAGCTCAAGGCAGCAGATATGGTTCTCCTGCTTCCAGTCTTATTATCACAACAACCCTGAGATAGTAACTGGCCCAAGGCCACCTCTCCTCATAGCTGATTTGAATTTGAGTCTCCTTACTTCTAGGTGGATACTTTAACTCAGGCTTCCCTAATCATGTCCCCTCCAGATGTTTTGAATTACAATTCCCACCATCTCTGACCATTTGACAAGGTTGAGAATTGTAGTCCAGAGCATCTGAAGGATGCTAGGCCTGGAAGTCTGCTTCTTAATCACTGTAGCACACTGGCCTCATGTAAAATTAATTGTAAGCGGTCATGACATATGATACATGAGCACTGCTAATTTTTGTAGCTTTTGAGCACGTGTAGGCTCGTGACATTTCATTTGGGATAAAAGAGTAGAATGATGTGGGGTTATTCTTTTAAAAACAGAAAGGGTATTCCCTTAATGCCTTATTGGAAATTCCAAGAGATACATGTCAAGTTGATGTGGCAAAAAGAGAGCCTCCTAAAATGCTCTTTCAGGCATTTTAAACTGTGTAGAATCAATATTTGGAGGAGGGATTGGTTTCACAAAGGGAGTCCTCACCCTTGACCTCAACCCAGTGACTGACTGTGTTGTGCAGAGCCGATCAATACATCTGCATGTTGTGTGCATTGCACATCTGTGCTTCGAGCCTGCTGAGCTGATCCACATGTGGAGATTGACCCCAAAGCCATGTACAGACCGGTAGAAGCAGCAGTAGTCTAGGTACTCATGGTCTATATTAGAAAGCTGTCGCTGACCACAAATGAGTCAGCTCATCGTCCATCTCTGCAGGTTGCCAGATTTATAGGTCTGAAGGTCTGTAGCAGGGCTAACAAGACCATGAATGAGAGCCAACGTGTTGCATTTGGTTACATTTGCCTAGGTGAGGTTAAGTTGCTAGAATAGGGCCAAATCTGTATGCTCCATGGAACTATACTGCTGTGTATCATATTTGTTGTTTCTGCCATCTTTGTTGCAATAGTTATCTTTATAATTTTTGAAACTTTTGAGACAGGGATTTTTGTGTGCTCCCAGCAGCGCTGGGAATTGACTTCAAATTCCTAGCCCCAGCCTAAAAAATTGGGTTACCTGGGACATCCAGAGCTATTGTTTGGATTGTTAAATGTGCTTCATTTGTGTGCTGCATACCAACAGTGATTTGTTTGGCTACGCATGCAGTGCTCCTGGAACTGAGTTGGCTTATTAAAAGATCAAACAAAGGGTTCCCATGATCTTCTTATCCATTCCGTTTAATGAAAACAGTCATTAGGTGTTCACAGTAGTTCCTACAACCTGAACACTGAAGCGTCCCCTCCCCTTGCCTGTTTTAGGGAGGAGTGTAAAGACACCTGCAATGCAGTTCGGAAGCTGTGACTCCAAAATGAATTTTCCAACAGAGCCATTTTCGGCAACCAGCAAGGCATGTGGTGGGTCAGTGGTTCAGTTTCCACCCTTGAAGGTAGTTGCCAGGAAGTAATATTTCCACAGTTACATCTCTTTTTTTACAGTCTTGTTTGGGCATGTTTAGGTCTTAGGGGCCTATGGTTGCTGGCTTGGTTCTAGATCAGAACTTTCTAGTGGAAGTTGAAGAATTGCATTGCTCCTAGCTTGTAGATGAGAATGACTCTAGATTGCACAGGTATCTCTTCAGTTACTTGGTGAGGAGGGTTAGTCATTCAAACCCAACTCATGATAAATGGCATTGTGATTACCCAGAAGAAACTGTTACACATTGCACTATGATTTGGTTGCAGAGGAACTAATTAAAAACAGAGATTTGAAATACATGCAGATATTTCATCTTAATGAATTCTTGCTCTACGCTTGTCAAAGAAGTCCCTGCTTTACTATTTTCTGTAGCAATGAGATGTTTTTCTCACTTTATTTTTAATGTTTCAGAAAGTTACGAAATATTTCTCTTTTTATTCAGGATCCTGCCAGGAATGGAGACTCCACTGGATGTTTTGTCAAGAGCAGCATCCCTCGTGCATGCTGATGATGAAAAACGTAAGCCTAAAGTTGAACTTTTGTCTTTGTCTTAAGGTTTGGTATGGTAGTCATTGTGCATCCATGCTGTTGACTTACATGACTGTAAAGGTAAAGGACCCCTGACAGTTAAGTCCAGTCGCGAACGACTCTGGGGTTGCGGCGCTCATCTCGCTTTACTGGCGACGTCTGCAGACAGTTTTTCCGGGTCATGTGGCCATCATGACTAAGCCGCTTCTGGCGAAACCAGAGCAGCGCATGGAATACATGATGGTAAAGGTAAAGATAAAGGGACCCCTGACCATTAGGTCTAGTTGCGGACGACTCTGGGGTTGCGGCGCTCACCTCGCTTTACTGGCCAAGGGAGCCGGCGTACAGCTTCCGGGTCATGTGGCTAGCATGACTAAGCCGCTTCTGGTGAACCAGAGCAGCACACGGAAATGCCGTTTACCTTCCCACCGGAGCAGTACCTATGTATCTACTTGCACTTTGTGCTTTTTAACTGTTAGGTTGGCAGAAGCAGGGACCAAGCAACAGGAGCTCACCCTGTTGTGGGGATTTGAACCGCTGACCTTCTGATCGGCAAGCCGTAGGCTCTGTGGTTTAACCCACAGTGCCACCCGCATCCCTCTACATGACTGTAGTTCATGTATAAAATGCACAGATCGAAAGATGTTAAATTATTTTGGTGTGAATGAACCAAAATATCCTAGTTGGTTTCTAAATAGATTCTCACTTTGCTCATTGTGTTGCCTTTCTTGTAAGACAGAAACCTTTGTGGACATTTCAATGATTAAAAAAAGATTTGAAAGCTAGAGGGGAAAATTTCCTTTTGCTGAATGTAGGTTGGGGAGATACAGTGCAAATGAAATAGAGTACATGGGTTATATTGCCTGGATGAAGCAGCAGGCGTTGGCCTACTCTTGCAATCCCACATTAAGACTTGCTTGGCCTGCCCATAATTGGTTAAGATTAAGTTTAATAGAATCATAGAGTTGGAAGGGACCTTGAGGGTCATCTAGTCCAACCCTCTGCAATGCAGGTATATTTCCCCCAACGTGGGGCTTAAATCCACAACCCTGAGTTCAAGAGTTTTGTGCTCTACCTAATGAGCTATCAGTCAGAGTAAGTTTGTGTTAAACCAATCTGTTTACTAAGGAAATTCCTGAAATATGTTATGTGATCTTGCATTGAGGCAAATTGTACAGTGGTACCTCGGGTTACAGACGCTTCAGGTTACAGACTCTGCTAACCCAGAAATAGTACCTCGGGTTAAGAACTTTGCTTCAGGATGAGAACAGAAATCATGCAGCGGCAGCAGGAGGCCCCATTAGCTAAAGTGGTACCTCAGGTTAAGAACAGTTTCAGGTTAAGAACGGACCTCTAGAATGAATTAAGTTCTTAACCCGTGGTACCGCTGTATTACATAATTTGAGTGAAGCGTTGAGTCACTGAAAGCAAGCAGCAAAATGGCTCATTTCCCATTGGTGGGCAGCGAGTTTCTTAGTGTGGAGATCTTCATTTGTTCTAGGAGGCATTCACTCTGAAAAACTGTATTATTACAGGCTTCCTTAAGGGTTGGTGAGAAAGAAAGTACTGAAGGTGTAAAATTCCACATTTAAATTATTGCAAACATTGCTGTTGACGTTGGCCTGTGTCCGTTTGCTTCTACTGTGTTCTGAGTATTGTACAAATAGTTATCAAACAATGAAGGGTGGCAGTTTGCCTGTTACATCTGCTTGGATTAGTACTGAATAAATCTGTGAATATACACAGCGGTTTATTTATTTCTCCAAACCTATTTGGAAATTGTTCCATGCTTGGCTTTGCCTTGTATTCAACCCTTTTTTTTAACATGGTTAGTCTCTAGTATTAATTTCAGAAACCATATGTGTAGTTTGCCAGTACTGTGTTTTCTCTCTTTCATTTCATGCCCCTCCCTACCCGTTTGGGCTATTTATATAATTATTTCATTATTATTATTATTATTATTATTATTATTATTATTACTCCTGCCTCATAACATAAGGCTCTCTGGGCAACTTGCAGTGAATAAGTAAGAAAACAATTTGGATGCAGATAATACATAAAACAATGAATAAGAAGGACAACATAAATTCCACCCCCCCACCCCCCGCATTAAATCACCAAAGTCAAAGCACAGATTTAAAAACTGTGAGGCCCTGATTTATTTAATGCCAGCATGCATTGTGTGCAGGTTCATGCCAACATTTCTTTTGGTTAATGACAGAATCTTAATTTGTTAGCTTGCATGTCTACTGCTCTGTTGTGTGTTGTTCCCCATTCCTTTAAAGATGTGGACATTTCTTAATCCCTCCCAAAAGTGTGTATGCCTTTTTTCCTTTAAAAATAATTAATACTGATCTGGGAATGTTTGGGAAGGGTTTAATGGTGTGTGATGCCTCATTTAAATCCCTGCCCAACTTGCTAGCATCTGTCTGATTCCTCATTATATGTGACATTGTGGCTGCAGCCATTTTTCTTCAGGGCAAGAACATAACAGTATAGACCTTAGTGTGTGTGGGGGGGGGGAGGAACATATATTCATACTTTGTACCCCATATGAAACAAATGTAGAATTACTGTGTAAAACAGGCTTCCTCAACCTCGGCCCTCCAGGTGTTTTTGGCCTACAACACCCATGATCCCTAGCTAGCAGGACCAGTGGTCAGGGATGATGGGAATTGTAGTCTCAGAACATCTGGAGGGCCAAGGTTGAGGAAGCCTGATGTAAAAGGAACACCCTCACATCAGGAAAACAGATATTAGTGTATAGAACCAGAACATCTGGCTTGTAGATACTGAACAATTACTGCTGTAGCTTGGTGGGAGAGAGCACATAAGCCATCCTAATATAATAACTTCTATTTCCCATGAATTCATATAGATGTATTAAAAAGCAACAATAGTATGTTGCTATTGTTAAGATAATAAAGGGAGTCTAGGAGGGAAGGTATGAGCTAATAACAAGAAATCCAGATTGCTGGACTGACTGAAAGTTGAGACCAGTGGGTTTTGTTTTTTTAAAAACCCTTTTTTACAAACTGCAAAAATGCTCATGTGTAGTCTTGTTTTGTGTCCAGTTGTGTATGTTTTATCACAAAACAGTTCACAGTTTAGAGAGCAATTGTGCCACATCAAAGCAGATTAATTTCTAGGACTGTTCTTCAAGCTCCAGTTTTACAGCACGGTCCTAAACATATTTGCTCAGAAATATGTCCTGTTGAATTCAATGGGCTTTACTTCCAGGTAGCGGATACTAGGATTGCCTTGATGAATAGAGTTGAGGTTTGTTATACCCAAATTTGTACATGGATTATTATGTATTGTTGCATTTTCACACCAGTAGTAGTACATTGTGTTGTTAACCAGAATTCCAACAGTGTAATGCAAAGAAAAGGAAATAAAGCCATTGTTTCCCATGAATTACACTGGAAAAGGTTGCTGAATTTCTGTGGATAGGATATAACATAAGCATTCACTATTTGAAAAGTACAATATCTGTAGAATCAGTTGAACCTTTTACAACTGTATTTCAAAACGAATGTGAAAAATATTTAGCCATTTCTCTCCCTTAGTGGGGAATTATACTCGGTGATTATGCTAATGAGCACCAAGCTACATTATATGTCTTTAAAAAAAGAAGCGCAAGGCAGCAAAACAGACAATTGCCCCATTTTCCAGTCTATTTAACAACTTGAAATGTAACTGTTTCTGTAATGTGTGTCTCAGCCAAATTAAGCCATACTCTCAGCATGCCAACTTCCCTCAGTTTCTGGTAAAAGACTAACAGCTGAATAAGAGTTTAGGCAACTCACCAAATTTAATGAAACGTCTGGGCAACAGTATTAATTTTTTGGCTTACTGTTTTTGACGTAAATTAGGATAGTGGAAATAATTCTTTTGTCTAATCAACAAAAAATAGTTCTTGGGAGTATAAATATATAAAGGAGTGGTCACAATAATAATACCGTTGTACCTCCGCTTAAGTATCCCTCCACTTACGTAAACTTCGGGATACATAAGCGGCAAACCTGGAAGTATATTTCTGGGTTTCTGCCGCGTGCGCATGTGCAGAAGCGCTCTACCGCCGCACGTGTGTGCGTAGAAGCAGTCCCTCCAGTTGTGGAACCCTCGAGATCTGACCGGAGCTCTGGAACGGATCCCATCCGCAACCAGAGGTACCACTGTACTAAATACTAGTAAAACCTGCAACAAAATGTTGCAGTATTGAGTGCTCTCTGAGGATACACGTTCTATTCTCCCTTCTCTAGTTGTTTTCTGCTCTCCTCCCAATAGTCAGTCAGCATTCAGTCTCCGCTGAGCATGCTCAGTCATCATTATGCTTCTTTTTGGGGGTAGGTATATGTGGAAGCGTGTTCTTAAATATTTTTTTTAGGTCCACCCCAGTTTGCCGAATCCCTTATGGGTAGGCGCTGCTGTTTTGGTTACATAAGGACCACAGTTGAACTGTTGTGCTATGGGCAAAATTGGGACGCATGTCTTTCATCCACTTCCTACAAATGACCCCAAGCCTATGGGATTCTGTGATTCTATGGGATCAACAGGGTTTAATATCATTGGAGTGTGAATCTGATGAAACACCATTATCTTCGTTGATGTGGAACTGGCCTGGGAACCAAAATGTTTCTTGACTATTGAAAATCTAACCAAAACTATATATTTTCTTTATGAGTTGAAAGTAGAGTGTTGCAAGGAGTAGCTGGGAAGAGTTTTAGTGTTAGGAATATTGGGTAGATTCTCTTATGGTTGAATTCTCATCCCCCCCCCCAACTCTGTTGTTTCTGTTCCATTACTTAACAAAGCCGTTATATTTGACTTCTAGCAAATGTTGAATTTGTATGTTGACCTCCAGTGAGATTTTTTTTTAAAAAAAAGGTAAACATCTAAAATGTAGTAGAAATGATTTTGCTGCAATGTAGTGATTAGATTCGATCTCTAATTTTGTGTTGCCTATTCCAGCAGCGAAAAATCTGAAATCTGTGATTGAGAACAAAGGCAATAATACCAGTGCACATAAAAAAACCTTATTAATAGATGAGTGCTGACCCCTTTTCCACATAGTTGCTGCTACATTTAGAAGAGAGCTCTGCTTAGAATAGAACCGTCATTTGATTTAGCAACCAGTATCTTATTTTATTCCTCAGAAGCAGTATCTACCTTAAAATAGATCCAAATGGTTAACACTTGCTTAGCACAGCTTCAGCACGATCAAGTGCAGAGGTCCTGTTCAGTTCATTTTCTTACTTCATTATTGTCTTGACCTGTCTGTTAAGTAAATTTGCATGGTGGGCTCGTTCGTTTTATTTTTATGCTGCTTTTCCAAAGTTAAAAACCATGCTCAAGGCGGCTTACAACATCTAAAAAATTATATAACCACAAACATAACAAAAGTAGTCAGAAACAAAATATCAAAAAGCACACAAGCAAATTGCATAATTTCCACATAAATCATAAGATCCAGTAATTTGATAGAAAAAATTAACAGGAACAACCCCCCCCCCTTAAAAAACACCCCAGCCCAAGATTCATGTAGTGTTTTCCTTATCATAGTTTAAACTAGGAGCTGTTAAACCAACTGCCATCATACAGTATCTGATGTAATAATGGAAGGGTGTTCCTTTGTAACAGGAATACAAACAAAGCATAATGCAAACATGTCACTGCAAAGTTCAAGTTGATTAACAAAGCTTCATCTTAGATGTAGTGTTTGTGCAGGCAAATGGAAAACAACTTTGTTTAGGTAGATGAGGGATTTTAGGTATCTTGGTTCCAAGGTGCCTAAGACTGTGTATGTCTGTACCAGCACCTTGGACTTGATCTGGTAGCTGATGGGCAGCCAGATCAGTCCTGTTCCTGACCTGGAAGGTTGAAGGTTAGCCAGCTATCCCTGGTTTAAATATATAGACCAGGGTTTCCCAAACTTGGGTCTCTAGCTGTTTTTGGACTACAATTCCTATCATCCCTGACTACTGCTCCTGCTAGCTAGGGATGATGGGAGTTGTAGTCTAACAGCAGCTGGAGACGGAAGTTTGGGAAACCCTGAAATAGACCTTGTAGTCTACAGTATTTTGCAAGGGATATATACATTGTTTATACCCTAGCCTTAATCTTATTCCCATCTCAAAGAAACTATACCAAATGAATTTGTATAGTCATGAGATAAGTATGCATTAATGAAAAAGGGTTTTTAGAAATTGCGAATAGATATTTTTATGTACCGTATTTTTTGCCCTATAGGGCGCAACGGCTCATAGGGTGCACCTAGTTTTTTTTGGGGGGGAATAAAGAATTTTATTTTATTCCCCCCCCCCGGCACAGGGCTGGGGCGGGGGAAGCCCGAGCTTCCCCCGAGCCCAGAACAGGCTGCTATCCGCAAGCCTTGGGAGCCCGGTGGGAACTCCTGCCGGTCTCCCCAGGCTTGCGGATATCTGCCCAAAGCCCGGGGTGCGCTCCGCTGCGCTCCCCGGGTTTTGGGCTGCAGGCTGCTGTCCGCAAGCCTTGGGAGCCCGGCGGGAACTCCCGCCGGGCTCCCAAGGCTTGCGGATAGCTTCCTGAAGCCTGGAGAGCAAGAGGGGTCGGTGTGCACTGACCCTTCTCGCTCTCCAGACTTCAGCGAAAGCCTGCATTCGCCCCATAGGACGCACACACATTTCCCCTTCGTTTTTGGAGGGGAAAAAGTGCGTCCTGTAGGGCAAAAAATACGGTATATTTGGTTTGGGTATAGTACTTCTGTGTTCCTCTGTCTAGGAGGAAACTGTGGCCGCCAGCAATTGCTAAATTCATTTGAATGTAATTTCAGGATCCCATGACTGCTACATTATTACCATCCTCATTAAGAAGCTTCATAAAATAAATTATCTAGGCATTGCACCAAAAAATAATACAATACTACGATAAAAAATCCACACTAATCTTAAAAATCCATTCAGCATAAAATCCAAGTACAGTGGTACCTCTGGTTAAGAACTTAATTTGTTCCGGAGGTCTGTTCTTAACCTGAAACTGTTCTTAACCTGAAGCACCATTTTAGCTAATGGGGCCTCCTGCTGCCGCTACACGATTTCTGTTCTCATCCTGAAGCAAAGTTCTTAAACCGAGGTACTATTTCTGGGTTAGCGGAGTCTGTAACCTGAAGCGTATGTAACGTGAAGTGTATGTAACCCGAAGTACCACTGTACAAACAACTTTCATGGGTTTCTAGCATGGAGCAACACTTAATTTGTCAGCAGCAGGTAGATTCTTAATCAGGTCTCTATAAATGAGAAAGCCACATCCCATTAAGGAGAATCCATTGTAGGCTGTCTAGCCATCCACTTACATTCTGCATTACATGGAGATACGCTTGTGGCAGTGGTGTCTGTTGTTGTTTTGGTACTGGAGCAGTGCTCCGACTCTAGATGCATCACTAGGTAGAAGTGTGAACCTACTTGCCTTTTCCAAGGCTGTTTTTGAAGTTTTGTGCTCTTGGAATTGTGAGCTGCCTTGTTCTAGGAAGTAGTACAGTACTACTTTGAGCTTGCATGAGCTGAGCTGTCTGACAGAAACAATGAGATTTTAGCATCAGATAAGCCTCCATAATTCCCTTTATTTGTTTGTGCATTAGTCTGCATCCTGCTCAAGTTGCAAGTGGAATGGAATTTCTCTGCGCTGTGTTTACCATTTTCCTCCACTAACCCTTCTCTAGCCCTGCTTCCTCTTGTCAGCTGGAAATGCAGCATCAGTGCAAAAACAAGGAAGGCATGTGACCATAAGAAAAATAAGGTATAGCTGCTGTTGCACTTAAATGGATGGGATCCGGAAATCTGATACAATAATTTTCACATGTGTACAACAACCTTTAAAAAACAACCATCTTCAAGTTGATGTGTTGCAAATAGGAAATGCCCCCAATATTTCCCAATAGTGTTCATATTCTGACATTAAGCAAACCATCTTGCAAACATGAGGCTTGTTCTAGCATGTACCTTCTGGCAACAGAGCTCTTCAGGCACACACACACACACACAGAGAGAGAGAGTTTGGATTTGATATCCCGCTTTATCACTTCCCTAAGGAGTCTCAAAGCGGCTAACATTCTCCTTTCCCTTCCTCCCCCACAACAAACACTCTGTGAGGTGAGTGAGGCTGAGAGACTTCAGAGAAGTGTGACTAGCCCAAGGTCACCCAGCAGCTGCATGTGGAGGAGCGGGGAATCGAACCCGGTTCACCAGATTACAAGACTACTGCTCTTAACCACTACACCACACTGACAATGGTGGATGGGAGGATGTGGCAGTGACTTGATTGTCCCTGGGATGCAGGGTTCCCCAGCATGGGCCCTCCAGAGGTTTTGGACAACAACTTCCATCACCCACCATTGGCTATGTCATCAGCTGGTGCTGATGGGAGTTGTAGTCCAAAACACTTGGAAGGCACCAAGTTTGGAAAGTCTGAATAACAATTGATCTTACACAGTCCATTTTTATTGGCAGATCTTACATATTTTTTCATTCGGTATGCACATTAGTAACATTTCCGTTCCTAATTTTTTTAACTAGGGTCTTTAAAAAGTTTGAAAGAGAAAAGGCCCCCAATCAGAAATAATGTCATGGTTACTGCCTACTTGGGGGGGGGTAATTGAGCTGTTTGCTTGTGTAAATGACTTCTGTGCCACTTTAGGACCATAAATCTTCCCAAAGTGACTTACAGTACCTCCCCTCCCCCGCCCCAACAAAATAGAAACATCGGAAATAGTCCTTTCTTATGTGCCCGAGGGTGCAGCGCCGAGGGCCATCTGGTGGTTCCCTCTCTGCGAGAAGTGAGGTTACGGGGAACCAGGCATAGGGCCTTCTTGGTAGTGGTGCCTGCCCTGTGGAACACCCTCCCATCAGATGTCAAAGAAATAAACAACTGTATGACATTTAGAAGACATCTGAAGGCAGCCCTGTTTAAGGAAGTTTTTAATGTCTGATGCTGTATTGTTTTTAATATTCGGTGGAAGCTGCACAGAGTTGCTGGGGAAACCCAGTCAGATGGGCAGGGTATAAATAATAAATAGTAGTAATAATAATAATAATAATAATAATAATAATAATAATAATAATAATATATAATAATAATTAGGGTGAAGGCCAGTGCTTTCCCCCTAGAAAAATAGGTGCTGGCACTGAGTACCCATGAAGTTGTTACAGTAAGTGCCATACTTTTTAATAATGATAAGAGGAGAAGAGGAGCTGGTACTACGTACCCTTGAGTACCTCTGAAAAAGCACTGGTGAAGGCAGCCTTTCAAACAAGTCCCCCCCAAACTGCTTTAAGAATATCACTCAGTAGGTCTGTGTTCCGATTTTTTTTAAAAATATATATATACTTTGTTAGTAAATTGTGGGTTATATTCAGTACTCAAAGTAGACCCATTGAAATGAAAGAATTTTAGTTAGTTCTGTTCTTCAGCTTCATTGGGTCAATTCTTGAGTAGGACTAGCGTTCGATGCAGCCCAGATTTGTACTGTTTATGAGTGAATAAACACTGACGAAGCTATGGTTTTGTAGAATAATACTGATCAAGCGATATTTACACACATACAGAAGATCAGACTAAAATATGTTAATCTGGTAGGATTACTTGACAACAGACTCCCCCCCCCATAACCGACATATCATATTATCATGAGCTGCTCTACTGACCTAATGCAAACAGGTTGACATTTGATCACATCTGTTGCTTCCCCACAGGCCAGATTTTAGCCTTTGTGGTCCACTTCTCTATTTGATTTGGTTGTTGTTGTTGAGCTGGGCAGCTACCATGTTCCATAGGCAACATTTTTGGTCTTGTGGCCACTTTTAAAGATATTGCACCTCCCACTTTTTGAACTATATTAGAATGTTTCTTTCAGCCTAATCCCAGCAGCCTGGGGACAATATTGTGTACCCTGCTGGAGATCCCTGTTCTATAGTGTCAGATGCTGGTGGTGGTTGCTCATGAGTAACCACCTGACCTGTCTTTTACAGGACTCTGACCTGTCTTTTACAGGTTTTATTGTGCAAACTATTTACAGTACAGATCTACCAAGTTCATGTCCATCTCAGTCACTTGCAGAATCCGGGAGTGGCCCCTTCTGGCTTCTCCCCCAACATAAGAACTTTGGCACCTCAAGTCTCCAAAAGTGTAGTCCAAAAGACCCATCAAGAGCTGTAAAAATCCCTGTGTTTACTTGGAACTTCAAAAAATGAGGGTGGCCATGTAGATTTTTTTTGGGGGGGGTGTCAAGTTTTATCCAGATATGTTGAACTATCCAAACTGAAAGGTGCTTTCTGTTTACCTTACAGAGTGAAAGAGAAGGTTCCAATGAACTGTACTATTTTCATCTGCCCAAAAGATATTTGGGTTTGTGTTCGTCAAACATTGCCCCTCCCCTCTTGCTACATGGCATATTGCCTTTTTGAAAACAAGGGGATTTCAAACACACTTTGTAATACCACGTTCAAAGGAAATCAAGATGCCCTCGGGGAAGCCTAACTCCTTGGCCATGTCTAACAAAATCCTTTGGATCCTGGCCAAGTAATTAAAAGGATATTATAGTGTATAAATGGTTCAGGCAAAGTGGTGTAATGTCAAGCTTCTAGATACTTTTGGGTAGCAAATGAGAAGAGTGTGTGTTCATTGTTTTACAGACTACAATTCCATGGAAAGCATTCTCCATGGAAACTTGTCCTCTGACCTTGGGTTTGTCATGTTTAAATGGACCTAGGCTTGTTTCACTATAAACCTATTGGTTGATTCAGTCTGACGTAATGACGGCATTCAGATTGATCATATTTCAGCTTCATGACCTGAACTGAAAATGAGCCCTCTGCGCTCAGAAGAGGCAACTTTGCTCCTTCTTTCATGTAGGTGGGGAAATGACCCAGAAAGCTGGAGTTGACCTTAATTTCCAGTGTGGATGTAGAAGGAACCTATGCTTAATGGCTTCCAATCAAGCCAGGATCTGACAGGCAGCCAACTTTAAACCATAGCTTGATATCCCGGTTTGTTTGAAAGTTATTAACCATAATTTCCTAGTGCAGATGAAATGGGGAGCTGTGGATAAATGTGGCTTCCTTCCCTGTGTGTACAAATGTGGGAGCAAAAGCAGCTGTGTGCAGGTGGTTTGTTCATATCTCTGCTTATTAAACTAAGGTATGATGGTCCAAGCATGGCCAGCATGTTGCTTTAAGATGAAAATCAAATGCAGATGATAATTTTTTTAATGGGTTTGTGTAACACTTAAGTGAATTTGTTTCTAAATTACAAGCATATACTCTTTCTAAATAATAAACTAGGTAATAGAAATTAATATCAGTATCATTATTTTAATAATAGTAACTATATGTATAATCCACCCCTGAAGCCGAAGGTTCCAAGAGTAGTATGCAACATTTCATCAAATGTAATGCAAAGCATTAAAATGTAGTATACAACAGGTGACTTTAAAATAATAAAATCTGTAAACAGCTTCAAAAGAATCAGTCTTTAAACCAGCCATTTCTGTAGGCCTGAACAAGAATGAATGTCATAAGTGTGCATCCTACAGGTCTCTATTTAGATTTTAATGGGTTTAATGGGCAACAGAGAACTGAGACTAAGCACTATCTCTTCTCAGTTGCTTATTTGTAGTGACCTGCTTGCCTCTTGTCATGCACTAAGATTAAAAGATGTTTGGATCAGAAATTGATGTTATTTATTAAATTAGTTGTTTGCACTATTCCAAACAAAAAGGAACACTGTGATCTCGGCATCATAAAGAAGCCTTTCCTAGCTTCTAAATGTATACATATGCCTGTTTGCAGCGCTAAAAATCCACATCCATTCTGTTTTGATTCCTTAGTTATTTTAGATTCAATGCAAGTTTTTGGTGAGAATTTTAGGAGCAATAAAGATAGAAAAGTTATATACAGCTTCTGAATGTTTGATGCACCTCATGTACATTATAGTGGAAATGATTCCAAAAAGTACTGGCTTTATTTTCCTTTGGTTAAAACCTACTAAGTTTTACTTTCAGTAGACTCACTGAAATAAATGGACAAAAGTTATTGGTTTGTTTCTTAAAGAATTGTATTCAGCAAAACGCTAAGAAGATTATTTTTAATAATAACAACAACAATTTTTATTAGCTTTCAACAGTGTGTAAACAAAACAAGAAGTTTTTCCCATTCCCATCCTCCTCCCTCAGGAAACAAAGAATAATATATACAATTTTGTCATAATTCCATAGGCATGGTCGGTGGTTCTACTCATCAGGATGTTCATTTCAGCATTTTGTAAAGGGGTACCAAACTTTTTTTAAAAAATCAGATGTGTTGTTTAACTCTTTGTTAGTTTTTCGGTTAGGGAAATTAGCCATACATTCCGTCTCCATTATGTGATATTCCTTTCCAGTTCTGTGCTTATAAACAATAATGCTAGGGAGATTGTTCTGTCTTTTCTGCTTGCCTAGTAGAACAGTCTTACCTCTCCTTCCCTTGTGTGTTGCTCTGGGGAATTCTCCCGACCCTCCTGCAGACTTGGGGAGCAAATGAGGGGGACGTCCCACTGATCTGCTGGGAATCATTGTGCTGGCTTCCACTAGTGGAATATGGCACACTATATTTCTATCCTACCCTTCCTCCCAAAGGAGCCCAGGGCAGCAAACACCAAAGAGATACAGGGGGAAACACTTGCATTTGGGAGCCCCACTCGGAGCAAGCTCTACCTGAGAGCTCTAGAGTGGAGCCAGCTGCTGCTTAAAGTGGGGATTGTAGTCAGCACTGAATTTAAATTTGAGCTGTGGCTGCAAAGCAGAGGATAGGCCAGATCTGGATCTACCTCACCAGCCTGATCCAGTTCCCCACTCCTTTGGAGTAAGCAGTGTGCTTTTTGTCATTTTAAATAAGCTTTAACCAGTAAGTCTGGAACCACCTTTCATTTTATATAAATACGATGCTCTCATATTAGTCCCTTTGCTTTGTTCCTTTCCATCATGAATCACTGTTTAAAAATCAACAAGTGTAAGTGAAAATAGCCACACACCTATGTTTATTTAAGAATAAATGCCAATATAGCAAATGGGGATTTGTTATCCAGTAACCTAATAGCAACCAAGACCATTCATGTTTGCATAACATTCGAGCAGACGTTCACAAATATATTCACACTTCAATACCTTTCTCTGCCCATCTTCAAATGGAAGAGAGGTGGTGATTTTATTCCCTTGTGCAGAAGTGAAAAGTCTTTTTTTTTTTTAAAAAAAAAAATAATATTCATGAGTTGCAGTTATGATTTCTTAATGGAGACCTCGCCATCTCCCTCTTCTCCAGCCACAAGTGCACAGAATGCACTTCAATCCCTGACCTCAAAATGAATCTGCATCAGTCTCTTTTTTGGTGGTTCCTCCACAGTTCCCTTTTTATTGCAACATCCTGGTTTTGAACCTCCCATAACTTGAGGCCAAATAGATAGCAAATAGATGTGTTGATGATAGCAACATATTTTCCCCTCATGCGTGTCTTGACCCATTCTCTTTATCATCAAGTGGAGTATGGGAAGTGATGAGTGCTGACTCTTCCCTGTCTTCCTCCTGCAGCTTACCTATCGTCATTCATTTGGTTCAGGCACTATCCTGCCTTTCCTGCTCACCTCTGGGTATTAGAGCAATGAAAGAAGACAAGTGCTAAGAACTGCTGACTAAAAGAAGATAGTATATGTGTTCATTTTAATGCTAAAGTAGCTGTGTCTTCTGCTTTGCATTCTGATGTCATGTCAGAATTTGATACTGAGGGGTAGACTTTAACCCATCACTGTGACTCTAGGGTAAAAAGAGAAATACCAATTTACAACCCAACTGGTTTTTAAGAAAGATGCATCGGTGCAATTCAAGCCACGAGGAAGACGTGTATCTGTTAACTGCTTATTATTTCCACATAATGCCTATTATTAACTGTGTGTTATAACTGCCTGTTATTTCTACCAAATGCTTTAAAAATTCTTCACAAAATGTGTGATGCAATAAAGAGAAGAACCTTTGGCACTCATCCGTGCCACTCTGCCCGTGCTAGAGCATTAAGCTGAAGTTGCTTCCCAGTTCTTTATTTTAAGATTGTAGTTCCTTCTTTGATCCGAAGGTACAGATATAGTTTAAATAAGGAACTGGGATTTGAATATCTCTGCACCCTTAAATATGTTCTGGTCTATTCTTAATGATACATATCACCAATGCCCTCTAAGGTTTCATATGCCCTATAAGCCCTATATGCTACAGTGGCATATATTTTTGTTTTTGAACATGCACTATCCAACAGAAGGCATAGAACATAGATAAGGAACTGGATTCTTTTAGGGTATGGCCTGCTAATTAGATGGATGTATGCGTACGAGTGGCCCAAAGTTTTTGGGTATAGAGATGTGGGATTTGGAAGGAGGTATTTGAAATGGAGAAACTGAGGGCAGTGAGAGGGTTTGAATCCCCCTCCCCTGCCACTTTGTGCTCAAAATTGCAGTCTCTAAAGTTAATTTTCATAGTGAAAAATGTACAATGATATGTCTTAATGGTCAGGCACATAACCTATTGTTTACACTGTTGGGCTGCATAAAGCATTGGTTTGATTCACATGTAATACTAAGCTATATTATAGCTCGCTGTCAACATGCAAGCATACTGTTGTGCAGGATGAAAACTGTTGCCACTTCACTCTTCTCCTGCTACACTACCTAGAGATAAGCCTTAGCTTGACTCAACATGACGTCCAATAACAGAATCATGATCTGTCTCAAGCAGCTGTGGTTTTCTTCCTGGGTGCCATCATGCATACTTGTTCATGGTAAGTCATAGTTTGACTTAGTGGCCATGTTCACATGCAACACTGTGACCCTTCAACCAAGGAGAGGCATTGTGACCATGTTTAGGCACCTCTGCTTGAAACACCATCTATGCTTCCTGTTCATACACATCACTAGTGAAAGTGGTATGGCAATAAGCAACAAATAGGTATTCAAAAGTTTGCCACTAGTTTGACATTTTGGTTCATCCTAATTAAAGTATTGCATAACTTTGGGGTTTGAACAAATAGCTAGCTGACTTTTCTTGCTGTTTCACTGTTCATGTTGCAGTTTGTAAGTGACATTCTTATGAATAAATACATGTAGCTTTGTAAACTACCATTTTTAGTTCAACACAAAAGTCTAATTCCATCCATCCAAGAGGGCCACACTTGTTGAGAACTGAGATCAATAAGCAAGACAGGAGAATTGCCCTTGAACACTGCAGGCGCACACACATCTGGGCTCATTTGTTTTGAAATGGAAATAGTAAAAAAAAAAACATATGATAACTTAAAATTTTAATAATAGGGTAAGAAGTAAAATGTAAAAACATAACATCACAAAGAAGGTCTCTTTGCTGAAATACAGAGATTCTCTTCAATTCTGTTCTCCATGACTCAGAAGTTTCTACTCTGAACTTTTAATGGTAGGAGTCATGTGTGCTGCAGATGGCTTTTCTAACAATTACCCCTGTAATATGAAGTGTAATTCATGTGCCCCGCTATGCTGAAGTCACCTTGATTACTCATGAGGAAACTATGCAAAAAGTGAGCAGTAGGAGCTGTTACTACTACTACTCTTGAACACACATCTGAACATGACAGAAGTACAGAGGCTTACAAAGATTTGTGTAGCAATTACTTTTCCCTTTTTGAATTACTTCAGTTGACATATGGACCACAGAGAGGCAATTATGAAGCAAAGGTTAAGGGGCTGGCCTTTACCAGCTGAGTGTTCTTGCCTTATGGTAACGATCAGCATGGAAGATAGCCACATTTACAACTTGTGTAAAGGCATCATAGTCCTTTTGATACATCAGGAGAAGGACTGTAACCAAAGTAGTGTCATTGCCTTGCTGTTCATAGTTTTATACAGTCCTAATGCTAGCAGTGGCAGAGGGGCACAGAAGGTCCTTCCACCATTCTGATCTGACTGTGTTGCCTAGCATAACGCATGACCCAGAGATCTGCCCTGGGTGACCAATTGAGACTTTGGCTCTGTTCCTAGGGAAAGAACTAGCAGGGCCATAGATCTGTAGGCTTGGGGCATTGCATTTTGGATAAGTTAAGGTGGCAGGTGACAACCATGGACATGAGCCAAGCTTGGCTCCATTCAAAACTGGCACTGCTGTCCACCTATGGGGAAGGGAGGATGGTCAATGCTGCTGCTGTGGCAGAAGAGAGGACAAAATACTCCACAACTGCATTGCGGGGGAGGGGGGGAGAGAGTGTATTTTGGGAGGGGGGAGGGGAGTTGGCAGCACCATACCAAGGGCCTCCAGAAGTCTGGCCCTGGTTTTATATAATGCGGATAAATACACACAACATACAAAATAGATGCTTCAGTTGAGGCTTAATAGTTTAATCCTCTACATGTCTGCTCAAGAATAAATCCCAGTGGGTTTATTCGTATTTGATGGCTGCCTAAATCTCTCACTGGTATGCCTCTAAATACCAGCTCCTGGGAATCACACATGGGAAGAGTACTGTTGTGCTCATGTCCTGCTTATGGGCTTCCCATGGGCACCTGGTTGGCCATTGTGAGAAAAGGATGTTGGACTAGATGAGCCTTTGATCTGATCCAGCAGGACTCTTCAGTTCAGTAGGACTTTCATTTGTGCTCTGATTTAGTTAGGGTTCTTAATCCTATTTGTTTGCATGCCAGTGGAACTTACACTGGAAGGAGAATAAGAGAGGACATGAAGGTGTCTTAATCCTAAATTCAAAAGCTTGCAGATGACCCATTACTCCGGTAAAAACACGATTTCAACAGAATCAAATCCCCATAAAGTCTTCTAAAGGAGAGAGTTGTAGTTCCTTACGCGACACTGAGTAGGGTGTGTGGTATTGTGGAACCATTGTGTTCTGAGCTCCTTGTTAGAGTATGCATAGACTGGTCATAGATTGAAGTCAAGAATGTCTCTGCTCTGCTGACTTGTGAAGACAGTGCATTCGTTTAACATTTGCTACAAACTTGTCAGAGCAGTTTTCTTTCTTTCTCTGTCTTCTAGTTAGCCCCAGGAGGAATTCTGACTCAGCTTCCTTATGGGTGCTGTTGCTGCAGTACAGCCTCTACCTATATCCGCCAAAGTGCCTTAGGCTGCAAAATCAGTAATTCACCTCCAATCTTTCACTACTGCTTTTCTTGGTATTTGCCCCCCTCCTCCCTTGACTTTGGCAAGCTGCATTTTTAAAAGCCATGGGTGGAATTAAAAGGTGTGCTGTTATTACCAGCGTTCCATCTGCACAAGCATATCGGCTTGCCAGATGATATAATCCCCCCCCCCCCCCGTTCTGGGAGTACTCTTGATACACCAACCATATTTCAGGGGGCATAGGGAGGAGCAGGAAAGTCGTGTTTGTTACCTGAATTCTACCCCATGTTACCTGTTTTCAAATTCTGTCATATTTCAGATGCTACACTTTCTCTGAAAGTTTATGGAGTTAGTCCAGCTTTGCTTTGCTTTCCAGCTGGACGCTGCAGATAGAGGTGGCACCAAAACCTGCAGATAGTGGAGGCACTATGCAACAACATTGGAACGAGAAGAACAAAGAAGGGCAATGTAGGTTTTGAAAAGGTGCGAGCTGTCTTTCATTTCGTGAACCCATAGAATCTGTATGATACTAGGGAAAGGAGAGGGACTGCTCACCCTATAACTATAGCTCACCTATATCTTTCCCTATGACTGCACAGACAGGCATGTACGAACATCACTGTAAAGAGGAGGTACTCTGTTCAGTGTCTCTTGGCTTTCCAGTGCACTGTAGTTCCAGCAGGTCAGACAAGTTCTGCATGAAAAGTCTCATGAATTACTAAACTGTTTTAAATGGAGAGGGTGTGGTATTGAGCAAAAGATAGTAGTGAGCCAGGAAATTGATTCCTCAGGCAATTCTCATCATTTATGTATTTCATTAATTATATTTCCTTACTTTGCCCTTTGCAAAATAGGTGGTGTTGCAGGTGATACTGGTATGCTGGATGAATTTTAACCCATTTTCTAAGTAGGATTCTATTCTTCATAACAATGTTGGTTCCTTGAGAGGAGTAATCTATCACTACTGTACAAGATAAGTCTTCTATATACAGGTTTTCTTTGGTAAGACTCCTGAGGGGTAAGAATCCATGGTATTCCTGAATTCCTTTCTAGTGTGCATGGACTATAAATCCAACACACAGTGCTCCTTTCTAATGCTTTTGGTTGCCAGTTGGCTAGGAACTCACCTTCCTGGCCTAAGCTGATCCTGGCAAACTGAGTAGAAGCATTAGCCAGAGTGTTTGAGTTGTATGTAATACAAGTCCTGCACAGAACAGAGCAATTGAAATTAATGGACAGGAATAACTTGGGTCCATTAATTTCACTTGGTCTAGAGTGAGTAGGGCTCACATTGGATATAACTTGTGGAATGCTCTCCTCAGGGAAGTTTGCCTGACGCCTTCATTATACACCTTTAGGCAAAAACATTCCTTTTTAACCAAGCCTTTGGTTGATTTGATTGACATGCTATGCCCTTTTGAAATATATGTGTGTGTTGGGGGGGTGTTATTACAGGTGAAGATAGAAATCTGTGTCCAAGCAATGCTGCAATATTTTGTTTTGAATTGCTGACCCTAGCATGGGAAAAGTTTGGGCTCTGCTTCAGGCATCAAAATGTCTTGGACCAGCACCAATCCCCTGGCTTCATTTTGCAAAAGCAGTGTTTCCTAATGAAGTTGAATGGAGAAAAATACATGGCTAGAGGAGGCAATCTTGAAATATACCACTGGGTTTGGGAAAAGTGTATTTGCAAAAACCAACAACTAAGAGGCATGTAATAAAGCTTACTATATTTAGTAGATGTCAGCATCACTCTTGCTATGCTGAATTTTTGAATATTATAGGATAAAGGGTTTTTAGTTTTCCTTGCACTTGCCACTGCAGGCAGAATTACTCTTCTGTGAGGGTTAGCTTATTTTTAAAAGTATTATCTTAATCTTCTTAATCTAAATGTCTCTGAGCAAGATCTAATTCCTTGCTCCCATAATGTGTTTAACAAAACTTCTTAATAAGAGTAGGAAAAAAGTTAATGAAAATACACCTAATTACTGTAATAGGCATTGCATTTCTGCTTCAGGTAACTACAATTTCTTAAATATACACTTTTATAGGTAATAGTTCAGTTACATATTCTGTTGACATGAAGTGCATTGGCTAAGAGTCAGGATGTCCCTGTTTCAAATGTCACCTTAGCCATAAATCTGTTAACAGCCAAGACTTTATCAGTGTGTGTATCTCTATATCTGTATAACAAAATATGCATTTGCATGTGGACACACACATCAAGGATTCCTGACTCTTAGTCTGCATGCTTAAGTTCCCAAAATGTGACTCTACTTTTTTTTTAGTCTCAGTGAGCTTTTGTATGTGTGTGTTTAAAAAAAGATATTTTTTCTATTTAAAAAAGAGAACAATACAAATCTGAATATTCAAATATATTAGGACACAGAGAAGACTCATCTAGAAGGGGTTATAGATGAACTTTTAAAATAAAAATATGAAGGTACAGAGTCTGAGGCCTGTGCCTGAAGGTGCCAGTGAAGCTTTTGCAGGTGTCATGATACCTGTGGGTGCTAGGTCTCGGCAATATCAGCTTTTCAGCATGGGTGATATATCTCCAGCCAAACATCATGATGTTAAAAAGTGGAGGGAGGAACAAGCAGCATCTGCCCCGGCCCTGTGAGATGGCAGGCTGAAACCACTGCCGCTTCCACCACCACCACCACCCAGTGCAGAGAGGGAGGAAGCCGGAGAAGATAACACACAGCCCTCTGTGATATACTGCTGGGTGAAGGCGTCATCACACTCTGGTCCTCAAACCGGTCCTGGGTGATGTATTGATATATTGCCCAGGACTAGTGGGTGCTGGGTTGGTGACCCCTGCTTTTGGATCAGACAGGATAGACATACTACCTGGCTTTCATGTCTTCATAAAGGTAAAAGGACCCCTGACCATTAGGTCCAGTCGTGGCCGACTCTGGGTTGCGGCGCTCATCTCACTTTATTGACCGAGGGAGCCGGCATACAACTTCCAGGTCATGTGGTCAGCATGACTAAGCCGCTTCTGGAGAACCAGAGCAGCGCACGGAAACGCTGTTTATCTTCCCGCTGGAGCAGTACCTATTTATCTACTTGCACTTTGACGTGCTTTCGAACTGCTAGGTTGGCAGGAGCTGGGACCGAACAACGGGAGCTCACCCCGTCGTGGGGATTCGAACCGCCGACTTTCTGATCGGCAAGTCCTAGGCTCTGTGGTTTAACCCACAGCGCCACCCGCGTCCCTCTTCATGTCTTCATAGGTTGTGATATTACTGGTTTTGCTTGTCAAGGGAATCTCTCTTGTTGCCTTCCAAGCTTAGATTGGGTGCAGCACTATTGGATGCCAGTTTTCTGGACAACGTGGTGGCCAGTTTGAATGCTTCCACTGCAGTACATGTGGGCATGGCAACATGTGGATGTCCTACCCAATACTGCATCACAACTTTCCCCATGGAAAATCGCCTGTCGGAGGCTGACTGCAGCTGGGACTTGTCAGAGGCTTGATGCTACTGAAGCCTGTTTCCCCGGATCCTCACAGATGTTGTAGGGTTGTGCATTCCCTCCACAGAGGGAAAAGCCATGACCTAATCCTGTTCCACACATTCCCCACAAAACCCACACATCTGACAGAGTGCTCCTGGACAAAGACTAGTTCTCGAAAACCAAGGAAGCAATTGCAGCTTTTCTCAGTTGCCTGTAGGGGACAGTGTTGTATTAAATATATATCTGGAAATTGATGTCTGTATGTGTCCTAGAATTCCCATAACAATTCCTTTGTTACAGTGGGGAGAGGGGCGGCTGAAGAGTTTTCTGGAACCTCAAAGACTTGTGGCATAATTTTCTTATGGACTAGGCGCCACTTTATGTATCTGATAATGTGTAATGTTCAGATGACAGTTACATAGTGGTTACAGAGAGAGAGAGAGAGGGAGAGAGATTGTAAACAAAGGACCCAAAAGGCCATAAAATGCAAGAGATAGTAGTAGGTCTGTAGTATTACTAATCTGAGCTGAAATGTATGCAAGATAAGAACAGAGTAGCCCATTCACAGCAGCAGTTACTGCTAATTATCTTTTTAGCTATGCTGGCCTTGTGTTATGCCTGTAGTGGAAAAGAAACTCACATTCTTTTAAGTCTGATTTGAATGGAACGTGTGTGTGTGTGTGTGTGTGTGTGTGAGAGAGAGAGAGAGAGAGAGAGAGAGAAAGAGAAAGAGAGATACATACATACATGCATACATAGCCATTAGTATACATCCCCCCCCCATGTGTCACACACAGTTGTCCAATGGTAATTTTCTTTTTTTTTACACAAAAGAATGCAAGTCTACTGAATCTAACATATCATAGCTTTTAAGGTGCCATGAGGCTTTTTTGTGTTTGCTGTTGAAAATATTTATAGTATAGTGGTACCTCAGGTTAAGTACTTAATTCGTTCCAGAGGTCCGTACTTAACCTGAAACTGTTCTTAACCTGAAGCACCACTTTAGCTAATGGGGCCTCCTGCTGCCGCTGTGCCGCCGGAGCACGATTTCTGTTCTTATCCTGAAGCAAAGTACTTAACCCGAGGTACTATTTCTGGGTTAGCGGAGTCTGTAACCTGAAGCATATGTAACCTGAAGCGTATGTAACCTGAGGTACCTAAGCGTATGTACAGTGGTACCTCTGGTTACATAATTCGTTCCAGAGGTCCGTCCTTAACCTGAAACTGTTCTTAACCTGAAGCACCACTAATGGGGCCTCCCGCTGCTGCCAAGCCACTGCCGCACAATTTCTGTTCTCATCCTGAAGCAGAGTTTTTAACCCGAGGTACTATTTCTGGGTTATTAGCGGAGTCTGTAACCTGAAGCGTCTGTAACCTGAGGTATCACTGTATTTCTAAATGCTACAGTAGTGCAAAGCAACAACCAACATCCTGAAATGAAAGACATGGTGGTTTCTGGCTAACGTGAATAAGTATTATCAATAAATGTAGATTATGAAAGATGCTGGTATTTGTCTTTCTCATGTCCAGAACACATTGCACAATGACACATGCTTAGTGCTGATTGTATTTCAGTCTGTGCTTCATGCATACTGGTTACATTCTTACTGAATTATTTTATAAGGCCTGTGGGAATCATTTCTTTGGAATAACAGACAAAGCACAATTTTTAAATGTTAAAGGTGCTTTTTAGAGGGAATTTACAACTTCTTTGCAATAACATTTATAAGCGTGCGTATGGGGATGAGTACTTTGGGTACACTGGATTTCATATAGTGGGGCTTAAGGCTAGGTAGTGAGGGAAACATTTTTCCTGCTGCTTGCAGCCTTGCCCCTGCCCATGCCCCCCTGCAATATATCACTGACAATTGCTGCCCAAAGTAGGGGGAGAGATTTTCATTTATGGTCCCTAGCAACCTTGTGTCAAATTTGCTCCAGAACGTTGACAGATGCGTGGTTGGATGAGGTGAATCGTACTGAGAGAATTAGCAGCATCTTGATGTCTGACATCAATTACCTGGATAAGGCTGTTGGTCTATGTGTCAATCACTGTGATTCAATATCTCACTGCCCTGTCTCAGATAAATAGATGTACAGCTCTCCCCACCCCACAGCCTATTCTGGAAGCTCATAGCCTGTTACACTGAGCTATGCCTCCAAGGTGAGAAACTGCCAGTGCATTGCTTTCGTGAATGTATCTCTTGCCTGTGAGACTAGATATTGTCCGCTTGCAGTGTCCCTGCATCTAGTGCTGCTTCTGGATGTCTCAGTGGTGGCAGTGGCCAGGAATGTGCCCCCTAGCCCCCCCAAGATTATTATGCCACCTATGCCCTTTCACGGAATGATTGTGTCCTGTTTCTATCCCATTTGCCTTAGTAATAGCCATACTGGTTCATGCTGTATGGCACTGCTGTTCAAGAGTGTTCAGAAATGCAGCTGCTAGACTAGTCACTGACCCTTGGAGTACATCGAGGGTTTGTCCAGTGGTAGCTCTGCACTAGTGGAAAATGCTTCTGCTCTCAGTTTGCAGTGGGTAGTGTGGATTAGTGAAAATCAGCTACCATGTCTGTGCAAAGCAACCACTGGATCCAGTCTATAATTCTCCTCCTTAGGTGGCAGACTGGCACAAAGAGAATAACCAGAGTGAGCAATACATTCAGGTGGCTGAGTGGAATCCTTAAAAGGTGCAGTGCTTCAGACCATTTAGGAGTTGACAGTGTCAACACAGCACTTTGAATTGGGCTCAGAAGCAGCCTGGAGGACAACCACGATTATACTTACGATGATTATTCCTTTTTTGGTAGTAATGCTCCCTCCTGTGAAAAGGCTCTTACTCTTGCATGTTGCTTCACTTTGGATACACTTTGAAAATGGTGCCTTTGTTGTTTAGTTGTTTAGTCGTGTCCGACTCTTCGTGACCCCATGGACCAGAGCACGCCAGACACTCCTGTCTTCCACTGCCTCCTGCAGTTTGGTCAGACTCATGCTGGTAGCTTTGAGAACACTATCCAACCATCTCGTCCTTTGTCGTCCCCTTCTCCTTGTGCCCTCCATCTTTCCCAACATCAGGGTCTTTTCCAGGGACTCTTCTCTTCTCATGAGGTGCCTATCCCCCCCCCAACAGCATTTGTATTGTTGTTGTCCGTTGCTTTAGTTTTAATCTGCTTCTGCTGATCTTGTTGTTTGCTACCTTGTGGGTCCTTTGAAGTGCATAAGGGTAAAGTATGTGCACATTGCAATGCCTTGCTTGCTTTGTGGAGTGGGGAGCCACAGTTCTAATCTTGCTGTCTCTTCCCCCTCCCTATTGGAATGTATGGTAGGCTTTGCCCTTGTGGGGGCCATATTTAAATCTGCCAAGGATTTAAGTGGTTGTGTGCCAGTATCCAGCTTGCCATGCTGTCACTAGACCTGCTTTCACAGTGTGCATTCTTCCTTGTCCAATTGGCTCTCTTCCCTCTCGCTTGCAAATTGCTTTTTCCTCTTGTGCAGACACCAATTACAGCATTGTCTGTGTGGAATGCCTGATACCACAGCAAGCCTTGAGCCTTTCTCTGGGGTGGGCGTAGCTTTTGCTTTTTGGACAAATGTCCTATATACTGTCCTATGGACAGGGCTGGTTGCTGTGTCTGGAACAGAACACGCCTTTCTTTTCTCACCCATAGGATTCTTCCTGGCAAAATGCTTGTCTGAGTGCTGTGGCGTTCTTTGTTTTTGTCGTCAGGGGATTAACTGAGGACCCTAATGAAGCTTGTGGCGACAGGTGTCAGTTTGCTGTTCCTCGAGTCATTGGAGCATGGAGGCATCATAAGAAGGGGAGATACTGAGGGGTGGGGTGGGGGTGTTGATTTCATTCATGCTATTATCATGGTGTGTCTGACATTGCTGGTCTTTGGTGCCTTCCCAACCTGGGTACTGTAGAGATGTGTTCCGCACTTGGTGTGATGATTCTTGGGTCCCAGTTGCCAGGCATGTTGTAGAAGTAACCATCAGTGTGGCTGCAATTGTTTGTTTCTACTAATAGAGTTTTGCTTTCTGCTGAATTGCTGAGAGTGCAGAGGATTCATTGATGCTGGTGGGGCACTGGTGTAGTCCCAAAGTAAATGAAAACTTATTAGGAGACCAAATGAAAACAGGCTATTATCAAAGTCCACAAAGAAATAGCATGAGTGCATAAAAAAGGTTAGCTAAAATTTATAGAGATACTAGTCTGCAAGGTGCTCTACAATTTTAGAAATAAAAACAATATGAAAGAAACTTAGGATTGTTGATTTTATGAAGGTAAATTTTAAACTGAAAATGCAAATTCAGAGAATAAGAGAACTATGACCGAATAACCAAACGATCAAGAGACCCTCAAAATAAATGACCTTTATGAAAAAGTTAGTTGCCTTTATGAAGAAGTCAACCTTCTAGTGTGAACCCATTGTTATAGAGCCTAATGATTTATTATACCCTCATATGCTGCCAGAGCTACTTACAGTATACTAATAAAATAATAATAATAACAAGTCAGACAAGACAAATCTAATTTCTTTAGATTGGTTGGTTTGGATGGAGAAGGGATTGAACAGGGCTTTTTGATACTTCTCTACAGACACAATCATAAGTAAAATGAGTGCACTGGGGACAGAAGATAGCACTGAAAAGTTGGATAGACATGTTATTTGAAAACTAGGAAGTAAGCAGTAGTCTGCAAGTTTCATTTTTTTTAGATGCTTTCTTTTTTGATACCTTAATTGCAGTCTTGTATTTTAAGGAGTGCAGAACTGAGTTTGTTCACCAGAAGCATTTTCCCTTTGAAAGATTTTTATCTTAAATCCTCATATTGCCATCTTTAAAAAAAATAAGCTTTGAGAATTTTAAAAGCTACTGGGGGAAGGGGATTCTTGGAATACTTTCTGGTAGGAAGCAAAAAAAATCCATGTGCTGGTCCTATTCCTCTAAATTTCTGCACACCTCCTTGGAAGACTATAAATATTGGTTGATTCTGGTTTAAGACTTTTAAATCTAGGATCAAAGCATTACAATGAATTTTAGTTTGCACTCCTAGACACAGTACTGCCTCCAATAGCTTCTCAATCCATGTCCTTTAAGAAAGTTTCAAGGCCAGAAGATCCCATTTATCTAGAAACTTGTTTTATTGCTGAATTGTTTCATGCAATTAGAAAGCATTCCTTGATATCCAGACTAAATTTGTCTTGTTTCAACTTTAACACTACTACTTGTTTTTCCTTCAAGGACTCTGATAACTGGCTGTTTCTACCCCTTCCACTGCTTTTTAGCAGCCTTTTGAAAAGCGCCTTAATCTCTTTTCTAAGTCTCTGGTTCTCAAATAATGGCATGGTTTGAACCACTACCCTAAAATCTGCTACATAGCACATCCAGAACTATGCAGTGCCCTCGATGTAGCTGGAGCAATGCTGCCAGGTTCTTGCAGTGAATTTCCGTCTCCAGTGCAAGCAGACGTGGTCAGAGACCACATTTAGAAACTGGGAACTGAGCAAGGAAGTAAACAGCAATGCCCCTTTTCCTAAGCCAATCAAAGGGGGCACACAAAATGTGGGCCAGGGAAGCACTCTCCCAGAATAGACTTCCTGCATCCTTTCTGGCTGGAGTCCTGTGAGTGAAGCTTTCCATGCTATCTGCAGCGTGAAAAATAGACCATATTTAGACATTCTTCTTTATAAAATAAACATCACAATGTGGCATCAAGCTCTGATGAAGGAGAATCCAGCACCTTCTGTGGCATTCTGTTCCACTGGTGAACACTCATACTGTATTCCCCCTCACTCCCACCCCAGGAAGCTCTTCCCATTGTTTGGTTGAAACATTGTGTTTTAAGAAGTTTACACTTGGGGGAGGCATTTAAACTGCTTTTGGGTTACAGTGACATTCTCTTTGAACGTGTATCAAATGAAGAAATTTGACTTGTAAAATGTAGGTGTAAGCGTGATAAGTGGCAGCCTCAGTAGAAGCTTGGTATTTAATTCTCTTTTCCTAAGCGATATTTCAAAATGTCCCATTAAATCCTGGCAAATATGCTTAGGATTGCAACCTTCAGCTCCTTAAAATAATTTTAAATTGTACTTGACGAAGAAGTACATAAAATACATAGGATATTGTTGTCAAAGTATTGGATATCTTACTGCCTGGCTCCACCCTGCCCTCCGACCCCAATTTTAGTTTTAAGGCATTGATCTGCTATGGAGGAAGCAACAGATAGAATTTTATTGGCTCAGGATTTATATAATGACTGGTTATGGATGCTCTACCTCGTGGGATGATGCACTTGCATCTGTATAAACAACTAGGAAAGTTTAGGTTCAAGGTTTGGAGTGTAGGAAAACAAACCACATCCTGAAATAAGAGCAGTGGAGAGAGAAATCCCTTTTGTTTCTTTCAAGGCGGAGAACGATCAAATAGTAAAACCCTTAGATACTAAAATATACCCTTTATAACTAAAAAAAAATTTTTTTTTACAAGTTTCTATGACTCTTGATGTGTTTCTGGCTCAAGTGCAGGTGGCAGCTTATCGAATGGTAACAAAGACATAACATTTTTTTAAAAAACAGTGTGTTTTCATAGTTGAAGGGAGATTAATTTGGAGTTGCAAAAAGCTTATAAGCACAATTAAACTGAAACAGTGAGAAAATTAAAAGAGGCGTTTGGCTTCTGCTCCAGCCATTTCAAAACTCCTTGGGGCGGGCGGGGGGGAGTTGCGTGTGTATCTAGCTAGCTCTCTAAGCAAGAGCTGCTGCTTATTTCTTTTTCAATTGTGCAGCGGCAACTCTGCTTCCAGTAAGGGCAGAATCTGACATGGCCCCTTCTGTGCAGTCTTCAGCTCCTCCTCCTTCCCTGTCTTGCCTTCAAACACTCAATACATTTAGAGACTGATCTTGTGCAGAAAATATCCCTGACATTTGAAGAGCTCCAGGGATTCACTGAGCATGCTCAGTCATCTCCGTCTGCTAGAAAGAGGAAGCTAGTTTACATAGGAGTCATACCAAGCATAGCCTGCATGTCAGTGCAGTTAACTTGCAGCGGGCTGTGAGGAGAATTAGCATGTCTTTGTCCTAGGAAGTCTTTGCCATTCCAGTTTCCCCCTCCCCCGCCCGAAATTTGGCGTCAGATCTGTAAGCAATTTTTAATTGCAATTGGACACAATACATTTCAAACTCTGTCTTCGTTTCTGAAGCCTTTGAGGGGGATTTCCCCACCTTTGCCTTCCTTTTTTTTTAAAAAAAAACTCGGTTGTGTGTTTTTTTTTTAATATACTTTGTTTTGATTAGTCGGAGGCTGGGCCTTGAGCTTGTGGAACTCGGGAAAGAGCCAGGAGCTACTCGCAACAGCATTTCCCCCGTGTTTTTGTCGCTGATTTTTTTGGGGGGTGTTCAGGGCGGAAGCAAGCAAGCTGGTCTTCTTTGCTAGCCCACTCAATGCTATTTATGAAGATGGACCTGTTGAACTACCAGTACTTGGACAAGATGAACAACAATATTGGCATTCTCCGCCAATATGAAGGTAACTTAAGATTCACGCCGCGCTCCGGCGTTATGTCTTTGTAAGTTTGTGCTGATCTCTTTTGCTTGCTTGATTTAGGCAGTGGCCGGCCTTTTCTGCGTGGAAATGCTGATTTTCTATCTCTCTCTTTCTCCCCGCCCGCCCCCCCCCCATTTTAAAGCCAGGCGCGTTTTGTGTTTTGTCCGGGAGACATTGATCACTTGGAAGTAGTTTGCTTGACGGAACTATTGTTTAACGCCTGTCTCGCCGTTTTGAAAGCTTTCCTGTGTGCAGATGTCCACCCCCCACTCGAAAATAAATGTTGTTTGTACGCTTTTACGGGAGTGTAAGGGGGTAGTAGCGTGACAATGACTGGATGGCAAGTCGGCATGTTGTGTACGTGTTCTCTCTCTCTCTCTCTCTCTCTCTCTCTCTCGGGTCGCCTACTGTCTTTAGGGCACAATGGGAGAGTTTTTACTACTCTGCTCCGGGAATGGAAGGGTGCCTGTAGTACAGAATACAGAGCGCCCCTTTGTTTGACTTCTCATTTCCTGTACAGCTCTGAGAAAGCTCTGACACACAGAGGGCTGCCTCCCCTTCCCTTCCCCTCCACAATCCCACATCTCCTCCCTCAAGAACCACCTCAAGCAAGCCTGCCTGTAGCAGAAAGAAATGCACATAGCCGCTAGGAAACACAACTTCATGGCCGTCATCTTCTGGGTGGATTCTCTCTCCCCCCCCCCTGCTCCCCACCCTCATGTTTGCTCGTTTCCTGACAGAGAATTGTTTGTTACCAAGTTTTGTCCCGTCGCCCCACCGTATGGATCCTGACCACAGGAGTGGTAGAATTTCGCTGCTTTTTTTAAACTAGCTGAGTTTTTAACCTACGTGCAGTTTGAACAGGCTGTAATGGCTTAGTTTTTAAGCGAGGAAAGAAAGGCACCACTGAGCTAATTGTACTTGGCAGGAGAGCTGTTTTTCTGTTGCCACACACACAAACATTGCACAAATCGCTTCCCCCCCCCCTTCCTACTCCTTCCAGATTTTCAGTTGGAAAAATTTCCATGCTTGTTAAAGAGAGTGGCTTTTATTACGCTGGCCAGTAAATGATACCTAAATGCAAACCTGTTAAGTTTGGGGATTGGGAGGTGGGGGGGGGGTAAACAAACAAGGCCTTGTCAGTCTGTTCATGTTGGAAGCAGGTCAGCTGAAACTGAGTTACTGAGGAGGGTAATGATTACTACAAGGGGTCTGCTACCTCATGATTTTAAATGTGAAAATATTAAATTTCAATGTTTATTATACAGTTGGAAGAAGAGACCAGTGTGATGGCTCAGTCCCTTATCTTCAGTGTTTTCAGAGCTCCCTTACCTTCTCACATGTTTCTGAACTTCCTCCAGACTTTTTTTTTCTTCTGGTAGTAGTTGAACTGTTTTGAAGAGGCCCTTTGTTGACATGAGTCTAATATGCTGTTATGTTTAATATTTGCTGCTTTCCTCTTTTTCATTATCTTTAATGCTAAAGTTAAAATGTGTATGGACAAAATAAAATGGAGAACAAAACTTGGAAAGATTTTATAACGGCATTCATATTCTTGTGTTTTAAAATTTATGAACATGATCTCATGTCAAATGTATGGTGAATATTTAAAAATCTTCCATGTAACTACCATAATCTTGCTATTGTAGATCGGTATAAGCAGTGATGATTGTCTTGGGCACAATCTAGGCACTTTTAAATCTCACTGGTTTTAGTAAATGTGAGTAACTATGTCCTTTTGGGGTGAAGGGGATTATTGGTTTGGGCTGAGTGTATTCAATTATAACAAGCTCATTTCTGCTTACAGAGCATCATTGGAGATAAATTTTGTTGGAGATACAGTTTGTGTTGTTATCTCCATTTTGGATTTTTTAGAATTCTAACAGAACTTAAACATTCCTTGAGGAAAGCACTTTGCAGCTGCAAGTTTTACATGACAATAGAATTGGGGAAATTCCTGAAGCAAATGTGTTAACTTTGGTGATGTTCTTATGGATATTTCCATGCAAACAACCCCCCCCCCATGCTATGTAATGCCTTTGCTGTCCTTTTTGAGAGGTTAGTGAAGTGTAAACAAAGAGTAGAATTTTCTCTGAGGAGGAATATAAACCCTCTCTCTTGAATTATTGTTACTATGAAAACATAAACTTTTCAGAATCGGGCCTTCTCTGCATCTTTCTAGGATGGTTCCTTCTCCAAGAGAGGATTGCTGTATCTAGAAAGGGGAGCGATGGAGATCTCAGAATATCACCACATGGCTTCACTGAACATGGTCTTCCTTTCAGGAAATAAATTTCTGTACATAAAGTACATGAAAGTGTTATGGAAGTGAATCATATCCATCTGCATAACCCACTTATATGACCATGATCTATAAAATTAGAAGGGGCTTTCCAAATCTCTGTTTTTTATGCCACAAATGTGCATTTGTTCATTTGAAGTGGTCTCTCCTGAGGTAGTACTTCCTTGTAAGGGATATTGCAGTTCCTCAGCACTTAAGGAAGAATAGATTGTTGGGGAAATGTGATTCTGTTCCCACCCATCCTCTTCATCTACCATTAAATTGGTAACGTTATTGTTGTTTAGTTGTGTACAACTCTTTGTGACCCCATGGACCAGAGCATGCCAGGCACTTCTGTCTAATAATGATTGCCAAATGGAAGGTAGTTGTGCACCACTGGATAGTGGTTAAGAGGTGAATGGTGATGATCAGTGATATGAATCTCTGTCGTCCTTGTCCTTTCATTCTTCTCTTTTTGGAATTGTTTGCTGGATGACTGCCCCTGTGCTTTCCATCTCAGGTGCTGGTTTGCACACCCATGCCTTTGCTTTTATTATGAACTGCTTGTATTGGGTCTTCCCTTCAACTTCTGCCAGTTAACTGTGTGAAAATCCCTTCCCTTTCTCAGTACACAGACATATTGTTAGATTTTGAAAATGGAGAGCAAACAGCAGCCTGGTTGCCTCCTTGCTGCAAGGCTGTTGCAAGATGAATGAATGGACCACATTTGATGCAAGATGAATGAATGGACCACATTTGATGCCATGGGTATTACTGTACATAGTAAAATGCAATCAGTGGAGAAGGGGGCACACATTAATCTTGGAGTACTTCAAAGCATGTGGTTATAATGTGCATAGTTGCAGGATCAGCGCCATGTTTGAGTGGCACCACAACAGTGCTGCCCTTGTGGCTGCCACCCTGGTGGGCCCCATGAGCTTAACACATAGTAGGAGGATGGGTGGCAGTACACATCCAGCAGCAGTGGAGATGAGCAATGGCACACAACCCAGCACTCTGGTAGGAAGCACCTGGTGAGGTTGCTATAGCTCCCAAAATGTCTCTGGATCCTACATTGGGGTCCAGAGGCATTCTTTAAAATTGATGTGGCATTTGCAGCCATGTCGCTCAGTGCATCTTTTGAAATTATGGATCATTAGAAACATTTTTAAAGAGGTCATCTTCAGTAGTGGGCTCTCCACACTGAATTTGCATCATTTGCATCTAAAATATTCAGATGACTCAAACAAGTATAATTCATTTATGCTGTTTATGAATTGTCCCCAAATGCAAATTATATTCTATAAAATGTACTGTAAAAAGCAGTGCATTTTCTTCCATGTTTATGGCTTTGATGTCCCTTTTGGCTTATCTACAGAGGCATTTTACTGCACAGATTTTCTGCTTAATCATAACCTGGATTCCTCTGTCTGCGGCTTGTGTGGGAATCTGGCTTCAACAACACTGGTGACAAAATAATGCTGATAACCTGGTGGTCTTGTTGATGGGAATGTGTGCTTCCTGTGGGGGGATGTTTTTTACTTAACAGGAAGACACCGCTTCTGCATAGCTGTGATTTGAGTCGGGTGAATGTTGGCAGGTTTGTGTGAAGCAGAAGTTGGAACTGGATTAGAAAGTTCATTCAGAAGTGTGCAGTGGTGTTGACAGACAGACAGGGTCACTCTTAGTCTCTTTGCCCATTGTGTCACGCTCTTGTGGCCCAATGTAGCGAGGAAGTATGAAGTAACACAAACAAAAACAACTGGCAATTTAGAAACTGCTTTCCCATCTAATTAGGCCTTCCTTTCTGAAGAAGGTTGGAGTGAGGGAAGTATTCAGATGCATTTTCAAGTTAAGGAAAATATACAAGGCACCATTTTGTTTCATTGCATTATTGTTATAATGGAGTCTACAAGTTTCAACTGAGCTCTGACCCAGATAATATGTGGAAAAAGGAATACAACGTAGTCACTACCTCAAAAATGTGCAGTCTGAATGGACAAGATGGACAGAGGAGGTAGAAGGTAGACAGAGAATAATTTGCCAACAGTGCACAAACTTATTGGGGTAGAGGCAAGAGGAGAATAAATCACTATTATTGGTTAATGTGTGCCATTAAAAAAAAAAATGAAGCTGCAGAGGGGTAAAGTACAGCTCATCTTAATTTATTTGACATAGTTCAGATTAAGATAATAAGAATGAACTATGGTAACTTCACTGGGGTAACCAATGAGCCATGGGATTGCCCTACAGCAGGGGTGGCCAGCTCCCAAGAGACTCCCAAGAGACAGTGATCTACCTCCTTTTGGGGGGTGGGTTCAAGTCAAAGTTCTTGAGCTTTTTTTTCTGGAGGAAAGGCCCGGTTTTTGATAATTCAAGCCTAAACTCAAGGGAGAAAGGGAATCAGCCACTCACCAACAGATAGCTGGGGGAACAAACAGCATCACTGAGTAAACTCCATCTTCCATTCAGCATCACTGAGTAAACTCCATCTTCCATTCGGCAACAATGGAGGGCAGAGCGATGGGGCAGGGCCGGATTCTATTTTATGTATGCTAAGGAAAGGGACCCAACGATTGACCATGATTTACCAAAACCTCCCGGGGATCTAACAGTAGATCCTGTTCTACATGTTGGAAATCTCTGCCCTACAGGAAGTAGAACAAATTTACTCAGTTTGGGCTTGGAGGTCAACTATCTGATCTTGAATTGGTGTGGATCAGTCAGTTTGCCTAGTTCATCTTCTGCTTTTTGTAGGTCAGTGTTAGAGTATACCAGGATAGTGTTGGAATTGGTAGGTAATTGAATTGATGGTGATAATGGCAGGTGTGGATATGGAAATGTAAGGCAAGCTGTGGAGACAAAAGTGGTGCAATCTGTTTATGAACAGAAAATAGTATTTTTTTCTATTCATCTGGGCATCTATAAATTTTATGCCTGATAGTCACATATATTTAAGAACCAGCAAACTTGTACAGAATTTGGCTACTCACTGGGGTAAAGATGCAAATCTTGCTGTGGCATTGCATATGGAATAACAGGCACTAAGTGATGTGCTTGTAGTTTGACTCTGGATTTATGCCGCACTGGAAACTTCCTTTTAATTTCTTAAGGCTGCCACCTCTATGTTACAGTCCCAATAGGGAAGCTACTAGAACTACTTTTGCATGGCTATGCTTTTTGCTGGTGTCTGCCAAGAATGTCTAGTGTCGGTGTGTAAATTCCGAAGAGCCTGTTGCATACAATAAGGATGCTTACAAATTTTACATCCTGAGTAAGAAGGCCTACTATGAGATGAGATAGCAAGTTTTGGGAGCCTTGACATTTTGCATCAATACTAGGGCCCCGTTCAAACAAATATAGGCCCCATGTGGGCGTTTGGGGAACGTGTGGAGTGCATAGTGAATGATTATTGTGAGAACCAGATTTTCTGTGTGAACGCTGGCCACACCATTGCTGCAATTTGTGTGGTTGTTGTGACCTGAAAAATATGGCTTCATGAACAATCAGGTTCTTCCTCCCACTTCTTCAGACAATACCTCAGCTTTAGCCTGGAGGTGATCTCTGCATGTTTCCTAGATTTTGTGCCATAGCCTAAAACTTCTTTTATGTGAACCTGTGGAAGAAGAATGAATGTGGCTGAAGCCTCTTCTGTGGCCCGTAGGTGAGGCAAAATTCTCAAAATGTGAGAATGTGCTATTGGGCTGCCCTTACGAAGCGTGTAGATGCCTCTGTGGTGATGGTGGATCCTCTTCCTCTTATTCTGTAATATTTATGCTTTTTGTTGGTATTGTGGTATTCTTGGGTAAGAAATAACAAAATGCCATCAGTTGCAGAGAATAGTCTTGCTTCTACATCTTATATGGACGGTAGGGAAGACTGAATGTTAAAACAAAGGAAATTAGACCCATATGTGAGGACTAGGACCACTTCCCCCCCTCCCATTTCTACATGACAGCGTACAGTACATTACTTAGTTGCATATTACATAATTACTTCACTTACTTCCTGTAACAACAAAGCATGAATTGACTGCAAGTAATGTTTAGCAGTGTGGCAGAAGGCAAACCCATTTTGTCTCTCTCTTCTCAAACTGCCTAGTATATAGATATACAATATCAAAAGCTGAACCTGAGAGTTAACACTGCAAACTTCAGTTTTGCATTAATGTACAATTTATTTTCAGACACAATTTGCTTGTGTCCTGCGAAGTTGCAAGTCAAATTTTTTAACAGTGCTTAGCTTCTTTGTATGCAAATCCAGGAACTTTGGAGACCTTTGACAGCACTTAAATTCCTCACAAGTTCAAAGGATGTGCTGTATCCTGCAGAACCTACTTTGCATAGCACCTGTAAGCTTACTACATCATATCCAGTGTGGCAACTACACTATGAATACAAAAGCAGTATTGCTTTATTTATTTTTAAGCCTCCTTTGCATGACAATGGTCTTATGTTGATTCTGTTTTGAAAGATCAAAATAGATAGAGCTTCTTGCTTCTGATTGGGTGTCAGAAGGGAATATGCTTCATGTAGAGAATGTCACAAGAAAATGAGCAAACTCTTAGCCCAAACTGTCAGCTACAGACTATGCATAAATATTTACAGATAATGGTAAGGAGCTTATTTTGTGAAAATAAGTTTACAGTAATTGCATCACATACATTGAGAATTAAGAGAAGTTCTGTCTATTTAATTTTTAACACCTGTTAGCCTTTGCCCCTTTGTGTATTGTAATCCTGAATGTTGTTATTGCTTGATAAGAGACCCTTTGTTTTTCCCCCTCTTTCAGTAAAAGCCCAGAAGGTAATTGTTAGGGGTACATGGACATGTTTGGGTGCTGTATTTAGAGCATCAAGACCATGGTTGCAGTCAAAGGTGCACAAAATGTAACACAGTGCAATTTCATTTTTCTTCTTCATTGATGCTTATATTACAGATTTGATTTTTGCAGGTGAAAGCCATTGTGCATACTATAAGTCCAGTAAGGAACTCAGATTTGTTAATGCAAGTGAAAGAGTGTAACTAGTTAACTGTGTTGCCTTGAAATGAAGTCTGCTTTCTGACAACTTGTTTTATTGAGTATTCATCTTGATTGGTTTGCACAATTTGAGGGCACATTGTATGACACCCACTGCTTACTCATTCCAATTTGTTTGCAGGGAAGTTATATGATGCTGTGGCAAACAGCTGTTATCTCACACCTTTTCCTTACTGCAAAAGTCTTATTTTGTTGCACAAAGTGCCACATCCATTTTAATTAGGAAACGTGAACTTGATCGTATGCAAATAGCAGAAGCGGCCATAGTATAGGGAAGCTTTTAATGTTTAATAGACTATTGTATTTTAATATTCTGTTGGAAGGCTCCCAGAGTGGCTGGGGAAACTCAGCCAGATGGGCGGGGTATGAATAATAAATTATTATTATTATTATTATTATTATTAACCAATTCACTTGGGAAGAGAGCAATGCAGTCTGCTAACCTGATAAGCAGATCCGTGATACCGGCGCCTTATTGAAGAACCTCCAGCCTGTGGGCATAATTAGGCCTACCGGACCTCCCCAATTGGTCCATCTACAACATAGGGTTTGGGACAGATAAAGATGTGGCTGGGCCAAATGGGGTTTGGCAGGTACCACCCATCTGTTTATTGGCTACATTTGGGGTGTGGATTTAAATCATACTTTGAGCGAGACATTTGTGGTAGCTGAGCAGATACTTCACCGTTATAGGTATCATTGGAATGAACTGGGAGTGGTTGGCTCAGCACTGTGCGACTCTGATCAAGTTCATGCTTTTATCAAGTGTTTCAGTCAGTTGATTTTTTCATTGGGTTGCAGCTATCAGGGAAGTGGGTTGTTGGTAGGATGGAAGCAGGAAGGAGACTCTCCCACCCCCCTGGTTGGAAGTAATGCTAGAGTTAGGGTAGGAGGAAGTACAGTGGGCTTCTGAAATGGTGAACAAGTACCGTTACATGAGGACTACAGTGGCTGGATAAATGTGAATAATAAGCCGCTATTATATTTTCCTAGGTAAATGGTAGGTTTTTGAAAAAATAAACTTTGGGCACTTAAATTAGACTCCCAGTGCCTTTCTTCCTTTGTAGATATGGCTTGGTTGCAAAGGAGATTTTTCCTTTGCAGCTGTGGCTTGAACTTGACCATGCCTGACACCATAGATGATGTCATGAGCAGGAGAGGTAACTGTGGTTTGCCCCAAATGGCCTGGCTAGGGGTTGGGCTAGATGACCCTTGTAGGTTCCTTCCAGCTCTACAATTCTACGATTAGGCCCATGGCCCAGAATTTTCCTACCACTGCATTATATCAAAGGGAGCATGTGCATTCACAGGAAATAAATGTGATTTCTTTGGATCTTTTAAATTTCTTTGCTTGTCCCTGGCCTGGAAATTGAGTTCAGTCAAGTGAGTATAATAATATAAAGTAGGAGGAAGCAAATAATTTCTAGTTGTGCAGGAAAAAATGTCCCATTGAAAAGCAGGAATTCCCATCTAGAATACAGCATTTTGTAACAAAGGGATGAGGAGAAAGAGATGCAGTATGGTTTCTACAAACTGAGTTTAAGCATGCTTGTTTCTTGGATTAAATGCAAATATTTTTAGCATGGAAGGAAGATTCTTTCTTGTATGCTAAATCTGGATAAATAATTTTAGATGTTCTGTTCTAACATCTGGTGTGCATTGCTTCTGTTCAGTCCTCCACCCCACCCCCAGCTTGCATGCTGTGGCATCTTAGAAAGCTAGCACAGTCATTCTGTGGTTGGCTTAAATTAAATCACATGGAGCCAGCTAGAAGAATGCTGACATGCACAGTTTTCATGCTGAACACACTGAAACCACAGGCTGGAGTTAGAGAGAACTTCTCACTGTTTTGAGTCTAGACACTAGGCTGCAACACAAAAAAGAGAGAACAAAAGTGCCATCAGGCAAAGTTCTAACCACGGCAACCCTGTTTTTGAAAAATCTGAAAACTAAAAAAGAAAAGAAAAGAAAGAAAAATCTTAAACTTTTTGTTGAAACCTACAAACAGGACTCCTGAAAGTAGCTATAACCAAATGCATTTTGGGTTTTCACCCCACACCTGTTTCCTGCCTATTGCCAAATGCTTATAATGGGTGGTGGGACATTCATAGTTCTCTAAAAAATCATTTGAATGCAAATGGGCCAGTCTCAAAATATGAAAAGTTAAATGTTCACAACAGCAATTTGCATCTTGACCACTGGTACTCTAGTCCACTTTCATTTTTCATTTTTATTAGAAATGTCCTGACATTTTGCTTTTCAGAATGATCTGGGTTTTTTAGTGCTTTGTCTGAGAACAGGAGTTTGTTTTTCATGCTCCAGGTGTAGCTGTCAACCTTCCCCTTTTTTGCGGGAAATTCCCGTATTCCAGCACTGTTTCCCGCTGCTTCCCGCTGCTATACCGGATTGTTAGATATCCCGTAGAGTGTCCCCGGGACAGGTGAGGCTGCTGATCCCTTATTTTCAAATCTGAAAGTTGACAGCTATGGCTCCAGGTGCATAGTTTTGCTGGTGTAACAGGACTTCCATTTCCTGCTCCTTCCCTCTGCCGCACCAAAATCTGCTTGGGAGGGTCTCCCAGCCCTCGAGCTGATTTTGAGGCCACATGGGGGACAAGAGAGGAAGTGGAAGCTCTGATGCGCTTATAGAAGCCTGTTGCGGCATTGCGGAGCTGTAGCACTGGATATGGCCCTGGTGATTTGATCATGGATTTTTCTTGCACAAATGGTAGTCAATATGTATAGCACCACAGTGTGAAAAATTCTGAAAGTTGGCTGCGCCAGGAAATAAAAGCTCAGAAAAGACTGCTGTGCCAGTGTGGTGTCAGTGATGATATGCAGAAAGATAGAGTGGGTTTAGAAGAAACTGCAAGGTTACTTGTGGCCAGCCAGTCACTAGTTCCCACAAGTGAAACATTAGTACACCAAGAATCCTGATTCTAGATGCAAACTTACACTGAAATTATACCAAACATTTGCACATCTATCTAAAAATAGGACCTTTCACCAGCTAGCTGGTTGGGGCATCAGTGCCAACCAATGGCTAAAAGATGCTTCTCTTCCCGACCCTATCCTTCCTTTGCTTGTGTGACTGCTTCTGCCACTCCTGTCCTTTAGAGAGGGAATATTTTAATCCTTGAAATCATGCTGGGATTTGCGGCCACTCTTATCTCAGCACAATTGCAGGAGTGAAGAGAAATATTTCCCTCCACCACCACTCCAGTGAGACACAAGCCCTCATCCTTGTCCTAATCTTGTCACTCCCAGATTCACATTCCACCAGGGTGGGAAGGGATGTTCTCTCTCTTAGTGATCATGGGAAGTGAATGTTTGAATCCTGGCCATATTTTCTGATGCCTCATGACAGATTTGCCCAGTATTGGTTGATGTAAAATCCTGATAAGAGAACAAGCTTCCTTCAGATTTCCTGTTGGGCTTTACTTTTTCCCAGTAACCATTCTAATTGCATATGAGGACCATTTATTTCTCCAAAGAGTTCAACATTTGGTTATTAGGTTGGGCCACTTTCCTGTAGCTTGTTCATACTCATTTGCTGCATAGTTCAGGGGTAGTCAATGTGGTGCCCACTGGATGTTGTTGAATTTCTACTCCAATCGGACTCAGCCAATTGACCAGTGGCCAGAGGTGATTGGAATGTGAATGCAGCGAATTCTGTAGGACATGCTGGCCACCCTGGAGTAGGTAATGGGAGAAAAGTTAGCCAAAATAGTTGACACAAAATCATTAGCTGGTTTAATGAACCTTAGCCAAAGCATAAACTATTTAAAAGTTTATTTTTTTATACCTGATTTTATTTACATGCATCTTTATATAGTAAGAAGGGAGAGGCTGTATCTTACATCTTTTCTGTTTCTCTTCTCCCCACACTCCTGTGCAACTACAGCAACACAATTTCATCAGGGATTGTTTCAGCTCGCAGCTGCATCCCCTCACTGCACCTTGAGCTTTATCATTCAATCCCATCTGCTTCACTGGGGTAGTTATGCTAAATCAGTTTTCAATAGCCACAGGAAAACAGCATCATCTGGAACATTAGAGGAGACTTTGCCTAGTTTGTACTGTGAGGCTGGGGGCAGGGAAGGGTTTGTTTGCTTAAGGAAGCTTACCCTTTCCTTTCTGAGAACTGCTGCAGCTATACTCACCCTCTGTCTGCTCCATACTTTGCAATGGTTGTCTGTTCCAAGAAACTGCTTCCTGTTCCTTGTTCATATGGATCATATTTTGGGGGATTATCTGGTGAAGAACAGGGATGAAAGTTGTCACATTTGATGACCGAAGCATGTGATAGGATACTGATCATTCCATTTTGTAAGTAACCTGGTGCCAGATAAATTCAGGCACATGACAGAAGGGCATGCTGTGTAAGGAGCATTTTCAAGCACTGCCTTTGTGTAGCACTGCAGATAGGACCAAGTAATTGGCCATCAGTCAGCCTCTGAATTTTTCTAGTATCATGCACGAAACTTTTAGGGACTTTCAGAGTGGTTTTTTAGTTTTTCCTCTGCTCTGAGTCACATAGGGAGCTGTGCCTTTTTGAGTTTTATGTAATGCTTTAAAAAAATCCCCACCATTGTCGTATATTTTTACCATTCATATTATCCATAGTATTTTGCTTTTCGTCATGGGACATTCTGAGTAGGTCTACCCTGTAGGAGAATCCAACAGCATGTCTTCTTGTGTCTTCAGTTCCGAAACTGATTTTCCACTTATCCTTACAAATTTATCAATTTATTTTCTTGCACATGCATTTGTCAGTATAATTGTGTGATCCTGCCCTCCGCATTAACAATGAAGTGAACATTTGCTATGATCCACCTCTCTTCATTTTTCATATTAGTTTATTTATTTCATTTTTGTATTGCTTCCCATAAAACAGCCTGAAGCAACTTTTAACAATAATTTTTGTTACAGGAAAGTCAGCACAGAAAGGAGAAACAGTAACTTGGTTTGAATTGAGGCCCTCAATACAGTACCTTGGTTGTTTATGCTATAACCAGCTGCAGTTTCTAGCAGTGTTATTTTCCCTCAACTTTCAAAACGACTCCCTTGCAGACGAAAGCTAACATTTTATTTATTTATTTGGCTCTAGATTTGCATTGTTGTCACAAAAACTAACTTTATGGTCAATAATGTTGGATGTGGTCAACTCTATAAACTCAGAGGAGCCTTTCACCCAGTTTCACACATCCAGCCACAGCTATAAGAGCTACTTGAAACTGCAACTACCGTATTTTTCACCCCATAGGACGCACCGGCCCATAGGACGCACCTAGTTTTTTGGGGGGGAAATAAAGGAAAAAAATTATTTCCCCCTCCCCAGGTGCGCTGCGCTAATCCCGAAGCTTGGGGCGTGCGGAGCTCAGCGCGCCCCAAGCTTCTGGGTGCCGGCAAGCAGTCCGCTAGCCCTGGGAGAGCCGCGCGGCTCTCCCAGAGCTAGCGGACCGCTGCGCTAATCCCGAAGCTTGGGGTGTGCGCACCGACCCCCCTCGCTCTCCAGGCTTCAGCGAAAGCCTGCATTCGCCCCATAGGACGCACACACATTTCCCCTTCATTTTTGGAGGGGGAAAAAGTGCGTCTTATAGGGCGAAAAATACGGTACATGGAAGAACTCCCTATTCCATTCTAGCAACCCACCTTACATTCTAAATTCTTTGCTTTTCTTTGCAGTTTATTGCAACTATGTGATGAGCCATTGATATCAACAAATATTTCTCTATGCCAGGCACCCCCAAACTTGGCCCTCCAGCTGTTTTGGGACTACAATTCCCATCATCCCTAACCACTGGTCCTGTTAGCTAGGGATGATGGGAGTTGTAGTCCCAAAACAGCTGGAGGGCTGAGTTTGGGGATGCCTTCTCTATGCAGCTGCATTTCAACTGTCATGCTTTTGACTCCAAGTGTAAATGGAAACTTCCACAAGCACACACTTCTCCCTTAAAATGGTAGTATATATTTCACTTCCTCTGCAAGGGGTTTTCGAGGTTTCCCTCATTTCAAGTGCTTCTTTCCCTCATAATGGAGTTCTGTAACTGAGATGTCATGTCCTGTGGGAACAGATGCAACATGGAATCCAAATGTGCTTTTTAGAAAAGGTCTCTCACACACAGCAGTTTGCTGTCTCGTTCTGAAGCATGTTGAGATGCAACATCACAGTTTGCCTCTTTCTCTGGATGGCCTGAGTGATAATTTGCTTTAGAATTTATTCTCCATTCCTCCCAATCGGCGGCTTCTTTTTTTAAAGCAGTCAGCAATAAATGAAATGGTTAATTATGAAACCTAGGTTTTACCATTTCATTTCCACTCTCATGGCAATTTCTTATGACTGGACTATTCCTGGAAAGGAGTGGTTTGTACTTTCTTCCCCTGAGAGACATTATCATAATAGCACAGAAGAAAGTAAATTAATCCTGGCCCCTTCCCATAATGCAACAGTCTGTTCTGTTTAGACCACAATCCATTCCTGGTTTCAAGGGTCTAGTCATAGTTTGGGCTTTTCTCAGATACTTTCTGTCTTAATCCAGAGTGTTAGTCTGAACAGTGGTGGTGGTATTTGTTTGTATAAAATCTGCAGTGGGACTGAACTAGTAGAGTTGGGCTCTAAGAGTTAGAAGAAATTTCTCCAGAGGATGATGAAACTTCTCATCTTTTGATTTCCCTATTGTTAACTATTAAATGGAGAAGACAGATACGTGGGGAAAGTAGCCTGCTGTACAATACAGTACCAGGTTACCTTTCAAAGAATAACCCGAAGTTTTTAATAGACAGTGAAAAGCTGATATTGATGATTTGGTTTGCGAGGGACACCAAATGTTAAAGGAGATATTAGTCACTCCAGTCGGCAGCTAGCCTGATAAAGCCCTTAATTTTTTTTTGACAAGTTTGGCTTAAATATGCAGGCTGTCTTGATTCCAAATTTTGAAGACAGGAATGTCAAGACTCTTGCCAGAGTCGTAATTCTGATAATGAGGCTAAAAGTTCTAGTGTAGGGTGACTTGTAGGAAAGCATGAATAACAAACGTAACTTCCTTCTCTGTGCTGCTGGAGGGGGCGAGGATTGGGCAACGTGTCTGTCTGCTGGGCTTGTGCCAGTGGGGTTACGGGGCTACTGTAGAACCTATTTTCCCCTGGACCTGCTCAGTGTAGTGCAGTAGTAGCAAGCTTAGGATCTGGAAATGGGCTGTGGCAGAGGCAGAGCCGAGCCATAGACCTGTTGGATACAAAGCTGCTCTCCCACTCCTGTTTTGGGTCCCTCTGCTGTGGCAGTGGGAAGCTAGCACAGCGGGGGGCGGGGCAAAATACCCCATCATGTCCAGTATAATCAATCAGAGTTTGGATGTAGTGGTCCATCTGCTGCTCCACCCCAGTGCTCCCTGCCAGGGTTAGGATTGCTCTGACAACCTTGTGGCCCCTTAATGACTAGAGTTCAGATCACAGGAGGGCATCACTAAACTGGTTGCTAAGAGTAGGAAAGGGAGATGGCTTTGCATCTGCTGGGCAGACATAAATAATAATAATAATAATAATAATAATAATAATAATAATAATAATAATAATAATAATTTTATTACGGCCGTAGGCCCATACAGGCAGACATAAAGGTTTGCACAACTTCATAATAGAGGGAGTGGGGTAGCCAGTTGCGGTGACTTAACATTTTACTGCAGCATGCCTAATGTCATGGACTTGCTAGATGCCAAGGAGTGGTGGGAGGCACCAGCTGGGGAACCCCCATAGAAAGAAGGGAGCAGACTCAGGAGGAGGTTCCAGAAGCTGATGAGGCAACAGGGTTTAGTGAGTAGGAAGAGGTTGGGGCAGAGAGCAGCCCAGGCTCAGAAGCAGAAGAGGAGGGGACCCAAGAGGCAGCTATGAGGCAGGCTGCTGAAGAAGCCAGGGAGGTTTCCCCTCCTGCTGTGACCAGCTCTCCTCCCCGCTGGTCTCCCAGAATATGTGGAGAAATGAAGAGGGTGGAGCAAATGGAAGCAATATGAAGGAGCCATAGGTTGTTGGGGAAGGAACCCAGGGGAGGAGCCTTAGAGAGTGGTGGGAAGGCAGGGACCTCCAGTCCTTGCAGCTGCCTCATTGGGGCAGTGCTGTGATCACTAGGCCTGCACTGTTCTGGTTCCTTTGAATAAAGAATTAACCTCACTGACACTGGGTGTTTTATTGCTGACCTACTCCTGACTCTGGCTCCTGACACTTAAATGCATGCATCACTGTCCATAAGTAAAACTAAGGTTTAATTTAAGCAATATTTCAACCTCTTTTTCATCTTGTTGTAAAACTGGAATTCATGTTTGGCACTAAAAACATGTCAGGATTCCGCATTAAGATGTTGCTATAAGCACAAGTTCTAACTCATTTTAATGTTGTAACCATAATCTTGCACAAATTTACTTTTGAAGTGGAAGGGCAGTCATTAAGCTTTGATCATTTTCACCCAATGACAGACAGGCCTTTGATCATTTTCGCTTTCCTGTGTCTTGTGTTTCAAACAAGTTGCTTTCCTGGATAACAGAGAAAAAGAAGACAAGGATTCAGTGATGCTGTGACTCTGGGAAAGCAGTAGTAATTTGAACTCCATATCTAATGTATTGCATACTTAGATGAACAGTTTTGTGCGTTCACAGATTTTTATTTTTTGCATTCTTAAAATTTCAGGATTTTTCTTAGAGTATTGATGTTTGGATCAGTGTTGAAGACAAAATGGAGAAATCTCATATTCAGTACATGTAATTTTCTGAATGTACTCATCTGTGGAAACTAAAATAGCTTTCCCATGCATCCAAAATACAACATTTCAATGGAATGTTTAATTAAGCATATGTGACCCAAACCATGCAAGGGAAATCCATGGACATTCACCTAGCTTACAACCTTCACCAGCTTGGCATCTCCAGACCTTTTGGATAATAGCTACTATCAGCAGGGAGCACAGCTGGGCACCAGGTTGGTAAAGCCTGATAGAGCTAATGAGATGCACATTTGGATATAGATCCCCATCTGGATTGTGATGGCTTATCTGGGTTCCATTGAACTGGCTGAAGAAATCTTTTGATATTCATCTCCATCTGGGGCAACCAGTTGTACTCTACTAGCTATCTGAGGGGGTTGTATGAATTTTCTTTGTCCTACAGAAAAATGCATCCTCTTGTCCTTGTGTAGTTCTTCACATTGATGTGCACAAAGGCTTTCCATTTGAGCCACAAAGTAGGAAAAACAAACATAGAGCTTATTATGAAACATGTTTAAGTATATCAAAATATATTTTTCAAGCCAACTTTTTTTGAACGTCCACCTTTTTCTACATTTCAGATTTGAAATCTTGGATGTACTCTGAAGCAGATTCTTGTGATTGTTGTAGTACTTTCTCCAGCCACTGTGATTGTGGGAATTGCTGTTAATCAAAACTGAAGTGTGCTTGTGTGTAAGAGTACATACCTGGGAATGGCTGAGAATGTTGATGTGGGATGTGTCAGCTGCCTTGAGTATTGCTTGCATTTGAAGTAGTTTAAGGAAATGAATATTTGAATTGTTGGATGTCAGCATGCTGCTCTTTATAAGTAAAAGAAAATACAGTCATGTGGCTGTTTCTAACAGAAACTTAGTGACTCCTATGTGTATGTTTATAAGTTTATGGGGTGCACATTCTTGGAGCCTATAATTTGTTGACATCATCCTGTCTGGCAGAAATGAAGTGTAATTTGCAATCACCTGGGACCTCCAGTACCTCTGCCAACAAATTGTTAAAATGGGCTGCTCAAGATGAGGATCCATGATTAGAATGGTGAAAATTCCACATAGCAAAGTGTTGGTTACCACAAACTTCTGCTGAAATAACTATCACTTACGTTCTCTAGTAGCATACGTTTGAAAGGAGAATAAATAGAATTATAGTTAATTAGGGAAACCAAGGGGGAAGGTTAAGATGAAACCCCCCCTTAACTTCTATGCATGATCATATGTAGCCAAAGACCTTTGCAAAAAGTAAGATACAAGCGCTGTATTGGACCCTATGGAAGTTATTGGAAAGATGTTTCGCATCCCCTGCTCCCTGCAATTCCTGAAAAGTGTCTGAATTATGTGGGATGGGGCACAGGGGCTGCTGGTGAGAAGAGGGGACAGAGAACTTTCTTTCCTTGAACTTTCTCAAATTAACTTATCTTCTGGGCCAAGCTAATACATCTGTGATTGGAAAAACAAACAAACTTAAAATACATATTTTTTAAAAAATGTGTCACCACCCTTCATTATCACCCTGCTGGATAGAACAAACAATCTTATCAACTGAAGTCCGCACAGTTAGCCGTGATTCCTGCTAAAGACTTTTTCATAACTTTCATGGCAGCAATGACAGAGGGCTGCATTCTAGGTCACATGTTTATCTATGTCAATTAGCAAATAAAAAAATCATATAAATTATATTCTCAAGGATATAAGGGGCATTGTAAAACATAATGGATAATGACAGCACTTGTTTGTGATTTAATTATGGATGAGAAAGTAAAGTATGGACTTCTGGCAGCTGCTCCCACATGAGATGACTGTAGAACCCAATCAGCCCCTTCATACTGTAGAGAGCTGTAGATGATGAAACAGGCCAGACAAGGACCAGATTATAAATGGTATGAGCCTCATTCTGAAGCAGATTGCACACTAGCTAGAGGACACAATCATGCCTAAGACTTACTTTGCTAGCTGCATTATGTCTATAGTAATTGTTCAGCAGCGTTTTGTGGTCTGAAGGTTGATTATTCCTGCTTTGTTGGATGTACAGTGGTACCTTGGGTTACAGACGCTTTGGGTTACACGTTTTCAGGTTGCGTACCGCAGGAAACCCGGAAGTACCGGAAAGGGTTACTTCCAGGTTTCACCGCTTGCACATGTGCAGAAGTGTCAAATTGCATCACGCACGTGCACAGATGCAGCGCTGCAGGTTATGACGTCCACAACTCGAGGTTCCACTGTACAAAGTGCCCTTGGAGACCCTCGATGACCATTTTGCTTTGAACTTTGAAGAGAAACTTGCTGTACTCAGGAAGGACCTGAGTTTCTGCAGTCTCTGTTGAGGTTTCCAGTGCCACATCTAATGTGATGTGGTGGGATCAGTTTCAGCAGATAAGGCCTGATGACGTGGACAGCATGCTTGCAACAATGTGTCTGACCATATTTGAGCCTTCGTCTTCTTGGCTACTAAAAGTAGCAGAGATGGTGTGACAGGTTGTGTTCAGCATGTGGTTAACACATCATTGGGTGAGACGGTGCTCTCCACTGTCCTCAAAGAGGCAGTGATGTTGTCAGTCTTCAGGAAGTCTATGATATACCCACTGTACAAAGCAACTACTGACTCTAAAACACATACCCTGTTTTAAAGCAGTGTACTAGAGAAAGTTGTGGTGGAGCAGGTATAGGCATTCCTGCAAGATACCAGTTATCTAGACCCTTTCCAGCCAGGCCTGGTTATGGGATTCAATCAGCCTTGGTGACTTTTATCTAAGGTTGAATGAAGTGCTGGGCTGGATGAGGGCCAATAAACAAGTTGAATCCTGGTAAGACGGATGTGCTGCATGTGATGTGCTGGTTTAGTGTCCAGGAGCTAGGCAGATTGCCTGATCTGCATGGGATCGCACACAGGGAGCAAATTTAAAGCCTGGTGATGCCCCTAGATCCAACTTTTCCACGAAAGGGTCAAATGGCCTTTGTGGCTAGGAGTGCTTTATATAAACCCTGTATGTTAAGAAAGCTGGAGGTGTTCTTGGATCGGGATAGCTTTGCCAGTGTGCTTCAGGAGTTGGTGATCTCAACATTTGACTACTGCAATGTGCTCCATATGTGGCTTCCCTTGTACCAGCTGTTGATAGAGGCTTCCTATCAACAGAGCATAAAATCTCTGCTTGAGGATCTGCATTGGCTAACCTATATGCTAGCTGGTCTTGCTGTTAGTATACAACAGTCTGGGACCAGCTTACTTGAGGGACTACTTTTCCCCATATATTCTGTTCAATCATTGCATTAAACCAGAGAAGCACTATTAAGAATTCACCTTGTTTCTGCAAGACAGAGGGCATTTCATGTTTCATAAGCCTCTGTTGTGGAATACTTTGCATATTATTCTTATTCTTAAGACTCTGTTGACAGACCTTTTCTGATGTACAGTGGTACCTCGGGTTACAGACGTTTCAGGTTACAGACTCTGCTAACCCAGAAATAGTACCTCGGGTTAAGAACTTTGCTTCAGGATGAGAACAGAAATTGTGTGGTGGTGCAGCGGCAGCGGGAGGTCCTATTAGCTAAAGTGGTACCTCAGGATATGAACAGTTTCAGGTTAAGAACGGACCTCCAGAATAAATTAAGTTCTTAACCCGGGGTACCACTGTATATAGCTCAATCATAGGTTTTTGTGTATCAGTATCCATATGTTGGCTAGGTATTTTTTTTCAGTTTTATATTATCCCTCGGTTCTGGTCAACCTCCAGTGCAAAAATGCTTGAATACCTTCATATATGCAATCCTATGAATGTTTACTCAGAAGTAAAGCACACTATGTTTGTTTGTTCAAACAAACAAACAAACAAACAAACAAACTGTCCAGTAGCACCTTTCGAGACAACTAAGTTTGTTCTGGGTATAAGCTTTCGCGTGCATGCACACTTCGTCAGTGGGACTTATTCCCTAGTAAGTGTGTTTTGGATTGCAGCCTGCTTTCCACCCTAGTCTTCAGTGTTCAGTGTGTTTGAATGTAGCTCTATGAATTCTTATTAAAGGTTAAAATCTGTGAAATAATCTACATGTTCAGAGTATATGGTACATATGTAGACAAATAAACTAAGTTTAAATCCTTTTTCAAAGTAGCCTCATCCATATGATTTCAAATAATATTTTTCTGCATATCCACTGGCAAACAATTGAGCTTAGTTCATGAAAAGCCTTGCTAAGCCCTAAGGTGGGCTCAGAATGCATTCTGTTATTAATGGGCAATACAGTGTTGAGTTCAATTAAACATTTATTCGGTAAACTGATAAAATACAGTCATCATAATTTCAACAGTCATCATAATTTCAACCAATGAAATAGTAATTGTTCATGAGCTTTACTTTCAGTATTTCAGACTCTAACCTGAGTAGGGTAGACAGCATATATTTAGGTAAGAACAGCAATACTCAAAGAGTAATTTTGGGATGGTTCTAAATCTTCCATCATTAAAATATCCCAAACCTCAGCCTCATAAAGCATCTGGACCATTGCTTTATGTTTCTAAATGGATAAATCAGGATTCTCCAAATACCTGCTTCTTCTTCTGATAGGTGTACATTCCCATTTCTTTATGGTGTTTATATCAAACTTCACAAAAATGTAAGTTGGGGACTAAATTATTTTTAAAAACAAATAAGCAGAGAAGTTCAAATTTGAGATAGTCATTTTCCACATCGGAGAGGGAGAGCAGCAGTCCTGTGAACCTTGTTCCCTTTGGGAAGAAATACTATAAATTATAGTCAAAAGCAGCTGTTCTTTCCCTGTTAATTAAAATGCAACTCTGCAAAATGTTCAATAGCTGCATATATGTTTGTCTAATATAAATGCCCTTTGTAGCAGAAAAGTCTGGAGATTGGAATGCAAAACAGGGTTTGTTGCTGTTGGAGTGAGTAGCATTATTGGTGATGCATGAAAGAGTCCAGGGTGTGAATGACAGTGTGGTTAGTCTCTCAGTGAACACTGAAGAGCCAATGAAGAATAGTTCACTAAGATTACACCAGCACTTTAAATTTAGGTACATATTTATGTAACATGGTAAAAATAGACCCTGGAATAGCATACACTGGAAGTCTTGACTTGTGAAGTATGAAAAATAATCAGTTGTCACTGGGGGTTAGCGTGGGTGCTAAGAGACTTAGTTGAGTTTTTAAAATTGTTTCTCTGTAACTTGTGTTAGTCTGGCAACTTCTTCAAGAAACGTGGTCTATGCTTTAATCCTTTTGACCACTTTTGAAGTATCCTATAGCATGTGGATGTACAATGACCATCGCTTAATAGAGAAATAAAATGTTACCATAAGTATTGTTTCTTTAAGTTCTCCAGTATCACAGTAAAGTAATTGGTGCTAAGTATTAGAAGCCTTGTTTGGGTTCACCTATGAGTACGGCTGCCAACTTGCCTCTCTAGCAGCTAGCTCAGGCATCGGCAAACTCTGCCTGCCAGATGTTTTGGGACTACAACTCCCATCATCCCTGACCACTGGACCTGTTAGCTAGGGATGATGGGAGTTGTAGTCCCAAAACATCTGGAGGGCCTGAGTTTGCCGATGCCTGAGCTAGCTGATCCTTTAGCAGCTGCTTGATCTACAGCAGTTAGCAGCTGATAATGTTGGGCTTCAGCTGCTGATTTTGTGTAATAAACCTCTGTTAAAGGGACAGGAACAGGCCAGGCTAGATTTAACAGGCCTGCATTTAAATATAGGGACATCTTGAGAAATAGCACCTATGTGAAAAATAAAAGCAGCTGAAAACAGAGGAACTTCTGAATCATGTAAGGTGCAAACTTTTGCAATCCCATGTCAACATGAGGTACTATGTGGAATTAATAATCTGAAAAATCCTTAGATCCCAGATAGGAGTTTACAAGACTGAATACCGTTCTGTCTGTGCATGCAGAAAAGTAGCATGTTAGGGAGCAGGGTAAGCAAGAACTCTTTTTCATTGCATCTGCTATTCTATAATAAAGGGATTAAAAAAACACACACACCACAAGATTATTCAAGTTTACTACCTCAGTGAAGAGTGTATGTGTTTAGGTGAGTGACAATTTGCTTCTTAGGGGGTAAACCAGGCATGTCAGCCATACTTGCTTTCATCTATACCTCCCTCATTCACAACCAAAAAGAGGGAATTGGTGGGGTCTACCTTTTGCATCAACAAGTGCTTGCAGGTGCATGGAGATGGACCTTCCTGCGTTCTGTCAGCTGAATCACTTTCTGTCCTGCCCTGTCTACCTACTCTAGAACTGGGATGTGGAAGAGAGGTGAGATGCGACTGTTTCAAGTGATGTCATAGGGGAGAAAGTTTTGAAGGCTCTGCTTTCCTCACCAACATGCACGTTTAGTGGTAAAAGTCTCCCAAGTTCCATTAAAAAAAATACGTAGGAGGCAGGCATATGTATGAATGAATGTGGCTGTCCACATCATGTTTGGTTTATCTGGGGTCTAGTGCCCATCTCCCACATATTTAACTAAATTTTTAAAAAGCCTGACTCAGTTATGACAATATCTAAATCATGTTCAGCTATCTTCTTAGGCCATGAGAGTGCTGGCTGGATTGACTGTAAGGCGGGGTGGGAAAATACCTACAGATAACTGGAAGTTATTTAGTTTGTGAAGGGGGAAAAAATCCCGACTCAGTGTATTGTTAACTCCTAGCAGGATAAATATACTTGTATGATCTCATTTCATGGTCATAAGATAGGCTTGCCAGATTTTTGGGGAGTGGGGGAGGGGATCCTTAAATGTACTAGTTGGAAATCGTTACACCTAGACTACAATAGTTTTTGTTTTGTGGATGTTGTACTGTTATGGCACACAGACAATACGTACATTGTCATCTCTGATTATATTGTTTATATTTCATCATGTTGCCTAACATTCCAGATCTTCGGGGCCGGGGGATGGGGAAGGGAAGCTAATGAATGAAGCTATAAACTGAGCTATTTGAGAGACGCAGATACGCTGTGCCCCAGCCCAGCTGCTTGCTGAAACAAAGACTAGCATTGGTGCAATGAATATGCATTGGCTGTGTGTGTGATTCTGTTGCAGGCCAGACACAGGCCTATACAGTAATGAATCGGGAAGGCTGGCGCAGGCCCTGGGGATGTTTTTTTTAAAAACACATTTGTTTTATCAGTATGTTACCTTGCCAATAGGATGATGTCAGTCTGGTTACCATAGAATGTGGTCAGACAGAGGAAGACATATGCAGTGTGTGGCAGTATTTTGTTTTGATAGACTGAGCTGCGGTTTTTCTTTCCCATTTGGAAACTTTAATACTGCTGAGAAGAAAAGATTTGAAAATGTATTTGTGAGTGTGTGAGAGAATGAACTTTGGGAGCTTGCGTGCCATTTTACAAACAAACAAACAAACAAACAAACAAACAAACAAACAAATGTGCATATTGAAGGGCTCTTTTTCTTAATCCAGTATGTAAAGGGTACCAACACGTAGAGTGATGGGCAAATAACACATACCTGATATCCACATACATTCAGAACATCTATTTTGTTAAAACATGCATGCTAGCTACATGCCCATTACTTTAAGCCGTAGCTTAAATAAACATTAAGTGTTGTTGTTGTTGTTTTTTTGGGGGGGATAGTGGTATGTCCAAACCCAGTGCATTAACTATGGTTTGTTCACAAAAATAAATCATGGTTTGTTCTTTGCTTACTATTAACCATGACTGAGTTTTATATTGGAATGTGGGCACTTATCCTATAGCTTAGGTGTGGCATGTTTCATTGCGTTGCCCAAATTGCCCAGCGAAGCATCAGGCACACTAGGTAAAAGCAGCTTTAAAACTAAGCTGCTCTCAGATCCTGCTAACTCTCCTGTCTGCCTGCTAAGAAGACACCCCCCAACTCACCTTGTCCCCCACATCATAGCTGTAGCCAAGCTGGAGTTGAAAACTTACTGTGGTGGGATATGATTTCATATTTCCTAATGCTGAAGTGCATGGACAATCCCTGTTACTGCTATACAGTGAGGTTTGGTTGACATACTCTCCTTTCTAAAATAGTAAAGTATGTTCGAACTTTTATGTATAAATTTTGTAATTTATTTTGAACTTGGCTGTTTTAAGAGAAATGAACAATGAACTTAACTGTTTTGGATATATTATACACTGCAATTGTATTGTTTTATTCAGCTGTTCAATATAAATACCCAAAGCAGTTCTTGAGAGGCTTAGCATGCAAGCTCTTAAAATTCAGAATCAGGTGTTTTGGGTTATATATGGTGGTAGTTGGTAAAAATAATAATTATGCAGTTGATTATTTTATTCTCTGCGTAATAGGTAGTGGTTAACAAACATTTAATCTACTGATACTTGGTGTAAAGGAATTGTGTTTTCTATGACACTAAACCCTATTTCATTTCTGTTTTTGAAAACTGAAACAGTAGGTTCGATAATGGGCATTCCTACTGGATTTTGTTTTCTTCAAATACTGGAAGACCTTGAGCACAGAAAAGGCATGAAATAAATTTAGGATGCATCAAACAGCAACAAGTGTTTGGATACTTCAGCTTTTGAAGTTGGTGCCAGCTTGTCTAAGATTATAAAATGCAAGGAATCTTCTCTTTTGCAGTTTTTCAGGTTCCTGACTTGATGGCCAAAGTGAAATGATTCTTGTCGCGATGTCAGCATACTGCAAATTTTATGTTGCATGTCCTACAAATGAAGATACCATTTTATTAAACTCTGACTTCCATGTTGGTTTTTTAGTTGAGTTACTGATGGAGTTGTTCTGTATGACTGTTTGGCCTATGTGCTTTTATACAAGTTTGATCTAACAAAAGTTATATTTTCCATTTTAAAAAATATTTTCATTGGAGGCTAACATAGCTTCAAATGGAAAACTTTAAAGACTGAAAAGAAAAAATATACAGCTGCAGATTCCACATATTAGAAGATTTAAGGCTTTTAAATATCTCCTTCCCCAAGGGAAAAGATGAAGGTGGGATAGAAGCAGCAAAGTGATGATTTGTGTATTAACACAGCAGAATGTCTGCATGGTTAACTCCAGTGCCTGGCCTGCTGTGGAGCATACACTTCTTGCTTTTAACATTCAGGTGGAAAGTTACAGTTTAATTTTGTTGCCAGAGTCTTGAATAGAAGCCATGACTTGTGGTGTGTTTATAAGCCGCAGTATATTTGCTAGTTTACATCTTGCCTACTAAATTGGCAAAATGTTTATTTCCCCTGGTGAACATAGTGGAGATTACTCCCTAGTGGTTCCTTTCACACCAAAATAGTATTTGTTGAATATATAAAACAGGGCTCTTTTTATATGCCACCTGTGCCTTGCATGGGGGTATGAAAATGTGTAGTAGTAGCAAACACATGTCCCTTTTCAGATGCGATGTGTTACTGACGTTGTTTTCTTGTAATTATGCGCTTGAGAAAAATGGAAGGAGCATCTGTAGAGAAAAATATTTACAAGTTCCAGAAACCTTGAATAAGAATATCAGTGTATCCTAAAAGATGGCCAATTTCTGAAATGTGATAATGTAGTTTCTGTGTGCTATGCGAAAGCCTATATGACATGCAAAGAAGCAGCATCACTGAGCAGAGCGGGAAAGCATATCATGTTCACAGAATCGTAGAGCTGGAAGGAAACCCGAGGGTCATCTAGTCCAAGCTCCTGCAATGCAGGAATAACAACTATGCAGTTTCCCCTCTCCCTTGGTTTGTTTTAAAGGTAAAGTTAAAGGGACCCCTGACTGTTGAACGACTCTGGGTTGTGGCACTCATCTCGCTTACTGGCTGAGGGAGCCGGTGTACAGCTTCCGAGTCATGTGGCCAGCATGACTAAGCCACTTCTGGCGAACCAGAGCAGTGCACAGAAACGCTGTTTACCTTCCCGCTGGAGTGGTACCTATTTATCTACTTGCACTTTTTGGCATACTTTCGAACTGCTAGGTTGGCAGGAGCAGGGACCGAGCAACGGGAGCTCACCCCGTCACGGGGATTCGAACCGCCGACCTTCTGATCGGCAAGTCCTAGCCCAGTAGTGTTACTTTCCTCATGTATGAGCTAGAAGTTGTGTTGTAACACCATGAATCTGTAGTGTGGCCACAAGAAGACTATTTCTAGTTGCTGCATCTTCATAGTAAGCTGCCTTATACCTTTTACTGAAATATACTATTGACCTGTCTAGCTCAGTATTGTCTACACTGACTGGCAGTGTCTGTCTGTTTTAGCTGGAGATGCTAGGAATTGAGCTTAGGACCTCCTCTTCAAAACAGTTAGGAATTAAATTGTTTAAAGTTGATTGCTTAAGTTGTAATCGTAAGTGCATGAAACTCAGTGTTGGATTGTTCCGTCTTACAAAAAAGGTATGTCTGCCAATAAAAACGCTATAAATATTATGCGTCAGTTTAGACCTTAAGTGCACCTGAGATGAGTCAACTGTATTTCCCGACCTCTCTTCCTCTGCTGTTTTATTCCAATGTTTATGTTTCAGAAACTAAATTTTAACAAGTATTTTGTTTGTAGAAGTCATGTTTTATTTTAAGAAAACGAATATTTAGCTTCTGACCACAGTTTAAAATCTTAAACAAGCCTGACAAGGCAAGCATCCTATTGATTTATCAAACTCTTTGCTTTAAGGAGGTACAGACTTTAAAGGATACCATACCTAATGTTTTTTGTTTCTTTTTATTACATTTTTTAAAACCCATGGTTTCCTCTGTTTTTTCCCCCTGTAGGTGAAGCTGCTCTAAGAGGAGAACCCAGAATGCAGTCCCTCCCAGTATCAGCGGCTGTAACCAACCATAGGACAGGGCCACCCCCAATCAGTCCTTGCAAGAGGAGGTTCAGTATGGACCAAGGAGATGATGACCTAGACTGTGAAAACGAACACGTCTCTAAAATGAGTCGAATGTTCAGTCCCCATCTGTAAGTTTGCTTTACTATTTATACGGCTTCCAATGTGTTTTCACCCAGATTTTAATTTTGTTTTGAAAAATGACAATCCACAGGCAGTGTTAGAAACTCAGATATATAACCTAATTGCCAAATGGCACCTTAAACCTAGGTTACAATTGCTGCAGTTGAAAGTCTAGGTACCGTCCCCCCCCCCATGGGATATCATCATCATTCATTTCATTTCCATCCTGCTTTATATTTTATATATCCTATGCTTTAAGACTCTCTACCCTGATGTGAGAATAGATGCTTTGCATTTTTAGTGTTTTCCCCCTCCTCCTTCTTAAAGGCCAGGAACTTTTAGAACAGCTGCTAAGCAGACTGCACACAGCAACAGCTGCTCAAGCTGCAGTTGTTGCTAAACACTAGTTAACGTGCCTCCATTTTCACATGCCAGCAGAGTATTTCACTGTGCAGGTAAAATGTGGGTTACTGGAAAGGAAGAAAACGGGTTTTCCATCCATTTAGTTTTCTCATTCCTAGGGAAGCAGCTGTAGCTGGCATGAAGTGTAGGCGCTGAGAGAATTCCTTTCATTCCTGACTAGAGGAAGTGATTGGAGTATTCCAGCCAGAGCCAACTTGATAACTGTGTACTGTTCCCTGCTGCCTCAGCTCAAGAAGCCCTCTGCGTTCCACACATTCCACTCAGCTTTGGATTGTTGCATTCAGTCATAAGATGTGGACTGAGGCATTTTATCCTCAAATAAATCACAGCAGTGTTATTCAGAGGCCTGCAGATTGCAGGCTTGGAATTTCTTACAAATAAGAGCTTGAGTACCAAAGCAATAAAAACTCAGAAACAGTTCTCCCACTCTTTCTTTCTTTCTTTTTTACATGCGGCGATTACTCCCAGTTAAACTACTTAAAATCACTCCTTAAGAGTGAAATTTGTAATCACTGGGAGAGAAAAAACACACACACTAAGAAATGAGTTACTCTGTTTCAACTGCCACACAACTTTAGATAGGAAAAAACGAGGCTATGTTTGAATTATTACATAATTTAGAAGAGGAAGGGAGGGGAACTATGTGACTTCCAAATTCACAAAAATAAAGGAAACGAAATACAACTAGCAGTTGGGTAGATGGTTCCACTTCAGCATTTCAAACTCCTGTCTATCTGCAGAGTCATGCAACACCTTTAGAATCACTTTTCTCAAAGCTATAAAGCAGAATTTTCATGGCGTTTTCACTCAAAACTATAATCATTTAGATTAGTGGCGCCCGCCCTGTGGAACGCCCTCCCACCAGATGTCAAAGCGATAAACAACTACCTGACATTCAGAAGACATCTTAAGGCAGCCCTGTTCAGGGAAGTTTTTAATGTGTGACATTTTGGTGTTTTTTGGTTTCTATGGAAGCTGCCCAGAGTGGCTCGGGAAACCCAGCCAGATGGGCGGGGTACAAATAATAAATAATAATAATAATGATAATGATTATTATTATTATTATTTATTATTTTACATAAATTCACTTTTTAACACTTGACAACCATCAGATCCAGAAAGGGCTTTTATTAGCGGTACTGTAAATGTGAGAAAGAAAATATTGTGCAAATATAGAGTTTGGCTTTTACTTTCTTATGTAATCAGGAAAAGCTGCCAACTTGCTGGCAACATTTAATGGCGTTACAAATAAGTTGGAGAATTCAAATTATATTGGGTCCTACTAGAAAAAAACTCCAATGTAAAATATTTTGGCCATAAAGGAAAAAAATAAATTACTCCTCTATTTTAATAAACTACATGTTAAGGGTTGTTGTTTTTTCTTCATCGGTGCTCCACTTGTTGGCAATTGCAAAAGTCGCTGTAGGATTAAAAGAATATGTAGTCATCAGAAAGCTGAACTACCCTTTTGTATGTATGTATTGGTTTGTTTACAGCGGGAAGTAGGAATTTGCATCCTGTCTGGTATAATAGGTGATAAATCATAAATACATTAGCTAAAGAGTTTTTGGCTATCAGCATTTTCACTTGAATACATTTTTTGTAAGTTCACAAAAGAGACCCCTTGTTTTTGGTTATGGTCCTCCACTTCCTGTGTGTATGTCTTCACATTAAGCTAAATTCATATTGCATATGTGCATTGCAGTAGGCAGGCCTGCATTGTGTTAAATCATGCGTACAACCACAATTATATACTTAAGTGGTATGATACACCTCCTAAGTTGTTGAATGCAGCTTTTAATGAGCTATGTTTACTCATCTTCCAGATAGTCTAGTCTACTGTAGAACTTCTGTCATTGAACATTACATGATAATAAAGCCAGTTTGCAACTCCTGAAAAAGCAAATGGAATGAAAAACATGTTGAAACTTTAAATGTGTGTGTGTACAGTGGTGCCCCGCAAGACGAATGCCTCGCAAGACGGAAAACCCGCTAGACGAAAGGGTTTTCCGTTTTTGAGCTGCTTCGCAAGACGAATTTCCCTATGGGCTTGCTTTGCAAGACGAAAACGTCTTGTGAGTGTTCCGATTTTTTTCCGCTCCCCCCCTTTTTCTAAGCCGCTAAGCCGCCAATAGCCTTTTAGCCGCTAAGCCTTTAATAGCCGCTAATCCGCTAAACCGCTAATAGCGCTAATCTGCTAAGTCGCTAATAGGGTTGCTTCGCAAGACAAAAAAACCGCTAGACGAAGAGACTCGCGGAACAGATTATTTTCGTCTTGCGAGGCACCACTGTATTGCATACAGAGTTCTGACAAACAGAATGTCTGATAGAATGTTACTTTTTTCCACAAAAAGCACTCTTCCATCAGCTTCAGATGCACATTTAACTATGTACAGAGTTGTGTCTTAGTAAGGAAAATGGAAATTACCTGACAAAGGTGCAAGCCTTGCCTTGATGCCATGTCCCACGTTAAGATACGGGCCCAGAAAACTGGTAATATCTCATTCAGCCCAATCTGTAGAGCAGGCTTCCGCGGCATTGAAACCATCTATGTGTTTTAGACTGTAACCCCATCAGCTCCACCCAGGGTGCCATCTATTCCAAAAACCTTTCTGCCTCAGAAAAAGGCAAGCTGGAAAACTTACACAGCTTCACTAACATATCAGAGCTATTCAACTAAGGAGGAATAATAACATCAGCCTAAAAATGAGATTATATCTTGACTTCTGATTTCCACTAAAAAATCATTTAGATTTCTTGGTGTAAGTTCCTGTGTATGTGGTTTCAGTGAAGATGCAAAGAGATCTTTTGGTGAGGAGTGGAGGAGAACTCATACCAACGGTCACCTTTAACCTGTGGGACCTTTCGTAACCTTTAAAGATGCACCTGGTTTATTTTGGAGCAGCTTCTGTTTAATGTTGAAAGTGTCTGGATGTTGCAGTGCAAGTGTAACACTAATGCAGTGTTGTCCCTTTAAACAAAGGTCTCAGGCCTGACCTATGTTGTGTGGGTTTCTTGTTTGTCAGGCTGGAGGTATTTTCTCATTTTCACAGTTCAGCTGAAAACAAAGGCCTCCTTATCCTTGCAGGGAGCTCTTAAGAGCTGACATCAGCCTTTTCCCAGCAGGCATCATTTCTGCCTTAAGAGTCCTTGCGCAGAGGCAGTAAGCTTGATAATCTCTCCTTAGGTCACTTTCTTTGCTATGTAACAAATAAAATGAGCAAACTCTGAAAGTATCAAAGAGTTAAGAAAGGAGCGGGGGAAGCCACAGCTGTGTGTGCTTTTAAAACTTATTCCTAGAGCCTGTAAATAGGAGGCTTTAACCTGTCTTTGCAGCAAGAAGAGGGTTGTATAGCAAGCCTTGATGGAATATTGTTAATTAACATTACATTTTTTTTCTTGTTGTTGCTAAGACCTCGTAATTACACAACACAACTGTAGAATATGCTTATGGTTTGGATTCAACCTTAAGTGGTTTCAGCATCTCTTTATTGGTAATATTGTAGGTAGAGTTTAGTGTATTAAAAATTAAGTGGTGAGCTGCAGAATTTCCCGGAATTCCATTGGTGGTTCATTAGGGAGAGGATTTCTAGTGGTCCAACTTTGATTGGCCTCTTGTGCTGTGCCTCTGACTGTGTGATGCGTATGATTGATGTAGCCTTTAGCTTTACATTGTTCTGCAAAGAACTAATGCAAGCTTGGAGGTGGGTGCGCTCTGAATGGGCCATGCAATGCCCATTTGGCATGATAAGCACCAAGCCATTGTTTTTAATAAGGTGCCAAAATCCTGTTCTTTGTTGTTCTTGTCCTGCTCACTTCATGAGCAGCTGCTATTAAAAATTGGGTTTTTTATGTGTGTACGACTGTTCTGTGACTTGTCATTTCGGTTTAGTGCAGTGTTTTTCAACCTTTTTTGGGCAAAGGCACACTTGTTTCATGAAAAAAATCACGAGGCACACCACCACTGTGTGCGGAGAGGGAGATGTCAGAGCCCTGCTGCTCTCTATGGGGAATCCAATCTGATCCCCACCCAGGATGGATGGAAAATAGGGTGGGCACAGTCCAGCGCCCACCTAGTGGGCGAAAATTTGACTTTTTTTAAAAAAAAATCTTTCGAATTTTTCAATTTTTCCCACGGCACACCAGGCAACATCTCGCGGCACACTAGTGTGCCGCGGAACAGTGGTTGAAAAACACTGGTTTAGTGAGTATTTTTACCAATGTTACCATGTAAGTGAAATGCAACCTTCAGAAACAGCACTTATGGTTGAATAGCTTGGGTGATGATGGAATGAATGAATCAGTTATTCTTTTCTCATGGGCAACCTAAGAGTGTATGCTTGTTGGCATAAGGCAATTTTTCCCTCCTTTGCCTTCTTATTGCAAAGAGTGTCTTCTCTCTGCATATTGAAAGCCACATCATTCTTGTTTCTGTTGAGGCTATATCTAAGTTGCTGCTCTTAGGGTTGCAATTTTTAATTATTGATATACTGGACTCCATATATTTTGTTAAGAACTTGATCTCATGAGGATTTCAGGTAAATTATTTGTTGTTAAATAATAACAAATTATTATTACATGTCTGGTCTTTTGGTTCCAGACAAATTTTTTGGGAAATTGGCATGTACTATAATTATAAAGACCAAGATCACCTCCATGTGTGACATTGTTCTTATGCAGAGACTATCTTCACACAGATGCATGCACATCTCATGAATGAACTGTAGCGCAGGAGTTTTGCCCGTACACAGCTTTGGACAGCATATGTATTCTACTTCGTGAATCTCCCAATCTTTTCCATAGCCTATGGCTTCAAAGTAAAGGACCAGCTGGGGAAACGCAGGTGGGATGGCACAGAGACTGTGGCAGTTAAGTAAGTTTCTGTCCTCCATACTCTTACTATAAACCAATTGTAAATGATTTGCTCAAGCTGACAATTACCGTCTTCGCTGGAATGGTTCCAAGAGTGAACATAATCTACCAGCTCACCACATGAAGGTGTTTTCTTGTTTCTTAAGCATGTTCTAAGTTGTGCAGTACAGACGGTGGCTTGGTTGTTGCTTCAGTCCTAGATGCTGACTTGTTTTGTTGCTTTAAAATGAAGGCAATAGCTTTACCTGTTGATCCAGGTGTTGTTTCAGCATTTTGCTACTATTGCCTTGTTGTTTGTATTTGGAAGTGGGTGGTGTATTTTATTTATTTGTTTGTTGTGATATTTTAAAACTTTGTTTTCTGGGCAAGCTTGTCCAAAGCAACTCATGGTATTTAAACCATCTATGAACTATTAATAGGCAGGCCTGTTAAAAACAAAACAAAAGAGCATCTGGACAATGCATCAACAAAACCTGCCTCAAAGACGTAATATTTTTATAATACACGTTTTTAGAGCCTCCTGCAGTGTATTAACATGACACAGATTTGACGGGAGATACAGTGGTACCTCGCAAGACGAACGCCTCGCAAGACGGAAAACCCGCTAGACGAAAGGGTTTTCCGTTTTGGAGGCGCTTCGCAAGACGAATTTCCCTATGGGCTTGCTTCGCAAGACGACAGCCCATAGGGAAATATCCGGGACAGCGGGGAAGCGCAGCGCGTCTTCCCCACTGTCCTCGGACCTCCTCCGAAGCCGGGCGGTGGGGCGGGAACACCTCCTCCCGCCGCCGCCGGGCTTCAGAACGCTGCTCCGAAGCCGGGCGGCGGGGCGGGAACACCTTCTGAAGGCGGGCGGGGGGCGAAAGTCTTTGTCCCCCCTGCCTGCCTTCCCAGGGGCTTTTAAATCGCCCCGGACAGCGGAGAAGTCCTCCGCTGTCCCGGGGCGATTTTAAAATGCCGCCTGCCAGCATTTTAAGATCGCCCGGACAGCGGAGAAGTCCTCCGCTGTCCCAGGGTTTTTTAAAATGCTGGGGGTGGGAAGAAAAGCCCTTGTCCCCCCCCCCCAGCCTTCAGAAGAGGTCCGGGGACGGACTGTCCCCGGACCTGGTCTGAAGGCGGTTTCCCTAGGAACGTATTAATTGATTTTCAATGCATTCCTATGGGAAACCGTGCATCGCAAGACGAAAAACTCGCAAGACGAAGAGACTTGCGGAACGAATTAATTTCGTCTTGCGAGGCACCACTGTAATTCCACAACCATGGTGGGACTGCCCACCTCACTGACCTAGGAGAGAAAATGGACACTGAAGTAGAGTCTCTGATGCTGATCTCAGAGTGTGGGCAGCAAAGAGCTTGAGCCCAAACCATTTAACACTTAAAACCAGGACTTTAAATTGGGCGTGGAAACACCCTGGCAACCAGTGATGCTTGTATTGCAGTGATGTCATTGAGGCCGGCTGCCTCACCCCTCCTGACTTGCTAGGAGAAGCGATATAAACGTATTAAATGGTTATACAGTGTTTACCACAAGATATGTGAGGGTTAAGTGGAAAAAGCATATGCCTTGTGAAATGTGATATTTATAAAAAAGAATAAAGATGGCCACAGTATGATTATTGCACCTATGCTACTATAACATAGTAAAAGTAAATGGACCCCTGAACATTAGGTCAGAGTCGTGGACGACTCTGAGGTTGCGGCGCTCATCTCGCTTTATTGGCTGAGGGAGCTGGCGTACAGCTTCCGGGTCATGTGGCCAGCATGACTAAGCCGCTTCTGGTGAACCAGAGCACGGAAACGCTGTTTACCTTCCCGCCAGAGTGGTACCTATTTATCTACTTGCACTTTGATGTGCTTTCGAACTGCTAGGTTGTCAGGAGCAGGGACGGAACAATGGGAGCTCACCCCAGCACGGGGATTCGAACCACCGACCTTCTGATCGGCAAGTCCTAGGCTCTGTGGTTTAACCCACAGCGCCACCAGCATCCCTATAATATAGTATACACCATTATATGAAAATGTAGTGCACATGTCTCTCTTACTACATTTAAACTTACAAGCAAGAACCAAAGTAGGCATACAATAACTTTATAAGTGCCTTCTACGTACCATGTTGTATATGGGTGCAAACAGTTCCCCCCCCCACCACTGTAGAGAAAATATCGCTAAAACAGTGTGAATGTGTCTTTACATGGGACAGTGGTGCCTGCCGTCCTTAAAGAGGCAGTAGTGCAACCCTATGGTTTTAGATAGCTAACGTCTAGTTGTTAACATTCCCTTTTTGAGCAAGGTGGCTGAGTGTTGTGGTTGCACAATGGCACACATTCTTGGAGGGTACTGGTTTATATAGAATGCTTCCAGTCTGGTTTTCGCTTGGCTTTGGGATTGAACCAACCTTGGTTGCCCTGATGGATGACCCTTGTTGAGAGCAGCATAAGAAAAGTTTAGCGGCCTTGGAAGTAATTGACCATGGTATCTTCTTGGACTTGCTGTGCGAGATAATAATTGGGGGAATTGGGGGTCAGTTTCATAGAAAAGCATTATGGTATTTGCCTGTCACCCCTGTGGCAACTACACTTGGAGCCCATGCTGTTTAACATCTACAGGAAGTCATTAGGAGCATCATAAGGAGTATGCTGAACAGACCCAGCTCTGTTTCTCTGTGATATCTGGGTACAGTGGTGGGATAGATGAGAACCACTAAATTGAAACACGATAAAACTGTCTGGGATATAGGTCAGTTTACTGTTCTGGATGGGGTTGCACTCCCTTTGAAGGAAGAGTCTAGGAGTCTAGGAGTCTTCCTTGATCCGTCATTGTAACTGGGGGCTTAGTTCGCATGGTAGCTTGGATTGCTTTCTACCAGTTTTGGCTGATGCACCAGCTATGGCCATTCCTTAACAGGGACAGCTTATCACACTGTGTCATGCATTGGTCACCTTGTGTAGGATTATTGCAATATGTTGTATGTGGGGTTACTCTTAAAATAGATTAGGAAGCTGCAACTGGGGCAGCAGAATGGGACGACATGACTTTGTGGCTGGGGTTACCTAAACAACTTGGGACAACAATATTTGAAGGATTGCCTTATACCTGTCTGCTCACTGTCATCTACAGGGGACCCTTCTGGAGCTACATGGAGGTTCATTCCATGGCAGCTTGGGCTAGGTCCTTCAGCACAGTAGCTCTTGTCTTGTGGAATATTCTACCCATTGTAGTTATGCAGGCTCTGAAATTTTATAAATTTCATTGGGTGCTGTAAACTTAGTATTTTTACAAGCTTTCGCAAAAGGCTTAAGTTACTTGTAGGCAGTATTGATTTTTTAAAGAACTTTTACTTGCTTTGGTTTTATTATTGCGTTGCGTACCACAATGGTGGCATTGTGATACTAAGCAAACAAATAATCAATGCAAATAAATAAAGGGGGACAATATACAACAGATCTAACAAAACACCACTGGTTACCGTTCTGTACACATGCTGGTCCCATTCATTTCAACTGAGTCTATATGCATGCTAACTTCACAGGGTTGCTCTAGATTGTGTGCTGTAAGCTTATGGAGCACAAGTTTTAAACTTGCTCCTTTTCGTTCAATCATTTTCCCAGATGTTTCCTGCAGTTTGACAGATGTACCGTTTACTAGAAAGTTGCACTCCTGAGAGTTTGAATGTTATGGACACTGTTGCTATAGACAATGACTGTAAAGTCAGGATTTGGAATAAAACCTTATGTTTTCTTTTAGTTGAATAAGAATTTTTTTCCCTAGACAAAAAGTGATGGACTTGAGAATATTCTTTTGTTTGGTCTTATACTGCAATCTGCTACAATATCCCCACCTCCAAACTGGCATTAATTCTGCCTAAAACTGCCAAGTGTTAACACTCACTCAGGAGCAGGATTCTGGAGTGCTAAAAGGTTACACAAGCTGTTTTGGCTCTAATCTTGAATCTTTAAGCCAATTAAGATACTTCGGTTCAATATTTGACAATGATTAAACATTTTATCATTATTACCTCTTTATTACCACATTTGAAATTTTAGGGTAACTTGGTGGGGGGAAGTTTCACATACTGTTTGTTCACTGAGATCATAGTTGAGGCCCTCTTGATAGTGATGCAGGCATCAGAAATCCAATCTTCTGGATACCTGCATGAGGGCCTTGCTGTTGGTGGCGCCAACCATGTGGAATAACACTTCTCCTCCTGCCCCCCGAAATAATGGCAAGTGCCAACTTTGTTCTGCTTTTAATGTATGTTTAAAACTCTCTTGTTTCCCTCAACCATTATTTCTGGGCCATTAATACTGAGCTGTTGTGGAAAGCCTGCAGCTGGATAATGTTCTACAGTGGTTATTGAACTACATTAGACTTTGTATTGTTTTGCATCGCTGTATTTTTTTTTTTTTTTTGGTATATAAATCAGCATATAAGTGTTTAAAAAATAAATAAATATATTTGAAGACCAGAAACCTGTAGATGTGCTGAAACATTAAGAGAACGGCAATTTGTGGAATATCAAAGTGGATTTCCCCCTCCCCACAGTCTATAAAGATAGTTTCTTTAACATATCATTGACCGGTCAAATATAAGGGCCTCCCGTTTAATGTACCTTCATGATTTATTTCACACTGGGCAGCGTTAGAAGATTTTCCTCTATTCTGTTGTTTAATGTGCATATTTAAGAGTGCAATCCTAAATGAGCTGAGTGTGTGTGGAGTGGCCCTTCCAAAACTCATTACTGGTTAGGGTGAGAGTTGTGGGATGGGTGTAGGATCCTGTTTTCCTTAATTTCCCTTTTTGTAATTCTAACGAAGCATTAATTATGCCAGTTTCACACTGGCAAAAATGAAATGCATTTGAATTGAATGGAAACAAGGTTACCACGCCTGACTGCCAGTGGTAGTTCTGTGCCCCTGGAACCCAGCAGGCAGCTCCACAGAAAGGCATCTCCATTTCTTCCTAATTTCTTCCAGCTAATGTATCTGCAGGTTAGGACTACACTATCTGGATATTTCCCCCTCCTTTGTGATTTAGTTTTATTATTTGACATTGCCCAGTTCAGAAATCACTATAGGCTCTATCAACATTATTCCCCTGTTTGTAATGCATTAGAAGACTCTTGTTGTTTAGTCGTTTAGTCGTGTCCGACTCTTCGTGACCCCATGGACCAGAGAACGCCAGGCACTTCTGTCCTCCACTGCCTCCCGCAGTTTGATCAAACTCATGCTAGTAGCTTCAAGAACACCATCCAACCATCTCATTCTCTGTCGTCCCCTTCTCCTTGTGCCCTCCATCTTTCCCAACATCAGGGTCTTTTCCAGGGAGTCTTCTCTTCTCATGAGGTGGCCAAAGTATTGGAGCCTCAGCTTCACGATCTGTCCTTCCAGTGAGCGCTCAGGGCTGATTTCCTTCAGAATGGAGAGGTTTGATCTTCTTGCAGTCCATGGGACTCTCAAGAGTCTCCTCCAGCACCATAATTCAAAAGCATCAATTCTTCGGCGATCAGCCTTCTTTATGGTCCAGCTCTCACTTCCATACATCACTACTGGGAAAACCATGGCTTTTACTATACGGACCTTTGTTGGCAAGGTGATGTCTCTGCTTTTTAAGATGTTGTCTAGGTTTGCCATCGCCTTTCTCCCAAGGAGCAGGCGTCTTTTAATTTCGTGACTGCTGTCACCATCTGCACTGATCATGGAGCCCAAGAAAGTAAAATCTCTCACTGCCTCCATTTCTTCCCCATCTATTTGCCAGGAGCTGATGGGCCCAGTGGCCATGATCTTCGTTTTTTTGATGTTGAGCTTCAGACCATATTTTGCGCTCTCCTCTTTCACCCTCATTAAAAGGTTCTTTAATTCCTCTTCACTTTCTGCCATCAAGGTTGTGTCATCTGCATATCTGAGGTTGTTGATGTTTCTTCCGGCAATCTTAATTCCAGCTAGGGATTCATCCAGCCCAGCCTTTCGCATGATGAATTCTGCATATAAGTTAAATAAGCAGGGAGACAATATACAGCCTTGCCGTACTCCTTTCCCAATTTGGAACCAATCAGTTGTTCCATATCCAGTTCTAACTGTAGCTTCTTGTCCCACATAGAGATTTCGCAGGAGGCAGATGAGGTGATCAGGCACTCCCATTTCTTTAAGAACTTGCCATAGTTTGCTGTGGTCAACACAGTCAAAGGCTTTTGCATAGTCAATGAAGCAGAAGTAGATGTCTTTCTGGAACTCTCTAGCTTTCTCCATAATCCAGCGCATGTTTGCAATTTGGTCTCTGGTTCCTCTGCCTCTTCTAAATCCAGCTTGCACTTCTGGGAGTTCTCGGTCCACATACTGCTTGAGCCTTCCTTGTAGAATTTTAAGCATAACCTTGCTAGCATGTGAATAGAAGACTCTAGCTTAATACAAACCAGCATTCTCATTTAGTGGAAGGAGGAGAGAAGGGAAGCAGGAGTGATTAGCTCTGATCCTTGTTCTGATTTAAGCCCATCAATAAATGCAGTCAACACTGAGCACTCTTTCACTCAGGGCAGCCTGATTGACAAATCTGCGTGTCTGATATATGGATTGATTTACTAGTTAATTAGAATGATTAGGTTAGCTCTCTCTTCATTTTGTTTTTAGTATTGTGAATATAAATATATTGCCATGGTCCAGGTTCTTATCTCAGCTTTTGAGATTTGACTGTTTTAGGGGTAGCCAAAGTGGTGCCTTTGGACTCGAGTTCCCATCCACTCTGACCCATTGGCTGTGATCGCAGGGGCTGATGGGAGCTGACAACCACATTGACTACCCCTGGACTGTGTGAGAGCCCTCACTGGCTCTTAGCCACCTTGAAAATGAGTGTGGAGACTGGGTTAGGTTTTTTCTTGAAAGGAATCTTAAGGTGCACACTAACGTCCATGCTTCAATGGAGATAGTTTACTGCCTTGCATTTTGCAGTTTTCCTTTGAAAATGTGGTGGTCAAGCTAGTGTTTGAACTTGAAATAATAATCCACGAAATGTGCCTTTTAACATGCATACCAAAATTTATTCCACTGCACAAATGTTCAAATAGACTAATTGCATTGCATAAGAACATAAGAAAAGCCTATTGGGTCAGACCAATGGTCCATTTAGTCCAGCATCCTGTTCTCACACTAGCCAACCAGATGCAGGTTTCTCACAGGCAAGCAGGATTTGAGCACAAGAATACTCTGCCCTCCTGTAATTCCTAGCAACTTGTATTCAGAAGTGTTACCGCCGCCAGCTGTAGAGGCAGAGCACATCCATCATGGCCTTTTAAGGCCATCCAAGTTGGTGGCCATCACTCTCTCCTGTGGCTTGAAGAAGTACTTTCTTTTATCTGTCCCTAATCTTCGGGACGCGGGTGGCGCTGTGGGCTAAAGCCTCAACGCCTAGGGCTTGCCGATCGAAAGGTCGGCGGTTCGAATCCCCGCGGCGGGGTGCGCTCCCGCTGCTCGGTCCCAGCGCCTGCCCACCTAGCAGTTCGAAAGCACCCCCGGGGGCAAGTAGATAAATAGGTACCGCTTACCAGCGGGAAGGTAAACGGCGTTCCGTGTGCGGCTCTGGCTCGCCAGAGCAGCGTTGTCACGCTGGCCACGTGACCCGGAAGTGTCCCCGGACAGCGCTGGCCCCCGGCCAATAGATGTGAGATGGGCGCACAAACCCCAGAGTCTGTCAAGACTGGCCCATTCGGGCAGGGGTACCTTTACCTTTAATCTTCCAACATTCACCTTCTTCATTGGATGAAGGCAGCCCAATGTACATATGGAGCGCTGAATAGGCCAATGGTTCGATCAAGGGCTGCATTTGGGATGCTTAAACTGTCTTGGCAAGCAATGGAAGCAAACGTTTACAAAGCCAAACCTGCCTGGGTTGACCCCCAAAAGGGCCACATGGAGGTTGTTGTAGTCAGAGTGCCAGCTTGCTGCTTTCGTTGTTGTGCCACGCCGTGTTCCTTCTTTGGCGATCACTTGTAGCCGAGTAAGATTGTCTTCCATGAACATGGTTTTAACAGTGTGTCCGTAAATGACTGTGGAGGCCAATTATGGATCCGCACCTCCTACAATGAGGACGTAGGTTTCGGGGCGGGAGTTGATCACAGTGAGGATTTGCCAAATGTGCCTTCCTCTCAATTTTTTTCTCCCTTTCATCCTAAATCTCTGCTTCTTCAAAGTCCATGACGCCTTCAGTAAAGGCTTTTCTCCAGTTGGAGCACTCTCAGGCCAGTGAATCCCAGTTGTCGGTGTTTATCCCTCATTTTTTAAGATTAGTCTTGAGGGCACCTTTAAACCTCTTTTTTTGGCCACCAGCATTATGCTTACCATTCTTAAGTTGGGAATAGAGTGGTTGCTTTGGAAGACGATAATCAGACATGACCAAGTTGATGTTGAAGAATCATTGCTTTGACACTGGTGATCTTTGCTTCTTCCAGTACACTGACATTTGTTCGCCTACCCCTTCCCAAGTGATACGTAAAATTCTCTGGAGACACCATGTAAAGTACAGTGCAGTCCTCTAGTTCCTCTGATGACTGGTGCAGTGGGGAAGTACTAGCTTTATTACATATTTTGTGTCTTTCTTTTGTATTTTTATGTTATGAACTGCCTTGTGATCCTCGGATGAAGGGCAGCATACTAAATAAATAAATAAATAAATAAATAAATGAGGCTTATTCTTCCCAGGTGTTGGTGCTTAGGGAACTTTAAGCCTACTTTGGTTCCCCTGTGGTTTTGCTTTCTTCTCTCCTCTTCCATGCCCCCCTTTTCTTTTGATCTTTTAGCCACCAGCTAACCTGTCTCCATGGGGGAGACCCAAAGCACAGTTCCCCCTCCCCTTTTTGGTGGAGACAAGGGGGAGAAACTCACTTCCGCAAGCATGAAAACCTTGCTCTGGAAGAGAAGGGAGGTTTCCCCAGAGATGGTGTTCAACAAGTGCAGCAGAAATCCATCCTTGTTGCTTTTGAGTACAGCTTATCCTGGAGAGAAAAGCTCTTATTTTGAAATGACTTCTGCCTGCTGAGCTTTTTGTGAAGGGAAGGGCCTGCCAAGTTTGTGAGGCCCAAGGCTTTCTTGTGGGAGGACGCAGGGCTGTCTTCATGCTCTTTGGCAATGATTAAAGTGAGGTTAGTACAAAAAAAGGGGGGGAGGGAGAGCTTTCATTTTATTCCCTGATCCTTGCTTTTTCATACCAGATGGCAGTGCCATATTTTCAGCTGTAATTAATTTAAACTAAGTGCTGAACAGAGAAGTAGAAGAGTGGATCAGTAGCTCTCTTTTGGAGAGGGAGCAGTGATTTTCTTCCCAATTATACATCAGATTCATGTTGCTAACACCTTTAGTCACCCTCCTTAGCTGGTGAAGTAAAGAGGAGCTCAGTAACTGTAACTATTGCTAAACAGTGAATCTCATGCTGTTAGACTTCAGTGTACGCAAAGGTGTTATTTTTCTAATTGGGACAAGGCAGGCTCAGGTGGCAATGAAATGTTATTGTCATGTGACAGCCTGCAAAATGTCAGGGTACGAGGAGTTGTGTGGTCTTCTCTTGAGCCATTCACCTTTTCCTACACACAGGTTAATCTTTATTATGTTTTAAATGTGGTTGCAAATGTTTTCCTATCCTCAGTTGTGAATATGGATTAAGCACCTATTGCACGTGGTTGTCCAATGCAACATTTCTCTTTCCCCCATCCCTGCTCCCAAACCACACATCAAATATCAATGTGCACATGGTTTCCTACATTTGGAGAGGAGAGACTGGGGTCAGTTCCTTCAGTGCATGATATAGATTGACAGGATTTCATCCTGTGGCGGGTGGGTTGGTTCAAAGGTAGGTGTAAGCATGTTTTAGTTTAATGTTTTTCATTAAAGAAAATTGCAAGAGATTAAAAAAGTAAGTGGGAGAAGTTTTTGATTTCATTTATTCAACCTCTTCCTTTAGATTTTTGCAGGACAGTTCTATTATTAGTCACTTAAGTGCATAAAAAATACCACAAAACAGATATATAAGGGACAGCAGAAACTGAGCTGTCTTTTTAGATTTTCTGCTTTGCTGTCACACTATATGAGTTTTATGTAGCAGAATGTAAAAGAATTAAAGTATAAGCTGTTTTGTAAACAAAAAATGAATGTATGCTTTAAACTTTACATGGTTAGTTATGCTATATACATTCAAGCATTGCATGCCTACAGTTACTTTGCCTGTGTGGCTGCGCACCAAATTATATGCAGAGCTGAATTCTACTTACCATTTTTTTCATCAGTTCAGCAGGCAGCTGACTGATACAGGGAGTTATATGTGATTAATTATAACCTCAGGAGGTAGGCAACATGTGACCTGAGTTTCACTTGTGAGCTCTTGCTCAAACTCCTGAGAACTCCAAACATTTTTTTCTATATAAAAAAAAATACAGATTCAGATTGGGCTAGAGATCCCTAAATCACAAGTGATTATTGTGGATGGTTCCCCAGTGCTTGTTCGTCTCTGTATTTGGGTGGGGAATGGAGAACCACTAACCCAGGTTCCAAACACTTCCAAGGCTGCCACTTGAATAAAATATTGGAGGGGGGGACAGTTAAGCCCCACCCCACATAATTGATCACAAGACATCACACACACACACCATTTGAATGGCAATACTAATCATTTTTTGGGGGGCGGCCCCCAAATATTTTAGTGGGGATAAAGGGACCTTGACCCCTCCAAGCTGGCTCCTGTGAACACTTCACGGAACAGCATTGCATCTAGAAGATCTTCCATTTTGTAGGCTTCTGAATTCAAAGTTGACACTTTTCCTTTATTTTTTTTAAGGGAAGCAAATACTGTGAAACAGCTAACCCAACTATTGGAACCCAACGGAAGTGTCTTAGTCCTGTCTGTGGCTTTTAGTTCCAGATCATCCGGAGTTCAGTTGTTTGTTTATATAGTATCATAAATGTGCTTGGCAATATTACTATATTGTGCAGCATTGATTTTGCTGACTGGCAGCAGCTCTCCAGAGTATTGAGCTGGGTCCCCTCTCAGCCCTACCTGGATGTGCTGAGGTTTGAACCTGGGACCCTTCTGCAATGCAACACATAGGCTCTTCCCCTGAGCTGCAGCCCTGTCTCAATCAGGTGATTACTTTTGTGCTATAATCTCATTAAGCCCAGTGTGGGAACATTATACTGTTCTGAGAGAGAGCTGCCTTATTGCATACGGAAAATTACCTCTCTGTTTGCTTATATCTATGTGGATTAGTAGTAGTATTTTCTGGAAAATGGTACGTAATAAAACAGTGGAAATCCATTGATATCCTACATGTGTTCTGGGGCTTAGCCTTGACTCAAATAATTTAGCCCAGATAGATAGCTAGATAGCTAGATAGCTAGATAGCTAGATAGATAGATAGATAGACAGACAGACAGACAGACAGACAGATTTGGCTATGGGTTGCATGTAGGTGTGTAAGTGACCGAATCACAATTTCACCCTAAATTTGAGTATATGCAAACAGCAAGAGCTTTTCTGCCCTTTGCTAATAAAAGGTGCCTCTTGCTGATATCATTGCCTTCCAGTTACCTAGGGCAGAGGTTTTCAACCTTTTTGAGTCCACGGCTCCCTTGACCAACTGCATTCTTTCTGTGGCACCCCTGTGGGGCTCAGGAGCCCAGTTATGTCTCCCCTTGACTGCAGAGCTGGCAGCCTCTCACCCTTTTTTGAACACCCTCCCTTGTGGAGTGTTCCCTCAGCCTCCAGCCTCCTCTCCTCTCGGCTCTCCCCTCTCCTTGCGAGTTCTTCAGGTAGCCTCTGCAGCCACCCCTGGTTTCTGTGCTGCCTCAGTTCCCGACAACCAGCACCTTGTGGCCAGCCCCAGAAGAACCATTTGCCTGGGGAGCTTGTAGCCAGGTCTGCTGCAACAAACACCTGTGCAAACCTTTGGGAGGCAGAGACATGAGAGGGCATCAGAGAGGGGACAGCGGCCAGTGTTGTCCGTGGCACCCCTAACCATCATTCAATGCACCCCAGGGTGCCACAGCACACTGGTTGAAAACCACTGACCTGGTGCTCTGTTCTTTACTAATCTGTATTGATTTTTCACACCTTTTAGCTTCCTCTGATAAAGATGCAGTGTTGTTGAGGAATGTGTCTTGTGCTACCTTAAAGACTAACAATTGTGGCATAATCTTTTGTGGACCACAGTCCATTTCATAAGGAGATGAAGATCTCTAAGGAAAGGCACTTTTAGAGAAAACTGGTTTTGTTTTACTACATACATTAATATTTATTGCATTTTCTGCTGAATACATATTTGACATTATGATGAGGACTTACAACCTGAATAGAATATGGCATTAGAATGGAGTTAATATTTCTTAATGTCACTTTTTTGTACAGTTCTCTGGGGAGGGGAAAGTGGCAACTGTTTTGTTTTGGATCTGTATATTTTAAAAAAGATAAAACATATAGAGAAAGAAAGAAAAGAAATATATCCAGCTAGCTCCATGTTTACCGTATTTTTCGCCCCATAGGACGCACTTTCCCCCCTCCAAAAATGAAGGGGAAATGTGGGTGCGTCCTATGGGGCGAATACAGGCTTTCGCGGAAGCCTGGAGAGCGAGAGACTCTCGCTCTCCAGGCTTCAGGAAGTTCTGCACAACCCTCCGGAGCCTGGGGCCAAGCTGCGCTGGCCTCCGGAGGGTCGCGCAGAACTGCCTGCATTTCGAAGCCTCTTCAGCGCGCCCGGGCTTCGCAGAGCTGTCCGCAAGCCTGGGGAGACCGGCGTGGCTCCCTAGGCTTGCGGATAGCAGGCTGTTCTGGGGTCGGGGAAAGCTCGGGCGTCCCCCGCGCCAGCCCCGTGCCTGGGGGGGAAATATTTTTTTTTCTTTATTCCCCCCCCCCAAAAAAAAACTAGGTGCGTCCTATAGGGCGAAAAATGCGGTATATTGTAAGGAAGAAATTGGAATGTTAAAGGGGTGGAACTTCCTAATTTTCGTTCTCTCATTTTTGCAAAAGGGAAGGGCTTACTATCTCTTGTTTGTTGTTCTCTTCTTATGTTATGTGTATACTGATACAGCTCACCCATTATGGACCTACCTTCTGATATTGAGGCAAAACAGTGCTATGTGTATATTTGCTAACTTACACATAGCAATTTTCTGTTACATGGATGTGTTCACGGTTGAGCAACATATTCTGTAAGGCTTAAAATCCAGCTTGTAAATAGCCACTCTTGTGGTATCCTATCCTGAAAAAGAATTGTAAATTAAGAGACTTGGCTGGGTTCCCCTTCCCTTTCAGGACACTCATGCAGGCTACACACTTTTGTGGCGTTATTTGCACAGGTTAAAGGGCATCTTTAATTGCTTAGAATAATCAGGGAACTCAAATATTGAAAGCTTTGCGAGTTTTCTTCATGCCTACAGCACAACTCTGCATGCCATACAGTGGCGCTTTGCACTGAATATGGGATTACATTGAACACAAACAACTTTTTTTTTGCAAACTATATAAAGGTAAAGGACCTATATATGCTAGGCTGGAGAAACAGTAGATCTCCAGATGTTGTTCTGGAAAGTTGCATCCAAATGAAATGCCAAGCACCGCTTTCAGTTAGTATTTTCTGCTTCATTCTTCCAGCACATGTGCAGTTATTTGGTTTCATAGTGACTGAAAATATTAATTTATAAACAGTCAATATTAACAGAACACTGAAGAATTAACACTCTGATAAGGTGTATTTTCATTTTGCATCAGCTGTCAGGATGTGAAGTTAAAGAAAGTAAAAAGCAAATACAGTGGTACCTCGGGTTAAGAACTTAATTCGTTCTGGAGGTCTGTTCTTAACTTGAAACTGTTCTTAACCTGAAGCACCACTTTAGCTAATGGGGCCTCCTGTTGCCACCGCGCCGCCAAAACACCATTTCTGTTCTCATCCTGAAGCAAAGTTCTTAACCCGAGGTAATATTTCTGGGTTAGCAGATTCTGTAACCTGAAGCGTATGTAACCTGAAGCGTATGTAACCCAAGGTACCACTGTACGCATAATATGGTTCCTTATTTCTGGAGATTGTTGGACTTTCATCAGTCAATTCACACATAAAGTTATGTTTCAAACTGCTAACCGGGTGGCCTCTTTCAGGTTAATTATGCTTGTACATAAATTATTTATTTCTTTTTTGTTGTTGGTTTGAACTGCATTAAGAATACACAGAAAAAGTTAAAATTAATATTTGAGCTTATGCTGCCAGTTGCAGCTTTTGGGATGATAAAATAAACAAACAAATCTCCATCTACACGGGAATGCTCCCCCCCCCCGATACTGGGAATTGCTTATGAGTCTGAACTAATAAATGTATGTATGAGACACAGATATGATATGACTGATTTCTGCAAAAAATGGGCTTTTGTTTACCAAGTTGGTGTGTGTGTGCAGAAGATGTAAATTCATATGTGCTATTTTCTTTGTCACAGTAGTTATTTTTAATACCATTTTATTTATCTTTGGGTGGTATTTAGCAAAGGTTACCTGTTAGTATAAATACTTCCATCTGTGCAATGGGACTCTTTGCCCTCTAAATCTGCTCTGAAGGGTTGGGGAACACCCAGAACATATTTAGCTGGGGGGGGGTCAAAGAGATTCAAACTTGGTTGCACAGGTGGAAATTCTTCCACTAATGTCTTCATTGGATGCAACCCTATTTTTTTATTACATAAGTATGACAAATTAAAAAGGGAACAAAATAACTTAAGAGATTTTTAAACAGACTATTTAGTAGCTCCAGCGCTGAGAGCCTTCTGGCGGTTCCCTCACTGCGAGAAGTGAAGTTACAGTAAACCAGGCAGAGGGCCTTCTTGGTAGTGGCGCCCACCCTGGGGAATGCCCTCTCATCAGATGTCAAGGAAATAAACAACTATCTGACTTTTAGAAGACATTTGAAGGCAGCCCTGTTTTTAATGTTTGATGTTCTATTGTATTTTTAATATTTTGTTGGAAGCCGCATAGAATGACTGGGGAAACCCAGCAAGATGAGCGGGGTATAAATAATATATGATGATGATGATGATGATGATGATTAGTAAAATAGTAAGCAGTTTATAAATGCTTTTAAATTAAACAAATAAAATAGTTTTGCAAGTGGGATATGCTAAGCCTGGATTACCATTGTAAAAATAGTTTAAGACATATTATATAGTGATTACATATGGAGTTAAATTATCATTGCATTAATTGTGGTAACAGGATTATTCATTTCCTCATCCAGTGTTTTAATAATATGTTAGAAAGGAGCAGTAATATAAAATGTCTGCTTTTGAAAGCTGTTTAGGGTTCTGGACAAGGTCAGCTAGGAGGTCTTCCAGTTGGCTTTAAGTGGACAAATGCAACTATTTCTGGCTCCTTTTCTGTATTTTACATATTGATGCTAGTTGGCTTCACTCCTGACTCTTTAAGAATTTTGACCATTAAACTCACACTGGACTGAAACTCAAGCTAGGAAAGCTCATTTTGTCTGGCAGGCTAGGATGTTCAACACTTGACCCTGGGAAACTATCATTTAATTGACTGTTGAATTCAGGTTTCTGGCTGGCATGTGAAAATTCTGGGTGCCTTTATTGAGCAGTATACTTACCCTGAGGCCAAATATGAAAGCTATCCACCTGCTTCTCTCTTCATAAACATGACTAAACGGGCAAAAAAGTAGACCTTTTCCCAGCCAAAGTACAGCGCCAAAAGTTCTTTTTGGCAATGCTTTAGACACATAGTACACTCTTGAAATGGCACATCTTTGTGTGCAAAGTTGGGCGAGAAAAAACAAATAGGTTGTATTGTTTTTAATACTGTATGTGGAACAGCTGGGCCTGGTTGGAACAGAATAAAGGTCACTTTCCTTACTAACCCCCCCCCCCCCCCAAATTTATTAGTTTCCAGAAAACTAAATGAGGTGTACAAAGTGAATTGACAATGTATTTTGCAGAGATAGCTGAAAAGAATGATTGGTTTACTTAACAGACCTTTTAGAATTATTAGCTACTGAATATGAGGAAACAGTGAAGTTGGGATCTGAGGCACAGGGTCTGAAGAATAAGGAAATAGTTGTTGGAAATTTTAAAGTAAGGGTAATAGATATGTTTAGAGAGTATTCGAAGTGTAAGCCACATCCGCATTTTGAAATTAAGTCTTGACATGCAGTATCAATGACGTGGTATACTCCTGAGGGTTGGTAGAATAGATTGCACCACTTTGAGTAGCAACATTTCATACATAGTCACATGTAACTTATGCTAGATTGGGCCACAGTGCGCTTGCAGTTTAACCGACTTTTATCAGAAAGCATCAGAAACTAGTGCAGATTTGCTGATAGCTGCTCACCTAGGCATGTCTGAAGAAGTATTTTTTTTTATTCGTTCGCATGTATCAGAAATAATGCATAATAAACAATGGTAAACCATCAAATTCAAGCAGTATGGAATAGTTGAAATCTACTTTAAAAGGTCCGGGAGAATAAAAACATCTCTGCCTGGCACTGAAGGGGTAATGCAGGTGCCAGGTGATTTTCCTGGGAAATAATTCCAAAGGTGTCTCCACTTGTCACAGCATTTCAAAGTTAGTGAGGACCCTTGGAGAAGAGATTCTGCAAGTGGACCTCATTGGTGGGTGGATGCTTACAATGTCGGGAGACCACCAGACAGTCAGACTTCCCAAAAAAGTTGTGTTTTTCTTTCTTTTTGATTTCGGCTATTGGACAAAATTTCGGCTATTCAGCATATACCATATGCATGTTTCGTCAGAAGTAAATCCTGCTGCGTTCAGTTAGGCTTTCTCTAGTACAGTGGCACCTCAGGTTACAAACGCTTCAGGTTACACTCCAAGAAGAAGAAGAAGAAGAAGAGTTTGGATTTGATATCCCGCCTTTCACTCCCCTTCAGGAGTCTCAAAGCGGCTAACATTCTCCTTTCCCTTCCTCCCCCACAACAACCACTCTGTGAGGTGAGTGGGGCTGAGAGACTTCAGAGAAGTGTGACTGGCCCAAGGTCACCCAGCAGCTGCATGTGGAGGAGCGGAGACACGAACCCGGTTTCCCAGATTACGTGACTCTTAACCACTACACCACACTGGCTCTCACCAACCCAGAAATAGTACCTCGGGTTAAGAACTTTGCTTCAGGATGAGAACAGAAATCGTGTTCCGGCACCGTGGCGGCCCCATTAGCTAAAGTGGTACCTCAGGTTAAGAACGGACCTCCAGAACGAATTAAGTTCTTAACTCGAGGTACCGCTGTAAGTGTGTTTAGGAATGCATCCTAAGTCACATAAACACTTTGGAAGAATGAGAAATTATTTTGTCGTTGTTGTCGTCCCCCTCAATATTTGGCAGCCAGTATTGCCAAGTGTAAAATGGCATCAGTTAACTTTCATGGTGCATATCTTAAAATCAGGCCAACAAGAACGGACACTTTCTGCTAAAAAGACTCTGTACGATTTTAGCTTTTTGTCAGCAATGCTTTTGGCTTCTCCTCTGTTAAGAGCTGTGCACTGGAAGTGAGCGTAAGAGAACAGTCCCCCCTTTCTGGGCCTCTCGCTTGCTCTATCTTTCTCCCTTTTTCCTTAAACAGTTGGCAAAGTTAGTCATTTCTCCAGGATGGGTGTGAATTACCCATTGCTCTGTTCCAGTAAACTGAGTGGGCAGCATTAACAGTTCTACAACAAAAGAATCGTTTAAGGACAATATGTGTCGTAACTACTCCTAGAACCATTTTTTAATGCATGGGCTTCAAACATTGCTTTGAATTAGCAAAGATAAAAAATCTGCAGTTTGGTTCTAGCAGTCAGGATGTGTGTGGTTTTGGTATGTCGTCCATCTGAGCACATGATGCTTGGGTAAGTGCTAGGAGCCTGGGTTATGATTCACTGGGGGAAGTCATGGAAAACAATGTCTGCTTTAAAGATAAAAGGGAAGATAAAGGGGGAGAGGGGGGTGTTGTATAGTAACCAAGCACTTCAACATGATCTGTCCATACGTGAAAACAAACTTAAAGGTATAATTGCTATAGAAAGACTCAAATCAGCTACTATGTTCATACCTCGTTACGGAATTCATGCGGTCAGTAAAGTTGCACATTTTATTAGTAGTAGGATGAGCCAAAAAGGTAAATAAATGCATGTATCAAAAGCCAACAGCAACAAAATAAAGTTCAATATATACTACTTTTATTTCATCAACTAATGGTCACAATTCACTGTGCACTTTTAAGTTACACAGGAACTTTCCTTTAGCTAAATGTTTTTTTAGATAGATAGATAGATAAATAGAGTGAGTTAGGGAAGAATGGTTTTAAGTTGCCAGCAGTTTTATCTCATTCTTGGTGGTAATGGAGGAAGTTTTTTTATACTTTAATTCAGCACAAACTATGATATTGTGTAAAGATCTCAGGTTATGCAGAATGGTGCTGTTGCCAACTAGCAGTGCATGGCAGCAAAATGTTTCTGCTTGGGCTGCTGTACATGTTCACATTTTCCAATAGGATGGATGCAGCTCATTATAAAATCACATACATACCTAGATATGTCTTCCTTTCCTTAACCAACTTACCTCTGGTGGCATACTTGCCTTTGCCTCTTTAACTGTTTTCATTGCAACATCCTGTAGTTGGGGTTTTTGTTTTGACCTCTAATGTATCATGGAATTTAGAGTTGGAAGGGACTCCAAGGGTCATTTAATCCAACCCACTTCAGTACAGGAGTCACAGGTAAAGAACCCCTTGCAGCTGGGAACAGCTCTGGAGGTGGCAGCCAGTGAGCTGATTGTGCAGGCCTGCATGTAAGTATCCAAGCAAAATGCAAGGCATCAGTAAGTTAGCCCCAAATGCCCTCACAAAGGACAAAGCTGCCATTTATAAAGGGAAGATCTCAAGTGGTGAAGGCTGTTCCCAACCCCTCCACATGATGCACATTCACAATGTCATGGAGACCTTGGTCTTCTTTGTATGTAGAAGAGCAGGAATGAAAGCATGATTTGACATTTTAAATCCTTAACAACAACAACACACAGTAATTTTGATAACTGTTAATTATTGGTCTGTTTTACCCTGTTGAAGTCAGCAAATTATAAGGGACCCTTTTTTGTATAGCTAGCATTTATTTCAAGGAATTGCCTGTGTTTACAAAGATTGTGTGCCAAATACACTAATATTTTGTAAACAAAACTTGTTTTTATTTAAGAGCATTTACAACATGCAATTAGTATCTCACTGAAAAGCTATATATATATTTTTTTAGTTTGAGCAGAACTGCTGAAATAAATTAACTGCAAAATGACTTTGTAAGACTGGAGAAATAAACACAGTGTGTCCTTCTGTGGATGTACTGTAGCTTTACTATATCCAGGTTTGGCTGTGGTAATATTCCATCATTGTTTTGTGACAGGGGAGTGAAATCCACTTTTCACAGCCCCATGCCGTGTTCTTCAGTTGCACGTTCAATATTTTGCAAGTGTACATCTGAAAGTATGACAAGCAGGCATTTGAAAATGTGTCTGTTCTCTCTACCTGCATTTGTTGCTGTGGGAAGTAGTCCTGTGCTGATTGCTTTTTCCACAAGCACCCCTTTTTGTGCAGCATAATTTGGGCCCCAGATTGGTAACTAGGAATAATCTACTGGATGACAGATTTTGAAGAGAAAATGACAGAACACCATTCATTGTCCCCTGTAGCTCCCAGCCAAACTACTCAAATATATTATCGGTGATCAACAGCCCATCTTGGACAATAATATTTCTATTCCATAGGACTTCAGTTGTAGGTCTCTACTTGCTTGCCGATAGTTTCCCAACCTAAAATACCAGCAACACAGTTTTTGCGGCGGTTGATAAAATGAGTTGCCACCAATATTCATATTTTGATAACAGTGCTGTGGGTGTCAGCACAAAATGGCTGCCCTGGGCCAATGAGTACCATCACAAAAAGGCTTTGCCAGCAACAACAGACTACATAACAAAGACACAAACATAGGGACCAGATCCTGCAAAAAAAATGAGATGCTAACTTTGTCCCCATATTATAGGACGTCTACAGCATCAGTGGTTCATTCACCTGCTCACCTTTCTATGTGATATAGGACATCAGCTGCCAAACAACTACTCTTTGGTATTCTGTAGGACAAACAGGGCAATCTCTATGCAAAACAACAAATATAACATCAGAAATGGCAGTATCCAGAAAGCAGTAGTAAAACATTTCAATTTACCAAGGCACTCTGTAACTGATCTTAAGGTGGATGATGAACAAATGAACTCCAAAGGGAAACTCCTTATATGACCCTACTAAATTACAGTTTATTAGGCCATTCAGTTCTGGATTCCCCTGTTGCTTGAATCCAGATGACATATTTTTATCACACCATACATTAACTAGTTTACCACTGCCCAGATGTCTTTGTTGTCACCACTGTTGGCTTGTTAATTGGTCACTGTATTATTATTTTTGCTTTTTGCTTTTAAGTAACCATTGCTAATCATTCCTTCGGCATTTCATTTCTTTGACCTCACTTCCATACATTTAACACCTCCCCCCCCAAAAAAACCCCACCTTTACCTTCCAGTTTAGGATTACACTTCATGCATCTGAGGAAGTAGACTGTGGTCCATGCAAGCTTATGCTAGAATTAATTTGTTAGTCCTTAAGAAGCAACAGGACTATAACACTGTTACTCCCAAGAAATGCACCCAGATCACCCTGTGCTCTGTTTTGACACAGACACCGGGACACCAGGAATAGGGCATGGGAAAGCTGGATCTTCTTTTGCTGGTAGCTGGAAAATGTTGGAGAAGGAAGCCCCCACAGCTCTATTGTGTAGCAATTGCTTGTCTTCATTTCCAGCCCTATCTCCTGCTCTCTCTCTGTGTGTGTGCACACCCATACTTTCTCACTTGCTTTGCTTGCCAGTGTGCATGCTGGATCACGCTGCCAAGGATTCCAATACTCAGTGAAAAATGCCACTGCTTTTAAGGGGCGATGGAAAACAGTAGATTTTAACAAAATGTTCTTTGTTATTAACAAAAACGTGAGTGACTAGAATCAAGTGAAGCTTGACATTTAATGCATTTTGATCACTATTTGTCAATAGTAAAACAGAACGTCTGTTCATAAAATGGGGGTGTAAAATGTGCGTTTTGATGAGGACGTTGACTGAGCAAGGTCAATTGATTATTATTTTTCTCTGCAGCTTGTCCAAACAGCTAACTGTGGTTAACAAGTAATCACCCCCCCTTTTTTTAAAAAAAAACCCAAATCCCCAAAACTATTGTTCATGCCAAGTGTCGTTCAGCTGTTGAATTTTGTGTGTGCGCTTGCTCACGTGCTTGAGTAAAGACAATGGATAAACAAGAGCATGCTGAAATCTTTCTTCTTCTTCATGAGTGAATGTGTCAGGCTTGAATAATGGCCTTGTCTGCTTTTCTCTTAGAATGAAGGCTGCCAATGGGGATTAT